>NC_056729.1:1995408835-1996008835 GCF_019279795.1 Protopterus annectens | reverse complement strand
CCGACCAATAGCCTTACTCTCACCTTTGGCAAAAATTATGGAAAGATGCATCCATAGTCAACTACTTGACCACGTAATTCAAAATAACCTACTTTCCAAGTGTCAACATGGCTTTAGACCATTCCACAGTACTACCACTGCCCTCTTATCCTTTACTGACTCCATTAACAAAAACCGCAATAACAACAGGCGAATTTCCTCTGCCCTATTTATTGATCTTTCAAAAGCATTTGATATGGTTAACCACCAGATACTTATAAATATCCTCAAATCCCTTTCACTAGATGCACTGGCCATAAAATGGTTCCAATCCTACTTAGAAAATAAAAAACAGGCAGTGCTATGGCATAATAATCTATCCACCCACCTCCCCGTTACCCTTGATGTCCCTCAAGGCTCCATACTGGGACCTCTCCTATTTTCACTTTTCATTAATGACCTTCCCTTAGTAATTCCTCAGGCTACTTGTATACAATATGCAGACGATTCTACACTAATATGCTCAGCCACATCTTCATCCGAACTGCAGTCCCTAACCCAAAATGTGTTCAATACAGTAGAACAATGGTTTACACAACGTTGCCTCCTTCTGAACCCCAAAAAAACTAAACTCTTGCTCTTTACTCCCACACGTAAGTCCTCTCCAATAGAGTTCACAGTCATATCTAATAATGGTACTCTAATATCTTCTGACCCTACTACCAAACTTCTTGGAGTAACAATTGACAACAATCTCAACTTTGATACCCATATCAACAATACAATTAAAACTGTAAGTAGAAAACTTCTCTCTCTCTAAAGGATCAGACCTTTCCTTACTCCAGCTGCTAGAATAACTATCTCCCACACTCATCTAATGTCTACATTCCTCTATGCCACACCTATATATACTAATCTATCAAAAAATAACCTCCACAAAATGGTAACCTCCTACAACAATATTGCCAAATTTGCTACTGGAAATCCTTTTAGAACTCACCATTGCACTAATCTAAAACAGCTAGGATGGCTTGAGCTACAAAATCAGCTTAAATTTCACCAACTTACCATTGCCCACAAGATCCTTTACCTACCAACCAATACTCCAATACTTTCTACCCTCATTACCCCCTATAACAATCTTAATACCTTACGTTCATCAAATAAACTACTTGTCAGTATATGTAAATCCAACAACATGGCCGGTGACTCTCTATTCTCTAATACTGCTGGAAAATCCTGGAACCTACTTCCCAGTGAACTTGCATCACTGTCCTCTCTATCACTTTTCAAAAATAAACTGAAACCTTACCTTAGAACACATTGGTTATGCCCCTGTTCTAAACCTGATTAACCTTCCATTATTTACTGGGCTCTGTTTACCTGCTAATCTCTCAGTACTAACTCCAATCCTCCTTTATAATATATACAACTTTAGACTTGCTATGTTTAACTGACCTATCCTGTTGATATTTTCTTAATTTTAGATGTTTATTGAGTTTCTTTATTTACCTGACCTTGTCTTGTTGAGATTTTCTTTGTATATGTGATAGGTTTGTTAGATAGTTATGTAATTGAGCTTTCTCCCTTTGTTAATGTACTGTACTAGCATTTTTTGTTACTAAATTCTCTTGGAGCTTATCTCCCCGGGCCTCTACTGAAAATGGACATGTATCCAGTTAGACTAGCCCAGTCAACAAATGTAAAATAAATAAAATAAAATTCTCAGCCGAATTATCATGCTTTAAATACCAACTCTCACGACTTATGTAAAGGAATCAACTATTTTATCCTTATTCATCAGAATCGGAGGACTACTTAACTAATCCAGACAAAAGAACAGTCAATATATCGCATTTTCGCTCCAGTGATCTTAGCCACGTGCATCCAAGGGGTCTCGGACTAACTACTACACACTAATAACTATCGCATCTAGACCATGGCTGATAACTCAGACACTATGGAGACACAATCTACCAAAGCTAAACTTTCCACAATCTTCTCTCCAGAAAAAGATGTGGTTTCCAAAAGACAAAAAATCACTAAACAACCAGCGGATCTCAACAAATCTAGCACTAAAAATAAAACTGAAGCCAACTTCCACTTAGATGAACTTAAATCAGCGCGTCAACCTATACATCTTGCCATACAAGGATTCTCCAATCAACTAACCAATTTTGGCAAAACTATCAACCAAATTGTGGAAAGAATGGACACTCTTGAACACAAGAATCAGGCTAATGAAGTCTTGATCCAATCCTTGTCTGAAGAACTACGCGCTAAAGCTACAATGCTTTTGGATCTGCAATCTAAAGTAACGGACCTGGAAGCTAGAAGCCGCCGCAATAACATACTAATCAGAGGTCTCCCAGAGACCTATGATAGCCACAATTTATTGTCAACCACCAGGCAAATCTTTGAAGCTTTACTAGGCTTGGAAAGTCGTTCTACTGGCCTAGTTGTGGAGAGAGCACACAGGGCCATGCATAAACGTCAAGACTCTTCTGCCCCACGTCAAATCTACACCAAGCTACTTAACTTCCAGGACACTGAAAAAATTTTAATGGCTGCAACAAAATAAAAATATTTTATCTGGAACAAACACAAACTCACTTTCTCTCAGGACATGCCTCTCCCAATTAAATTAAACAGGCAAAATTTGGCTCCGTTTTGCACAGACCTGATTAAGGAAAATATCAAGTTCCAGATGTGATACCCGAACTCCTTGATCTTCTCTTACAATGAAAATAAATATACGGTCAACACCCCAAAAGAAGCAAAAGAGGCTTTTCTTAAAGCCTTCAACAACTCCCCTGTTCTGTTATGTGCCTCTACTCTAGAATATTTCTTTAATACTTTCACTATAATTTCTGGAGTCTTGAACATAATTCTTCACGCACTGGATATATCTGCTCTAGTCCTGGCTTCATTTTACAAAGTAGCTGGGCATCTGCAGAAATGCGCAGGGTTGTTGGTCCCATATCCCTTCGGGATCTATCTGTGCGACATTGTTTTTTTGGTTCAACTGGGAACCTTGTTGTATCCAGACTTAGTGACTTGGGGGATCTTCATGCTGGGTGACTTCCTGTGGTTCCCATGCGGTATGCGGCTCCTATGATGCCAAAACTACTAACTGTCTCTTCGATACGCCAACTTCCAATGTTATGACTGACTTGGATCCGTTTACAAAGTAGTAAGCTATCAATGACTCCTCAGATTAGTCATATAAACAATACGCTAATTAATATTGCTTGATTGCTAACTAGGGTTGTTTAAGCTTGTCGACATGCGCCTCGATCAATGCTGTACACACGCTTGCTACACTTCCTGTCAGTTCCAAACAATAATTTAAAAGGATGCCAATACTATATGTGTCAAACCCTTGTTGTTGATTGTTTATTGATGCATCTGATGCAGCTGGTTAGTATGTCCCGTTCTTCGGCGATCTAGTGCAGATAAGGACATGGTTAAAATAAGAAGCCTAACTTATAGGCAGAACTTGAGGCGTTAAAATCAATAATTTCATTAAAATGTTGTATAGTCCTTACTTATGGAAAACGTTGCCTTACTAATTGACCTCGTACAACCAGCATCATATTTACTTATGCTTATTAGCTAACTTGTATCCTTTAACTTGGATGTTCGGGGTCCTTTGTGAGTTATTTATGTTAGATTTTGCATGTGTGTTAGTAAGTTGCAGATATGTTGTTCATAGCATAACTAAGACTAATTCACATTTTATTTACCTCTGCTGCTTCAACAGATACTGCATTTGCTCAGTCCTAGGTGTTCTCCTATATTACCTAGTCATATTTGTAGTTACTGGCAGCTCATTATTTACTGTCTAGATAGATAATTGTAGTAGGAATAATCAGTGAGTTATGTTATGTAGTACTAGTGTTATAATCTTATATGTACACATAAGCCTGCATCCTATATGATCTCAAAGCCTATGTCTTCCATCCTTTGTCTGTATCCTATATTTATCTTTAGCATCATTCTCCTTTGTTCTTTACCTTTAGTACCGTGCTATAAGCTTTCTATGTGTGGCCTTTGCTATTGTTAATTCGGCTGCTTGCATAGATAAATAACAAGCGTCGATTTTTATTTTTTTTCTTGTTTTATTCTTACTTTTCTTTGTCTTTTTACTAGTGTTTCTCCCATCTGCTTCCCAATCTAGCCGCCTACTAACTTTCTCCAAGCATCAACCACTACCTAAGTCCTCCCTTGTCTTTATGTCATTATACGACTATTTCTGGCTACTTTTTCTTTATCATTCCTCAGTCTCTAGTGGAGCTCATGGATGCTTGATATTAGGGTCCCAGTATGATCTATTTTTGGATGTGGATTGATTTGTATATATGTATAGTGTTACTTGTTGTAATTTTAGTCCTTTTTAGGACTTTATACATGACAATTTTCTACTGTGTGTTTTCATTGTTAATCAAGGTTTATTGGAACTTTTGTCATTTTGCTTGTATTCCTTCACTCATAGGGATGGGGTGGTTAGGCACCAGGGTAGTTTTGAAGGAACACTGTGCTACCATCTCTATTATTATTATTATTACTACCAGTCTCCTCACCCTACATGGTGTTTTGATATGGTCTCTCACTTCTTCTAAATACCTAACCTCACTGACTATCCTTTTCCTTCCTGTGTGTAAATACCCTCTTCAAGGGTAAGGTTATACTAAACCCAAACGTATAGTTTCCCTTTAATTTATGATTATGGCGTGGTCTGTTGACTCATGGAATGTTAGAGGATTACAAAACAAATCCAAAAAATATCTTCTCTTTCACTTATTGTTTAAATCTCAAGCTAACATATGTTTCTTACAAGAAACACACATGTACAAAGAGGACTGGGCTAAAGAGGGAAAAAAAAGTGGATAAAATCCATCATCTCTGCAGGTGATAGTTCCAACTCTAAAGGGGTGGCCACTATAATCAAACATGATTTTCATGGGGTTATCCTGGAGGAGAAGTCTGACAAAAACGGCAGATGGTGTTATTTCACCTCTCAATTTCCTAACCTCAGTAAACCAATCCTCTTTTTCAATCTCTACGGCCCATGTACTCAACAACAAGTCTTCATCCTAGAGATCTATAATATTCTTTCTGCTTTTCATGACCACCAGATTATTTTAGGGGGAGATTGGAATGCTGTTATAGACCCCAGTATAGATTGCACCAGCAAATCTCCCACATACAATTTTCAAGCATCTCTAGCACTAGAGGATTTAATAAATGACTTTAACCTCATTGACCCCATTTCATTCAGTGGACATCTATCTAAAGATGAAATTTACACTTATTATTCGAAATGTTATAATTCATGGTCACGGTTAGATTTTTGTTTAGTATCCGATTCCCTCTCTAATTTCAAGATAAACTTCTCATTAGAACCTAGATTCTTCTCTGATCATTCAAGAATCTCTCTCAAGATTAGACACGATCCAGGGTCAACTTCTCTCCCCCGATATAATAGCTGGACTTTGAACAGCAACCTGCTTTCCAATAAGGCCATAACTCAAGAAATTACAGAAATGCTATCAGACTTTAGCTCTAACCTTGAAAGGTCACATATTCCATTTGATATCCAATGGGCCACCTGTAAGGCCAGTCTAAGAGGTCTTTTAATCAACAAAGCCTCCTATTATAAAAATCTCTACAAAAATAAGGAATCTAAGCTAATCTCGAGGATTTCTGATTGAGACAAACAACAAAGGCTAAATCCAGACCCTAACTTACACAAAGAAATTAGCAATTCTCAAAAAGAACTACTAGAACTTCATCAACAAAACCTTTCCCTATCTGAACAAAAACTTATTGCAACTTATTCAGAATGGGCGCAGATCCCCTCTAAAACCTTGGCAAGAATAATAAAAAACAATCAGGGCTCCCCCAGAATCTCCTTATTACATTTCCAAAATAAAATATACAAGTCGGACTCTGAAATAATAAAACTTTTCTCATCCTTATACTCAGATGTTTATTGTAGGAAAGTAGACCCCTCTATTAACCGGTATATGGATAGCTTTCTGAATTCTATTAAATTTCTCTCCCTGAATGAATCTCAATGCTCTATGCTTTCTGCTCCCTTGAGTCTCCAGGAAATCCAAAATGTAACTGCCAGTCTCAAGGTAGGCAAATCCCCTGGCCCGGACGGCTTTACAGCTGAATTTTTTAAAACCTTCAATCTGATAACCTCCCCCATCCTTTTGAAGGTATTTAACTATATAATAAAAAATGGAATATCTGATTTACACTGGAACACCTCGAAAACTATTCTAATTTTGAAAAATGAGAAAGACAAAGCTGACCCCCATAACTATCGGCCTATTTCATTAATAAACATTGATATTAAGATCCTAGCGTCTCTTCTGGCGAACAGATTGAAAAGAGTTATGCCCTCTTTAATCTCTTTGGAACAGGCCGGCTTTATGACCCATAGACACACATGGGACAATGCTTTAACATTGGACTCCTTAATCCACTTCACCAAAAAAGAGAAAAATCCGATCTATGCACTAACTTTAGACGCTTCAAAAGCCTTTGACAGGGTAAACTGGGATTTTCTATTCCAAACCATGGCTCATTTTAGTATACCTACCGCCTTTTCTGATATGATTAAATCGTTATATAAAAATACATACACATATCTATGTATCAACAAAAACCTATCCAAATCAATAAAGATTACAAATGGTACAAGACAAGGCTGTCCTTTATCCCCTTTTCTTTTCAACATATTTATAGAACCATTCTTTCTATATATTGCCCAGAATACCTTTCATGTGATTCCCAAAGTCCTAAACACTAGAATATTATTTTCTGCCTTTGCAGATGACCTTAACCTATATTTTTAACTTCCTAACACTGACCTTAGTAAAATAATTAATTCTATTAACAAGTTTTCAAAGGCCTCAGACTATCAGATTAACCATAAGAAATCGCACATCTTTCCTATCAACCCTGTGGGTCACAAATCTAATTATTTTCCTGATTCTCCCTTTCAGACAACCTTTGACATTAAATATCTTGGCATTCATTTCGAACATAACCAATTGTCTATGTTCCAAAATAATTTGCTCAGAACTTGGTCGAAAATATTACAGGACCTTCGTAGATGGGAACTAATGAACTTATCTCTCTTATCCAAATCTGCGATAGTTAAGATGAACATACTTCCCAGACTGCTTTATCAATTTAATGCCTCAGATCAGATAATATCTAAGTCTTTCTTATCAAAGATTAATAAGGAATTAGCCAAATTTATCTGGTTTCCTAAATCAGTCAGAATTTCGTACTCTAAATTAATATTCCCTAAGAGTAAGGGTGGCCTCGGTCTACCGAACTTTCAATTGTACTATACAATTATCTGTGCTAATAGAATTCTGTCTATCTCGAAACTCAATCATGGAGAGTATAACTCTTACCCTACCTGGATCAAGCTATGGTATCAACATGTTCAAGCCAACAAAATTAACCCTGTCACTCTCCCTTTTCTTTCCCCAGATGCTATCAACAATTCTAAGCTATCCACCAATCTAAAACATAAAATCAGTACTTTCCAAATTCTATTAAAACATATTAAACTTGATAGTGTTCTTCCTCTACTCCAACCTCTCCACTTAAATCCCAATATTAAAATGAATAATCTGTTAATTAATCTTTCTAACTTTCCTCTCATTAAAAATATTGTGATTTGGGATATTCTTAAACACAGAAATGAATCACTTACCAATCTTTGCATAATCCTTAAGGTTAATAATAAGTACACAACTATTCTCCGTCAATTACGAGAACTAGTCGCATCAAAATTCGCCCTCCTCATAGTCAAACATCAAGACATCACCAAGCTGGAGGTAGTCATCCAAACTCTTTCGAATTCAGAGAAAATGCTCTCTAAATCATACAATCTGCTGATTTTCATAATACACAACTCAGACTGCCTTTTCTCTGGTTATTGGGACAATCATAATTCACATCTTTCAGAGAAACAAAAGCTTTCTGCCATAAAAAATACCTTAGATCTATCCCCATTTAAAAAACTTATTTACACACAATTAATGATCAACAACAACTCATACTATACTCCCTCTGTCTTAAACAAGTTTGACTCTAAGAACTCTCCCTCTTGTCCATGCTGTTCCTTCCCAAGTGCCAATCTTCTACACTTTCTTTGGTTTTGCAATTACTCACATAAGCTTTGGTCCTCACTGAAAGTCCGTCTCAAGAAAATGGGATACTATAAATCGACCCTCTCCTGGGAAATAGCGATTCTTCATATACCTACTGTAAATCTTTCTAAACTTGATATGCATGTACTTGTTACTCTATGCTCTCTTATGAAATTATATATCACCAAAAACTGGATAGATCGTACCAAACTCTGTTGGAATAACTTTAAGGAAATGGCTCTTGCATACATCTCAGCACAGAAATCTATTACGAAAGGTCTCAGGAAGGTTGCCCTCTTAAGAAAAGTTTGGAAAAGGGTTCTTGACCTTATCCTTAGTGAATAACAACCCTAACACCTTTATTTAGAACTGAGATTTATCTTACACTTCATGATGAACCTTTATTTATACTGTTATCTCTGAGAACCATGTCTCTCTCATCCTAATTTATCCCTCTTTATGGTAACACACTTGCTAGTTAATTTGTACATACTGTATATACTCTAGTATGTTTTTCAGGTTTTGTTTGTTTTATATGTTTAATATGAGTTCAGTTTATTCGCTCATTCATGTATCCATGTTTTCTATTTTCTTTCTTGTTATTCTTATGAAATAATTAAAAAGTTATTTGAAAAAAAAACAATGCATTGGCTAACACATTAATGAAAATGTAGGACATTAATTCTCATTTAAAGCTTTACAGCATTTAAAGAAGAATTTTAGAGGAAGGGATTTGACTAATCAGGTAGAACAAGCTGAACTGAGATGGATACTGAAGTTACAAGCAGACAGACATCCAGGAATTAACACTAGCATCTGTTTAAAACCTGCCCTTAAGGGGCGTAAATTGAAATGTTGATTTTATTGGATGATAGCTTGCTTTGTGATTAATGTAATGGTTTTAAAAGCCTGATTTTTTTGGTATGTATGTATGGATCTGAGGAAGCCTAACACGCGAAAGCTCTTATCCTTTGTTTTATGAGATATTTTATTAAAGCCTTTCTAGTTTATGCCAACAGCCATGGTAACCTTGCTGTTTTTTTTCTGTGATTTTTGTGGGAGGCGGTGATGGGGAGGAGAAGTTTGAACTGATCTTATTGGCCAGCAAGTTTACTATAGTTTCATGCTGGGTGTACATGTTACTGTTCATGATTAACTTGGCACATTGCTGAGTATTTCTCCTGAGGTTACAAACATAATTAAAAAAGCCTTATGGTTATCTTTCACCAGGGATCTTTGCCTCATAGTTTGCTTTGGCAGATTTGACTAGCTCTTTACTGTGATGGTTTAGACTGGTGAGTGTCTTTTTGCACTGATTTGTCTGTTCCTTCTTGACTTTGGAGAAGACTGCTTTTCTTTTGTTGAATAGCCTATGTATGCTAGGGGGTCCACCAGGGTGATTTATTTTTGCCATTAATCATAGATTTGACTCAGACAGATACTGCATCCTCTATGCAGCTATGAATGTGGTTGTACAGTGCTTTTGTGTCAGCTGAGAGTAAGCCTCACTGTTATCCAGTTTTGGAGGGGCTTAGAAGTTTAATAAGCTGTCAGTTAGTTTGAGGTAATTGGCCTTAGCAAAGTTCTTAACAGGTTTGGAGTTTGATGGGGGTTCTAGGTTAGTTTTAATACTAAAGGAGATCATTTTGTGGTCAGATCTTACCATGGAGGAGTTAATGCATGGCAGGGAGCAGCATCCCCCCATGTTCATGAGTATTTGCACCTCTAGCTGTGGAGCTAACTAGTTCCTCTAGGGTGTTTGCATTGACAAAGTCCAAAGACATCTCAGGAAGTGAATTATGGGTTGTATAAGTCTCCCAGTTTATGGAGGGGTAGTTGAAGTCACCCATAAATATGGCGTTAGGCTGAATATTAAGAGATTTCAGTAGGTTTAGGTAGGAGGTGTGGTTTTCCAGACTCATGGTAAGGGATCTATAGCTAGCAAGGATATGATATGGTTCACACCTATGGTTAGTTGGGCATGGAGCAAGTGATTCATGTTTTTGAACCAGTATAGTAGTCTAGATGTCCTTTTGAACACAGAGACACCTCCTCCCTTTGTTTTATCCTGAGCTGAGGGGGATCGAAATGTATGAAAGACATTGTAGCCATTGATAGCTGGGGTGCTTTCCATGGTTCTGAACCATGTTTCTGTGACTGCACATATTTCTGCTTTCTTCAAGAGTGAGGAGTGTTTTCAGAGAGTGCAGTTATTTATTTATTTATTTATTTATTTATTTATCTTTGTTTACTGGGAAAGTCCAGCTGGGTAATACCCATTTTCAGTGGAGGCCCGGGGAGAAAAGCTCCATTTGCTTACATTGCGTTATACTAAGTTGCAGTCAAACACACAGTAGTTACATTTCTATTTACAATTATACACAAACAGTTGTTACATTTGTAATTCTAAGATTTTACAGAGGTGGAAGTTACTAAAGAGAAAGCACACATGCAACAAAGTGGATTGTACAGGCAGCAGTTATGTATAAAAAACTGTTTTGTCATTTCAGTAAGAGGTTGAGAATATTATGTTTAAGGAGAGTATTTGGAGAGTATCATACAGTGAACACAAAGGTTTAACCTTATGATGAGCATGTACAGGACCAAGATTGGTTAAGATGTTGATTAAGCAGTGGTTTAAAACTACTGAGTTTGTCAGAGAGTTTTATTTGCATGGGCATACTATTCCAGAGTTTAGCAATTCATTGGCAGCAGAGTGAGTCCCCTGCAACATTATATGACGTATTTGTAAGTAAGACAAATTTGTTACTAGAATGGAGGTCCATTGCTGGACAGTAGGGTGGTAATATGTTTTGTCAAATTTGTTTTTGAAATACTAGTGTTAAGCAGCAGTACCTTTAGGTAGTCGTAAGTGATTTTTGTTATGTTGAAGGGTGTAATAACTTGGCATGGCCTAAAAAAGGGGGTCTATATTATATGCTGGAAGAGACTTTCCTATGAACATATAATCATCGGCACATAAACAGCGAACGCTCTAAAGCGTGAATGGCCACTTCCGTGAATTTTTTTCCACAGGAAAAAATTCAGTTGTCTGTTATTGGGAATTGTTCTTTTCCCCAATGTAGAGTGATCTCGGAGTTGGTATATTTAGTTAGGGGGGGTGTGGGGAGCAAAGCTCCCCACTTGATGAGGATATTGAAGTTTGTGTTTTTTGTATACGGTCCTTGAATTTTTTCCTGAGGAAAAAATTTGCGAACGTAGCCATTTACCCTTTAGAGTGTTCTCTCTTTATGTGTCGATGATTATATGTTCAAAGAAAAGTCTCTTCAAGCATATAATATAGCTCCAAAAAAGGTAATATGGGGACAGATACAATTTTTGCCAGTATCCAGAAGTAGTGACTAGTGCAAACCATCTCTGGCGAAGCATTGTGGTTTGTTGATCATGTCTTCCCAGGCTGACAGATATTGGATGCCCTTGTTGTGACACCAGAAACTATGCCAATTGTTGCAGTCAATCATTTTTGTTGGTACTATGGCATCATCAGTGATGAAAGTAGAATGCTATTCAAGGATAGATTCATACCCACCTGGGACACACATTCAAAGGGCTCCATCATGTCTCTGTTTATATAGTCCAGTGATCATTTACACCCAC
Organism: Protopterus annectens; assembly: GCF_019279795.1. Lineage (NCBI taxonomy): Eukaryota > Metazoa > Chordata > Ceratodontiformes > Protopteridae > Protopterus > Protopterus annectens. Next base: position 1,995,997,055 of record NC_056729.1, on the reverse strand, counting down.
ATGGACTATTACTGTGTCATACTGGTACTTGTGGTTTAAAGATGTAGGTGCATGGATGATCTCTCGTATCCTGACTCCAGAAGGAGAGCTCTCTCTGATTTTCTCTTTGTTTAATCTGGTAAGGGGGACATCAGTATGTCTTACCATACCTCTCAACTGTACCAAATTCCTAGGTAAATACCAGTTTTGAGGGCAAACTATTGGGGTGCCACGAATTCCCGAGTGGCCCCTTTAATTTCTGAATTTCCTGAAGTTGTTTTGAATTTTTTTTTACTCTTCATGATGTCATCATGTGCAGGGCATGCGTGATGATGTCAGCATGAGGCAGGCAGCCTGTTAGGAGGGAACATTACTACTTACTTTAACTTTATGGGTCCGCAACTCCACAGGTTTTATTTTGCACAGCACTTCTTTCTTCCAGCCAGGTAAGTCAAAAAAAATGGCCAGTGAGATTTGTAACAGTTGCATTTGTACTGCACTTTTTATATAAGGGCTGTCCTTTGTGTGATTTATTATGCTTATGCTGTTGGACGGTGAGATTTATTAACAGTTGAATTTGTACTGCACTTTTTATGTACAGGCTGCAAGTAGTTCAGTGCTGTGTGTGTTTTATTATGCTTATGCTGCTGGCTGGTGAGATTTATTAACAGTTGAATTTGTGCAGCACTTTTTATGTACAGGCTGCAAGTAGTTCTGCGCTGTATGTGATTTATTATGCTTACACTGCTGGCTGGTCAGATTCTTTAACAGTTGAATTTGTACTGCACTTTTTATGTACAGGCTGCAAGTAGTTCAGTATTAAAGGCTCAGTTTGAATGATTTATTATGCTATTACTTAACAGTTGCACTTTCCTTTATGTATGGGCTGTAACGGTTAGGAAGGAATACGCTGCCGCCTGGTAAGATTTATTAACGGTTGCATCTTGCATTTGATTTTGTACTGCAGTTTTTATGTACAGGCTGCAAGTAGTTCAGTGCTGTGTATGATTTATTATGCTTACACTGCTGCATGGCGAGATTTATTAACAGTTGAATTTGTACTGCACTTTTTATGTATGGGCTGCAAGTAGTTCTACGCTATATGTGATTTACTATGTTTACGCTGCCGGCTGGTGAGATTTAGTAACAGTTGTAATTGTACTGCACTTTTTATGTAGAGACTGCAAGTAGTTCAGTAATAAGGGCTCAATTTGAATGATTTATTATGCTGTTACTTAGTTGCACTTTCCTTTATGTACTGGCTGCAAGTAGTTCAGCTTATGCTGCTACTTAACTGTTAGGAAGGAATACGCTGCTGCCCAATGAGATTTATTAATGCTTGCATTTGTACTGCACTTTTTATGTACGGGCTGCAAGTAGTTCAGTTAGAAGTCTCATATTACCACCCACCACCTTACTTTTAATAATTGTACTACACAACCATACATATTTTGACTGTATTATTTTTAGCTTTTCCCCAATAACCATAAAAGAGTTTAGTCTTCAAGCAAATAATTCTATCTTTAACTTTGCTACAGATGTTAGAAATGTGTATCTATCTATATATATATATATATATATATATATATATATATATATATATATATATATACATATATATACATACACACACACACACACACACACACACACACATACACACACACACACACACACACACACACACACACACACACACACACACAGACATTTATTCAGTTAAGTACATTGAGTATGCCTGTTTGCACCTTTGTTTCACACACATTTTTTTTCTTATTGATTTTCATTGGGTGCTGAGAATAGAAATTCCACACTGATCTAGGCAAGTCCCCATGGGGTGTCATCTACTGAACATACTGCAGTATCAACATTTTAATTTTAAGTAATGTTATATAGTGGACATCATTTCATTCATCATCATCTGCTCAGTCACTTTGAACTCTAGAAAAAAAATGTAATCCTTTTTGAGGTATAGTACTTGCCTGTCATTTCCATTTTGACTGTACATGGTCAGACATTTGGTCTATAATCTTTCTTTCTTTCAGTATACAACTTGACAGCCATCCATGTTTGAAAACAATGGTAATGTGTTCTTCCTCAGTGTTGTGACTGGTCAGACATCTATCTAAAATATCCTTTATTCTCTTTGGGTGGCTGGTTGTTGCTGTTCTGGATCTTTTCAAAACCCAGTTTTCTAGTTCCTGGTTTTAGACTGTTTGGTTATCGTGCCTTAAGTGGTCTACATATCCCTTCATGAACCACCTGTATATATGTGTGGCCCATCCCTTCAAATAGTTTGGTCTGTTAGCTATCAGTCCTTTAATTTCTGACAGACACTATCTCATTCTTGTGCTGGAATTGTGTGTTTTGTACTTGTCTGGGGTATGTCTGCTTTTAGTAAATCTAATGTGGGAATACAACTTTGCATTTAGTTCTCCAATAGTAAAGCAGGGGTAGCATTGGTGGTTGATTGTGTATCATTGTGATATTGTACTACAGGGGATTGCTTATTCATAGGTAAGTGGTAGGCTAACTGCCCTTAGTTTTTACAGTTGAATGTTAGCATGACTCTTTTAGACAGATCAGATAATGTGCAACAATTTACTACTGGGTCTGGGGCCATATTTTGGTTGTCTGTTCTTCAGTTTGCATTTGAAAATTGGTATCCCACAATTCCATTTGAGTGGACGGTGTTACATAATTATGTATGCAAATTTTATCTTAATCAGAGTACAGATGTGTACCTATTTTTCATGGGCCTTTGTCCAGATTTTTGATGTTTTCAGGTTGAGAGGTATGTGTCTTACAGTGGGATTCCCAATAACTAGAATGTTTGGCTGTGTGGTGTGTTGCCTTATGGGCTTGGAAGCAGGGCTACTATGATTTTCAAAGCTATGCATTTTGTGAGGTGCTGTCTTTTTTGAGTGTGTATAGGGCCACTGAGGGATGCTTTTAGGAGGTCTTGGATGTTTCGGTAGATTACAAGTGAGTACCTCCTCATATGTGGGTCTATGTGTTTGTTGCTTAGTTTTAGTATTGAGTGTTTTGGTTGTAATGCTAACAAGAGCTTTTCCTTCAATGATATTGTGTATCTATATCTCACCCATACTGTATGTGTCTGTTCTTACATTAAATGGTTGCCAGTAAACATGAGGCAGTTACTACACTGCCCCAGGATGCCTATATCCACCAGGTCAGAAACAGAGATGACAGGAGACATCTATCCATTATACCAGATCCTTAGTAGATGTGAAGGAGTAAGGGTGAGTCACTTAATGGTCTAAGTGAGAGTGTTTAATAGTATACTATTAGATGACCTGGAGTGGTACTGCTCTCTACATAAAATGGCAGCTCTTTGAGCAGCTTTGAATAATAGGAAAGTATGGAGCGCATTTCATACAGAGGATTTTAAACTGTGCAATGCACAAACATGAGGCTTTTATACCAGCAGAATGAAAGACTTTTACATAGTTAAGCACCCAGACCAATCAGATTCACAATAACAACAGCTGATTTGGCCTAGTGTTGTGTTGCTCTGACTTAATGCAGAGTATCCTGGGTTCAATACTTGGTGGAGGTATATATTTGTAACCCTGGGATCCCACCTGTGTCCCTGATGGACAGGGGAAACAGGTGCTGACTTTGAGGGAACATGGGTGAAATTCTTTGCTAGGCTTATAAGGGCCTCCGGGCCAATACCCTAGTATCATCCTATGAACCTATATACCTATAAGCCTTTCACCAGCAGTTCCCAACTTGGATGGGTTTAATCAGCTCTCTGCTCCCATTAGAGCAAAAAAACCCTGTTAATGTAAAACAAACTGATTTGGGGCTCAAGTACAATAACAAATGTTTTTCAACAAAAGGCAAAATTCCTGCAGTATCACGAATCCTTAGCAATAAGTTCACTATCCCAGAGAAATGTTAACAAAATAAATGAAAAAAGTGCAAATGTAGGAGAACTTCAACAAACACAGAAAAACTTTGCAAAACTTAGCAATACTTTGGCAAACTCAGGAGAACTTTGGCAAACTCATAACAGCTTTGCAGTATCAGAATAGGTTAGGCAATATCAGAACACTGTTAAAACAACCTAAGAGCAGTACAGCAACAAACATGGCATTTCTTTAACAGGTGCAGGCTAAAAAACAATGATAAATTCAAAAAATCAATAAATGTAGCACAGAAGTGTTAAATAGCACTGAGACAGTTAGAGCAACTGCAAAAAAATGCTTATACAAGCTTTGCAGGTCGAGATGGTTTTAGAAGCAATCCAAGTCTTGTAGTCACAGCTGTTCAAGCCAGGTGCAGGGAAGCTGTGTCAGACCCTTTTGCAGGATATCTGCATCTTTGGGATATTCAGTGATTGCACCCAGCCTGCAGTAATCAGCAAATATGGTTAGTCAAAGGCCTTCAGAGAAGTATATTCCAAATAGGATCAGTCCCAGTACTAAGCCCTGTGGGGCACCACTAGTAAGAAGCTTCTTGGTGGAGGTGAATTCCCCTACCCTGACTTCATGAGTTGGCTATCCATCGGGTGACACAGGGATTTTTGCCTAAATTTGTGAGATTGTCTATAATACCTGAGAGAGGTATTTTGTCAAATGTTTTTGCCAGGTCCAGGTAGGCAGAAGGTATTATTTTGCCCTCATCCGTGGCTCTAGTGATCTTCCTGAAGAAGTCTACCATGTTTAGTAAGCACAATTTTCCCTTGATGAAATCGAACTGGGATGGGTCTAGTATTTGAAGATTTCCTCTTTCTTTGTTTATCAGGTCCATAATAATTCTTTCCATGGCCTTGCATATAAGACTAGTCAAACGTATGGGTCTGTAATTGACTAGTCAAACGTATGGGTCTGTAACTGCCTGAGTCTGCTAATGGTCAACCTTTGTGTGCAGGGATCACCCTAGTGTAGAGGCTGTGGTTAAATAAAGATTCTAGTGAGCTTGACAGGTCATATTTCAAGCTATTTAGGAGGCATCCTGGGATATAAGCAGGACCAGTTGGTGCAGTGTTTTTAGCTCTTTTGAGTGCTTTGAAGACTTGTTCTTTAGTGATAGTTGGGAAGAAATGGTAGAGGGTATTTTTGGGGGGGAACTGGGCATGATAGATGGGTGAAATTGGAGCTAAATGTATCAGCCAGTAAATTTGCTATATCCCCCAGATTGGTATAGGAAGGTCATTTTACTATTAGTTCAGCACACTGTCAAAGCATTCCTTTTAAGGTTGTGTACATAACTGAAAAAATGCCTTATGGTTATCCTTAGCTTGGGACGCTATTTTTGCCTCAAAGTTGGCTTTGGTCAACTTGATTAGTCCCGTGTTGCTTGTTGAAACAGATGAGGAAGATTTTTTGTCTTTTGATCATAGCCTTTCCTATTGTTGGACAGGATGTTCTTTTTTTATTATTATGCAACTTATTTAAACTGTGGGTCCACCAATGGGGCTTGATTTTTGGAGTGTGTCCTAAGTTTATTTCAGTTTGGTACTGCTATTTCTGTGCAGTTATCTACATGCTTGTACAGAGTTTCTAGAAATATTTCTGCATAGGCCCCCATGTTTTTTGAATGGGGAGGTGAAATTCAGCTATGTTATCACTTAATATGAGGGAGTTAGCTTTGGAATAGTTCTTAAAGGTTCTGGGGCTTGTTGGGAGTTCAGCCTTTATATTTATTTCAAGGGTGGCCACTTTGAGATCTGACCTGATCAGTGAGGACATTACACAAGGGGTGGGGCAGTGCAACATCCCCTCATGTTTCTGGGTACCAGATCCAGGATATTTTCAGCCATGGTAGATGTGCAGACTAGTTGTTCTAGGGTGTTTACATTGATAAAATCCAGAAATCTTTGAGCCTGCATTTTAATGGTTGGGTACGTATCCCAGTTTATGGTGGGATAGTTGAAATCACCAATGAATATGGTGTTGGGCTGAATTGTGAGTGACTCCAGTACATTCAAGTATGTGGTATGGTTATCCTGGGTCACAGACAGGGGCCTATAGCTAGCAATGATATGGTATGAGACTTTACCTAAGGTTAGTTGGACATGGAGTAGATCAAGCATGTCATATTGTTTGACCAATCTTCAGTTCTACTTACTTTTTATGTAGATTGATACACATCTACCTCTTGTCCCTCCTTGTGTGTCAGCTGGTCTAAATATGTGGAAGGGGTCTATATTAAAAGACCGAAGAGATGTTTCAGTGAACACCTCTTGGTTGACACGTAATGAGCGAATGCACTAAAGTGCGAACGCTCAAAAAGCGGTTTCTTTCCCTGTGAAAGAAAGTGATGGCACAAACACACACTTTAAAACATAACAATGTGGGGGGTTGTGCCCCCCAACACACCTCCCAACTAAATATACCAAGTCCGAGATCACACTACACTGAGGAAAGGGGCGAATACACAGGGATGACCAAGTGATTTCTTTCCCAGGGAAAAAAATAGCTGTTTTGAGCGTTCGTGCTTTAGTGCATTTCCTCAGTACGTGTCAACCAAGAGATGTTCGCTGAAACACCACTTTGGTCTTTTAATATAGACCCGTGTGAAAGGCATTATATCCTTGTACTTCTAGGTGCCTTCAGCAGCTTTACACCATGTCTCAGTAACTGCACAGATGTTAACACTCTCTAGGGTGAGAAGCACTTCCAGGGAGTGGAACTTCTTGTTGAGACTCTTAGCATCAAGTAGGAACACCTTCAGTTTATTTTGTGTAGAATTTACTATGTTGTAAGGATTATCAGACTGGCATTACCTAACAAAGTGCACTAGTATTCATAGAGTCCCCCTATACTTTATCCAATACATGGGGACACACTCATCTGTAAATTTTGCTGCAAACATCCCCCCCATTTAAGTTTTTTTCCAGAATAAAATCTTCCTTTCAGTTTTCCACCATTTGTGAATGAGAGATATGTCTATCTTCATTCAAGTCTTAGCCATGCCAATTGGCCAGAGCTAAGGATTCCACCAGTTAAAATCATTCCTGGGTAGCAGTTTCTCTAATTTTTTAAGCAGCTGACCTGCAATTGTGTGGTCTCCTAATCCCCTATTCTCATGGAAGCCATAAATGTAATCTCTCTACCAACTAACTTGGTCTGATTTTTGACAACACCATATTTTTCAGTTTAGAATGAAATCCTGCAGCCTGAACAGCATACGGACATTTAGCCTGTGATGCCTTATTATAGAACTCTAAATATTGAACTGCTAGGCTACCTTGACTTACTTGGAGTGTCATAATACCTCATTCCACCCTTGACTGTTCCCCCACACTATATTTTGGTTATTGGACCCACATTTCTCTTCCCAGATTGTAGAGGAATGACTGACCTAAATAAGTAATAAGGGAAACAACAAACATCTTCAAGATCTGTATTTTCTGAACAAAATCAATCTTCAGCACTTCCCATTTCCTTATTATAGGTTCATAGGTTGGTACTAGGCTACTGGCCTTAGGGCCTATACAAGCCTAGCCATAACAATTCCCTGGCTATTTCTTCCCACACTATTTACTTCCCTGTACCCCTGTCTAGCAGGGCAACTGACGTGATCCCCGGAGTGAATTTCCTTTCTCCCATCCAATCCTCAAGGTTCCTTTTGAAGAGGGCCAAAGAGGTGCTCTGCTTGACATGTATGGGCAAACTATTCCAGAGTCTGGGTAGTCTCTGGGTCAGGAACCTATCCCTCCAGCATGTTTTGTTTATTGTGATGACAAGGTTTAGATCCCTGGAGCGTGTGGCTCTGAGGGATTGGAATTTCTTTAAGTGTAGCATGTCCAACAGCTCTGGGTTTGACATGGCCTTATATGTTAAGCATAGATCACCTCAGAGTAGACAATATGAGACAGAGTATAGCTGGAGTTTTTTAAGGTGGTCAGCATAGGGCATCTGCTTTAGGCCTGTGATTCTTTGAGTGAGGTATTTCTGCGGCCTTTCCAGTTGTTGCAGATGTCTTGAGATGTACATACCAAATGGGGCGTTGTATTCTATAATGGGTCTAATGAGGGATGAGTAAAGTGGGACAATGACCTCTTTTTTTCTGGATGAAAAGCCCTTAGTGATGAGGTGTGCCACATAGAAGGATTTCCTGACTGTTGTGGCGATGTGGTTATTGAAGGTGAGACCACTGCCCACCTGTGTCCATAAGTCTCTTATCACACTTTCGGTGTTTAGTGTACTGCCACCTATGTGGTAATTCACAGGTACATGTTTTTTCTCAAAGGGGATAACTATACATTTCTTGGCATTGAGCTTGAGCCCATGGCTCTGGCACCAAGCATCTGTATCTGTAAGGCCCTTTTGTAGAGTATCCACATCATTTGGAGATTCAATATTGGCTCCCAGTTTGCAGTCATCTGTGAACTTTGTTAGCCAGAGTCCCTTAGTGTTGGCCTGTACTTCAGAGAAATAGATGCCAAACAAGAGCGATCCCAGGACTGAACCCTGAGGTACTCCACTTGTCACTTGTCTGGAGCTGGATTTGGAGTCAGCTACTTTTACAGTCTGGGTTCTGTCAGTAAGCCAGTTGGCAACCCATCAAGTGATGTAGGGATTAATGCCTAGCTTAGTAAGTTTATCTATGATTCCAGAGTGGGGGATAGTATCAAAGGCCTTGGCGAGGTCCAGATAAGCTGTGTGGACTGGCTTACCCTCGTCCATGGCTCTGGAGACTGATTCGAAGGAGTCTGTCAGGTTCAGGAGTCAAGATCGGCCCTTCACGATCCCAAACTGGGTGGGGTTCAGTGTTTTAAGGTTGCCAATGTCTTTGTTTATAAGTTCTATGATAATACATTCCATAGCCTTGCAGATCAGGCTCGTCAGACTGATGGGGCGGTAGTTCCCAGGATCCAAGTTGGATCCCCCCTTGTGGGGTGGGATAACTGAAGCTGTGCGCCACTCAGTGGGCACAAAGCCTGAGGTGAGGGTATGATTAAACATGACACTTAGGTGAGGTGCCAGTTCATTTTGTAGTTCATGTAGTACACAGACCAGGATTTCATCTGATCCCATGGATGCTGTATTCTTAGCTTTGGAGAGTGTGTTTTTTATCTGTGTGGCCGTTATTACCGGAATATGGCAATCTTCCGGTATTGAGATGGGCCATTTAGGGAGTGAGAGGGGGGTGAAGTTGGCACTGAATCTATCTGCCAGGATATTGGCAATATCCTTGGGATCAGTATATTTAATGTCATTCTGTTGTAGCTCAGAGCAGATCTGAGCATTGCCATTTAAATTCTTGACATAGTTATAGAATGCCTTGTCTTTGGAATCTTTGGCAATTTTATTTTCGGAACTAGCTTTGAAGGATTTTATTTTATTTTATATTTTATTATCTTCCTTATCTTCCATAGCAACTCTGGCCATGATTCCTTGAGAGAATCTCCTCTCATTTATGCTATCTATACCACTAAATATTTAAGCCAATAGTAGCCCTGCACTTTGGATCAAGTTACACTTATTGTCTTGGTTTTATCTTCATTTATCTTATTCCTTGATAACCTTAAAAAATTTCTCAATAATTTGAAATAGGTTTTCTATGTTTTTATCTGGATCAGGTAAGTAAATAACAATAGCATCAGCAAATACTGCCAATTTTTGGTCACAGGTGAAGCCGTCTCATCTTCTTATCTGTGAATAAGCTAAGTTAATGTTAGGTAAGATCTTTTTTTTTCTAAATTTCCTTTTGGACTGTTCCAAGATAAATTAGTTATCCTCTGGTATAAATACAAACATGACTATTATATTCAGTTGGTCTTAAACAGGTTTTATATAATAAGACTAAACAATCCACCTCTTTTTTGCTAAGTTCAGTAACATCATACCCACTTCTTTCATAGCATGAATACCTATTGGCTCAGTACTGTTACCAGAGTAGAAATTATTACTGCTCACTATGCCAAGGCCCTTGTAATGATCAACTTCTTTTTAAAAATTATGAATTCTGGTAAATATTATAATTAGGTTTAACTTTGCCAAAATGCATAAGTGAGCATTTGTCTATACTAAAACTGAGTCCCACAGACTCTGCCCAAGTTGTTAAATCATCCAAATTAATCAATTTAATTTAATATTACAAACCCTACTTTTAAATCATCTGCATATTTGCCAGTCCAGCACTGCATACAGTGTGGTATATTGTACATGCAGCCTTAAATAGTATGAGCCCCAGCAGTGAACATTGAGGAACACCATCTACAATCCAGTAAAGAGTCAGAGTGAGCACCTCTAACACTAATCAGTTGCATTTGGCTCTGCAAACAGTTCATTATCCATCTAATGATGTATGAACTAATGCTAGCCATAACCATGGTATTACAAATTACCATGTCTGGCAGTGAGTGAAAGGCTTTAGCCATATCAATTACTCCTGTTGACAGTTCTTCTTGCATTGATATAAGGGATAAGCTTGTAAATTTCCAGTAAATTAAAGTTGACATTCCCTTGATAAATCCATGTTGGAATAAATCTAATAACCCAAGATTATTAGAATGATTAATAATATCAATAGTACACTGCTCAAAACATTTGTCAACAACTGAAGTCAACCTTGAAGTTTTGTAATTTGTTACCTCATCTCTTTTCACTTTTGTAATAAAAGTGAAAACATGAAACATTCCAGGAATCATGGACCAAAATTGTATAAATTTACATATTAGACCTTGGTTTTATAACAAGCACAAGTATATCTTTTATATCATATAAAAGAATGGCAGGGCTATTATCTGGGTCCATAGATGGTACTTTTTTTTTTTAATTCTGTCCAATGCCTTCCCAAATATCTATAAATGGACAAAAAGAATGATCTTCAAATTTATATGTAGAACTTTCAACTGTGTCATAAGACTGTGATACAAACATAGAATTAAAATATAGATTAAATTAATTTACAATTTATTTATAATCACTGATAGTAAAGTTAATAATTTTTAAAGCATTGTATTTTGGCTATTTAAAATTTTATTACTACATTTATAAAAAAATCATCTTATTAACATTATTAGCCAACTTTTTCTCATATTGAGACATATTTGCTATCTGTCATTTCAAATATTTGCTAATATTATTTAGTCTTTTTGTTCATTCTTGTTGAATACCTTCTGTAGATCTTAATCACTGCAAATTATTATTCTAACAGAATGGCAATTCACCCTTAAATCTTGAATGTTTGGTAGCAATGCTGTTTTCTATACTTATGTTTAGTAAATCTTCCAAAGTCTTGTAGACAAATAATTTTTCTTTAAGTTTTATGAGTATGAATTCTGACAAATGAGTATTTAATAATGCTTGAAACAATAGATAGCAATTAATCATATTGTAGTTAAACTTTTTCTGAGTCCTTCATGGAGAATATATATTATGAATTTACAACTTTTCCAACTCAATCACATTATGATCAGTATCCAATGGCAGAATAATTTTTATATTTTGAATGTAAAGTTTAATGCCTTTGTTGAAATAATATATAATATGTTATGAGCCCCTTATATCTTCCAAAATCAGTTGCTGTAATTATAACAAGGCAAGACATTTAAAAAATACTTAGAATGTGCAGTTTTAGCACAAAGGTTAAACCAATCAATATCTGGGTAATTATAATCACCTAATAAAAGGATATTGCCATTAACAGTATTAATATCTTAATTAGCCAAATAGTCCAGGTCAGCATTAGAATCCTAATTAGCAGACATTGATTGACACACATTCCAGTAAGCTGATTGTAAAGTTTAATGATGTACATCAGCAATTATGAATCAAAATCTAAATGCAGCTATGGGCCAGATTCAATAAACCCTACACTGTTCTGAGTGAAGAGATAATACAGGCATAACGCACACCTTCTTCCTCCTAATTTTAGTTTTCCTTTCCATATTCTTGCAGTTTTAAATATTGACAGAGGTTCATAAAGGTTACCATAAAGTGTATCCTATGGTTTACCTTCATAAGTCCAACAGTCACATCCTCGAAACTGCTGCCACAAACTGCAAACTGTGAATTCACAAAACCACGAAAACAGAAGCACCGAATAACAAAATCTCACCCCCTTTTTGATCCATGGTAGCACTTGTTTCAGCTGTGGAGCAATTGGAAATGTCGACTTTCGATGTTTTGTCGCACATCAGGGAAGTCGGTGGGATGGAATTCACTCAAATGGTTCGCATATCTGCACATTCGAAGGATGTGCTTTCAACTTTATGAATGTAAGCTGTATACTGCATATACACTTAATATAATTTTTCTGAGTGACTAGAAAGTTCAAAAAATGTGATAAGACTTTTATTGAATACAGATCATGTACACTTAGTGTACACTTGTGAAGGCTTTACTGAATCTTGCCCTATGTCTTATTTGGTTATGTAAGATTCATATTTAGTGTATCCTATAATATATATATATATATATATATATATATATATATATATATATATATATATATATATATACATATATATATATATATAAAACCCCTATATCCCAGCACTCTTTGATGGTAGCTAAATTATATTCATGCCTGCTTAATAAATTATTTAGCTCTTAAGTACTTATTGATACGTTTTACATTTTTGGCAAACTACTTTACTGTTATTCCATAGCAGATGCTTAGAATAAATTACGACTTAATGTCAGATGCATCACTAACCCTAACACATTTAAAATACCACCAAAAGATAGCCTCCATAAATCATGGTCATGTTTCTGTAATGACCCAGCAAAATCTATTTTCCTGTTCTCTATAATTCCTGCCTTCTTCTCTCCCTCTCTATGCTGCTTCTTCTATATAATAAAAGAGCTCTACTAATGAACTATTGTCATCTCAGCTTCTACTACAGCAGTCCTTTCACTGACTTTCTACCTGGGGATTTCCTCCTGTATATACTTCTATACTTATTTTCTCTGTTTCTCTTTACTTTTTTTTTTTTTTTTTTTTTTTTTTGCTAGCTTGTGAGCTTCTATTGCATTTATTTTCCTATTTATGCTTGTAACTGTCGGTAGTCTATTATCTCTTACATATTGTGCTTTCTCATTATGTTATTTTTTGTCTGATTTTCATCTGACATATTTGTACTGTGTACATTGTATATATCATTTTTTCACCTGTAACAACTGACCTTGTTATTTACTGATACTTCTTAAATACTCTTGCTTCTCTTATAACAATTGACCGTGTCATTTACTGTTTATTTCTTGTACTATTGGAGCTTTTCTCCTTGGGTCTCTGCTGAAAAAGGGCTTCTGCCCAGTTGGACTAACCTGGTTAACAAATATCAAATAATTAAATAAATAAACAAATGATGTGTTACAAAAGTAGCACTTAAAATGTTATTAAATCTGTTTGATTCAGATTCACATCTTTTATGTGAATTATCTTTCCTAAATAATAAGTAACATTGCCTACAATTATATTAAACAAATAGTCTGCTCCACAGGGACAAAGGTGTAACTTATATTTTGCAAATAAACAGTCATCCAGAGTTCTTCCCAATAACTGATTAACTTAATGTTGTACACAGCACACAATTGATATAACCATGCATTATAGATATGTGCCGTAGTGTTAGCATAAACATGTAACTTTGCACTTGGTATTATTTCACTAAGAATAATTTCAATTGAAATTGATCTTCCGATCTCTATCATCGATAGCAATGCATTTTTCATGTGGCTTAAAGGAGATGAAAATAAATAATTTGTTCCCACATTGATAACAATATTGTACTGTTTTAACCTTAATTAGTCTAGGCAGTATCTCGCGAAGATATGTTAAGCACAGCTCAGAGAGAGCACTTGCAATTTTATTTTTATCTAATATGCACAGTTTATTTGCTAATAGTTTACTCAATGATTCACGAAAAAGAGGACTTCATACTCATTTTCTTGACCAATACCCTTGGCCAAACAATTCCTATACAATTTCTCTATCTGATTTTCTTGTGTTGTTAAATTACTTGGAAAACTTATGTCAGTGGAGTTAGTTGGTTCATCAGTGCTCGATACATCAATTACATGACCGCTAGTCTTACCCTTGTATTTCATGGGATTTGTTGTGCTTAATTTACTCGCAAGAAGCCTCCCTTCTTCCTTTAGGTCATAACATTAGAGTTGACATCCAGAACTTCATTGCTACTCAGATGTCTTAAATTATTTTCATAGGATCATAGGAGGGTAATAGGCTAATGGCCCTGGGGCCCTTACAAGCCTAACCAAGAGTTTATCCCCACAACGAAACCTCAGTCTGCACCTGTCACCCCTGTCAGTGAGGGACACAGGTGGAACCCCTAGGACAAATTTGTGGTTTCCCATCCACTCATCAAGGTTGTACTTGAAGAGGGTTAGCGAAGTGCTCTGTTTGACATGTATGGGAAGTCTATTCCAGAGACAGGGCAGCCTTTGAGAGACAAACCTGTCTCTCCAGCAGGTTTTGTTGATGTTGCATATTAGAGTTAGGCCTTTTGAGCAGGCAATGTATGAAGAGTTAGAATTATGGCTATGGAGCATCTCTTAGTAGGGCAGGGTCCGAGACTGCCTTGTAGGCGAGGCACAGATCACCCCTGAGCAATCTGTACGATACCAAACAGAATGATAGTGATTTGAGCCTGTCCACATAGGACAGGTGTTGGAGGCCAGGGATTCTCTTTGTGAGGTATTTCAGTGGCCTTTTCAGTGGGTGCAGATGTTTGGAGAGATACATGCCAAACAGGGCATTATACTCAATTATTGCTCTAATGAGGGAGGAGTATAGAGAGGTAATAACCTCCTTTTTTCTGGATGCAATCCCTTTACTTATAAAATGAACCAAGTAAAAGGCTTTTCTGACCACTGCTGTTACATGATGGTTGAATGTGAGGTTGTTATCAACCTGAGTGCCCAGTTCTCTCACCATAGATTGTGTGCTTATGGGGTTGCCATTGTTGTGGTAATCAGTATTGGCCGTATTTTTGCCGAATGGTATGACAATACATTTTTTGCACTTTGCTTGAGGCCATGACTTTGGCAGCAGTCATTAGTTGCTGTGAGACCCTCTTGCAGTACGTTAACATCATTTTGGGAGTCAATAACAGCACCCAACTTATGCAGCCACAGGCCTTTTGTCTTTGCTTGGACCTCCGAGAAGTAGATGCCAAACAGTAGGTGTCGCAGGACAGATCTCTGAGGAACTCCACTAGTGGCAGGTCTGCTATTGGAGGTGGAGGCACCTATTTTGACTTTGAAGGTCCTGTCGGTGAGCCAGTTGGCTACCCACCTGGTAAGACGGGGATTTATGCCAAGTTGTGTTAGCTTTTCAATGATGCCCGACTTGGGGATCATGTCAAAGGCCTTGGCCAGGTCAAGGTAAGCTGTCTGTACTGAATTTCCCTCATCCAGGGCCTTGGTGACACTCTCAAAGAAGTCAACCATGTTCAACAGGAAAGATCTGCCCTTGACGAATCTGAACTGGGTGGGGTCAAGTGCTTGGAGATTGCCTATGTCCTTGTTTATGAGATCCATAATAATATGCTCCATAGCTTTATAGCTCAGACTTGTCAAGCTAATGGGGCGATAGTTTCCAGGGTGCAAGGGGATGACAATGTCAGTTCTCCATTTTGCTGGAATGAAGCCTGTACTTAGGCTGTGGTTGAATAGGGTGCTCAATGGTGAAGCCAGTTCTTATTGGAGATGGTGCAGAATACAGTCTGGGATACTATCAGATCCCATGAAAGCTGTGTTCTTTGCCTTGGATAGGGTCTTTAGCACTTGCTCTATGGAGATGTGAGGTGCGGGACAAGTATCAGGGATGTCAAAAGAGCCTTTGGGGTACAGAGTGGTGAAGTTTGCACTGAACCTATCTACTAACAGGTTGGCTAAGTCAACAGGATCGGTGTAAGTGATACTGTTAAGTACTAATTTGGAGCAAACCTGGGCTTTGCCATGGAGGTTCCTGACGTAACTGAAGAAGGCTTTGTGGTCTTCCTTTGTTTCAGAGGCTATTTTTGATTCATAATTGGGTTTGGAGACTTTCACTAGTGATCTAATTTGCTTGTTGAGGCTAAGGAGGGAGACTTTCTAATTTGGAATATGTCCCTTTTTACCCTTGGACAACAGTTTCTTCTTTTTGTTGTAAAGCCTGTTGATGGAGGATGTCCACCAAACAGGTTTGTGTTTCCTTGCGGAGCAGGTTTTAGTTCTATTGGGTATGGCTGAGTCCATGCAGTTGTACAGGTGCTTGTATACTGAATTGGCGTACTGTTCAGCATAGTTGTCTGCATCGTCTGGGGGGGGGGCGGTGGTGTGAAGCTACAGATACTTCACTTGGGAGATTGTAGTCAGCTTCTGAGAAGTTTTTTGCTTGATTACGGTTGGGGGGAGTTGGTTGGGATAGAAACTTTGAATGAGACAGTCCGATGATCTGATCTCACCAGGGAAGAACATACTATATGAGTGGTGCAGCCATCACCCATGTTGGTGAGAACCAAGTCCAGAATGTTATCTTCCCTTGTTGGAGATGAGACAAGGTAGTCTAGTGCATTAGAATTGATGAAGTCAAGGAATCGCTGAGTGAGAGCATTAGTGCAGGAATAGTTCACCCAGTCTATGGTGGGGTAGTGGAAGTCACCAAGGATCAGGGTGCTAGGGGGTACCTTAATGGAGTCAAGTAGATCCAGGTAAGAGGAATGGGTATCCTGAGTAATGGAGGGGGGGTCTATAGCTAGCTATAACTTGGATGACTTGGACAGGTAGCTTGTCAACTGTCAGTTGCACCTGTAGTAGTTTCCATGCATCATGCTGGCAAATCAGTCTGGAGGTATGCCTGTCCTTAATAAAAATGTAGACTCCACCACCCTTAGTCTTCCTGACCTCATTTTGGGTCAGAATGTGTGGTATGAGGTATAGTCTGGTAAGGCAAGAGTGCTCTCCATAGCCCTGAACCAGGTTTCTGTGACTGGACAGACATCGGCATCTTCCAGTGCAAGGAAAGCCTCCAGTGAGTGCATTTTCAGGTTAAGACTCCTAGCATTAAGCAGCATGGCCTTCAATTGGCTTTTTGATAGATCTTTTATGTTGGAAGATTTGTCTTTGGGACATTGCCTAAAAAAGGCACAATGGAGGAGGTGAGACCCTTGGCCAGGATCCAGAAACCTAGTGGTGACAGGTGGAGACCACCTCTGACAAAGCATCGAGGGCTGTTGACCATGTCATCCCAGGCAGACTGATATCTGATGCCCTTGAAATGACACAAGAAACTAAGCCAATTGTTGAAGTCAATTATTTTTTGTTGGTATTGTGGTATCATTCTTGGTGAAGGTAGGATGCTGCTTAGGCCTAGGGTCATAACTACCTGGGACACATACTCTGAGAGCTCAATCATGTCTCCCTTCTTACAGTCCAGGGAGGTATGTCTCAAGTCATTCACACCAACATGGACAATGACAGCATTGTACTTGTACTTGTTGTGAAAAGACTTGCAATGGAGAATATGGATGAACTAAATCCTCAGTATTAACACATTAGAGGCTATCATCAGCTGGCTGTCAAGTAATTACCCCCAAGAAACCATTATACTTGGAGATTTTAACATTAACTGGAACTCCTGTATATCTGAGCAGCCTTCTACTCATATCAACTTATATGGTTTTACCCAAACTATAACATCCCCAACCCGCACCAATAAAACTAACAACAAAACTAGTACCCTTGACTGGATACTCACTAATACCCCCCAACTAAACTATAAAACAGGCACCCTCCCTGAGGACATAAGTGATCACTTGCTTACCTATTTAATCAGAACAAAAACTGTCATCCTAAACTCTGCCATCTGTAGAACTATTCGCACTACCAAAAATTTTAACCCTGCTCACTTTCAAGCTGAACTAGTCACCTGTGACTGGTCACCCCTGAAATACCTCCCAATAGATAATGCCGTGAAATACTTTAACTCTAAATTTCTAACCATTTTAGACAGCCATGCCCCATTACGCAAAGTTAGAATTAGAACCAAACCGGCACCATGGCTCACCAAAACGACCAAACAAAAAATCCTCCAAAGAAATAAACAATGGGCCAAATGGCGCTCAACAAAAAGCTCCTCAGACCACCTGCAATTCAGAAAGTTTAGAAATGAAACAAAAAAAGCCATATTAGCCGATAAAAGAAACTACTACTACCAACTACAACAAACCAACCAAAATAATCCCCAAAAATTCTGGCGAAGTATCAATAACCTCCTACACCCTGGATGCTCAAGTACTCCCTCTCCCTCTGGCTCTGATCACAACAATCCCATTCAAATAGCTGACTCATTTAATACTTTTTTCACTGAAACCATACAATCCCTAGCCAACCAGCTATCCCCCTAGCATCCCAGGCTCTGCCACAACCTTTACCAATAATTCTCATCAATTTCATTTTCAGCCAGTGCCCACTTCACTTATCTGTAACCTCATACAGAAACTTAAACCCACTACTCTCTCTGCTGATAAATTACCTGCAGAATACCTGCAAAAAGCTGCTAAAGTCATAGCCTACCCCATATCCATCCTCATTAACAGAACTATTTCTGAAGGATCTATTCCCCTAATCTGGAAAGTCTCTCACATAATTCCCCTGCATAAGGGAGGTAACTCCAAAGAGTTGTCCAATTATAGGCCCATAGCTATTCTATCTCCTTTGGCAAAAATAATGGAGAAATGTATACACATACAACTGTTAACCTACCTACTCGATCACAATTTATTAGCACCCTGTCAACATGGCTTTAGACCATTTCATAGCACCACCTCTGCTCTCTTATCCTTCACTAACCATATTAACAGCAATCGTAATATTGATACTCTATCCTCAGCTGTTTTATTGATCTGTCCAAAGCATTTGACATGGTGAATCACCACCTCCTTATAGACACACTCAAAAACCTGTCATTGGACAACCATACTATACAGTGGTTCCATTCATACCTACATAACAGGCAACAGGCTGTACTATGGGAAAATACGTTATCTTCCCACGTCCCAGTCACTCTAGGGGTCCCACAAGGATCTATATTAGGCCCATTACTCTTCTCCATCTTTACAAATGACCTTCATTCTGTAATTCCTCAAGCTGACTGTATCCAATACGCTGACGACTCCACACTCATATGCTGCTGCTTCTCAATCAGAACTTCAGTCACTAACCCAAATGACCTTTAGTACAGTTGAAAACTGGCTCCTACAAAGACGTCTTATCCTTAACCCCAAAAACAAAATGCTACTATTTACCCCCACCCAGAACCTCCCCACTTAACTTTATTATTACTTCAAATGATGGAACTATAATATCTCCGGAACCAACCACCAAACTACTCGGGGTACTAATAGATAACAACTTGTCCTTTGAACCTCACATTAATAACACCATAAAAATAGTAAACAAGAAACTAGGTTCCCTCTATAGAATAAAACCCTTTCTTACACCTCCAGCCAGGGTTACTATTGCTCGTACCCACCTCATCTCTACCTTGCTCTATGCCTCCCCTATCTATACCAAAATATGTAGAAGTAATCTGAGTAAACTTACATCCTCTTACAACAATATTGCCAGATTTGCAGCTGGGTCCTCCTATAGAACTCATCACTGTATCAATCTGAATCAGTTAGGATGGTTAGAGCTGCCAAATTTAATACTTTTCAATCAATTAATAGTAGCCCATAAGATCCTGTATTTACCTCAAAATACACCCATACTTACATCCCTAGTCATCCCCTATAATAACCTCAAGACCTTACGCTCAGCTAACAAACTACTTGTACAAATATCAAAATCCAACAACTTAGCTGGTGACACCTTGTTCTCCAATACAGTAGGTAAAGCCTGGAACATCCTCCCAAGCCAGCTAACCTCAATATCCTCTGTCAGCTTATTTAAAAGCAAGCTTAAACCCTACCTCAAATCACACTGGCTATGCCCCTGTGTTAACTCAGACTAAGTACCTAACTATTAACTAGACTCCCACAATTCCTAGCCTATCATGATCTTGTGTTGTCTCACTCATTTTTAGTGAGCTTAACCTTCCTTAGGATTTTTTCTCATGTAAATAAGTATATACTGTGGAATGATCAAACACCTTCATATAGTATCACAACCTATGTGTTAAATAACACTAGAAACCCATCCTTGTTTGCTGTTCTTCTATACTCTATTGATCTCTAGTGTTTTTCTTTCTTAGGTTTTTGTGAGACCTTAGTATCTCATCATAAATTACTAGGTGTATCTAATTTTGTAATATGTTATAAAGATTTGTACTACACCATTTCTAATACAAATGTATTAGTCTTATTCATCTATTCTTAGATAAAATTTTCCTTTTTCCTACTGAAATATAAAATATATAATCTTAGGCTTGTACTATAATTGTTAAAACTTATGTACCAAATTATACTGTTATTGTCTTTGTCTTGACCTTTTATGTTGTTGTAATTTGTGGAGCTTTTCTCCCCGGGCCTCCACTGAAAATGGACATATATCCAGCTGGACTAGCCCAGTCAACAAATGTAAAATAAATAAAATAAAATAAAATAAAATAAATATTAGGTATAACATCATGTGTATGTAAAGCTATGTTTATAGCATGGCTAACTCCTAAAGAAGTTCCATCTAAGTCAGTCAGTATACTGTTTTTATTAGCTGAGTCTGTAGAAAGTTAGGTACTTAACTTTTGTGTCCTGTTTAACATTTGGGTTGCCAGATCCGATCAGATCTGACCTTGGCACCTTCTTCCAGATCTTTGGATTTGAGGTTCTGACTGCACCCCTACCCACAATTCCCTCCTTCTGCATAAATTACCTCAGATTGAGTTTGCTGACTGTTACTAATAACCATACAGAAAAAAAATCTTGATAAGTGTAAACTATCCTATAGAATTAAAACAGATTGCTAATTATGCCAAGCCTGGTAATGTGACATAAAGCAGACAAGATCTTGACTGAGTTCTGTCCAAACACTAGATGTTTGTACATGACAAGTTGGAAGGGGGAAGGAGGTAGGGATGTTGAACTGGACAAAAATGAGACAACATAGATCTATCATAATGGTAAATACATAACTTTCATTTAATATGTCTACTTTTATCTAATTCAATGTCTGGAACATATTCCCAAGCTGCATAAAGAGACCTGGATGGTATCAAGGAAGGACATTCCTGAGAATGGTAGATTCAAAGGATGTGTGAACTCTAGGACTGCACATCCAATTTGAAATGAGATATAAATGTATAAATCATTAACCACTTTGCTGCTGTACAAATTTCATCAATAGGAACTCTTTTCATGAATGTCATACAGGTAGCAATTGCTCTAGTGAAATGAGATTTTGGTTTTGAATGCAGAGACAAACCTCGTGTTTTATATATAAAAGAAATGCGGTCTGACAACCATTTCGCAGTTGTAACTTTTGACACGATTTCCCAATTTTACTTTTTGAAAAGAGAGACAAATAGTTTATCAGATTTTCTAATATCTTTGGTATGGTGTAAGTAGAATCTGTCTGTGAATTTCTAAGATATAAAGTATATGTTCTCCTTTGGTAGACTAATTGGGAAAAAAGACTGGCAAATCATTGGATTGATTCAAATTTGCTTCAGATGAGAACTTTGGGAGAAAGGTAGGATTGGTTCTCAATGACACTCTGCCTTTGTGGAAAATGAGAAAAGGCGGTCCACATCAGAGTACTTGTAATGCAGAAATACATTTAGCCTGTGTAATGGCAATTAGGAAAACAGTTTTTGAAGAATAGTACTGAAGGTCAGCATATGCTGTTGGCTCAAAGGGTTTCTGAGTTAATGACTGAAGTAAAACTGTGGCATCCTATGAGGGAAATGGGTCCCAAATTGGAGGCCTTAGCAAAAAGGCCCCATTTGAGGAAAACTTTAGATATTCTAAGAGGAGCAGTGGGTGTCATTATGGCCTACGTGAACATTTCAAATGGCAGCTATTTGAACTTATTATGGTATTAAAACTAGATCCTAGGTGAAAGACATTCCAGTATCAATGGGGGAGGAAAAGGGTACAGTCCTTCTGATGCCCATCTAGAAAATTGTCTCCATTTATTTTTATACGTCTTTATGGTTGATTGTTTTTAAAAAGAAGAAATTATATAAATTACTGGAGAAAACAACATGGAATCTCTGGTGATCATTAAAATTGAAGATGGGTGACTCAAAAGATCCAGAGTGTGATCCAGCACCCAGGGTGGGTGTAGCCAATGAGGCTAAAGGAAGTGGAACTAGACCTATTGGAGACAGAGCAGAGCAATGAGAATCACCTTGGTCACCTTTCTGTATGAATTTAGTCAGGAGAGATATTGGTAGGAATGCAGAGAGGAGAACCAGGGGTTAAGTGTGGACTTTAGCATTTCTCTGTGACTGTCCCTGTGGAGGAATGAGGGTAACTGCCACACTTGTTCAGGTAGGAGACAAACAGTTAGCGGCAAGGTTGGCCCCAACAACTGAAACTCTTTGTTGCCACTGTCTGAGAGAGACCACTCATGAGTTAATAGAATAGACCTCTTCAACCTGACTGCTAGTAAATTTTATGTCCTGGGAATGTGCCTTGCTCTCAGAAACTGATGAGAAAATATAGCCCATTGTCAAACTCCTGGCAAAGTGGATACAATCATGTTCCCCATTGTTTGTTGATCCACCACACCAGTGACATATTGTCTGTTTAGATGGAAATCACAACCCTGGGTAGCTGGTCTTGAAAAGCTTGCACTGTCTACAGTGGTAGAAGGGCTGCTTTCATCTCCAAGATATTGATGTGAAGTTTGGCAGCCATAAGTGACCAAGTACCTGGTGGACAGAAAGGTTACAACTGATGGAGAGGTTATCCACAACGTTATATATTTTTTGCATATTTGAATGAGATGGATTCTGGCATGAAGGGGTGAAAACTCTGTGACCACTAGACCAAAAGAGCCCACTGTAACATTCTCTTGTGGTATCCTGCTAGTGGGACTGGAGTGATGGTTGAGGCCATCAAACTGAACAAATGAAGAATCAATCATGTTTGTGGATGGGCATACTGAATTAGCTGAGACGTCACCAGTCTTAATGACATAAATCTTGCTGTTGGAGGTTTGGTAATTTGTTGAATGCTATTGATCTGACATCTTATGTATTCTATGTGTTGAGTGGTTTGCTCTTCGCATGATTGATAGTTATTCCTAACTGATATGTAATATGGAGTAGGCATGTTTGATGCTGTAGCAGTATATTTCTAGAAGTAGCAGTTAGAAGCCAATCATCTAGATATTGGTAGACTTGGATCCCTTGCAGTCGAAGATGATCTGCTACCACTGCCATAATCTTAGTGAACACCCAGGAGGCTGTGGTGAGATCAAATGGCAGTGCTCTGAATTGGTAATGATTGGCTCCCAGACAGAAATACAGAAATCTTCTGGATTGCCTTTGAATCTTTACATGGTAGTAGGCATTCTGGAGATCTAATGAGCACATCTAATTATCCTTCTTCAATAGAGGTAGTATGGACTGTACCATGACCATCCAGAACTTCATCTATTGTCAAACTGATTTTTGTGGCTGAGGTCCAATACTGGCCTGAGATACCTTATCTTCTTTGGAACTAAAAAGAGCCTGGAATGGAGTTTGGATTCTAACTGGTCTGGTGTGACCTGGTGGATGACACTTTTTAAAGCAACTTTAAAACTTCTGTTGCTGCAGATGCCATTTGATTGAGTGGAGTACTGTGAATCTTCAATTTTTTTCTTTGGAGGATACAAAAAAGGAATGGTATAGCCTCTGATGATTATCCTTAACACCCAGGAATCTGAAGTAATGATTTGCCAGGCTTGCGGGTGTAAGGTCAATTTCCCCCAGTTGCCTTTAGAATGCAGTGTCTGAGTTACCCTTTAGAGGTGTCAGTAGGATTTCTCAGTGAAGGCAGCACAGAAACTCTGATTATGTACTCCACCTCTAGGGTGATATCTATTTGAGTTGCCATCTCTTCTGCCTCAAGGAGGTCTATCCCTAGGAGTGTCATGGTGAAAATCCTGCGATTTACTGAACACTTTGATTCCTGGAAAAGGATATTTGTGGGGTAGAGAAATTAATTCCAATGGCTGACAGAGTCTTATGGTATTACTGTTTCCTGGTATGCGTCTTTTTAACGTTGGGTGCAAAAATAGTGGAATCATCAAAAGGGGTCATTAATATAGGATGCCTTGAAGCTCTCTGCAAAATTGCACAGCTGTGTCCAGGCATGGCAACCATGGTAATGTCTGCACCAGTTGCTTTTGTTGTTCCATCTGCTGTGTTGGATAGCACATGCATGGCTACACTAGACAGACTGTAGGGTAGACATCTGAGTGTCCTTTGTTTTGGTGACATTTGAAGGCAAGTTACCTGAGATGGACTTACATACAAACATACATATAAATATTTCAAGCACAGGCAATAATGCTGTTCTAGCTTGCTAATACACCAAAACAGTTGTCCCTATAGTAAGTGTTCAGGCTGTTGTTAAAAATATCTAAACTAGTTCTTGCTTTAGTGTAATTTGGTAGTCTACTCCATGCATCAGGTACACTCTCAGAAAGCCAATTACTATACTTCTCATTCCTATAAAATCTTCTACATGGGTTGTCTGATGATTCTCTGCTACTGTTTGATGACCCCCAAACATTTACAGATGTGGTTTTCTCTAAGTGCCCTATTTATCTGAATAAGGTATCTTCTTAAATATCTGTATGAAACACTAGCACTGTACAAATTCAGATATTTTAGTCTTTCATAATAACTTAAATGTTCATATCCATGGATGCCTTTGGTAAATTTCCAGTGTACTCTTTCCATTGTTTTATGCTTAATTTCTAATAAGGCTTCCATATTATTCCATACTCAAGTTTGGGTGTAGTATAACTAATAGATAATGACTTCATCATTTCTGATTTCCTAGACTTCATAAATCTTTTTATACAACCTATAGTTCTTTTTTTCCCCAATATTTTTATTAAAGATAAAATAAGAGAATAAACATGGTTTAATACATTGATCATATGAACAGACAACTTTTAACAACAATTAAACTAAATCAACTATTTGCATTATTTACAGAAGCTTGAAAAATTTTGAATATTACAAATATTTTAAGAAAAAACTCTCAGTGAAGCAAACAAATGATTAAACAGGGTTAAAAATCATTTTGGAAAGTCTCAATTAGGTTTGAAACCTTTGTCCATAGGTTGTTAGTAAAACTCCTTGGATATATTCTAAGTTCTTTAGTTCTGACTTTCTTGTTTATGATTTCATCCGGTAAGGAGAGAAATTCACCAAACTTAGAGGTGTATTTCTTTGTAATACTTTCCTGGCTACTGCTAATATTGTCCATAATAAGTATGAATTTGATTTATTTAAAGAAGGTTTCATCAACATTTAAAAATTAAAGTTTTAGTTAATGTGAAGTTATCTGAAAATAAAGCTAAAAGAAAATCATCAGTATCGTTACAATTTCTTCATTTAAAGCAATCATAGAAAATATGGAACTAATCTGCATTACATGATGTTAGACATCTCCAGCAAATTATGCTATTCAATTTTTTGAATTTAGCAATTTTGTCAGGAGTTAAAAATGTTCTGTGTAAAAACTTCCAAGTAAATACACTCCAATATTGGCCCGAAGAAGTAAGTTTTACTGAAGATAGAATTTTAAGTTTTCCTGTCTAGGAGTGACTATGTGGTAACCTTTAGTCATTGTGTTCCACTGCTTAGTTGTTAAAATGGGCCTATAATTTAACAAAATGCTGTATAATTTGGATACTAAATTGTCAGACTGTTGGTCATTAAATAATATTTCAGATGTGATTGTGATTAAGGGAGGTTGATGTAAATATGAAGACTTCTGAATAATTCTGCATAAGTCTTGAGAATAAGCAATTATGCTTTGTAGTAATCATCAATCATGCTATGATAAGTTATACCCTGGGATTCATTAAGCCGATATTTCCATGCAGGAACAGTGTAGCCATTTATACACAGAATATGGCCGCCGAGCGATCCAGCAAACAGCTGATCTGACATGCACAAGCGTGCCTACACTGTTCCTGCATGGATATGGCTGCAGAATGCTAATTACCTCATTTGCTGGTGAAAACCATACAAATGAGGTGAATTAGCGATTCACCAAGCAGCCAGGTATCTGTGCAAGAACAGTGTTATTTACAGAAATCTATTTGGTTACTAACCGAATACATTTCTGCACATAAAACGGAGGCATGACAGCTCTCAAACAAGCTTGTATTATACTGTTTAGGCATACCAGTGGCCAAATATATCGCTATTGACATGGAAAACTGTTGTGTTTTTATAAAAATCTAAATTTATTTTTATTGGCCCATCTCAGCCGTTTAAGCATAGGGCAGCGGCGCGCAAATAAGATTGTGCCGAAAATAAAAAAAAAATTGTAAAAACTCAGTTTTAAGGGAAATCTGCATTTTGCCATTATAGTCTATGGGATGCAGAATGAAAACAATACCAGGGAACAGTGGTTGTCAAGGGGAAAGGCTCTGTGTAAAGTGCAGTAACTATGGACTAAGGCAGTGGGGTATGCAAATGAGGGGAAATTTACTGAATCACAAAAATATTCTACGTCCCAAACTGCACCTAACCGTATAGGTGCTCTAGCATGATGGTGTAACTAGGAGGAGCAACAGATATGAAAAGGCTGTGTGTAAAGCATGTTGTAAGCACATTGGAGCCCTAAGGTGCAGAGATAAGCTTAGTTAAGCACAGCTAAGCAAGGGGGTGTGTCTGAGGCTGCATTGACTTATTCCATGAACTGAGGAGCATGTTCTTGACCAGAGAAGGGCCATTTCCTACTGTTTACATAAGCTAAATGGGTTAAATAGCAGGACTGTTTTCATTTGAGCACCAGGTTTGCGCAGAGTACCTCGGGCTTAAAAGGGGAGGAAATGGGAAGGGGAAAAAGAAAAAAAAGGAAAATAGCAGAATTAAAACAATTAAGTACAAATAACATAGCTAGCAGCTGGAATGCGTTATAGTCAGCCAATCATACAGGCAGCATCTGCAGCACAACAGTATAAAGTATGGAAACATCTTACAGTCAGGTTTTTCCCACAAACTCTGCACCATTGGTATACAAATGCAGTGGAATTTTAACTGGAAAAATGTTAGGGGCTGCCATTGCTTTGATCCATCAGTATGTGCTAGAGGCTGACAGCGAAGAGGAGGATAATACTGACAACTGCCACAGACCAAGGAGGAGGAGAAGAGTGTTCAGACCCAGGGTAACCTACCAGTGTCTACATGATCTAGAGATAGTAGAGCACTACAGGGTGGACAGAAACATACTTCAACAAATCATCGAGCTGTGCCGGCCTCAACTCAGACCTAGAACCAACAAATCCCAGTGGATACCAAGGTATGTGTAGCCTTAAGAATTCTAGTTACAGGTACTTTCCAAAGCCCTACTGGGGACATCATGGGGGTCTCACAGGCATCTGCATCCAGGGTACTCCAGCAGATCCAGGATGCCATGCTACCACATGCTGTTGAGCACATTTACTTCTCCAAACACCCATGAGGAGAGGACCAGCAATATGCGTCTCTTCCACCGTGTAGCAGACTACCCGAAGGTACTGGGTGTCATAGACAGCACGCACATCCACATCAAAGCACCACCCAGTGAACAGGGTAAGGTCTACATTAACAGCAAGGTATTCCCCTCCATCAACTGCCAGGTCATGTGCAATGCCCAGGGCATTATCATGAATGTGTAGGCTGGCAGCCCTGGAAGCTACCACGACTCCCACATCTGGCATTTGTTACAGCTGTACCAGGCATTTTCCAGTGGGGGCATCCCATATGTCCATATGGTGGAGGATGCTGGCTGTGCACTGGAACTGTGGATGATGACACCCATCAGAAATGCACACACACCCACACAAGAACGCCATAATGAGGCACATGCACAAACCAGGATCATTATAGAGTATGTGTTTGGGATGCTCAAGTCACGGTTCTGCTGCCTTGACATATCTGGTACAGCCTTGCAGTACTCTCCAGCCACATGTGCACACATGTTCATAGTATGTGCCATGCTACACAATATGATCCTTCAGAAACAGCTGCAGCAGGAACAGAATGGGGAAGGGCCACACAGTCCACCACCATTGCCAAGGTCACCACAGGCACAGGGGGACTCACAGGAAGAGGCCCCTGAGCCAGCTCCTGTAGGCAGATGGAGGCATGCCCAGTATGCTCAGGCCTTGGCAAAGAGGCAACACATATCACACACACTGACACTGTAGGGACCCCAGGGACTGACAGCTATGTGGGGCACCAGTAACTGCCTGGCCAAAACTGGCATCCACACAGTATGCAATAGTACCCACATCCCAGTGCAGTATATGTGCGGGGACAAATAACTGGGGGGTCATAGGCCACAGGCATGGATGTCAGGCTGGGGGGCCCCATACATACCCCTCACACCCACACAGCAAGTCAGCTGTAGAAAACCACAGAGAAATATCTGGTAAAGGCACACAAATGGTGGCAATGTTGAATTACCACCCTACAGACTCACACAGTGATAGCACAGCAGGACCCGCAGTTTCAGTAAGGCTATGAAGGGTAAGAAGTCTGAAACTCAAATTTATGCCAGTACAATCTGACCTGGGATCTTTACTGATATGCCTCTAGTCCCCAAGACAGGGCACAATAGTATGGTAAATGGAATGAAAATGTAAAGCAAATATCAGCACAGTCTGTGCAAATGTGTACAGTTGACAGGTGTGCCCCCCATATACCCACACAAATGCAGTAACATGTATGTTTGCAGGGAAATAGCAGCATAGCACACATTGGCAGGGCTGTACCAATACACATGAAAACATGTTGGCTGTCCACAGTATGCAGGGAGTCAATGAGCTATGTGTAGGTGTGGTTAATACTGTCTGGATCTGGCCAGCATGTTCTCCTGACAGTCGTCTTGTAGTGTCCTAGGTACAGTGCTGCCTTTGACAGGGCCATGTAGAAATAACTGCTGTGCCAACTGTTATGCATGTCAGTGACACCCACTGATCTGCCACTGACATACCTGGAAGTCACAGTGCTATGTGGAATATACTACACATATTACTGACATCTCGAAGGATGTGTAGCAGAGGTGCCAAGGCTTTTGTGAATATAAGTGCTTTTTGGTACATTTGGCATTGGTCATTCTCAATAATCCTTTTTTCTTATATTTGCTTTTACATATAATGGACATGCCTGCACAGTTGAATGCACTCTTTACCCACACCTATAACTCCCAACCTCTGACAGCAAGATGTCTGGACAAGGGCAGAAATAAAAGTGGAACAAAGGCACAATAATACGCATGTGTTGTAAATATCACCCTTACATACTGAGAAAGTTGGTAGGGTGAGCGGTTTGCAGTAGCAAGAATTGTCTGAAGGTTGTGTAGTCTGAAACAGTAATGTCTGTCATTATTTTGTAACATCACTCTTCAATTATATGTACCTAACTTGCCATAAAAACACAAGTTTATGTAGAAAGGATGAAACCTCTAGCCAAACACCTGGACAACCTGCCAAAAATGTACAGGTGAGAGGTTTGCCCACACAAGAATATGACATCTCAGGTTATAAAGATACCACACAAGCAGAAGATCCCCAGCCAGTATATCACCAGGTTGCTGGACTGTTTACACAGCCGTGTCATTACTAAACTGGCTGTAGCCACACCTCACAAATGGCCTTGTTTGTCAAGAATTTAGATAGCTGCCCTCATAATATTGGTCTATGCATCATAAAACTAGTATTCCTCTGGTAAAGCACTGTGATGATCTGAGGATGTCTGGCACTAGGTAATGACACAATACATTGCAGTTTCAGACTACAGATATGTCAGAAAATGTCTGCTAAACAAACCAAGTACTTGAGGAAAGTCTTGTGTACTCCTGAGAGGTATGGCTGTACCACACAAAACCCTGGACTGGAGTACACCTATCTCTGGAATGGAGTCCCACTCTAACTATAGAAGGTCACACTGGGCATGCTCCTACACTTAGAGAATCACAGGACATGTTGGAACCCACATCAGAATATATGACTGCATACAGACAGCTATGTACACCTCAACTGTCTCCACACACACACACACACACACACACACACACACACACACACATATACACACATCAGACAGGATTACCCTCAGCTAGCTGTAGGTGGCTTATATGTGATATATCTGCATCTGTTGCATGAGATACACACACATATATATGGGCAACAGATAACATATGTCAAGCATACACACATATAGATGTGGGGAACTGAGAGACAGACAGTGATAGAGAGACATGGGGGACACAGACAGAGTGAGTCACACACACAGATACCCTGAATGACATACAGTGATGTTCTGCTGTGAACAGTGGCATACCAGTTATAAACAGTTGCATGTGCCAGCATAAAAAATTGAGCCCCATTGTGTAACAGTAATGAGGCTGGGTTTATAATATCACATCACCTGCCTCTGTGTGTGTGTGTGTGTGTGTGTGTGTGTGTGTGTGTGTATGCATGTGTGTGCATGTGTGCGCATGTGTGTGCATGTGTGTGCGTGTGTATGTGTTCATAGGTCTAAGTATTAGGAGACTCTTCCCACTCAGCACACTTCACATTGCCCTACTTCACAAGATCTGCTGCTGTCATTCACCTTAGAAAGACCATTGGACACAGATGATCCCTATAAGCTCTGTAGTGCATACGATAACTGCTTAACACTGTAGTACAAATAACTAAATAGGTAGGGGTTCTAATATCAATACTGGAAACTGTGTATGTGTGTGTGGCAGTTATGTATGCGAGAGTGAGGGAGTGCGTGTTTGTTTGTTTGTAGGTGAAACAGTTTTAGGCCATTCCCAACCGCAACACTTCCCAGTGCCCCACTTTATCAGTCCTGCTGATTTCATTCCCTTATCGGCAACTTTGGCCAGTTGTCAGCCCAGCAAGCTCTGTAGTGCATGTGATAACTGTGTAACACTATATTACAAATCACTAGCTAGACAGGAGTTCTAATCTCAGATCTGGCAAATGAGTGTGTGTGTATATTTGTAGGAAGAAGTATTTTGTTAAGTTTCCCATCCACTGGCCTACTTTATCACTCATGCTGATGTCATTCCCCTTATTTGGAAGAAGTATTTTGATAAGTTTCCCACCCACCCCCCTACTTTATCAGTCCTGCTGATGTCATTCCCCTTATCAGCACCTTTGGCCAGTTGTCAGCCCAGTATGCTCTGTAGTGCATGAGATAACGGTGTAACACTATAGTACAAATAACTAGATAGGCAGGGGTTCTACTCTCAGATCTGGCAAATGTTTAAGTGTGTATGTTTGTAGGAAGAAGTATTTTGTTAAGTTTCCCACCAGCTGGCCTACTTTATCAGTCATGCTGATGTCACTCCCCTTATAGGTTCATAGGTGAGTACAAGGCTAATGGCCCTGGAGCCTTTACAAGCCTAGCCCATAGAAGTGTCCTGCCATTGTGCCACCCAACGTTAGTTCCCAGTGCCTCCATCAAGTACAGCCACTTGAGTGATCCCTGTGATGAACTTTCTATTACTCATCCAGCCATCAAGATTTCTCTGGAAAAGGGTAATCTAGGTGCTTTTCTAGACATGTATGGGAAGTCTGTACCAGGGCATGTGTTGTCTCTGGGTGAGGAACCTGTCCCT
Source organism: Protopterus annectens (assembly GCF_019279795.1). Taxonomy (NCBI): domain Eukaryota; kingdom Metazoa; phylum Chordata; order Ceratodontiformes; family Protopteridae; genus Protopterus; species Protopterus annectens. The sequence goes on along the minus strand of NC_056729.1, from coordinate 1,995,965,350 downwards.
CCAGCATGTTGTGTTGATTGTGGTAATGAGGTCAAGGTCCCTGCAATGTGCAGTGCAGAGGGATTGGGATGTCTTTCGATGTAGCATTTCTAAAAGAGCTGGGTCAGACATGGCTTTGCAAGTCAAATAGAGATTGCCTCTAAGTAGGTAATATGAGACAGAGAATAGCTGGAGTCTTTTGAATCTGTTTGTGTAGGACATGTGTTTAATTCCTAGAATCCTCTTTGTGAGGTACTTCTGTGGCCTCTCCAGCTGTTGTAGGTGTCAAGTGAGGTACATGCCAAATGGGCCATTATACTTGATGATTGGTCCAACCAGGGAAGACTACGCAGAGACAATGACCTCTTTCTTCCTGGATACAAAACCCTTGGTAATGAGATGTGCCACATAGAAGAATTTCCTGACCACAGTGGCAATGTGGTGGTTAAAGGAGAGGTTGCTGTCAACCTGTGTGCCCAGATCTGTTATAATGCCTACAGTGCTCTGTGGGCTCCCATCGATGTGGTACTTAGTGGGAACTGAGTTTTTACCAAAGGGGCTGATGATGCATTTTGTGGTGTTAAACTTCAGACCATGGTTTCCACACTAGTCAGTGGTCTCAGTGAGGCCTTTCTGTAGGATGTCTGCATCACTTGTGGAGTTAATGATGGCTGCCAGCTTGCAGTTGTCTGTGAACATGGTCAGCCAAAGTTCCTTTGTGTTGGCCTGCACTCATGAGAAGTAGATGTGGAACAGGAGAGTACCCAGGAGTGATCCCTGTGAGACTCCACTCGGGACTGGTTTGCAGTCTGACTTGGAGCTCGCTACTTTCACACTGTATGTTCTATCTGTGAACCAATTTGCAACCTTCCCCTAGTGATATAGAGGTTGATGCCTAGTTTTGTGGGTTCATCAATAATTCCTGACTGAGAATGGTATCAAGAGCCTTGGCCAGATTGATGTAAGCTGTATGCCATGCCTTACTGCCATACACAGCCCTGGTGACTGACTCAAAGAAGTCAACCAGGTTGAGCAGGCATGATCTCCCTTACACAAAGCCAAATTGCGTGGGGTCCAGAGTTAGGAGATTACCTATATGTTTGTCGATCAGGTCCCTGATGATGCGCTCCATAGCTGTACATATCAGACTCGTTAGGCTAATGGGATGATAATTCCCATGGTCTGAAGTCACTGCCCCTTTATGGAGAGGGGTAACTGTAGCAGTGCTCTATTTGGGAGGGACAAAGCCTGAGGTAAGGCTGTGACTGAACAGGGCACACAGATGTGGTGCCAGGTATCTTTGTAGTTCATGTAGAACACAGCCACATATAATTTTGGGTCCCATGGAAGCTGTATTCTTGCCTCTGGACAATGCAGGTTTAACCTGGATGGTAGTAATCCTGGGTATCTGGCATTCTTCTGGCATTCTGATTGTTCCCCTAGGAGAGAAAGAGGGGTAAAGCTAGCACTAAATGTGTTGGCAAGAATGTTAGCAATATCTATTGGCTCAGTATAGGATGTGGCATTGTGCAGTAACTCAGAGCACTTCTGGGTATTGCCATCGAGGGTCTTGATATAACTATCAAAGGCCTTGTGATTGTTGTCAGTGTCTGCTACAATTCTGCCATCATAGCTGTCTTTAGATGATTTTATGAGAGATCTCAAGTTCTTGAGGCTAATAAGGGAGTTCTACCACTCTTGGGATTCCACCTTTTTCTGCAACAGTTTCTTCCTTCTGTTGTACATGTTATTAATGGCAGGGGACCACCAGATTGGCCTCCAGTGTTTGGAGGACAGTGTCATGGTTCTGTTGGGTATGGCTAGTTTCATGCATTGATGTATATGTTTGTACAATGCATTTGTGTATGATTCGGCAGTCATGTAGGTATTTTCCATTGCCATGGGTGCTGTGAAGTTAGCAATCTCTGTTTTTAGGAGTCAAAGTCAGCCTTGGAGAAGTTTTTTAAGGTGGTTACCTTTGTGGGGGGGGTGGGTGAGATGTGGATTTCCATTGTGATTATTCTATGTTGGATCTAGGTAGGGATTTACTACTGTTGTCAAGCAATGGTCCTATATGTTAGTAATCAACACAGGTCAAAGATGTTGCTTCCTCTACTGGGTGTAAGAATGAGCTGGTCCAGGGCATTGGAACTGATGAATTCCAGGAAGCGTTGGGCCAGTGTATTGGTGCTTGACTATCTTTCGCAGTTGATGGAGGGTAGTTGAAGTCTCCTAGTATGAGAGTGTTGGGTTGGACCTTGATAGATTCCAGGGTGTTGAGGAATGTGGATTGAGAGTATAGGGACATGGATGGGGACCTATAGCAGGCTATGACCTGGATTGCACTATTACCCAATGTCAGTTGTCCCTGAAGTATCTCAGATGCATTATGCTGGGATAATAGTCTGGAGGTGTGCATATCCTTTAAGAATATGGAGACATGACTGCCTTTGGAGCTGTGGTCCATGTTTCGGGGCTGACAGGTGTGGAATGAGTTATAGCCTGGTAGTGCAGGGGTACTGTGTGCTGCTGTAAACTAGGTCTCCGTTACAGCACAAATACCAATGTTCTCCATTTTGAGGAGTGCTTCGCGTGACTGCATCTCAAGATGTAGATGTTTAGTGCTGAGCAGCATAACCCACAAATCGCATTTATGTATAGCTGTTACAGTGGTAATTTGACTGGAACACTGCCTAAAAAGGCACTATAGGGGTGGCTAGACACTTAGCCAGTACTTGGAAATGTGACAGATGCAGGCCATTTCTGGAAAGCCATTGCAGTCTCTCAATCATGTCATCTCAAGCAGACAGATACTGAATCCCCTGAGAATGACACCAGACACGTAAGCCAATTGTTGAAGTCAATCATTTGTTGCTTGTACTGCGGTATCATTCTGGGTGACAGTAGTATATTGCTCAGGGCTACTGTCATACCTGCCTGGCCCACATAATCTGAGAGCTCCACCATGTCTCTTTTCATGTTGTCCAGGGAGGTGCATCTCAAGTCATTCACACACACATGGACAATGATAGAGAGATACTTGTAGTTGTTGCGGAGTGACCTGACTGGGTGTGTTATGCACTGGATTCTGGCACCTGATAGACAGCTAACTGTTACTTTCTCCATTTTCAACCTAGTGAGTAGGATAACTGTGCGTCTTACTATTGAGTCACCTATGATTACTGTATTGGGCAAGGTGGTTAGCCTTAGGGGCTTAGGTTGAGGGTCATACTGTGTAGGTGAGATATGTATCCTGTGGTTTGTGCTGTGTTGTGCTGGTCAAGTGGTTGTCTGTCTTAGTGGTGTCTACTGTTTGGGTCAATGTCTACTGAGTGTCTCTGTGAAGGTGGGTGTGTGGTTTTTGTTTGTATGTCAGAGCTGTGATAGTGGGTGTTCTGGAGGGGTATGTGTTCCATGTGGTGTTGTGCAGGTGTTGACCCTTCTCTTCTTGACCAGCTAGTCCAGTCTTCACTGGGGAGTGCATGTCTTCCAATTCGGTGATATAGGGGTATCTCTCTCACATGTCTGAGTGTTGGGAGTTTAGAGGAGAGGGTTGTCTGTGTACATGAGGCAGTTGCAACAGTGCCTCAGAATGCCCAAGTGCACCAGATTAATGGGCAAAAGCACAGAAGACTGCACTTTAATCATGCCAGGAGGGGTGGTCATAACTACTAAGTACTGCAGCTAATTCTGAGAGGAATGACTACTGCTGATGGCTCTCAGATGTGCTAGAATAATTGATACAAAACCTGTTGAAGTGCAAACCTAGTAGGCTATTTGAAGTGCAAGAGAGAAAGAACTAGCAAGATCTAAGGGAAAAACTTAAGGCAGACTTTCTGGCACCTGTAATAGTTTACCTCAGCTGTGCAGTTAGCAGCACCTTTGGCCAGTTGTTAACCGAGTAAGCTCTGTAGCATGTGTGATAACTGTGTAACACTATAGTACAAATAACTAAATAGGCAGGGATTCTAATCTCAATACTGGCAAGTAAGTGTGTGTGTGTTTGTGTGGGAATCATATACTGTGTGGGTTATACCATTTTGAGTTGTGTCCACCCAGTAAACTTCCTATCAGCCTACTTTACTAGGCCTGCTGATGTCATTCACCTTACAAGTACCTTGGGACAAGGTGAAATTATGTAAGCTCCTTGGCACGTCTGATAACTGCCTAACACTATAGTAGTAATAACTAGATAGGTAGAGGCTCTAATCTCAATACTGGCAACTGTATATGTTTGGGTGAAGATCATATCTTGTTTGGCTGATACCATTTTGATGTTTGTACCATCCACACCTGTTTACCACCTCCTGATGCATTACTTTATATAGTGTGGTAACAGCATCTACCTCACATGCAGCATGTTAAACCATTGTGCAGGCCATACCAGTCCTCTGTACAGATGTCTACAGGATATCCAGATATTTGCAACCTCTATGTGGTCTGTGTCCCTTAACAATGCCCATGTATGTGATATTGTTGCCAAATCAGCCACAGTGAGTGTAGTGACACACATGCCAGCATCAGGTATCATACCTGACTGAAACATCATGCTGATACAATGTCTGCTATACTATCACTTGTCCAGGCTTGATGGGGCAATAGATGACTCCACATGCTATTTCTGGTGGGTTATCTCACCATCCATGAAGACATTCAGAACATTACATGTTGTAAGAGGTAGTGTGCTATGCTGCATGCATATAATCTATGTGGGGCATGTCATATGTATGTAGTACTACAGAACATCAAAGTGGAAATGTAGGTTTACTAATCTGTCCCTTGCCAACTGTGTTTGTGTTACTGTTTCCATGTGTCAGCCTTATTGTGTGTATGCAAAGGATATACTATTTTGTCTCCCTGTTCCACCTGGTGAACTCAGGAATACATACTACAAACCTGTCATACACTGTATCATGCATGCATCAGGGTTGAGTGTATGGGAAAGAAATGGCAGGGCCAACAGGTGTTGACAGGTGAATCTATTGCAGTTAATGTAATGGCTACGCTTGTGAGGGACCTGCTGACAGTACTGCAGTAACCTGTTCTGCATGTAAGAGCCTGTGGTAATACACATCACTGAGGTGACATGTCTGAAGGCTACCTGTCTGTGACAAGGGGTACACATGCAAGGTCACACTGTCTGACAGTGTCCCTCACACACTGTTGCATGCATAGAAACCTGTTACATGTACATATAAATCTGTACCTTGCCTATGACACGGTCGGTGTATTCCCACTCTGTCATACTCCTTCTTGGGAATGTCTGCAGGGCCACAGCATGCAGACATGCAGACACCTGAGACACAAACAGAATACAGCATGTCAGACTACATTCAGTCAGTGGTACTAACAGCAATAATGCATCCTGACTAAAAAGGTATGTACACCTGTATGTGTACCCCTAACAAATGCAAGCAGACAGCACCTTACATAGTATTACATAGCGACACTGTACTATATTCACCCTGTGCATCAGACCCATATTAGCATGTCCCTGCATCGATGTTATGGATGACAGGGATGTGGCACAGGTATCATCATATGCACAGGGTGTGGTGTGGATTTGTCTGAGGCCTAGGCTGGGCCATACGGTTGACATCATGTGTGTGTGTGTTTGGAGGGGTATCCAATAGATGGGCTGTGCAGAGGTGCTGTGTGTGTCTGGAGATGACCTGCCTGTGATACAGATGTGTGTGTGTGTGTGTGTGTGTGTGTGTGTGTGTGTGTGTGTATGCACACAGTCACCCCATGTGGCTGCCCTACACAGGGGTATGTTGGAGAGCTATGGACCGTACATGGCAGGGTGTCCAGTTCACCGTCTCTGTCCACAGATGTGAGAAATGATCCTGTCTGGGATATCACTAGCACCACCAGGCCCAAGGCCAGATGCTGTACTGCTTCCTGATGGTGACTGCTGTCTGCTGGATCCATGCCCGTGACAGGACCGGCCAGGCCCACATGCCCACAGCCTGCTCCAGTGTGATGTGGACAGCAACCCCCTTCAGTAGTGCTAGTTTCACTGCCACTACAGGAGTGTGAAGGTGCACGGCCTCATAGACTCTCAGCTGTTGTTGGTGCTGACCTACATCCACATGGCAGACGCCCATGTCCCACCACGCTCTCTAGCACAGACATGCCACGATCGAGGAATGCCAAGGTCTCACCTCAGCATCTGTTCATGAGCTCAGTATTTTGATGTGCCTCAAAAAGTCATGTATGTTGCCATGTAAATCAGGAAGAGTTGCATCCACCACCCTTAGTATTTGTCTGGTGTGGCATTCACTATGTGCTGTGCATCCATGACAGCCCAAAACATGCGTCTGATGACACTGGCTGTAGTACTTGTGACAGCGGCTTGACGAGCGCCAGTCCTCCTGCGAGCACCCCCTGTCCATCCGCCTGTGTGAGACCTCAGCTGCACTCTGGCTATGGCCAGTGTCTACACTCACACCTGCCATAGTTGCCACACTAGCCTGTTCCATGACACCACCTGTCAACTGTCCATCATCTGTGGCCACTGGTGATGGGGTATGTGTGGGCATTGTCACTTGTGCGGGGATGGTGTGAACAAGAGTGGGATGCCAACCAATGGCACAGATTCAGCCCCTGACAATCCCACCTATACCTCATTATTCCTATCATCATTGTCAGTCTGCAGAGATAATGACATCAGTTTCCAAGTGGGAAGGACCCCGAATCCCATCACCATCTGTGAGGGGAAGACAACATATGTACATTAATACCTGCACTTTGAGGTTAGCTGGTATGTATATATATATATATATATATATATATATATATATATATATATATATATATATATACACACACACACACACACACACACACACACACACACACACACACACACACACACACACACACACACACTTACAGGTGAGGTGGCACAAATTTTTTACACAGACCTCACATTACCCAGATGATGACATGCATGACACACGGCCCTCAACATCATACATTGCAACCAGTTTTACTACATGTAGCTAACAATATAGAGCTATGGGATATGTGAGTAGTGTTAGTAGGTGATGGCCCTTCCCCAGCACAGACTGCACCCATGTACACATCATTGCTGTTCACCTGTACAGCACAGTGGTGAGTACTACAGAACATACCTTACAACTGTACAGATCGTCGCAAGATGTACAGATGGCTGGCTCATATGTTTGCTTTGTTTCTCATAATCCCTGTATTTGTCTGATGCATAACTGGGATGATCTGAAGAGTGATGTCACTGATTAATGACATACATTTGAGTTTCAGACCACCAAACCAGCAGTAAATGTATGGTCACTCAATTCCTGTTACACCACCAACCTTCTAAACTTACTATGGATATGGTAAGTGTACACAACCCTGTTAACATTTCATGTTCTTGTAATATATAAGATGAGACCACAATAATGCATTCAATATATTACCCACCTTTCATGTGACATATGACCTGTGCAATCCAATTGATAAACAAATGTGTTACATGTAAAATATAATGAATGAAATATGTACAATATGGTGGTTGCGTAAGTGTGCACACCCTTAAAATTATACTTTGTTGAGGACCTTGTAAGTGACTTACAGCATTCACTTTTCTTGGGAAGGTGTCTATCAGCATGGCACATCTTGCTTTGGCATTATTTGGCCACTCTTCCTTGCAAAGGTCTCCCAACTCTGTCAGATTGCAAGGGCAGCTCATGTGCACACCCCTCGCCAGGTCACACTGGGGTTTTGCTATCAAGTTTAGGTCTAGGATCTGGCTGGGCCAATCCATAACCATGAGTGTGTTCAGGTGTAGCTTTTCTTAGGTAGCTTTGGCTGTATGCTTCAGGTCTTTGTCATGCTGAAGGCTGACACACCTCCCCATCCTTCACGTTCTTGCAGACACCTAATGGATGCGGGCCAGATGTGAGTGTTATTTTGAACTGTTCAGAATTCCCACCACCATGACTACAGGCCCAGTTCTGGCTTTAGAAGAGCATCCACACAGCAGGCCAATGCCACCAATGTGATTCACCATGGAGATGGTGGTCTCCAGGTGAAGAGAGGTGCTGCTTGTGCACCACACATACCTTTTGGTATTGTGGCTGTGAGGTTGATCCATAGTCTCATTACTAACAAAGGCAATGACCAGCAGACAATGGTGTAGAAAATATTATAATTTATTTAAGTGTTTGTGCTAAAAAGCACATTCCAAAGAGTGAATATTCAAATCCAGACCGGTTTCAGCTGTAATTATTGTGCCTTCTTCAGTGTAGCATAACAAATAAAAGAACAATTGCCTCTATTTAAATATGTGGCATTCAAGCCTCATGTCAATCACCTGAAATTCTTAAAGGTGCTCATTCAAACCTGGAGAAAATAGACCTTCTAACTTAATAATCCATTTTTTCTCCATTCGGTTTAAAACATCATGCCAGCCTGCAGTTTTAGATCTGTTACCTTTGATCTTATCTATAATTGTAAAACCAAACCTGGCCTTGGGGTGTTTAACTGTGTGTTTATATAGGGCATTGGTAAGGCATTTATATCTGATATCACACAAATGTTCTGCTATCTGAAATTTTACTGCCCTGGAAGTTTGCCCTACATAAAAAGCCGAGCAGCTGCATGTTGCCAAATAAATCACCCAGTCGGTTTGGCAGTTACCAAAACAAGAAATAGTATAGACCATGCCTGTATTACTACTACTGCTGAAACTAGTTGATTTATTAATGCTGGAACAGTACATACAATGACCACACGGGAAACATCCCTTTAGGTGGTCTCCTAAAAGGGTAGATTGTATCATCGGGCGTAATGGACAATGTCCCCTCTTATAATGGCTAAAGATGGATCCCAAATTCATGCCCTTCCTATATGAAAATAAGCATCTATCCTGTAACATAGTATTCAACTTGTCATCTGCCAAAAGAATGTTCCATTTTTGTTGTACATTGTTTACCAGTCTAGCTGTATTATGTCCATAAGTTGTAACTAAACATATCACTTGATTAGTGTTTGTAACTCTAGATTGATATTCAAGTAAAGGCTCATGCTGTATCAAATCAACCATGTTTCTGGCTTGTAACACTTATCCCAACTTATAACCTCTTTGTAGGAACCGGGTGGTTAAGTCATCCCTAAATATTTAGTAAGAGCTGTCATCTGAACATATACGTTTAATTCTCATATACTGAGATTTGGGGATGTTCTTACAAATATGTGGTGGATGATAGCTGGTGGCATAGAGGAACAAATTATACTGGGGATACTTACGGTAGACTTCAGATCTAAGAGTATTGTCAGATTGCTTGGTTACCAATACATCCAAAAAAGTTATCTGGTCAGAATTGTAATTAACCGTAAAGTGAATTCCCCATTTATTATCATTAAGATAATTTACAAATTCCTGAAGATCCGACGTCCATACCAACCAGCAATTATCAAGGTAATGCCTCCATATGTCCATGTCCTGTAGAAAAATATTATGAGACCTATCATATATTATCTGCTCTTCAATGTAGGCTATAAATAAGTTGGCATATATAGGGGCAAAGGATGCTCCCATTGCCATACCTTTGATCTGTAAATAATGAGTCACGATAAAGAAAAACATTTTTCGTCAGTACATGTTCCGCTAATGCAATTAATAAGGTGTTAAATCCAGGAGGATAAAGCTCAGATCTATCAAGCCAATATTTTAAGGCTTCAACACCGGCCCAATGAGGGATATTGGTATATAAACTTGTAACATCTAAGCTACATAATAACCAACCCGGTTGAAGCTGGGACTCAGAAATAATTTGCAAGAATTCAGTGGTGTCCTAAATTCTAGAACGTATCATCTTCAACAAGGATTTCAAATATTTAGTCAGAAACTGTGATAATGGTTCAGTCAAAGAGCCATGGCCCAAAACTATTGGTATACCTGGTGGGTTTTGTAAATTTTTGTGTATCTTTGGCAGAAAATAAATATATTGTGTAACAGGATCATAGGCAGTCAAATGGTGTAGTGATTTGTTAGAAATAATCCCCTCTTCTTCAGCCAGAGACAAAAAATCATCTAGCTGTTTCTTAAAGGTGGGCATAGGGTCAAAAGGTAAACAAGTGTAATAACAAGCATTAGAAAGTTGCCGCAAGGCTTCCATGTTATATTTTACCCAATCTTGAATCACTACTGCTCCACCTTTATCTGCCATCAAAATAACCAACTCGTGGTTTGAGGCAAGTTCTTTAATACAATCAGAATGTATCTTTGAGAGATTATCTGGACCAACATGATCTTCTCTAGAGTGAAAGTGGATATCCTTAAGAACACTTTTCTGAAACAACATGACATTAGGATTTATGGGGGGTTGAAAAGTGGATTTATGATAGTGAAATTCATTCTAAACGTCAGTAGAATCTTTGTCCTGAAAAAATAAACGTAAATTTAGAAGTCTACAAAGTGATATAATATCATTAGCAAAATCATCTTCAGTAACATAAAAACCAGGAATGAATGTTAATTCTTTATTGAGTACATTAATATGCGTAGGTGATAGAGTAAAAGAAGAAATGTTTAAACATTTGTTTTATTTATTTCTGGGCAAACATGCATAGTAGACCCTCCATATTGTGTACCCCATTTGTGTTTTCTCCCTCCCCTCTTTTTTGTATGTCTAAAGGGATGTTATTATTCCTTTTGGCTGTTGGAGAATCTGTGGTGCTCTGCATATCTGACTCAATAGCAGTGGAAGAATCCTCAGCTGAAGTATCATTACTGGTGACAGATTTTTTTCAAAATAGAGTGTGGACGCTTTTTCCTGGGTACAAATTTAGGTGACTGCTGAAATTTGACATGCTTAGCTGTATTCTTAGAGAAGGAATCCCCACTAGTGTAATCCACTAAATCCCTTTGGAATTTCTTCTTTTTCCTTTCTTTCAATAATTCCTCATGTGTCATTAACTATTGAGTGAGTTTTTTCAGGTTAGACGAATATTGGGATTCCCCCTCAAATTGTTTAATAGAGTCAACCATCTTGGTAATCTCTATTAGGTCATGGTCATTGGTTCTCTCATAGTGGGCCACCACGATCTCAACAAAACTCATATTTGCTTTATGTTGGGCCTCCCCCCAGGCTTTCATCAGTAAATCATCACTGTTGTTAACTAAGGGCTGTACCCTGACTCTCAAACCTCTGTGCATAATATCTTTATGCATATATGCTTTAAACAGCCTTAAATGCCATATATTACTTTGAAATAACTTCATACTTTTGTCAAGTTGTAAAACTTGTGTTGTTAAAGAATTATCATTTGGTGTAGAAATACAATTTGTTTCACCTGGGTGTTCCCCATCCAATCCAAAAACTGTCAGATCATTACAATCTGAAGCTAGCCCTTTAAGTAAATTATTAAGATCCATAATAAATAACTACCAGTCAAGCAGCAACGTAAAAAATGGATGCTTTTAACATCTATAAAGATAGGTAATTCTCAATGTCTATATGTCCAATGTAGTAACAAAATCCCATTCATAATAGCCTAGATTGAAAAAACATGCTGCGTCCAGACTAGCAATACATTAAGCAAAAAGTTGTAAAATTCAAAAAAAAAATTCTGCACTGGACAAATAAAAGTCACTAAATGTGATGTTATAGGAATGATACACTCTGTGTGAATTAAATCCACTGAAAAAATCAGTATTACTCACACCAAGATTGTCAACAACATAGCCAAGCTGAGTCCTATTGAAAAAACAGACAATAGCAGCCTACAGCTAATGACTGCGTCCAGTTAGACAGTATAATAAACAAAAAAAGTATAAGTTGCTAAGCCGGAAAAAGCAGCCACTAAAAATATACTTAAAAAGTAAATATGGCTCCTTATTGAGTGAAATATTAATCAACTAGCTGAGCTGAGTCCAGATTAAAAAAGCGGACAAAATCAGCCTTCAACTATTGTCATTCATAAAGTAATGAACAAGCTAACCAGTCTATGAAGAATCATGGACCATAAAAATAGACATTGAGAAGACTATATTGATAGTTGTTAAATATAGATGCTTCAAAACTGCTAGATAAATGTGGCTAAAACTCCAAAATAATATTTGGTTTAGTGGGAAACTCCCAGTAGAAAAGAAATATTCTGCTGTCTCACTTATTCTTTAAGACACAAATGCAAAAGTAATATACATTCTTAATTCACATATTTAACATACAGTAATCTGGAAAAAAGTATAATAGGTTATTAATAAGTCATATAAATGGCTGTTTGTTAAAGTCAATAAATTTAAATACTGTAATATACCCCTTGTTCATATGACCACTTATTCAAAAAAGGCTGACTGATCAAATGTAAAAGAAAATGACCCTGCCTAAACATCAGTTCGATCTGATTAATAATATCACAATAGTGAAAGATATAAAATGGATAAGCAGCGATGTTTTCATATGTAATTTTCAACACATTTGAAATTATTTTAGATAACACCCCTAGAATGCACAGTTAATAATTGTTTAAAAATCTCGAGCAACCCAGTTCAAACAACCAATTGAATTCCAAAGTCCAAACCAGATAATAATCCACTGTCCCAAAAGCAATGTTTGTATCTCTATTTATAATGCCGAAAAAGCAAAGTGGTGGATCGCTGAGAAAGAAGTTTCACAACAAAAAATGGATATGTTAATTACTGTTGAGAACACACCATTCCGCATATAGCCCCAACGTCCAAAAGTTCTAAGCATAGATAGTTTATCGCCAAATTCCAGTACTTAAAGATATCGACAACCCATTTATTGAAAAACAAAACAAAAACCATAAGCAGTACCACTCTTGATAGTAGCAACGATTGAAAATTATCAGTTGAGAAATGACGCACCAAAGGCTCCACAGTCAATGTTATCATAGTTCAAACAAAAAAAATCACCATACCTTGTGCCCGTTTGAATTATTTTGAAGTAAAGAGTATACGTTGTTATACATACACTGTAAAACTGACAGGCTGTAGTTTAATGCCCAAATGTTCGTATCTCTATTTGTAATGCTGAAAAAACAAAATGGTGGATCATTGAAAAAAAAGTTTCGCAACAAAATATGGATATGTTAATTACTGTTAAGAACACACCATTCCGCATATAGCCCCAAAGTCCAAAAGTTCCAAGCATTAATAGTTTATAGCCAAATTCCAGTACTTAAAGATTTCGACAACCCATTTATTGGAAAACAGTATATGCTGTGATACATACACCATAAAACTGACAGGCTGTAGTTTTATACCCAAATGCTGTTAAACCACAATAGAAGACCCAAGACCTGGTTTTACCATATAGCGTAATCTGACAAGCAATAATTATATTGTCCAAGTGTTGCTTGTCCGATGTTAAACTGCAAACAATGACCCGCGACCGGGTATTCTCCTATATTTTTTTCTGCGCACCAAAAGCAAATTGCATCACCAAGAGAAGCTAGTTGACATCAGTTTAAAAAACCACAAAACTCAAATGTAGAATAATTCCAACTGCTAATTCAGTATCTATATGCAGAGCACCACAGGCCCACAGCAGGGAAAAAACACAATCCAGAAAGCAAAAAGCCCCTGCAAGTAAGGCAGCTGCCAGGTCCCAAAATTCATATTTAACAAAGGTAATGATCAGCAGACCGTGGTGTGGAAAACAGTATAATTTATTTAAGTGTTTGTGCTAAAAACCACATTCCAAAGAGTGAATATTCAAATCCAGACTGGTTTTGGCTGTAATTATTGTGCCTTCTTCAGTGTAGCATAACAAATAAAAGAACAATTCCCTCTATTTAAATATGTTTCAATCAAGCCTCATGTCAGTCACCTGAAATTCTTAAAGGTGCTCATTCAAACCTGGAGAAAATAGACCTCCTAACTTAACATACTTGACCTGATCATTACCAACATGGGGACTCTATGCTCCATACCAGAGGTTTAACGCTCATTGGTGAGATCAGACCATAAATTAATCTCACTGGATATCCACATCCCGACCCCATCCCCAGCCCAGAAAACCACAGTGAAAAACTTCTCAAAAGCGAACTTCACACTTCTCAAAACTGAGGTGGAATCCTTCAAGGCCCCCGGGCCAGTGAAAACTACGGCCCAAACTACAGAAACCTATATAAATGCATTCTATGGACACCTCCAGGAATGCATGGATCATGCTATCCCAAACAAAACCAAGACCCAATCTTCCAAAGGCAGGCATCCAGTCTGGTGGACCCCAGCCATAAATAAGCTGTACCACAAAAGGAGGAAGCTACTACATGATAGAGCAAAATCCCTACAAGGGAAAGCATCTCTGATCAGTACTAGCAAAAAACTACAATCCCTCATAAAATCCTCCAAGGCCAGCTTCGAGAGAAAAATTGCACAGGACACTAAAGATAATCACAAGGCTTTTTTTAGTTATGTTAGGAACCTGGGATGCAACTTCCACATATGCTCAGAGTTGATCCAAAATGACAAAAATAGACTGAACCCACAGACATTGCCAACATCCTGGCAGACAGGTTTAGTGCAAACTTCTCCCCCCCAAAAGAGCAAATATCTATCCCAGCAGAGTGCTGCCTCCCTAACATCTCAGATGCTCAGGTGAAATTCGCCCTCTCCAAAGCTAAAAACACTGCATCAATGGGACCAGACGGTGTCCTGGGTTGCATCCTACATGAACTCCAAGAAGAACTAAACCCCCATGTAAAACTGCTGTACAATCTCAGCCTTACTAAAGGATATGTACCCAAAGAATGGCGTACAGCAACAGTGGTCCCACTCCACAAAGGTGGTGCCTCTACGGACCCTGGAAACTATCGCCCCATAAGCCTGCCTAGCCTAGTCTGCAAGGTCATGGAAAGGATCATCATGGAGCTCATAAACAAAGACATTGGGGACCTACAGACACTAGATCCTACCCAATTCGGCTTTGTCAAGGGCAGATCCTACCTCTTGAAACTGGTCAACTTCTTTGAAACAGTCATCAAGGCCATAGATGAAGGGAAGGTAGTCCACACAGCCTACCTGGACCTCGCAAAAGCATTTGACACAATACCCCACTCGGGCATCATGGATAAGCTATCCAGCTTAAATATAAACCCCTATGTCACAAGATGGGTTGCAAACTGGCTCAAAGACAGAACCCACAGAGTCAGAATTGCTGGAGCCATGTCAGACTCAAAACCAGTTACAAGTGGTGTCCCACAAGGCTCAGTCCTGGGACCTCTCTTGTTTGGTATATATTTTTCCGAGGTACAGGCAAACACGGGAGGACTGTGGCTGACCAAGTTTGCAGATGACTGTAAACTGGGCACCATAATTGACTCTCCAGCTGACACGAGCATTCTTCAAAAAGGTCTCACAGAAACGGATAACTGGTGCCAGAGCCATGGCCTAAAGCTAAATGCCAAAAAGTGTATAGTCATACCCTTTGGCAAAAACAAAGTGCCCACAAATTACCACATAGGTGGTAACCCATTAAGTACAGAGGAAGTAATTAGGGACCTGGGAACCCAAGTTGATAGTAATCTCTCCTTCGACAACCACATTGCCAAAGTGGTTAGAAAGACCTTCTATATAGCCCACCTTATCATGAAAGGATTCACATCTAGATCAAGGGAGGTCATTGTGCCCCTTTATTCATCCCTCATCAGGCCCATAATAGAATACAATGCCCCATTTGGTATGTACCTTACCCAACACCTACAGCAACTAGAAAGACCCCAAAAGTACCTCACAAAGAGGATCAAGGGACTTAAACAGATGCCATATGCTGCTCGGTTAAAGAAACTCCAGCTCTACTCAGTTGCATACCGCCTATGTAGAGGCGATCTATGCCTGACATATAAAGCTATGTCCAACCCAGAATTAATGGACATGCTCCACCTCAAAAAATCCAAATCCCTTAGAGCCACACGCTCGAGGGACTTGAACCTCAGCACAGAAATAAATAGGACATGCTGGAGGGACAGATTCATAACCCAGAGGCTCCCTTCACTCTGGAATAGAATCCTGGTCCATGTTAGGCAGAGCCCCTCACTGACTCTCTTCAAGAGGAATCTTGATGAGTGGATGGGGGATCATAGGTTTACCCCGGGGATTACTTCTGTGTCACTGCTAGACAGAGGCACAGTAAACTAGCCTTAAAAAGGGCACAGTAAACTCAAAATCAAAGGGTGGTGAAAGCCAATCACACTCTGGCTAGGCTTATAATTGCCTCAGGGCAGATAGCCTAGTATGAACCTGCGAACCTATGAACCTATGACAGTGGAAGCATTGCACACAGTGTATTAGTTCAGCCTTCTTACGGCTAATAGAAACATTTTCTTACCTGGCAGACCTGTGAAGGAAATGTCTGTTAACACTACCTGACTGTTTTTACACATATTCACATATTCTTGGGTGAAATTATGCATACAGCTTGCTACCACTCCCGGTATTTGAACCATGACTGTTTGTGCAAAAAGGCTGTGTTTCAGCACAATGAGAGACTGAGGAACTGCTGTCTGTTACTTGACTATTTTCTGCCTAATACTCTCTTGGTTGGACAATCTGACATTGTAATTCTGACATTCATGCATGGTAGATAGTTCTTGTACTGTGTATTAATACTTTGACACATAATCTGGAAAGCAACGGTTAACTCTAAACTCTGCTGTAGGGGATACAGTATACTAGTTTGCAGATTACTATTCAGAGATCAGATAATGGTGCATGGAACATTTCATATATTTGATCTCCTGTTTTACAGCTCCACAATCTTTGTCAGATGAGCCTCAATTAATTCATGCTGTCAGAGCCATAGTTGCTGTGCAGAACCTGTACACATTTAGATTAATACCACCACATACCAAAGTAAACACAACAGTCTGTGGATTTTAGTTTTATTGAAGGGTACTGGCACTTTTATTGATAGATATCCTGTACATCAGTATTACTCTGCTAACGTCTTGTTTATTCATTACACAGTACACATTTTAACTTACTGGCAGTTGACATTCTACTCCTTTGTATTTATTTGCCCTGAATACTGCAAACTAGATTTGTACTCACCAGCCTCCTGGTGCAGCCTTGGCAACCTGCAGGCATGGGCATCTATGTTCACAGCCCTCTCATCTGCAGCTTTACAGGAGATAAAGAAACATTTATGCATACTTGTCAATCACATACACAGGCTGGACTTTGTTGAACACTAATTGATATTGATACTTACACACTTCTGGGACATTCTGTGCCCATGCATCTTGGGTCCACTAGTCCAAGAGATCCCTCTTCCTATGCTTGAGGTCAGCAAAATGGTGCCGGACTTGCTCACCTGTTCGAGGGATGCCAGTAGCACTGCTGAGAGCACATGCAAGATGGTCCCAGGCCTCTGCTTTCTATTGGGAGCCTGGTACTGGCCCTGCAGCAGTCTCTCCTCATGGTCTTTCACTGGGAGTCCAACCATGACCCTGGACTCCTGAATGCCCCAGCGTTGTACCTGAAAGTGCGAACCCTCTCCTACGTCAGCCATAGTGCCTGCAAGTATGAGCTACAACTGGTTATGGCTGTATTCCCACCTGCAAGGTTTAAATATAGACAAATTCCTACCCTTTGCTGTCACTGGACCATTTTGAATATGCTGAGCTAAGTTAAGCGATGGGCAAACCCATTTAGCTAAGGTTGGCAGTGCTTAAAGGATAGATGTTGAGCACTGCTTACCAATGCACAAATCCACTTAGCTGGGCTACTCATTGCTTAGCATTTACATATAAGGAATGCTTACACCAGGTTAGCCTAGCTGAGCGCTACTTAGCATTGCTCACATTTTATTTTATAAAGTATCAGGATTATTGGATTGATTCATCATTACTGACATATTATAATTTTGTTTACCTTCCATGACATCCCCCTATGTGCTTTCATTAAATTATATTCTTGTGTGACTATACTGTATGGGGCACTTGCGTTGATATGGGGGTTTCATATCTTTTCTAGACTAACATCTCACTTTTGGACCTGCTACACTACCCTGGTTGACAAAAAACAGTTGCTACATAATGTAAGTTTACAAAAATAGTTTTAACACTACTTTCCCATAGAAAAATAAGTTACCTGTCTTGGTACTCAAACCATGAATGCTTGCATGTAAAGCAAGGACTCTAACCACTACATTATCTCAACTTGGGAATTTCATCTGTATATTTCCATTTATCTCCTAGGGGATGTTTAAGCTATGCTAAATGGACGGCCATAATGCACACACCCACTTAGCTATGCTTAAACATTCATTAGGCTTGAAAAGAAAAGTTCATATTATTTTATTATTATGTTATATGAGTTTTGTGGTGTTTTGACAACTCATTGAGGACTGCAATCATGAAATAATGGCATTCATTTGGCTTTCAGGCTTCTATTCTTCAGGGACTCCTGCTAATACATATGCTGTTTCTAAGTGTGTGAGGGCAATTTTTCAGGCGTGTCCCTAATTTATTATTTATTTCCCCCATCATTTGTGCCTTTGTCAACATGCATTGCTGTAAGGGAATATTGGCATACATTTGATTTCCAGACTTCTACCCTTCCGTAATTCATGCTAATGCATGACCTGTTCTCTATCAAACTGTTTGAGAGGGATATATGTGTGTTTTGCCACTTTTGGGGGATTTATTCCAGGTTATGTGTGCATTTGCACACATTTCCTGCTTTAGCAGGTTGCAGAAGTGCTGTACAGCACTTTAGCAATGCAGGGAGTATGTCACAGAACTTGTCATACACCCCCTGCATTGCTTTATTCATGCTGATGTTTCTCATTGTCTCATTTCAGGGTCCATGGACACTGAAATACTGGCATAATATTAGATTAAATCTTTAATATTATGGCAGTTCGGCTTAGAAAATAAGGCACTTTCTGAGTGCAGGGGACGTGTTCAGTGTCCATCAACTATTTGGAAATGCCCCCTCCACTCGTTCATGGTTTGTGTCCATATAGGAAGTACAGGGCGCCTTTATGAATATTCAATGTGCACTGCTGTGCTAAACGGAAAAAATCCACTCCGTGCAAGAATAGTCTTATTCTTGCACATTGTTTGTTGAATCCAGGGGCTAGTCTTTTATAATTTGCTGAAATTGTAAATTCTCCAAATCTTTAATACATTGTTTTCAACAAATAAAATTTGTAGTTTTCCAATCATTAAAGATGTTAATGTGAAGCTTATCCAGGAAGTATTTTTGTGATTTTAAAGGGGATTATTAGGTCAAACCAGGATTTGATATCTGCATTTGAATATAATACTTTTCTACAGTTGTTAATAATGTTATTTAGATAGTTTAGTTTTGTGGGTTTTGTCATATTATATTGAACAGTGTGACTAAGAAGAAACCAGAACTTATATGAGGGATGCTTGGAAGGGATTTTACATGACAGTGAGTTTTCATTCTATATTATAGCTATATGGAGATCTTTCCAGTTTAAGTTGTAATTTGGATCAATCCAGTTTAATGTACTTTTAAGTAATGATACTTTGATATAGGCTTCCAAGTCAGGGAATCTTAAATGACCACTAATATGGTGAGTATACGCAACCCTATTTTGTTTGGGTACCATAGGAAGTTTAATAAAGTTTTATTTATGAGTTTAATATAATTATTCCCAGGATGGGTGTCTAGAGCCAGAACAATATATAACATTTTTGGAAGGAGAGTCATTTTTAACAATTGCAGACTGTCCTTGAATGAAAAAAACATATTGTTCCAACTGCTTATGTATGTATTTACCTGAGATATTATGTTTTTATAACAACCTATAGTTCTATAACTATCATTAACCAATTGGTTGATATGACTAGAAAAACTCAAGGCTAAATCTACCCACATACCCAGGTCCTTAAATGAAACTACGGTTTCCATCACTGTGTGCTGTATTAATTATTCACCTTTCAATTTATGTCACCCAAATGTCATAAAAAGAAGTTATGTACTCACCATAACATTCCATGTTTGTTGTCCATAATCTCGCCTTCATTCTTGATGGTTGAGGTCAGAACCGAGTATCGGTTCTGACTCGGCCTCATACTAAAGCTCGAGAGCTTCCACTGGCTCGAGGCTATACCCTATCTCATGATGCCTGGCGAGAGTTCCCTAGATCTTGTTTACAAATACTAAAGAGTATCATTTATCAAAAATATAAGGTAGTCATACTATTCCTTAGGCCATGTGTCATGAAGCGAGAAGGGAATCAGAAAACTCATCACCAATTCCAGAAACTTTCCTCTCAATCCTCCAGGTAGGAGGAAGGAGGGTGGGATGCAAAAATTAAGTTGAGACACAAACATGAAATGTTATGGTGAGTACATAACTTCTTTATATGTTATGTTTTCCCATCTTGCCTTCATTCTTGACGGTTGGGACAGCATCCCCAGCACCTTCTTTCTCGGGTGGCTCAAGGGAATAAATTCTTCAGAACAGTATTCTGGGAGGCCACGTCTACTTTGTAATGAGTGATAAAGGTATGAGGATTAACCCATGTGGCTGCAGCACAGATTGAATCTAGCGGAAGTCTGGCCTGAAATGCGGCGAAGGTCGACATAGCTCTAGTCGAATGGCCTTGAATTCTCCCTGGTAGTTGCTTTTGCTGAGAGGTATATACATAAGAAATGGTATCTGTAAGCCATTTAGAAAAAGTGACCCTTGAAACTGAAGCTCAATTCTTGTTATCCGAGAAGGAAACAAATAATTGATCGGATTTTCTAAACTCCTTTCTCCTATGTAAACAGAAACATAATTGTCTATGGACATCCAGTTGGTGGAGCTTATAGTCTGCCTTGTTGCTTGGGAAAAAAGACAGGTAAATCAATAGACTGATTTAAGTTAGACTCAGAGCATATTTTGGGCAGAAAAGAAGGATTTGTTCTCAGAGAGATGCTGTCTTTGTGAAAAACCAAATAGGAAGGCCGAATAGACAGGGCTTGAGGTTCTGAAACCCTCCTGGCCGAAGTAATGGCTGTTAAGAAAATTGTCTTCCATGTAAGAAATTTTGGGTCTATATTACATAGTCGAAGTGTCAAAACGTTGACTATGTAAATATTGAACCCAAATGTTTGAAAACTAAATACTCTGAACACTCAAAACAGCGATTTTTTTTTCCCAAGAAAAAAAAAATCACTGTTCCGGTATAAAATGCAGAAACACACAGACACTAAATACTGTTTCTAATGTGGGGAGCTTTGCCCCTCCACACCCCCTAAACATGGGGGGGCTGTGGCCTCCACACACCCCCTACTTAAATATACCAACTCCAAGATCGCACCACAGTGGAGGAACCGGCCCAACGAATTCTTTCCCTGGGAAAGAATCCGATGTTCTGCGGCTTCATTATTTTTAGACTTCGAACTTCTCTATTCGAAGTTTTGGCATTCGGACTTGTGAGCATTCGGACATATGATATAGACCCAGAAATTTTAGTGGGCAAGACAAAGCTGGTTCAAATGGAGGAAGAATTAACTTAGCAAGTACCACATTTAGATCCTAAGGAGGTGCCAGCTCTCTTATTGGGGGTTTTAATAGGAATGTACCCCTCAGAAGAGCTCTGCATAATCTGTGAAGCATAACATTGGAACTCTTGTCTCCTATGTGGAAGTTTGAAATGGCAGCAAGTTGTACTCGTACAGCGGCTGCAGCTGCACCTTGATTGAAAATATCTGCTAAAAATTCAAGAATTGAAGAAATAGGGGTTGTAAAGGGATTTATATGATTTTTGGCACCCCAGCAAGAAAATCTTTTCCATTTGCTAGCATACAGTTTTCTAGTTGTGATCTTGTGCGATGACACCAGAATGTGTGGCACTGCAGGGGAAATGTTTGGAAGCCTGGCTAAGACTGGAAGTGTAGTAACCAAGCTGTCAGCTTGAGAGTCTGAACAGAGGGGTGGAGCATCCCTGATTGATGAGTCAGAAGTTCCAGAACTGGGTCCAGGATCCAAGGCTCCTCCTGAAGATGGGGTCAAAGGAAAGGGAACCAGATTTGTCTTGGCCAGTACGGAGTGATGAGAATTAGTTTGCGACTCAACAACTTTGCTTTCTGAAGAACTTTGGGTATCAATGGAAATGGGGAAAGGCATAAAGTAGTCCTGGGGCCAATCCTGAACAAGTGTATCCCTTGGTAACTCCCCTGGAGGGGGGATTAGGGCAAGGTAGCTGCTGCATTTAGCATTGATGGAAATGGCAAAGAGGTCATAGCAAGTCTGTCCCCACTTGTGAAAAATTCAATTCGCAACTTCTTGTTTCAGGAACCACTCGTGAGGTGTAAGAATTGCCCAGCTTAACTTGTCCACTATCACTTTGGATTTCCCTGAAATGTGCATTGCAGTCAGAAAATGTTGAGAAAAAATTGCCCATTGCCATACTCTTTGGGCCTCTCAACACAGAGGGTAGGATCTGATTCCACCCTGTTTGTTAATGTACCACACCACAGACATATTGTTCATCTGTATTGCAATCATACCTGTTGGAAGAAAGCTCTGGAATGCTTGCAATGTCAGAAGCACCGCTCTCATCTCTAAGACATTGATGTGCAAGTGGTATTCATGTTCTTGCCAAGTCCCTTGGATGGTCTGTCCCAGATAATGCCCCCCCATCTGGGAAGCATCATGGTCATTATGACTACCAGATGGGGGGTAACAAATGGTCTGCCTATCATCACCTGCATGAATTGAAGCCACCAATGTAGGTCCTTCTTGCAGGTATCCATAATGAGGATTTTGTGTGACATGGGTAACTCCTGCATAGACCACTGAGCAAAGAGAAGCCACTGTAATACACTCATGTGTAAATGTGCCAGTGGGACTAATGTTATTGCAGCTGTCATTGACCCCAGAACCTTGAGAACAAACTTTGCCTACACCTTCCTTCTCAAGAGCAAGATAGAAACTTGATAGCACAGTGTTTGCACCCTTTCGTGAGGCAGTCTTGGTACCATGTCTTTTGTGTTTAAGTCTGCTCCTATGAATGAAATATGCTGTGAAGGCAACAAGGCAGTTTTTTGTAATGTATGGTAATGCCCAGCTCTGAGCATAGATGTATAGTGGTGTCCTTTGCCTTGGTCAGTAGATGTTGGGTGGTGGTGGCAAGGAGTCAGTCGTCTAAGTATGGAAACACTCAGAATCCTAGCCACCTCAGGTGAGCCATAACTGCTGCCATGCATTTGGCAAACACTCTGGGGGCTGTAGTGAGTCCAAAGGGCAGAGCTTTGAATTAGTAATGACTGGCTCCCAGCCAGAAGTGTAGGTATGTCCTGGATTGCCTGCCCATCTTTATATGGTAGTACGCATCCTAGAGATCGATAGGTTCATAGGTTCATAGGTTCATACTAGGCTATTTGCCCTAGGGCATTTATAAGCCTAGCCAGAGTGTGTTTGGCTTTCACCACCCATTTTAAATTAATTTTGCTATGCCCTTTTTCGAGGTTAGTATACTGTGCCTCTGTCTAACAGTGACACAGAAGTGATACCCGGGGTAAACCTATGATCTCCCATCCACTCATCAAGACTCCTCTTGAAGAGAGTCAATGAGGGACTCTGCCTAACCTGGACTGGGATTTTATTCCAGAGTGAAGGCAGCCTCTGGGTTATGAATCTGTCCCTCCAGCATGTCCTATTTATTTCAGTGCTGAGGTTCAAGTCTCTCGAGCACATAGCTCGATGGGATTTGGATTTTCTGAGGTGCAGCATGTCCATTAATTCCGGGTTGGACATGGCTTTATACGTCAGGCACAGATCGCCTCTGAGCAGGTGGTATGCCGCTGAGTAGAGCTGGAGTTTCTTTAACCGGGCAGCATATGGCATCTGTTTGAGCCCTTTGATCCTCTTGGTGATGTACTTTTGGGGTCTTTCCAGTTGCTGCAGGTGTCTGGTAAGGTACATCCCAAAAGGGGCATTGTGCTCAATTATGGGCCTGATGAGGGATGAGTAAAGAGGCACGATGACCTCCCCTGATCTAGATGTGAATCCCTTCATGATTAGGTGGGCTATATAAAATGTTCTTCTAACCACTTTGGCCACGTGGTTGTCAAATGAGAGATTGCTATCAACTTGGGTCCCCAGGTCCCTAATTGCTTCTTCTGTACTTAATGGATTACCACCTATGTGGTAATTTGTGGGCACTTTGTTTTTGCCAAAGGGGATGACTATACACTTTTGGCATTTAGCTTGAGGCCATGGCTCTGGCACCAGTTGTCTGTTTCTATGAGGCCCTTTTGGAGGATGCTTGTGTCGGCTGGAGAGTCGATTATGGCGCCCAGTTTGCAGTCATCTGCGAACTTGGTCAGCCACAGTCCTTCCGTGTTGGCCTGTACCTCCGAGAAATATATACCGAACAAGAGAGGTCCCAGGACTGAGCCTTGTGGGACGCCACTTGTAACTGGTTTGGAGTCTGACATGGCTCCAGCAATTCTAACCATGTGGGTTCTGTCTTTGAGCCAGTTTGCAACCCATCTAGTGACATAGGGGTTTATATTTAAGCTGGTGAGCTTATCTATAATGCCCGAGTGGGGTATTGTATCGAAGGCTTTTGCGAGGTCCAGGTAGGCTGTGTGGACCACCTTCCCCTCGTCAATGGCCTTGGTGACTGTTTCACAGAAATCAACCAGGTTTAAGAGGAAGGATCTGCCCTTAACAAAGCCGAACTGGGTAGGATCCAGTGTCTGTAGGTCCCCAATATCTTTATTTATGAGGTCCATGATGATCCTTTCCATAGCTTTGCAGACCAAGCTAGTCAGGCTTATGGGGCGATAGTTTCCAGGATCCGTTGAGGCACCACCTTTGTGGAGAGGGACCACTGTTGCTGTACGCCACTCTTTGGGTACATATCCTGTAGTAAGGCTGAGATTGAACAGTAGTTTTATGTTTGGGTTTAGCTCTTCTTGGAGTTCATGAAGGACGCAGCCCGGGACACTGTCTGGTCCCATTGATGCTGTGTTGTTTGCTTTGGAGAGGGTGGCTCTTACCTGAGCATCAGAGATGTCAGGGGGGCAGCACTCTGCTGGGATAGATATTTGCCCTTTTGGTGGGGAGGGGGGGAGACGTTTGCACTGAACCTGTCAACTAGGATGTTGGCAATGTCTGTGGGTTCGGTGTATTTTTTGTCATTTTGGACTAATTCTGAGCATATCTGGGAATTCCCACCCAGGTTCCTAACATAACTAAAGAAAGCCTTGTGATTATCCTTAGTGTCCTGTGCAATTTTTCTCTCGAAGCTGGCCTTAGACGATTTTATGAGTGCCCGTAGTTTTTTGCTAATACTGATCAGAGATGCCTTCCCTTTTTGGGATTTTGCTCTATCATGTAGTAGCTTCCTCCTTCTATTGTATAGTTTGTTTATGGCTGGGGTCCACCAGACAGGACGTCTGCCTTTGGAGGATTGGGTCTTGGTTTTATTTGGGATTGCAAGATCCATGCATTCCTGAAGGTGTTCATAGAATGCGTTTATAAAGGATTCTGCCGTCTGGGCCGTATTTTCCACAGGCCCGGGGGCTTTGAAGCATTCCACCTCAGATTTGAGGAGTGTGAAATTTGCTTTAGAGAAGTTTTTCACTGTGGTTTTCTGGGCAGGGGGTGGGATCGGGATGCGAATATCCAGTGAGATTAGTTTATGGTCTGATCTTACCAGTGAGGGATACACTTCTGGTCTGGAGCATAGAGTCCCCATGTTGATGATGATCAGGTCCAGTATGTTTTCCCCTCTTGTGGGAGTGGTAACAAGTTGTTCCATAGCATTTGAGTTTATAAATTCTAGGAACCTTTGGGCTAGGGTGTTGGAGCTAGAGTAATGCTCCCAGTCAATGTTTGGGTAGTTGAAGTCGCCCAATATAATGGTGTTTGGAGAGACCTTCATATTTTCCAGTGTTCTCAGGAAGGCCGAGTGGGGTTCCTGGGTTTGGGAGGGTGGTCTGTAGCAGGCTATAAACTGGAAGGCAGTTTTACCCACTGTTAGTTGTACATGGATAGTCTCTGATGCTTCGTGCTGTGCCACCAACCTGGAGGTGTGGGTATCTTTGACTAATATTGATACCCCCCTCCTTTTGTGGTTCGGTCCAAGTTTTGGGGCCGAAAAGCATGGTATGAGGTATAACCTGGTAGTGCTGGGGTGCTCTCGGGAGCCTTGAACCAGGTTTCTGTTACTGCACAGATATCGATGTTCTCCATGCTAAGGAGAGTTTCGAGTGCATGCATCTTGAGGTTTAGACTTCTGGCGTTGAGTAGCATTACTCTTAGTTTCTTATCCCTTGTGATACCTATGGAGGTGGGTTTGTCTTTTGAGCCTTGCCTAAAAAAGGCACTATGGGGGTAGCAAAAGTCTTTGCTAATATCTGAAAGCCCAGTGGTGACAGGTGCAAGCCATCCCTAGCGAAGCATCATGGCTTGTCGAGCATGTCATCCCAGGCTGACAGGCATTGGATCCCCTTTGAATGACACCAATACTTAAGCCAATTGTTGAAATTGATCATCTTGTCTTCATATTGTGGCATCATTCTTGGTGAGGGTAAGATGCTACTCAAGGTCAGGGTCATACCGGCCTGGGCTACATGCTCAGAGAGCTCCTCTATGTCTCTTTTCATGTAGTCCAGGGAGGTACGTCTCAGGTCATTCACACCAGCATGGACAATGACTGAGTCATATTTGTACTTGCCTTGGAGTGACCTGAGTGCTTGTGTTATGTGGCGGATCCTAGCGCCTGACAGACAGCTCACCGTGACCTTCTCCTTGTTCAGCCTGGTGAGCAGGACGTCAGTGTGCCTGACGATAGAGTCACCTATTACAAGTGTATCAGGTGTGTTGTTTAGCCTTAAGGGCTGTGACTGTTTTGGGGTAGCGGTTGCTTGGGTGTCTGCTTTGGAGGTCTCTGCTGCTTAGGCACATCCAGTTGTCCTTTCCCAGAAAAGGGAGTGAAGTGCAGTGTCACCATCCGGAACTTTGTTTTCTTGACGGACTTGTTCAGTCTGCTGAGATCCAAAATGGGCCTCCAGTCCCCTGTCTTCTTTGGAACTAAAAAGAACCTTGACTAAGTTCGGGATCCAATTTGGTCTGCAGGGACTTTTTGAATGACTCTTTTTTCTAGCCAACTTTAAATTTCAAGAGTTGCTTGATCCCTTTGACAAGGTGGAATGTCTGGGATTGATCTTGCTGGTGGGGGTGGAGTAGAAAATGGTATGACGTATCCCTGGATATAATCGACTGTACCCATTTGTCTTGGGTGATACTTGGCCAGGCTGTTGAGTACAGCGATAGTCTGCTCCCAACTGCCTCCAGAGGTGGGCAGGTGGGCCTCCTTTCAGAAGCATTGAAAAGACCTATCAGAGAAACTATCTCTGTCTCCCTTATTCTGCAGACCCCATCTGCTGCGAGGGTGGCATCTTCCATTGTTACTTCCTCCTCTGCACCTGGGGGAAAATTCACCAAGTGCATCCAGTGAAGCAATTTGGGATTTCCAGAATCACATTTTTCAGCCCTTCTGGCCTTTGGGATAAGGCCTGGTAGGGACAGAGAAATGTACTTCCATGACAGACAGAGTTTTGCCTTCTTGCTCACATCTGATCAGTGTCTCTTTAACCTTTGGCCCAAACAAAGATGATCCATCAAAAGGGGCATTTATAAAGGAAGACTTAAAGGGTTCAGCAAACTCAAAAAGGCGCATCCAGGAATGTCTTCTGAGAGCTATCCCTGTGCCTGCTGCCCTACTCTCCCCATCTGCTGCATATGAGATGAGCCACATGGAGGAGTTCATTACAGAGTTCAAAGTCAAAAGCTGAGAATTTACCTTGTCTGGCACTCCCTCAGCTGAATCACCTTATAGGGAATCTCCTAGCTCTTTCAGGAGATCCCTCTGAAGTCGGGTGAAATGGGATAAATAGTTCAGCGACCTGAGTGTAAAGGCTGCAGAGGAAAACATACTCTTCCAGTATCTGTCCATCATTCGTGATTCCTTATTCGGCCGATGAACAGATGAAGAAGTCTCTGCTAATTCCTTCTTGGTGGCCACCACTATAGCATCTACTGGGACACCTTTGGATAAAAATTCCTTATCATCATGGGTTGTAATAAATTTGTTGGGCCTCCTCAGAACAGGTTCCATGGATTCTGGAGAGCCTCATGCCTTTTGACTGACTACACCCAGGAGTTTGTCGAAAGGCAGACACATCCAAGAGGTGGAGGGTCAAGACCTGAATGCCTACAGGTATACGGACTCATCTTCAGAAGGGGAAAGGGTCTTTTGACCACCTCTCTGTTTCAGGATCTCTAGGATGTCTGAAAATGAGACATCTTCAGAGGGTGATCGTGCGGACCCTTCTGAATCATCTAAGTCTGTATCTGACGTGACAGACTCAGGGGAGTCCAAATGCTTCTTCTTACAAGTCCTCTTCCAAGGGACCTCCTCTGAGGGGTACTCTGGGGAGGTTTCAGAAGAGGGGGATCACCCGTTGGGCATCCTGGAGCATTGGTTCCCTATGCTTCGGCTGGAGGGATGATACTGAGGATGACACCAGTCCTTTAGGGGGAAGAGTAGCTGGAGTCCAGGGTGGAAAAGTGCCCGTCAGTCAGAGACATCTTCTGTGTGCATGAGTCACACTTTTTGAAGCCAAATTGTTTGGCTTCTTTAGTTTTTTTCACCAGACTCTTTAGACTTTTTTTAGCAGTAATAAAGAGTAAATGCTGTCACCCCACTAACACAACTAAATACACAGTAAAGGAAACTTAACTCTAAACAACAAGTTTTCTACTTTTTTTTTTTTTTTTTTTAATAAGAACAGCTAGAGAAGAAAGTCTCTAACTTAAATGATGATCTCCTCTAGCCAGAGGAGATATCTCTAACTAAAACGACGACCCTCAGTGAAAAGGGGGTTGCAAAAAAAGGGAAAATGGAGCCCTGTAAGTTAAACAGGCTAACACAAGGACAAAAATTGAACCCTCTAATTTAAACAGGTTCGCTGAGCATAAAAATTAAAGTTCAACAAGATAGGGATAGAAATACAGGCCTGCGAGGAAATGACAGCCCACACAACAAGAAAATACAGAAACAGTGGTAACACAGAGTATATCTATTAATGCACACACACCAGAACTTGATTGACTTCTTTGAATCAGTCTCCAGAGCCATGGACAAGGGTAAGGTGGTCCACACAGCCTATCTAGACCTTGCCAAGGCCTTTGACACCATCCCCCACTCTGGAATCATAGATAAACTTACTAAGCTGGGCATTAATCCCTACGTCCCCCAATGGGTTGCTAACTGGCTTACTGATAGAACCCACACTGTAAAAGTAGCCAACTCCAAATCCAGCTCCAGACAAGTGACAAGTGGAGTACCTCAGGGTTCAGTCCTGGGACCGCTCTTGTTTGGCATCTACTTCTCTGAAGTACAAGCCAACACTAAGGGACTCTGGATAAGAAAGTTTCCAGATGACTGCAAACTGGGAGCCATTATTGAATCCCCAAATGATGTGGATACTCTACAAAAGGGCCTTACAGAAACAGATGCTTGGTGCCAGAGCCATGGGCTCAAGCTCAATGCCAAGAAATGTATAGTTATCCCCTTTGGGAAAAAACATGTATCCGTGAATTACCATATAGGTGGCGGTACACTAAACACCGAAAGTTTGATAAGAGACTTAGGGACACAGGTGGACAGTGGTCTCACCTTCGATAACCACATCGCCACAACAGTCAGGAAATCCTTCTATGTGGCACACCTCATCACTAAGGGCTTTTCATCCAGAAAAAAGGAGGTCATTGTCCCACTGTACTCATCCCTCATTAGACCCATTATAGAATACAATGCCCCGTTTGGTATGTACCTCTCAAGACATCTGCAACAACTGGAAAGGCCCCAGAAATACCTCACTAAAAGAATCACAGGCCTAAAGCAGATGCCCTATGCTGACCGCCTTAAAAAACTCCAGCTATACTCTGTCGCATATCGTCTACTCAGAGGCGATCTTTGCTTAACATACAAGGCCATGTCAAACCCAGAGCTGTTGGACATGCTACACTTAAAGAAATCCCAATCCCTCAGAGCCACATGCTCCAGGGATCTAAACCTTGTCATCACAATAAACAAAACATGCTGGAGGGATAGGTTCCTGACCCAGAGACTCCCCAGACTCTGGAATAGATTGCCCATACATGTCAAGCAGAGTGCCTCTTTGGTCCTCTTCAAAAGGAACATTGATGATTGGATGGGAGAAAGGAAATTCACCCCGGGGATCACGTCAGTCGCCCTGCTAGACAGGGGTCCAGGGAAGTAAATAGTTTGGGAAGAAATAGCCAGGGAATTGTTATGGTTAGGCTTGTATAGGCCCTAGGGCTGATAGCCTAGTACCAACCTATGAACCTATGAACCAAAAATCCTCTAAGAGGAAAGGGAAAGGTTTCTAATGGTTTACAATCCTAAGGAGAAAAATAGACCAACAATTAAAAAAAATACTAAAACTTAGCCTGAGCCATTGAAACGCAATCTCAATCCACAAAAGTGGTAAATGAGATCTGGGGAACTCTCGCCAGGCATCATGGGATAGGGTATAGCCTCAAGCCAGTGGAAGCTCTCGAGCTTTGATATTAGGCTGAGTCAGAACCGATACTTGGTTCCAAACGCAACTGTCAAGAATAAAGGCGAGATGGGACAACATAACATGCCA
This sequence comes from Protopterus annectens, assembly GCF_019279795.1. Taxonomy (NCBI): domain Eukaryota; kingdom Metazoa; phylum Chordata; order Ceratodontiformes; family Protopteridae; genus Protopterus; species Protopterus annectens. The sequence continues at coordinate 1,995,934,714 of NC_056729.1, read as the reverse complement.
AGTTTTTGATGTATTTATCAGTATTCTTCTGTGCCCAAATGGTCAATTTAGACAAGTGATTTTGTAGACATGCCCTTTCTGTAACACATGTAATCAGTATACCCAGTTTCCAAGTCATCCGTATACTGACTGTAGAATACCTCAAATGAAAAAGATAGATCTGAATGGTACAATCTAAAAATATAGGCCTAGGCTAGAGCCCTGTGGGACACCTAGACTGTACCTTGAATTTCACCTTTCCAGTTGTTGTATTATATTTGCCATGTCCTATTTATATGCTGTGCAGCTATCCATCCTAACAAGAGCACACCAATGCTCACTTGTTCTAATTTACTAATCAGTGCTTTGTGTATGATCTTATCAAGCACTGAAATTAAATTTATATAAATTAAATCACATCACAATTTTTAATTTATATCTTTTATTATATTGTTATAGAATATTATGTCACAGGGGGGACTAGGTCTATTTTCAACATACCCATGTGATATATGGTTTCAAGTCTCAACTTTTCCAGTTTTGACAATAATTTATCCAATATATAACTTTCTTCATTATTCTTCCACAACATGAAAGCAAATTCAAGGGCCTGTATGACTCTGGGTTTGTCGTCCTTCCCTTTTCCTTAAAGACAGTTTTAACAAGTGTATGTCTCCAATCATGAGGAATCTCCCCATATTTCCATATTTATACAACCTAGTCAATAACATATATAATGGTGCTATAATTTTATGTTGAAATGTTCTTACATTATTACAACTAATCCTGTCTTCCCCCTGTGCTTTGTTTGAATCCAGTTTGCATACTTCTTTTTCAATTTAATCTACTTTGATTTCAGTGTTTGGGGTTACCTGGATGTCACTATTACAATTTATCACCACCTTTGTGGAGCCAAACTGGTTTGCATTAAGATTTTGCAAATATATCTATAATCTCTTGTGTCTGAAAAATGTTAGAATCTACACATGGTTTATCAATTTGCATGTCTGTAATCCCATCACATCTTATGTAGCTATACAATGGTTTCCTATTATGCTCAATATCTTTATATTTACATATAGATATATACACACCCACACCCACACACACACACACACACACACACACACACACACACATATATATATATATATATATATATATATATATATATATATACACATACACATATATTTCAAAATTTTCTTGATCATGTCTCATGCTATGTTTAATTTGTCTGTCCAGCTTGTTTGTTTCAGTTTTAAAAATTGTAGTTTCACCTCTTTTCCATTTCTTATATTTTCTTTCACTCACCTTAACCAAGCATCTTGTTCTTATGGAAATACAGCCTTCTGATGTTGTGTGCCTAGATCCTGATGTTAAACATGTTTGTTATTTTTTTGTACCTCAGTGAGTTCTCTCGCAAATAATTCCATTCCTTCTGCAATTTTCCACCAAATGCATCACTCCAATTAGTTTTACAATGTCATTGCTTTGTTTCCATATAATCTGTTGTGAATCTTCTATGCATTGTTGAGATTTCAGTTTGGCAGAATTACCTAGAAACAAATTAACCTTTATAACCCCATGATTACTGCACATCAATGGCGGTAAAACTTGACATGAAGTAACAGTAATTTCTTTAGGAACACAAACAATGTCAAGTACCATAGGAATCATAGGATGTTACTAGGCTATTGGCCCTGAGCCTTTATAAGCCTAGCCAAGAGTTTAACCCATGTTTAGACAAGTCAGCACTCAATGCCCCTGCCCAGCAGGGATAAGGGTTGAATCTCAGTGTATTTCCTATTTCCCATCCAGTTATCAGGTTGCTGTTAAAAAGGGGATAAAGAGGTACTCTGCTTGATGTGGAGAGGGAGTCTATTCCACAGACGAGGGAGGCTCTGAGACACAAATCTGTCCTACCAACAAGTCCTATTGATGTCACAGACCAGGTTGAGGCCATGCGTGCAGGTTACTTGAGTGGAGCTTGACTTGAGGATATGCAGCAGTCCCATCAATGCAGGGTCCAAGATCGCCTTGTATAGGTTCATAGGTTGTTACTAGGTGATCAGCCCGAGGACCTACGTAAGCCTACCCAACAAGGTTCCTTGGCTTACTCCACCCAAGAAAGTTATTTTCCTGTGCCACTGTCCAGCAGAGACACAGAAGCGATCCCCGGGGTGTATTTCCTATTTCCCATCCACTCATCAAGATTTTTCTTGAAGAGTGCTAATGAAGAACTTTGCTTGACATAAATGGGTAGCCTATTCCAGAGTATGGGAAGTTTCTGGGACAGGAATCTATCCCTCCAGCATGTCCTGTTTATTGTGGTGACAAGGTTTAGGTCTCTAGAGCATGTAGCTCAGAGGGATTGGGATTTCTTTAGGTGTAGCATGTCCAACAGCTCTGGGTTTGACATAGCTTTATATGTTAGGCAGAGATCACCTCGGACTAGGCGATATGCTACGGAATAAAGCTGGAGTTTTTTGAGATGGTCACTGTAGGGCATCTGTTTGAGGCCAGTAATCTTCTTTGTGAGGTACTGCTGTGGCCTTTCCAGCTGCTGCAGATGTCTTGTGAGGTACATTCCAAAAGGGGTGTTGTACTCTATAATGGGTCTAATGAGTGTCGAGTAAAGGGGAACAATGACCACTTTTTTCCTGGATGAGAACCCTTTTATGATGAGGTGTGCCACATAGAAGGACTTCCTGACTACTGTGGCGATGTGACTATCAAAGGATAGACTACTGTCCACCTGGGTCCCAAGGTCTCTTATCACACATTCAGTGTTAAGTAGACTGCTGTCTATGTAGTAGTTCATGGGTACAGAGTTTTTACCAAAGGGGATGACAGTGCACTTTTTGGTATTGAGCTTGAGGCCATGGCTCTGACACCAGGCATCTGTCTCAGCGAGGCCCTTCTGTAGGATTTATACATCATTTGGGGCTCGACTATGGCTCCTAGTTTGCAGTCATCTGTGAACTTCATTAGCCAGAGGCCTTCTGTGTTAGCCTGTACTTCAGAGAAGTAGATACCAAACAGGAGAGGTCCCAGGACTGAAACCTGTGATACTCCACTTGTCACTGGTCTTTGGTCAGATTTGGAGTGTGCAACTTTTACAGTGTGGGTTCTGTCAGTGAGCCAGTTGGCAACCCATCTTGTGACTTAGGGATTTATACCTAGTTTAGTGAATTTAGCTATAATTCCAGAATGGGGGATGGTGTTGAAAGCCTTGGCCAGGTCAAGACAGGCTGTGTGAACCACCTTACTCTCATCTACAGCTTTGGTGACTGCCTCAAACAAGTCGATCAGGTTCAGGAGGCATGATCTGCCTTTCACAAACCTGAACTGGGTGGGATCCAGAGTTTGGAGGTTACCAATGTCTTTGTTTATGAGTTCCATGATGATACCTTCCATGGCCTTGCAGACCAGGCTCATCAAGCTAATAGGGCGATAGTTTCCAGGATCAGTGGTGGCTCTCTCTTTGTGGAGTGGGATAATTGTTGCTGTACGCCATTCAGTGGGCACAAAGCCTGATGTGAGGCTATGGTTGAACATGGTGCTTAGGTGGGGAGCCACTTCGTTCTGAAGTTCATGTAAAATGCAGCCTGGGATGTTGTCCGGTCTCATGATTGCTGTGTTTTTGGCTTTAGAGAGTGCAGCTTTTACCTGCATAGTTGTGATTACAGGGACTCTGCATTCTTCCTGTATAGATATGGGCCCTTTAGGGGGTGGGGGGGGGTAAAGTTAGCACTGAACCTATCTGCCAGGATGTTGGCAAAATCAGTTGGTTCTGTAATTTTTGTGCCATTGCGCTGTAACTCAGAGCAGATCTGGATGTTGCCATTGAGATTCTTGACATAGTTATAGAATGCTTTGTGGTTGTCCTTAGAATCAGTGGCGATTTTGTTTTCGTAGCTAGCTTTGAAGGATCTTATAAGGGATCTCAGCTTCTTACTGATGCTGACCAGGGAGTTCCTCCACTCATGGGATTTTACTTTCTTTTGTAGCAATTTCACCCTTCTGTTGTACAGTTTGTTTATGGCAGGGGACCACCAGATTGGCTTCCTTTTTTTGGAGGATAGCGCCTTGGTTCTGTTTGGGATAGCAGGACCATGCACTCGTGTACGTGCTTATAGAATGCATTTTTGTAGGATTCAGCAGTCGTAACTGTATTGTCCATCTGCATGTGTGTCATGAAGTTCACCACTTCTGTCTTAAGAAGCATGAAGTTGGCTTTAGAGAAATTTTTTACCATGGTTTCCTTAATGGGGGGTGGGGGCGGGATGTGGATATCAAGTGTGATTAGCTTATGGTTGGATCGAATCAATGAGGAGTTGACTTCAGGTGTGGAACACCAGTCACTCATGTTGGTAATGACTAGGTCTAGGATATTGTTGCCCCTGGTGGGGGTGTGGATAAGTTGATCCAGGACATTGGAGTTTATGAATTCCAGAAAGCGTGTAAAGCAGTTGGTACATGAGTAGTTTTCCCAGTTAATGGTGGAGTAGTTGAAATCCCCCATTATTAGGGTGTTTGAACCCTAATATTTTCCAGTGCATCAAGAAAAGAGGAATGGGAATCTTGGGGCATGGTGGGGGATCTGTAGCAAGCAGTTTTGCCCAGAGTTAGTTGCACTTGGATAACCCTGGATGCATTATGCTGAGCAACTAGCTTGGAGGTGTGGATATCCTTAATGAATATGGACACACCTCCGCCTTTGTTGTTCCGGTCCAGGTTACATGGCCGAAAAGTGTGGTATGAATTATAGCCTGGTAGTACAGGGGTGGTCTCTGGAGCCTTGAACCAGGTCTCAGTCACTGCACAGATATCAATGTTCTCCATTTTTAGGAGTGCCTCGAGTGAGTGCATTTTGAGATTTAGACTTCTAGCATTGAGTAGCATTGCCCTCAGTTTATGCTTGCCTGTTCCTGTTACAGTGGTGAATTTGGAATTTGAACCTTGCCTAAAAAGGCACTATAGGGGCGGCAAGAGCCTTAGCCAGTATCCGGAATCCCAGGGGTGACAGGTGCAGGCCATCTCTGGAAAAACATCGTGGTCTGTAGACCATGTCATCCCAAGCAGACAGATACTGGATCCCTTTAGAATGACACCAGAAGCTTAGCCAATTGTTGAAGTCAATCATTTTGTCCTTATACTGCAGTATCATTCTGGGCGATGGCAGAATGCTACTCAGAGCTAGGGTCATACTTGCCTTGGCTACAAGATCGAGAGCTCTTCCATGTCTCTTTTCATGTAGTCCAAGGAGGTACGTCTCAGGTCGTTCACACCAACATGGACAATGACAGAGTCATATTTGTACTTGTTGTGGAGTGACCTAAGTGCGTGGGTTATGTGGCGGATCCTGGCACCTGACAGGCAGCTGACAGTAACCTTCTTCTTGTTTAGTCTGGTGAGTGGGACATCAGTGTTCTTGACTATAGAGTCACCTATGACTAGTGTGTTGGATATGTTGTTTTGCCTTATTGGCTGTGGTTGAGTGGCACACTGAGTCTGTGGGTTATGTGTCATTTGGGTTGTGTTGGGAGGTGGAAGTTGCTTGTGTTTCTGCTTTGGAGGTCTCTGTTGCTTGGGCAGATTATTACTGAGCGCCTCAGCGAATGTTTTTGTGTTTCTATGTGTGGATTTTGGTGGTGTATATTTAATGAGATTATGTGATAAGTGTGGTGTGGTGCAAGTGTTTACCTTCTCCTCTTGAATGTCAAGTTCAGTTTTGGTTGGAGAGAGCTTTACCTCCAGTTAGGCTAGATAAGTGCATCTCTCACAGGTTGTAGTGTTGGGTGGTAGGAGGAGAGGGTTGCCTGTATACATTAGGCAATTTCTACATTGCTCCAAAAGATGCCCAGATTCATCAGATAGACTGGAGAGAACACTGGGAGCTGACCCTTGGACATGCCTGAATAAAAAAATATTTTCCTCTAGATAAGTGAGGAAAGTCAGTACAAGAGCTGTTTTTCTCTAAGCAACTGAGGAAAGTAAGTGCAAAAACTGTTTTCCTCTAGGTAATGAGGAAGGTTTAGTGCTATAGTAATTAGTAGCTTATTTAGTGCTTACAACAAGTTCTGAAATAGTGCTGAGCATGAATAAGCAAATTCAAGTGCTAAAACTAAGAATCTGTATCTGCACTAGACTAGTTACAGGAAAGAAACAAGTGCAAATGCAGGCTTTCAAATCAGAAAGTTGAGAGAGATGGAAAAGATTGCCCAGATGGCCAATAACTACAATTTCTGGGCCAGAACCACTCCTTATGTGGTAGACCGGTTACCTAGCGCTTACCACTCCCACTGACAAGCTAGAAGGCTTCCCTCCAACACAGAAAGGCTTGGTGGGGGGGGGGCTCAGAAGCTTACATACAGTCCTGGATACAGCAAATCTCTATCTGGACTACACTAGTTACAGGAAAGATAGGAAACAGGCTTACAGTTTTTTTTTACAGAAAAGTAGCTTAAACAGCAGTAAAAACAATTCAAATGCAGTGCAAGCTAGCACACTTGAGTATGTAGCAATATTAGACCAAACACAGTTTAAAAAAATGCAGAAAGAGTGTATTAGGTAGAATGTTGTAAAGAGATGGGACTGGGGGCAGTGTCCCAGATCAAATCTACAGTGGGACGGGCAACTGCAAAAGCCACCAAATTTAAACAATAAACCAGAGATAGGGAGGGTGGATGGGACAAAACACTTTAAGCAGAGATCTGAAAAACTATACAGTGAATCAAAAATAACAGTGCACAACTCTGAATGAAAGTAGTCCAGCAACAATTTACAGTACACAATTCTGAAGAACTAAAATATATACTTAGCTCTGGATATTTCCAGATAGTTTGAAAAGAGCTCTGTTAGACACAGGTTCCAGCAATGATATGCAGGCTGTTAACTAACAGGGTCTGTTATTATGCAAGTAATCCTTCAGATAGTCAGATGACACAAGCTGTAAAAAACAGTTATACCAACTTAAGACACAGCAGAAAATAGGGGGAGGTGGGACAAAACACTTTCAGCAGAGATCTGAAAAACTATACAGTGAATCAAAAATAACACTGCACAACTCTAAATAAAAGTAGTCCAGCAACAATTTACAGTACACAATTCTGAAGAACAAAAAAATACACTTAGCTCTGTATATTTCCAGATGGTTTGAAAAGAGCTCTGTTAGACACAGGTTCCAGCAATGATATGCAGGCTGTTAACTAACAGGGTCTATTATTATGCAAGTAATCCTTCAGTTAGTCAGATGACACAAGTTGTATAAACCAGTTATACCAACTTAAGACACAGCAGAAAATAGGGGGAGGTGGGACAAAACACTTTCAGCAGAGATCTGAAAAACTATACAGTGAATCAAAAATAACACTGCACAACTCTGAATAAAAGTAGTCCAGCAACAATTTACAGTACACAATTCTGAAGAACAAAAAATATACTTAGCTCTGTATATTTCCAGATAGTTTGAAAAGAGCTCTGTTAGACACAGGTTCCAGCAATGATATGCAGGCTGTTAACTAACAGGGTCTGTTATTATGCAAGTAATCCTTCAGATAGTCAGATGACACAAGCTGTAAAAAACAGTTATACCAACTTAAGACACAGCAGAAGATAGGGGGAGGTGGGACAAAACACTTTCAGCAGTGATATGAAAAACTATACAGTGAATCAAAAATAACAGTGCACAACTCTGAATAAAATTAGTCCAGCAACAATTTACAGTACACAATTCTGAAGAACAATAAAATATACTTAGCTCTGTATATTTCCAGATAGTTTGAAAAGAGCTCTGTTAGACACAGGTTCCAGCAATGATATGCAGGCTGTTAACTAACAGGGTCTGTTATTATGCAAGTAATCCTTCAGATATTCAGATGACACAAGCTGTAAAAAACAGTTATATCAACTTAAGACACAGCAGAAAATAGGGGGAGGTGCGACAAAACACTTTCAGCAGTGATATGAAAAACTATACAGTGAATCAAAAATAACAGTGCACAACTCTGAATAAAATTAGTCCAGCAACAATGTACAGTACACAATTCTGAAGAACCAAAAAAATATACTTAGCTCTGTATATTTCCAGATAGTTTGAAAACAGCTATGTTAGACACAGGTCCAGCAATGATATGCAGGCTGTTAACTAACAGGGTCTGTTATTGTGCAAGTAATCCTTCAGATAGTCAGATGACACAAGCTGTAAAAAACAGTTATACCAACTTAAGACACAGCAGAAAATAGGGGGAGGTGGGACAAACTTTCAGCAGAGATCTGAAAAACTATACAGTAAATCAAAAATAACAGTGCACAACTCTGAATAAAATTAGTCCAGCAACAATTTACAGTACACAATTCTGAAGAACCAAAAAATATATACTTAGCTCTGTATATTTCCAGCTAGTTTGAAAAGAGCTCTGTTAGACACAGGTTCCAGCAATGATATGGTGTGTTAGATTTACCCATTCTAAAGTCTTAAACCTTGCCTGTGAAAAAATAGGAACTGCTGGAGAGATAGGTATGTATCCCAGAGATTATCCCTTCTTTGAAACAGGCTCCTCATTCATGTGAAGTAGAGTTCCTTCCTAACCCAGTTCAAGTGTAACTTGGACAATTGGATGGGAAACAGGAAATTCATCCCTGGCACCTATGTCTCTAATGAACACAGGCAGTCTGTAAATGGTCAATCTCTCAAGCCACTGCTTGTAAATAGTCATCTAACAAGCACCTGCTTATACTTATCATAAGAATTTGTCAGAGATTTGGGATGCATGGCTAGGCTTAAAACAGCTCTCATTGTTATTAACCTAGTAAATACCTATGAATGTATGTTCTGTTTCCTGGTAGGCACTTTTACAGTCTGAAGCAATATTTGTTCTTGAACATATATTGCAAATAATTTTCTTACTAATGTTGGTGAATTAATATTATTCCAGTCTGTTTCTGGTATATTTAAGTTCCCAGCCACTGTTATTCTTCATTCCTCAATTCCTCTAGGTCATCAGCACTTCACTTTGGTGATCTATATACTCTATCAATTGTTATATGTTCCAGGGTTGTCTTTATTGTCACAGTTATACAATCTACATTATTGGCATTATCACTGAACTTGTAATAATCATATGTCGCATAGCAATCTTTAATTCACATATTAACACCTCCATCTGTTTTTTTTCATATAATGTCTATTACAGTAAAAACATTTATAGCCCGACAGAACTGGTTTTCAGTTATTGTTCTCTAATCATGTTTCACAAACAGAAACAACACCAATCTTATGACAATGTAGCAAATTTTCCAATAAAAAAATATTATCAATGCTTCTAGCATTAAAAAACATCAGAGATGCATCAAATGTTGTTTTCTGTTTGACCTGGCAAAAACCCTGCCTTGTATTTGTCAAATGTTGCAAAATATCTGCTGCAAAAATTCTCCTCCCTGATCTTGGCAAGTGAACACCGTCCTGTCTAAACAAATGTGCCCAAAATTTGCCTTGGATGTTCTACATATTTCCATTTATTAAAATAGGACATTTTTCATTTAGGTATTTACCCCAAACTCTTTTCAGTCATGGTGACTTGACTACGCTTTCTATATGTGATTTGCAAAAAATACACCCTAACACCTGTAAATGCTGTGTTATGTAAGAGGGCTGTAAGTTTCCTACTAACAGTCAGAGTCCATGTGGATGAGATCATTTGTACCAATATGAATTAAAAAAAACAGATCCATGCTTCTTTGCCTTAAGGCATTCTAAGCCCTGTCTCACATCTCTTATTTTTGCTTCTGCAAGAATAATACTATTCAGTGTTCATTATCGTCTCTGCAAAAGTTAAGTATCAGTTCCTCTAATAAATGAATCTCCAGTTACAAGAATATATTTTCTGACCAGATCTGAAGAATCGTCATCTTCTAATTCAGTGACATCTACTCTATCAATTGTTACAAAGGAATTATCTTCATCACTATTTTCAATGGTAACCACATTTGCAAACATGCAATTCTCATTCAGCTAGCTTTGTACATCCACATCTTGAACCCTGTTGTCAACTTCTGCCTTTCTCCTCTTTTATCATACTTGGAAATCTCCTTAAGTCCCTCTGAAAATGTGTCAAGTGTGCCAGATAGTTCAGCTCTCTGAGTGCAAATGTTGCTGAAGCATTTGCCCATTTCCCTAGTCTGTCTAAAACCCTTGACTTTCTGTTAGGGGGATGGAGAGAAAAACTCTCCTAAAGAAGTTATTTCTTTGTGGCTGCTATCACCATGACATCTACTGGGATCCTTTCAATCAGTGTTATCTATTTTTGGGGCTGCTAAAATTCTGTCAGTTTTTTAGGAATTGCTTCAGTGATATCATGGTCCTTCCATGCCATCTATGCCACGGGATCTATGAGTGCATCTGGAGGAAGAACCACCCAGGATGCAGATAAGTCAGATCCAAAAGCTTTGAGAAACACAGACTCATCTGGAAAAGGATTTTTAGTGGAGCATCTCCCTTCTGCTTCTTCAATTCAAGGATGTCACCAAATGTGACTACTTCCAAATCTGTGTTCTCAGTGACTGACTCAGGAGTGGAGTTGACCTGTTTCCATTTGCGTGTCTATTTCCTTGAAACATGTCTGGGGTTCTGTTGGAGAACTGTTAAAATCAGACTGGTAATTCAGGTGCCGAGTGGTCTCTAAGCCTATGCGTTCTGATTGTCACTGTCAATCCCAATAAGGGTCATAAGGAACAGGCTCCACTGGGTGTTGCAGATGGATCCAAACTCAGTGCATGCAGCTACCTTCTTGGACCAGCCAAGGCCCTTTTCATAGCCTTGAAAGCCAATGTTGCAATTGCAGCTGAGGAAGCACTTCCTCTGTCCATTGACTCAGGAAGCCTCCCTGCTCCAATAGAGTTTGGCTCTGAGTAGGACCTTAGGCCCAAACTGTTAAGTGGTGAGACAGTGATGGGAAGAAATGACTTTGAAAACCTAGGGGTCAGCTCCACCACTAGTGCCCCAACATTAACACCGGCTCCAGGACTTATTGCAATCTGATAGCAGCAGACTTGAGAGAGTAAGGTATGTAGTCAAAGCCAAATTCCCCTGGACTGTCAGATCTGATTGTGATGTGCCCTATGTAAACCAGTTCCAAATACTGAATCAGTACTACAGAAAAGTGTGACAGGGTTGATGGGCATGTAACTGGATCTCCCCTTGAGAACAGTACCAGGGTGAGTCCTGGTTGAATCTGTGTCCTAAAAACTTTCTACATCATTTGGTCAACATCCATCTCCATGAAACTTCCGGTAGATTAGACCAACCTTGACAATGAAGCTACCAAGTCACAGCCTCAAATCCAAAGCTCTGGAAGAAGATGCTTAGGTTGGACCTGATACAATCTGACAACCAAATGTTGAATTAGAAGCAAATAGACATTAGATCAGTAATTTTGAACTTCCCTCTGCTAAAGTGCTATTATTCAAAGATTTATTACTCTCTCTCTCTCTTTTCTACGTTGTCCACTAGGCAATCATGTTTTTTAGTACGTCGTCCTTTTTTCTTTTTCCTCTTAATTATTTTATTTATTGTGTCATGCTTTTTCAACCTTCTTTTCTTATTATTACTTAGGTTCATAGGTTCATACTAGGCTATCTGCCCTGGGGCAATTATAAGCCTAGCCCGATTCTGAATGGCTTACGCCACCCATTGATTTGAGTATACTGTGCCCTTTTTAAGGTTTAGTTTACTGTGCCTCTGTCTAATAGTGACATGGGAGTAATCCCTGGGACAAACCTACGATCCCCCATCCACTTATCGAGATTCTTCTTGAAGAGATTCAGTGAGGTGCTCTGCCTCACATGAACTGGAATTCTATTCCAGAGCGAAGGGAGCCTCTGGGTTATGAACCTGTCCCTCCAGCAAGTTCTATTTATTTCTGTGCTGAGGTTCAAGTCCCTCGAGTGTGTGGCTCTAAGGGATTTAGATTTACTGAGGTGGAGCATGTCCATTAATTTTGGATTTGACATAGCTTTGTATGTCAGGCATAGATCGCCTCGAAGTAGGCGGTATGCAACTGAGTAGAGCTGGAGTTTTTTAACCGAGCAGCATATGGCATCTGTTTGAGACCCTTGATCCTCTTGGTGAGATACTTTTGGGGTCTTTCTAATTGCTGTAGGTGTCGGGTAAGGTACATCCTAAAAGGGGCATTGTATTCTATGATGGGCCTGATGAGGGATGAATAAAGGGGCACGATTACCTCTCTTGATCTAGATGTGAAACCCTTCGTGATGAGGTGGGCTATGTAGAAGGTCTTTCTAACCACTTTGGCAATGTGGTTTTCAAAGGAGAGATTGCTATCAACTTGGGTCCCCAGGTCCCTAATAACTTTCTATGTACTTAATGGGTTTCTGCCTATGTGGTAATTTGTGGGCACATTGTTTTTGCCAAAGGGTATGACTATACATTTTTTGGCATTTAGCTTTAAACCATGGCGCTGGCACCAGTTATCTGTCTCTGTGAGACCTTTTGAAGGATGTTTGTGTCAGCTGGAGAGTTGATTATGGCACCCAGTTTGCAGTCGTCTGCGAACTTGGTGAGCCATAGTCCTCCCACGTTTGCCTGTACCTCGGAAAAGTATATACCGAACAAGAGTGGTCCCAGGACAGAACCCTGTGGGATGCCACTTGTGACCGGTTTCGAGTCTGACATGGCTCCAGCAACTCTCACTCTGTGGGTTCTGTCTTTGAGCCAGTTTGCGACCCATCTTGTGACATAGGGGTTTATATTTAAGCTGGATAGCTTATCTATGATGCCCAAGTGGGGTATTGTGTCAAATGCCTTTGCAAGGTCCAGATAGGCTGTGTGGACTACCTTCCCTTCATCTATGGCTTTGGTGACTGTTTCAAAGAAGTCAACCAGGTTCAAAAGCAGGATCTGCCCTTGACAAAGCCGAACTGGGTAGGATCTAGTGTCTGTAGGTCCCCAATGTCTTTGTTTATGAGCTCCATGATGATCCTCTCCATAGCCTTGCAGACTAAGCTAGTCAGGCTTATGGGGCGATAGTTTCCAGGGTCTGTAGAGGCTCCACCTTTGTGGAGTGGGACCACTGTTGCTGTACGCCATTCTGTGGGCACATATCCTGTAGTGAGGCTGAGATTGTATAGCTGTTTTATTTGAGGGATTAGTTCCTCTTGTAGTTCATGTAGGACGCAACCTGGGACGCCATCTGGTCCCATGGAAGCAGTGTTTTTTGCTTTGGAGAGGGCAGCCTTCACCTGAGCATCTGAGATGTTTGGGAGGCAGCCCTCTGCCGGGATAGATACTTGCTCTTTTGGGGGGGGGGAGAAGTTAGCACTGAACCTGTCTGCCAGGATATTGGCGATGTCTGTGGGTTCAGTGTATTTTTTGTCGTTTAGAATCAACTCAGAACAAGTCTGGGAGTTGCATCCCAGGTTTCTAACATAACTGAAAAAAGCCTTATGGTTGTCTTTGGTGTCCTGTGCAATTTTTCTCTCGAAGCTGCCCTTGGAGGATTTTATGAGGGATCGTAATTTTTTGCTAGTACTGATCAGAGATGCCTTCCCTATTAGGGATTTTGCTCTATCATGTAGTAGCTTCCTCCTTCTGTTGTACAGTTTATTATGGCAGGGATCCACCAGACTGGACGCCTGCCTTTGGATGATTGGGTCTTGGTTTTGTTTGGGATAGCATGATCCATGCATTCCTGGAGATGTCCATAGAATGCATTTATATAGGATTCTGCAGTTTGGGCTGTAGTTTCCACTGGCCCTGGGGCCTTGACAGATTCCACTTCGGTTTTGAGAAGTGAGAAGTTCGCTTTTGAGAAGTTTTTCACTGTGGTTTTCTGGGCTGGGGGTGGGGTCGGGATGTGGACATCCAGTGAAATTAATTTATGGTCTGATCTTACCAATGAGGGATATACTTCTGGTGTGGAGCATAGAGTCCCCATGTTGGTAATGATCAGGTCTAGTATGTTGTCCCCTCTTGTGGGAGTGGTGACTAGTTGTTCCATAGCATTTGAGTTTATAATTTCCAGGAATCTTTGGGCTAAGGTGCTGGGGCTTGAGTAGTGCTTCCAGTCAATGTTTGGGTAGTTGAAGTCGCCCAATATAATGGTGTTCGGAGAGATCTTAATGTTCTCCAATGTGTTCAGGAAAGCCGAATGGGATTCCTGACTTTGAGAGGGTGGTCTGTAGGATGCTATAAAGTGAAAAGCAGTCTTGCCCACTGTTAGTTGCACATGGATGGTCTCCGATACTTCGTGCAATGCCACTAACCTGGAGGTGTGGATATCCTTGATAAATATGGAAACTCCCCCTCCTTTTGTGGTTCGGTCCGGGTTTTGGGGCCGAAAAGCATGATATGAGGTATAGCCTGGTAGTGCTGGGGTGCTCTCTGGAGCTTGAACCAGGTTTCTGTCACTGCACAGATATCGATGTTCTCCATACTGAGGAGAGCTTCGAGTGTGTGCATCTTGAGGTTAAGACTTCTGGCGTTTAGCAGCATTACCCTTAGTTTCTTGTTCCTTGAGCTGTCTATGGGGGTGGGTTTGACTTCTGAGCCTTGCCTAAAAAAGGCACTATGGGGGTGGCAAGAGCCTTTGCCAATATCTGAAAGCCCAGTGGTGACAGGTGCAAGCTGTCCCTAGCGAAGCAACGTGGCTTGTCGAGCATGTCATCTCAGGCTGACAGACACTGGATCCCCTTTGAATGACACCAAAATTTTAGCCAATTGTTAAAATCGATCATTTTGTCTTTGTACTGTGGCATCATTCTAGGTGAAGGTAAGATGCTGCTCAAGGTCAGGGTCATACCAGCCTGGGCTACATGATCAGAGAGCTCCTCTATGTCTCTTTTCATGTAGTCCAGGGAGGTACGTCTCAGGTCATTCACACCAGCATGTACAATGACTGAGTCATATTTGTATTTGTTTTGGAGTGACCTGAGTGCTTGCGTTATGTGTCGGATCCTAGCACCCAACAGGCAGCTCACTGTGACCTTCTCTTTATTCTGCCTGGTGAGCAGGAAGTCAGTGTGTCTGACAATAGAGTCACCTATAACAAGAGTATCAGGTGTGTTATTCAGCCTTAAGGGCTGTGGCTGCTTGGCACACTGACTTTGTGGGTTATGTGTTGTGTGTGTTTTGTTTTGAGGTAGCGTTTGCTTGGATGTCTGCTTTGGAGGTCTCTGTTGCTTAGGTAGATTTTTATTTAGAGCCTCCGAGTATGTTTTGTGTATTTATGTGTTTGGTTCGCTGATGTGGTGGGACTATGTGATACTGGAATTGTGTTGTGTGAGGTTACCTTCTCCTCCTGACTGGTTACACCAGTTTTGAGATGAGAGAGCTCAGCCTCCAGTTTGGCTAAATAGTTGCATCTCTCACATATATTTGAACCTGTTTGGAGGAGGAGAGGGTTGTCCGTGTACATGAGACAGTTGTAACATTGCCTCAAAATTCCCTGATTCACCAGCTGGACTGGAGAGGAAACCATTGACTGACCTTTGGACATGCTAGAGTAATAGGGAAACTGAATTTAAGACGGACCAATAGAGGACAGGGTAATCGTAGAGAGTATAAGAGTAAGTAGTGCTTATGGTTTAATAGTGCTAACATGTAGGATTACTTAATTGGACCAGTGAAGGGCCTTAGAATGAGAATATGGTGTTTAAATTGAGAGATAGAGCAGTTCTAAGGGAAAAAGTGAAGAGCAGACTTTGTGGAGTCAGGAATAGTTTAAACCCAATTAGGCGGCGCTGCCCGCTGTTGCGCTATGCTCAAAAACGCACAAAACCGCGCAAAAGAGGGTTTTAAGAGAGGAAGATGAAGGAGTTTTGGAATTGACCCAGAATGGCCAATAAAACTACAGTTTCAAGTCAGTAACCACTCCCACAGGGGCAGGCAGACTGCTCAATGTTTTTCACTGCCACTGATCAACAGAGAGACTTTCCTTTAGCCCAAGCAAAAAATGGCCTCACAGAAACTTACAAACAGTTCAAGAACAGCAAGCCTGTAACTGAACTTTTTTAAATCTCAGAAAAATGGGAAAAAAGCAAGATTTTTTTGTTTTTGTTTTTCAGAGATAGCAGAGGTTAACAAGTATCAACAAGTTATAACAGTGCAGTAAATGACCCCACACAAGAGTGCTAGGCCAAAGACAGATAAAATGCAAGCTTTGAGAAAAAAACGATTTTAAAAATAAGTGCAAACAGGAAATTCAGTAAACAGCTCTAGGTTGTGCTCTAAATACAGTTACTAATGCAGAAATCAAATTTAACAAGCCAGAAAATGCTCAAAATAGGCGGCTATGCAGAAGAACTTAGCAAATAAACAGAGGAAAAATACTTAAAGTCTCAAAAGTGGCTCCTTTCTTCTCTCAGCGTTTTCTCCTCTTGGTGGGTGCTTCACCAACAGCCAACAAGCCTGAAAAGACGCCAAAACCTCGAGGCAACCAGGTTTTAAGAGAGGAAGATGAAGGAGTTTTGGAATTGACCCAGAATGGCCAATAAAACTACAGTTTCATAGGTTCATAGGTTCATAGGTTCATACTAGGCTATCTGCCCTAGGGCATTTATAAGCCTAGCCAGAATGTGTTTGGCTTTCGCCACCCATTTTAAATTTATTTTGCTATGCCCTTTTTCGAGGTTAGTATACTATGCCTCTATCTAACAGTGACACAGAAGTGATACCCGGGGTAAACCTACGATCTCCCATCCACTCATCAAGATTCCTCTTGAAGAGAGTCAATGAGGGACTCTGCCTAACCTGGACTGGGATTTTATTCCAGAGTGAAGGGAGCCTCTGGGTTATGAATCTGTCCCTCCAGCATGTCCTATTTATTTCAGTGCTGAGGTTTAAGTCTCTCGAGCGCGTAGCTCGATGGGATTTGGATTTTCTGAGGTGCAGCATGTCCATTAATTCCGGGTTGGACATGGCTTTATACGTCAGGCACAGATCTCCTCTGAACAGGCAGTATGCCACTGAGTAGAGCTGGAGTTTCTTTAACCGGGCAGCATATGGCATCTGTTTGAGCCCTTTGATCCTCTTGGTGAGGTACTTTTGGGGTCTTTCCAGTTGCTGCAGGTGTCTGGTAAGGTACATCCCAAAAGGGGCATTGTACTCAATTATGGGCCTGATGAGGGATGAGTAAAGAGGCACGATGACCTCCGCTGATCTAGATGTGAATCCCTTCATGATTAGGTGGGCTATATAAAATGTTTTTCTAACCACTTTGGCCACGTGGTTGTCAAATGAGAGATTGCTATCAACTTGGGTCCCCAGGTCCCTAATTACTTCTTTTGTACTTAATGGATTTCCACCTATGTGGTAATTTGTGGGCACTTTGTTTTTGCCAAAGGGGATGACTATACACTTTTTGGCATTTAGCTTGAGGCCATGGCTCTGGCACCAGTTGTCTGTTTCTATGAGGCCCTTTTGTAGGATGCTTGTATCGGCCGGAGAGTCGATTATGGTGCCCAGTTTGCAGTCATCTGCGAACTTGGTCAGCCACAGTCCTTCCATGTTGGCCTGTACCTCCGAGAAATATATACCGAACAAGAGAGGTCCCAGGACTGAGCCTTGCGGGACGCCACTTGTAACTGGTTTGGAGTCTGACATGGCTCCAGCAATTCTAACCATGTGGGTTCTGTCCTTGAGCCAGTTTGCAATCCATCTAGTGACATAGGGGTTTATATTTAAGCTGGTGAGCTTATCTATAATGCCCGAGTGGGGTATTGTATCGAAGGCTTTTGCGAGGTCCAGGTAGGCTGTGTGGACCACCTTCCCCTCGTCAATGGCCTTGGTGACTGTTTCAAAGAAATCAACCAGGTTTAAGAGGCAGGATCTGCCCTTAACAAAGCCGAACTGGGTAGGATCCAGTGTTTGTAGGTCCCCAATATCTTTATTTATGAGGTCCATGATGATCCTTTCCATAGCTTTGCAGACCAAGCTAGTCAGGCTTATGGGGCGATAGTTTCCAGGATCCGTTGATCCGTTTCAAGTCAGTAACCACTCCCACAGGGGCAGGCAGGCTGCTCAATGTTTTTCACTGCCACTGATCAACAGAGAGACTTTCCTTTAGCCCAAGCAAAAAAATGGCCTCACAGAAACAAACAGTTCAAGAACAGCAAGCCTGTAACTGAACTTTTTTAAATCTCAGAAAAGTGGGAAAAAAGCAAGATTTTTTTTGTTTTTGTTTTTTCAGAGATAGCAGAGGTTAACAAGTATCAACAAGTTTTAACAGTGCAGTAAATGACCCCACACAAGAGTGCTAGGCCAAAGACAGATAAAATGCAAGTTTTGAGAAAAAAACGATTTTAAAAATAAGTGCAAACAGGAAATTCAGTAAACAGCTCTAGGTTGTGCTCTAAATACAGTTACTAATGCAGAAACCAAATTTAACAAGCCAGAAAATGCTCAAAATAGGCGGCTATGCAGAAAAACTTAGCAAATAAACAGAGGAAAAATACTTAAAGTCTCAAAAGTGGCTCCTTTCTTCTCTCAGCGTTTTCTCCTCTTGGTGGGTGCTTCACCAACAGCCAACAAGCCTGAAAAGATGCCAAAACCACGAGGCAACCAGGTTTTAAGAGAGGAAGATGAAGGAGTTTTGGAATTGACCCAGATAAAATAAATTGTAAATGAATTATTGTAATAATTGTAAATGAATTGTTAAAATAAATTGTAAATGTGTATCCGAATACAACACAATCACTGCTTAAAGCTTCACTGTCAATCGCTGAAGTTTTTTTTCTCATGAATGGTTATGGTAGCTGGAATAGCCAAATAATTGATGTTAGACTGACAGTTTGCTGCATAACATTATTCTGACAACTTGGTATAAATTCAGACATTTTTCATACTGTAATTCCATTATAACATGTACAGTTGAACAGATTATCAATTCTTTTTAAATTACAGATAGAAATAAATACAGAACTTTTATCACAGTTAGAGCATAACTTCTTACAAGCTTATTAGCCTCTCTTGTAAGCACCTCACAAGAAAAATATTTTACTAGATAATTATTTTTCAACAAACCATCCAGAACATAGGGGTTTAGAGAATCCATTTCTTAATATTATAAAATACAATAACAAGTACAACAAAATTTTATATCAGCGTATACAACTGAAAGCTTATACTGCATGTACTAAATTTCAGTGGTATACAGTGTTAATACAATAACTAAAGATGGAAAGCTTATTTTAATTAACCAAAAGACCAAAATCATGTAAACATATTCAGTCTGGTGATTCTAACTCAATCACAGGTGTTTTTTTTTAATATACCAGGGTTGCTCTTAATTGGCTAGACTAGCCTTCACGCAAATAGTCACTGCACCACCAGGAAGTGACTGAAGCAAGAAAACTAGCCATTACATGATGCCATATGAGAGGCAGGTGAGAGCTCACAAATAAATAATAAAAAGTGGTCTTCCATGAACAAAAATGAAGGACAACGATACTTATATTTATATCTACTCATCTTGCTGTGTTTTATATATCAGGCTCACCCCTGATTGGCCAGGCTAACATTCACTCAAACACAGTCACTACACCACCAGGAAGTGTCTGAAATAAAAAAAAGTAGTGAGTTCATGATTCCTTAATAAAGGCAGGTGAGAGCTCACAAAAAATAAAAAGTGGTCTTCCAAGAGCAAAATGAAGCACCCAGATGCTTGTATTTATGTCTGCTTGTCCACAGGTGTTTTTATTTACCAGGCTCAGCTCTGATTTTCTATGCCAAATTTTCCTTGTGCAAGTTCCATTTTCCCACCAAGTCTGTTTAGTACAATCTCTTCTGACTGAAACTGGCTCCCTGCTTTATTCTGCAGTTGTTTAATTTGGCCAAATTTAAACTTATGGAGCCATGTCTCCTGTCTCCAGAAGTGTGTAACTATTACCTGTAGTTTTTCTTTGATCCTTCCATTAAGCTCATCCCAATGAGATACCTCTTGGTTTTACAGGTAAGCTACTCTATCCATTTCTTGATTGAGAAGGCAGTTTAGTTCACTGTTTTTCCCTTTGTTAACCAATTTGTAAACATTCTCCAGTGTCCCATCTGTTATAGCCTTACTAAGATATTAATAGTTATCAACAGTGGGGCATGATCCAGCAAGGATATAGGATATGTTATCACTAAAGTCATCTAATATTTATGTTCCCTGGTTATATACAGCCTTTCCGGATTAGACCAGCCTACATATTTTCCTGCATTGTAAATAAATTCTTGATACCCAGTCAGGTTATCCCCTACATCTTGCATGTCATACATCTTGCAAAAGCATCTCATTAAATGTCCTTCTGGGATGACGATTTTAGTTCACAGACCATCTACAGCCCTGATGGATATAACTAAGTTTCAATTACCTGATCCTTGCTGTATTTCTATTAATACATTCAACAGTGTCCGGAGTTCCTCCTTCCTGGTTCTCAGTGGGATGCACCTGTTTCCTAAAGTTATTCTTGAGGAGTTCCAGTAACCTCTAAAAAGCACATATTTTCTTTGTCATCTACTGTCTGTTCCTCTAAGAAAACTGGCAATCCCCTGTTGATCAGGATAACTCCCCTTTTCCTTTTTTCCTACTCTGCGACGCAGAATCCACCTGCAAAACCACTCCTAATCAAGTCTTCATGTTCCTGTATGTTGAGAAGAGTTTCTTGCAAAAATGCTGTATCTATCCTTAAGTGTCTAATGTAGTCAGTTGCCTTTAGTTGTTTGGCCCTCTTAGTAATGCCATTCACATTCCAAGTTGAAACACTTCATCTGCTCCTGTACTTTTTGCCAGGATGTTGATTACCTGAGAACGCTGCCTCTTGAGACCTCTCTTTGTACTTGCCCTCAACTGCACATTGATAGTTGCCTCATTGCAGGGCCTGGCAGCCACTTCTCCCAAAATAATTCATGAATTAGCAGCAGAATAACATCGACAATTAGAAAAGAAACACTCTTAATAGCAAAAACTAGGTACAAGCTAAGAATATTTAAAATAACAGTATTAACAAGAATAACTATGCACATGGTAGGAGTACTTAAAAAAGAAAGTTATGTACTTACCATAACGTTCCATGTTTGTAGTCCATCTTGCCCTTCATTTTTACACATGGGTTCGGACAATTACAAAGCTCAAAGTCTCTTAGTTAGCTCATGGCAAGGTAGGTATCCCATAGGGCACTAGTACAATCCCCAGATCTTGTTTGCTGCTAACTATAAAAGAGATAGAAAAGGTTATACAGGAAGAACAACAATAGTGAAAGGTCTCTGCCCTACCAAAGGCAACACTATCCTGTCCCCAGATCCTTCCAGGATGGAGGTAGGTGGGTGGGTTTGTAAGAATGAAGGGCGAGATGGACTACAAACATGTAACGTTATGGTGAGTACATAACTTCTTTATGTTTTGTAGTCCTAGCATGCCTTCATGCTTACACATGGGGCAGTGTCCCTAGCACCTTTTTCTCGGGTGGCTCATGGGAATATACTCCTCAGTACTGTGGAACCAAAGGAGTCTCTCCCCTGGATGTCAAATCCAATTTGTAACGAGTAACAAAGTTATGAGGGGTAGCCCAAGTTGCTGCTGCACAAATACTGCCAATTGGAACTCTGGCTTGAAAGGCAGCAGATGTGGACAGGGATCTTGTGGAATGAGCCTTAATCTTGAAAGGGAGGGTCTTTCCATTTGAGGAATAAATAAAGGAAATACGGTTAGAAATCCAATTAGATAGAGTCACTTTGGAGACTGGCAGACCTATTCTAGACACAGAAAAGGACACAAACAATTGATCTGATTTTCTAAGTTCCTTAGTCCTGTGGAGGTAGAACCGTAACTGCCTGTGAACATCAAGTTGATGAAAAAGAAGTAATGTACCTACCATAACGTTCCATGTTAGTTGTCTTCATCTCACCTCAGAATCAACCTGTCCAAACAAACAGGTTGAGCATACCTGTCATACTCTCTCAGTCAGTAGAGGAAACAAACCAGAGAACACTCAGCCAGTGAAACCAAAACTCCTCTCGATCCAATAGGACAGGGGGACGGAGGGTGGGACGCAAGAAAGAGATGAAGGCAACTAACATGGAATGTTATGGTAGGTACATAACTTCTTTATGTTAAGTTGTCTATCTCGCCTTCGTTCTTGCTGGTTGGGACAGCGTCCCTAGCACCTACAATCCTGGCTGGCTCATTGGAACACTCTTCAGAACAGTGGAACCAAAGTCAGCTCTGCTTCTGGAGACCATATCTAGCTTGTAATGAGAAATAAAGGTATTAGGATTTGCCCACATAGCAGCTGCACAGATAGAATCCATGGCCAACCTAGATTGGAAGGCTACAGAGGTGGCAAAAGCCCTAGTAGAATGACCTTTTGGTTTGATAGGCAACTCTTTGTTTCTCAATTGATAAATGAAAGTAATAACATGAGACAACCACCTGGATAAGGTCACTTTGGAAACAGGGAGACCTTGTTTGCCTAGAGCATAGGAAAGGAATAGTTGGTCTGACTTCCTTATATCCTTAGTCCTATGCAAGTAAAAACGCAATTCTCTATGAATGTCCAATTGGTTTAATTTGTATTCTGCCTTGTTGGTGTGGTTAGGGATAAACACAGGAAGATCTATAGATTGGTTTAAATTGTTCTCTGAGCAGACTTTCAGAAGGAACGAGGGATTAGTCCTCAGAGCAACCCTGTCCTTATGAAAAACCAAGTATGGAGGACGAACACATAGTGCCTGAAGTTCAGAGACACATCTGGCTGAAGTAATAGCTACCAGAAAAAGTGTTTTCCAAGATAGAAACTTTATGGGGCAGGATGCTGCAGGTTCAAAGGGGGGCATAATTAAGGAGGTTAGTACCAAATTAAGGTCCCAAGGAGGAGGGGGATCTCTCACTGGAGGTCTGAGGAGAGTAGTCCCTCTTAAAAAGGCTTTACAGAGCTTATGAGACATAATGTTTGAATTAGACAACCCAACATGAAAGCTAGAAATGGCCGCCAATTGAACCCTGATTGTAGCAGAAGCGGACCCAGAATGAAAAAGTTGTGCTAGGAACTCCAAAATTTCGTGGACTGGGGCTGAAAAAGGATCTACGTTCCTAGCCTCTGCCCAACAAGAAAAACGTTTCCATTTGCTAGCATAAGTCTTTCTACTTGTGGAGTTGTGAGAGGAGACAATAATCTCATGCACGGCCGGGGAAATGCTGGGAAGCCTGGCTAAGGTTGGAAGTGGAGCGACCAAGCTGTGAGCTGGAGTGTTTGGAGGGATTGATGCAGCCCACCTGATTGATGAATTAGTAGGTCTGGAATAGGATCCAGAGTCCAGGGCTGATCGAGAAGGTAATGGTTCAGGAACGGAAACCATATCTGTCGAGGCCAGTAGGGGGCAATGAGGATCATTTTGCTACCCAACGATATTGCTTTCTGTATGAGTTTCGGTATCAGGGGAAATGGAGGGAAGGCAGAAAGAAGTCCCTGAGGCCAATCGTGGACTAAAGTGTCTCTGGGTGTGTGATCTGGAAGCAGAAGAAGGGAGAAGTAGTTGCTGCATTTGCTGTTGAAGGGGGTGGCAAAAAGATCGCAGCAAGGCTGTCTCCATTTGCGGAAGATCAGATCAGCAACTACCTGATTCAGAGACCACTCGTGAGGCATGAGAATAGCTCTGCTGAGCCTGTCCGCTATGACGTTGGACCTCCAAGGAATGTGCTTTGCAATCAGAAATCATTGGGAAAAAATCGCCCACTGCCAGAGTCTGAGTGCTTCTCGACATAGGGGGTAGGACTTGGTTCCGCCCTGCTTGTTGATGTATCACACCACTGACATGTTGTCCATTTGAATTGCAATGGTCCCAGAAGGAAGAGAGTCTTGAAGAGCTTGCAACACTAGGAGCACGGCTCTCATTTCTAGGATGTTTTATATGCAGGTGGTACTCATGAGGCTGCCAAGTACCTTGGACTGTCCTGCGCCGATAATGCCCCCCCCACCCTATCAGGGAGGTGTCTGTGGTCACTGTGGCTACTGGAGGGGGCTGAATGAAGGGTCTGCCCTGAGTCACTAGTGGGGAGACCATCCACCAGGACAGGTGCCTTTTGCATGCTTCTGTAATCATGATTGTGTGAGACATGGGCAGCTGTTGGAAAGACCACTGTGTGAACAGAAGCCACTGAAGGATCCTCATGTGAAAGTGGGCCAGAGGGATTAGAAGAATGGCTGCTGCCATGGAACCCAGAGTTTGAAGGACGAACCTGACTTGGATTCTTTTGCTCTGCATCAGAATTTCTACTTGCTGACGAATTGCAGACACCCTTTCTGGCGGTAGCCTTGCGGACATGTTTCTTGTGTCTAAGTCTGCACCTATGTAGGTGATAGATTGACAGGGCAACAAGGCAGATTTTTCAAAGTTTATTGTAATGCCTAACTGGGAGCAGATTGTGATTGTGTAGTCCCTGGCTTGAAGAAGTTGATGCCTGGTAGTAGCAGTGAGGAGCCAGTCATCTAGATATGGAAACACCTGGAATCCTCGATGTCTCAGGTGAGCCGTGACCACTGCCATACATTTGTTGAACACCTTGGGGGCTGTGGTGAGACCAAAGGGTAGAGCTCTGAACTGGTAATGACTGGCTCCCAGTCAGAAGTGAAGGAATCTCCTGGAGCGCCTGTCCATTTTGATGTGGTAGTATGTATTCTGAAGATCTATGTAGCACATCCAATTGTCCTGACCCAGAAAGGGTAGAATGGACTGTAGCGTGACCATCAGAAACTTTGTTCTTTGAACAGACTTGTTTAGTCTGCTGAGATCCAGAATCTGTCTCCAGTCCCCTGTCTTTTTTGGTACCAAAAAGAACCTTGAGTAAGTTCCAGATCTGTGTTGGTCTGCTGGGACTTCATGGATGACTCTTTTTTCTAGCAGTCTTGAAACTTCTATGACTGCTTGGTCCCTCAGATTGGGTGGAACATCTGAAAGGGATTTGCTCGATTGCAAGGGGAGTTGAGAGAAGGGAATTTTGTAACCTCCGGATATAATTGATCGTACCCATCTGTCTTGTGTTAAATTTAGCCAGGCTTTTGGGTACATTGAAAGTCTTCCGCCAACTGCCTCCAGAGGTAGACAGCCGGGCAACCCATCAGGGATGCTAAAAGGGCTTCTCAGAGAAGGATTCTCTGTTGCTGTGGTTCTGCGGCCCCCCTCTGCCACGAGGGTGGCATCTATTGTTGTTATTTCCCCCTCTGTCCCTGGAGGAAAAATCGCTACGTGTGTCAGGCAAGGCTCCCTGGGATTTTTGGAACCACATTTTACCACTCTTCTGACCCCTGGGGTATGGTCTGGAAGGAGTGGAAAAACTGACTCCCACAGCAGAAATTCTTGCCTTCTTGCTCACACCTAGTCAAAGTGTCTTTCACCTGTGTTCCAAAAAGAAAGGAACCATCAAAGGGGGTTTTGGTGAATGACGCTCTAAAGGGTTCCGCAAAGTTACACAGCCGCATCCATGCATGTCTCCTAAGGGCCACGCCCGTACCTGCGGCTCTACTCGCACCATCGGCTGCATAAGAGATGAGCTCATGGAGGAGTTGACTACAGAATTAAGGGTCGCCAGCTGGGAAGCCACTTTAGCTTGAGCCCCCTCAGCTGATGGATCCTGAAGGGTATCTCTGAGCTCTTTAAGGAGATCCCTCTGAAGCTGGGTAAAATGGCATAAGTAGTTCAGTGACCTCATAGAAAAGGTTGCTGAAGCAAACATTTGCTTCCCATATCTGTCCATGGTCCTAGACTCCTTGTTAGTAGGATGGACAGATGAAGAGGTTTCCACTAACTCTTTTTTGGTGGTTGCTGCTACCACCATGGCATCAGCAGGAACACCTTTGGTAAGGAACTGCTTATCATGGGGTGCTGTGATGAACTTGCCAGGTCTCCTCGGAGTTGGTTGCACTGTATCAGGGGCTGACCAAACCTTTCGAGCCACCACGGACATAAGTGGATCGAAAGGCGGAGAAACCCAGGAGGTGAAAGGTCGGGAACTGAATGCATCCAGGAATACAGACTCATCCTCGGTAGGGGCTAGGGGATTCCAGTTCCCCCTCTGCTTAAGCATTTCGAGGATGTCCAAAAAGCAAACATCTTCAGAGGGGGATCTTGGGGACCCTTCTGAATCATCTAAGTCTGTATCCGAAGTGACAGACTCAGGGGAGTCAATGTGCTTCCTCTTACGCTTCTTCTTACAAGAGGGCTCCTCTGAATGTTCAGGGGAGGCCTCAGAAGAAGAGGAAACACCCAATGGGGTGCCCTGGAGCGCCGGTTCCCCATACTTGGGGTCTGGAGGAGGAGGAGAGGTTGACACAGGCACTACAGGGGATGGAGCCGGTAGGGCCAGTAGTGGAGCTGACTCAGTGGCCAGCACACTCCTCATGACATCAAAGGCATCCCTGCCACGATGGAGAGAAGGCTCCAGTTCTGAGAAAATCGGAATCCTTCTCCGCACCAATGGAGACGGCTCCGAGGCCAATGTAGGAGCTGAGCTCACCTGCACCGAAGCTCCGAGAGGGAGAACGGGGTCAGACAAGGGTCCGATGCCACTCACCCCCTCAGAGCCGACGAGAGAGCCCCGGCTCCCAGATCCCTCGACGGACAGCACCATCGAGGGAATCAGAGCCGAAGACAGAACCGAAGGAGATAAAGTTATCGGAGCTGACAATTCCACTACTCGAACCCCAACGAACTCCGGCTCCGAGCTCAATGGAGTCGGAAGAGGAATATCGATAGAAGTGGATGGAGCTGACACCTGTTGAGGAGGGCTGGACAACATTTTGGCAAGGGCCTGCGACTTTAGCAACCTACTGACCACTCTCTCCATGTCGTGATCCGAGAGCCTAGAGGATTGAGAGGAGTGAGAAGATCTATGACTGCGCTCGCTTTGCAGCAGGGGAGACCGAAGAGCCGAATGTATCAATTCCAGAGAAGGGGACCTCAGCCTCTTGTGGCTCTGTGAAGGCTCCGAAGCTTCTGATGGAGCCGACAGGGAGGTAGTCTTATCGGTTCCAGCCGGAACCGAAGTAGCAGGTAAAGACTGAACCAAAGACGGCTCCAAACTTGGCCAGTGAATCCTGGGGCTTTAAAAGTTTATTCTTACGCTCCTGCAGAACCCTTGGACTAAATGCATGGCAGATAGAACAAGAGTCCTGCAGGTGCACAACGCCTAAACAATAGACGCAAGAAGTGTGCCCATCTGTCAGCAACATTTTCTGACAGCATGAGTCATACTTCTTGAACCCAGACACCTTGGATTCTTTGGACATCCTGTAACAAAAAATACAACAATAGCTACCAAACAAAATTAAATTCAAGAGAAAAACACTACAGACTAAAGCTAAATTTTTTTTTTTTTTTTTTTTTTTTTTTTTTTTTAAATAGGAAAGCCTCTAACTCAAATGGCTAACCTATAAAGAAGACAGAAGGAAAACCTCTAACTTAAATGGCTTACTTGACAGAAATAAGGGTGGGGGGAGAACTCTCTAAATTAAATGAGTTCTAAAGGGACGGGAAGGAATCTACAAATGCACACTTAGTCAACACAACAAATATATGACTAACAACTAACAAAAATCCCTAGGAAAAGGACTATTTCTAGTAAAGAAGTTCTATAAGAAACTTTATACAAGCCTGAGCCAGAAAAATGACACTTCACAGCTGAAGCGGAAAACGAGATCTGGATAGCTAGCGCTGGGCATTATGGGATAAGGGTAGCCTCGAGCCAGTAAACAGCTCTCGAGCTATAGAAGATGGCCAAGCCAGAGCCGAGGATCGGCTCCGATCCCAACCAGCAAGAACGAAGGCGAGATAGACAACTTAACATATTTGTATTCTGCAGTGTTGGAATGATTTGGAAAAAATACTGGCAGTTGGATTGTTTGGTTCAAATTACTCTGAGTTCAAACCTTAGGGTTAAAGGAAAGATTTGTATGAAGGGAAACTCTGTCTTTGTGGAAAATAAAATAAGGAGGCTTGATTGAAAGTGCTTGTAACTCTGATACCCGTCTAGCTGATGTGATAGCTGCTAGAAACAAAGTATTCCAAGACATAAACTTCAATTGACATAAATGTGCGGGCTCAAAAGGTGGGGAAGTTAGTTTGGACAGAACGAAATTTAGATCCCGAGGAGGTACAGGTTCCTGAAAGGGAGGTCTTAGCAAAGTAGTGCCTTTAAGGAAGGTTTTACATAATCTGTGGGACATTAAATTAGGCTCATGTTTTCCCAAATGAAAATTAGATATCGCTGCCAGTTGGACCCTAATTGTGGCAGCAGCTGATCCCTGATGGCAAAGTTCAGACAAAAATTCTAATACCACAGGGATGGATGCTGTGTAAGGATTTACATTTTTTTTCTTTTGCCCAGAGAGAAAATCTTCTCCATTTGCTAGTGTATAACTTCCGAGTGGAAGTTTTGTGAGAAGATGTAAGGATATGGGTCACAGCAGGTGAAAATTCATGAAGCCTGACTAGAGATGGAAGTGGAACAGCCATGCTGTCAAGTTGAGGGTGTGGAAGCAGGGGTGAAGGGAGCCTGATGTGTCTCAAGAGGTCTGGAACTGGGTCCAGAGTCCATGGATCATCTAGTAGATGAGGCCCGAGGAAGGGGAACCAAATCTGACAAGGCCAGTAGGGAGTGATGAGAATCATTTTGCTTCCCAAGAGCTTTGCTTTCTGGATCACTTTGGATATGAGTGGAAAGGAAGGGAATGCATAAAGGAGTCCCAGGGGCCAATCGTGAACAAGTATGTCTCTCAGTGACTCCCCTGGAGGGGGGATAAGGGAGAAGTAGCTGCTGCATTTGGCATTGATCGGGCTGGCAAAGAGATTGCAGCAAGGCTGTCCCCATTTGCAGAAGGTCTGTTCTGCTACTTTTTGCTTCAGAGACCACTCATGAGGCATCAAAGTTGCCCTGCTGAGCTTGTTGGCTATTACATTGGTTGTCCCCGGGATATGCGTTGCTACTAGAAAGCGTTGGGAAGATATTTCTCACTTCCAAACATGAAGAGCCTCTCGACAAACGGGGTAAGATCTGGTCCCTCCTTGTTTGTTTAGATACAATACCACCGACATATTGTCTGATTGGATTGCTATCATCCCCAAGGAAAAAGAGTAGTGAAGTGCTTGCAATGCTAGAAGCACTGCTCTCATCTCTAGGACATTGATATGCAGGTGAGCCTCGTGATCTTGCCATGTGCCTTGGACAGTCCTACCTAGATAATACCCCCCCCCCCTATCTGTGAGGCATCCATGGTCACAGTGGCAACGGGTTGGCGAGGGAGGAATGGAGTTCCTGTTGTCAGCTGATCAGGCTGAATCCAGCAACAAAGGTCCTTTTTGCAAGACTCTGTTATGATGATATAGTGAGATGGAGGCAGTTGTTGGAGGGATCACTGAGAAAAAATAAGCCATTGAAGAATTCGCATATGCATTCTGACTAATGGGATTAGATTTATGGTAGAGGCCATGGTCCCTAAGAGTTTCAGCACTGTCTTTGCCTTGACTTTCTGTAGATGAAGCAAACTGCGAATTTGTTGTGTGAGGTTTTGAATTCTGTCTGCAGGGAGACGAGCTAGCATGGCAACTGTGTCTATTTCTGCACCTATAAAAGTCACAAACTGAGAGGGCGATAAGGTAGACTTTTCCCAATTTATTGTAATCCCCAGCTGGGAACAGAGCTGGATGGTTGAATCTCTGGATTGTAGAAGTAGGTGCCTGGTGGTGGCGATCAGGAGCCAGTCGACCAGGTACAGAAACACTTGGAATCCACGATGTCTCAGGTGAGCTGTCACTACCGCCATACATTTGGTGAACACCCTGGGTGCTGTGGTGAGATCAAAGGGCAGAGCATGAAATTGATAATGACTGGCTCCCAGCCGGAAATGTAAATGACTCCTCGATACTCTGTCCATTTTTATATGGTAGTACGCATCTTGGATGTCTATAAAGCACATCCAATTGTCTTGTAAAATGTACTTCCATGGCAGAGAGAGTTTTCCCTTCTTGTTCACATCTGGTGAATGTATCTTTTACCTTAGGTCCAAACAGAGAAAAACCATCAAAGGGGGCATTGGTAAAGGTAGATTTGAAAGGCTCCGCATAATTACATAAGCGCATCTAGGAGTGTCTCCTAAGGGAAACTCCCAAACTCACTGCCCTACTCGCTCCATCGGCTACATAGGAGATCAGCCTCATGGAGGAGTTCACAATGGAATTTAAGGTGGACAACTGAGCAGTCACCTTCTCAGGGACTCCTTCAGTAGATGTACCTTGAAGAGTATCTCCTAGACCCTTCAGGAGATCTCTTTGAAGCCTTGTAAAATGTGTGAGATAGTTCAGCGATCTGAGAGTAAAAGCCGCTGAAGAGAAGATATACTTCCCATATCAATCTATCGTTCGAGACTCCTTGTTCAGTGGATGGACAGATGAAGAAGTCTCCACTAGTTCCTTCTTAGTGGCTGCCACCACCACCATGAAATCTATAGGCAAGTCCTTGGTCAAAAACTCTTTCTCTTTTGAGGCCGAGAGAAATTTGTTGGGTCTTTTGGGGACTGGCTCCACAGCATCAGGAGTTTCCCACACCTTTCAACTATCTAGGTCTATGAGTTCATCAAATGGTGGAGACACCCAAGAGGCTGAAGGCTGAGACCCAAAAGCCTTCAGGTACACTGACTCCTCATCAGAAGGGGTGATAGTGGGCCAGCCGCCTTTCTGCTTTAGGATGTCTAAGATGTCTACAAAAGGAGACATCATCAGAGGACGACTTGGGGGATCCTTCTGACTGCTCAAGGTCAGTGTCTGAGGTGATGGACTCATCCGGGCAGTCTACATGCTTCCTCTTGCATGGCCTCTTCCGAGGGAGCTCCTCAGAAGGGTATTCTGAGGAGGTCTAGGAAGACTGGGGGCCTCCCAACAGGGGCTCCTGAGGCTGCGGGTCTCTGCTGTCAAGAGAGAGAGAGGGTGCTGAGACAGAGGTCAGTGCTTGAGGGGGAAGAGTATTGGTACCCTTGCATGGAGCTGATGACCGAGCCAGCATGCTCCTCATCATCTCGAATGCAGATCTCTCTGGCTCCGAAGACAGCCCTGGTTCTGAGGAAATGGAGGTAGTCCTCGGCTCCAGAGCGACCAGCTCCGAGATGGATGTAGGGTCCGATCTCACCCTGGCCGACGTACTGAGAGGGAGAATCGGCACCAAAGAGGTTCAGGTCCAAGTGTCCCTGTCGGTGCCAACCGGTGAGCTTCGACTCCTAGACATCACGGACGGTGCCAAGGGTGTGGGAGCAGAACTCGGTTCTGAGACAGCCACAAGGGGAGCTGGAACCGAGGGTTCCATGACAGGTGGCACCAAAATCTCCGGCTCCAAAAGCCCGACTCAGCTCGACGGAGGAACCACAACAGGGAGAATGGACTCAGATGGCTCCGGAACTGACTGGGTCAATGCCAACAACAATTTGGACAAAGCAGATGAGTTCAAGAGTCTAAGCACTACTCTCTCTACATCCTCTTCTGACAGGCTCTTGGAGGATCTAGATGATAGGGTAGGTGACCTGGATCTCTGTAAAATGGGAGATCGTAAAGTTGGGGAGACCAACAAAAGATCTCTGGACCGGCTCTGATACAATTTTCAGTAGTCGGCTCCAAAAAGCTTGGGGCTGACACTGCAGTGTAAACATCAATCACCTCGACTGGCTCCGAGGACAGTGGAGCCGAAGAGGTAGAAGCTTTATCCGGTTTTAATGTTTTCTGAGGAGGTTCAGACAAAATAGTCGGCGCCAGATAATGTCTCTTGGCCGACTTAACCTTCTCTTTTCTAGATGAATGAGACTGTGAAGATGAAGAAGAGCTTGCCAAGTCTTCCTCAAAGGAAGGCTTGAAGGAGACCTTTCAGAATTAACTTGTTCTTTCATTCCTGGAGAACTCTGGAGCTAAATGAGTAACAGAAAGAACAAGTTTCCTGCAGGTGAATGGCTCCGAGGAAATAAACGCAATTACTATGACCATCTGTAATCGACATTTTTTGGGAGCACTTAAGGCATTTTTTAAAACCAAAAGGTTTATGGTCTTTGGACTCTTTTGACATGGCTATAAGAGATCTATGAAAAAGCAAGGAGGAGGACAAGGTGCTCTAAGTTAAATGGGCCTCACCCTAGGAGAGATACACACCAAAAACAAGGACTAGGTCCTCTAACTTAAACGGGCCTAGCCCTAACAACCACGCACACACAGAGAACAGAAACAACGAGGACTAGATTTTCTAACTTAAACAGGCCTAGCCCTAACAACCACACACACACACACACACACACACACACACACACACACACACACACACACACACACACACACACACACAGAGGAGAGAAACAGCAGAGGACTAGGTCCTCTAACTTAAACGGGCCTAGCCCTGTTAGAAAGATTTAATGTTAGAGAGGACTAGATTCTCTGACTTCAACGGACTTAGCTGTGGAAAGGGTGACAGAAGCTAGCTGGAAAAAAAACAGAATGTTAAGCAGCAGGCAAAATATGAAAAGGCAAACAACACTGCACACAATTATTATTCTATAAAAATGTGAAAAATGAGGTCCTAACACCAAAGCGGACCTAAAGAAATATTAATTGTAACAGAAACTAGCACACAGGATACGGCACAGAGAACAACAAGGGCCCAATGGCCAACAAGTTCTCAAAAACTAACTAAGAAAATAGTAAGAAACACTTCTATAGACTACCCATGAGATAACTATCACTAATATTAAGTATAACTAGCTATATATATATATATATATATATATCCAGAAATATCAGTAAAATACGAATGATAAAGAAAATATTTTCAACTTAGCCACGGCTAAGCAAGAAGCACTTCTGAACTCGTAGACGCGACAAACGAGATCTGGGGATTGCACTATGGGATACCTACCTTGCCATGAGCCAACTAAGAGACTTTGAGCTTTGTAATCGGCCGAGTCAGAGCTGAGGATCGGCTTCGAACCCATGTGTAAGAATGAAGGTGAGATAGGACTACAGAACATCACATTTTGTGAGCTATTGCTCTACAGTTCAAAAGAACACTATGTCCCCAAAGAGCTACCTTTACTATAATACAAGACAACAATGGTAAGGCTATCGAGAGAACTAATTTGTAGCAGCTTCCCTCCCCTTTAGAGCTTACAATCATTTCATATCCAGTCTGGCACATATCAGCAACCCAACAGCTCTAATTTTTTCCTCCCTTTTATTAAGCCTCCATAACCAGTACTGCATGCTCAACGTGTGAAATATCATTCTTTGACCCTCTTTGATAAGGTGTGGTTTCATCTTAAAGTCTGTTGGTTTTACTTTCTGAGGGAACAGATGGTACAACACATCCCATTTCTCCTAGTCAGATTTCACAAATTGAAACTTCTCATTTTCATTCATTAAACAGTGAGAAAATACCTCATACTAGCATAAATGACAGGGATATTTCTTCTCCACAGAAACACTAAACTATCAGTCATTTTAATATAATCTCAAGCTTCCCATTTCTGAGATATCGTAAAAAATAGAGATACAGCATTACCAAAGCATTCCCTGATAATGTATGCAAAATTTCAAGACATACTTCAATTGCAATAAGATCTAATGGTGTCTCCCTCTTTATATGTTCAGTTCAATTGTTCTATGCGGTCATTCTCCATAACATCAGTCAATGTTGATGCAGACAGATTCTTTGTTAATGAGTCCCTCATTCTTTTAGAAAAAGGCAATATTTCGTTTTGCCTGTCCTACATTTTTGTTTAACCATTGGAAAAGGTTCGATTGCCAGCCTTTCCCCCTCAGTTGGGAATATTTTATTGCTGCACCTTTCCTGCTGTTGTATTCCATCCCTTAGTAAGTCCTGTAGCATGTTCCCTTCACAATTTTCCAGATCCTGCTCAAGTGTTTCAGGTTCCAATTTTTTTTTCCTCAGTGGAAAATAAATCTTGAAGACAGCAGTGTATTAGAGATGGAAATGTAATGTTAAGCACCAACAGACTTTGAAGAAAGGGGCTGAATTTCAGTTTCCCTCTCTGAGCTCTAGTCTTAAGGAATTGTGATGTATGAACCTACACTTCTCATCAATTTGTAAGGTTTTTCA
The DNA here is from genome assembly GCF_019279795.1 of Protopterus annectens. Classification (NCBI taxonomy): domain Eukaryota; kingdom Metazoa; phylum Chordata; order Ceratodontiformes; family Protopteridae; genus Protopterus; species Protopterus annectens. Next base: position 1,995,900,602 of record NC_056729.1, on the reverse strand, counting down.
TTTTTTCCATACACTACTTAACAGTTGCTCCTTAAGTTGGTAAGTTTGGATTTTTACCACAAATGGTCGGGAGCACACATGTCAAGCAAAGTGCCTCTTTGGCCCTCTTCAAAAGGAACCTTGACGATTGGATGGGAAAAAGGAAATTCACCCCGGGGATCACGTCACAGGGGTCCAGGGAAGTAAATAGTGTGGGAAGAAATAGCCAGGGAATTGTTATGGCTAGGCTTGTATAGGCCCTAGGGCTGATAGCCTAGTACCAACCTATGAACCTATAAGGTGTTTGCCTTACAAACACAAGGTGCAGGGTTTGAGTCTCACAAGGGATAATTGGCTAAGCTTAAAATGGCTTGCAAGGGCAGTTAGCTTAGTACTAATCTATGAATCTATCTATGAACCTAAGCATGATTATAGGTGCCCCAGTTAATTGATATTGTTCCTTTAGAAAGTTCTATCTATACAGAGAGTTGATTACTTAGAAATGCCCTGCAATCTCTTCCTTCTGATCCTTATGACATGTTAAATCTTAAGTTTTCTTGTGATCTCTATTCCTTAACTCCTGCAATTTTTCTTGAAGTTCCTCATTAGTTTCTTCCAGGCTAGTTATTCCAGACATTAGGTCTGTTACACCCTTTTTTCAATCCTTCAATCTCATCAGGAAGTCTGTTGAGGGCTGACATACATTAGGTTGATTTTCTTCACTTGTTTTGGCCATGTTCTTGCAGCCCTCATGCTCGCCCACCTGTGTGCTGATTGTTTTGTTTCTTCCTTCTCTCAGGTTATTTATACAGCTAGTTTCAGCCAAAGAGCCTTGCTACGACTTTTCTTTTTTCCCTTTTCAACAGCATCCACTATGTCTTCTAAATGTACCTTTATGTGAGCTTTTTAACAACCCATAAACTTTCAAATTGCATTACATATCCTCAACAACAGAGAGGAAAGAAAAACCTTGTTGCTTTTACACTCAGCACCATACTAGACTTATATCACTGTAAAGTTTTATCCAGCAGTGTGAGTTTGCACAAAGTGTTTTAGTAGAGGACAGTATAAAAGGATGCCAGCATAAAAAATAAGTTATGTACTCACCATAATGTTCCATCTGTGTTGTCCATTTTCATTCTTCTTCAATTGATGGGTGCGGAACTGACTTAGCCATTGCTAAAACTTGTGGCAACCAAAAACTCTTGAGCTTCTCCCTTACTCATAACGCACCAACTCCAAGTACCTGAAATCTTACTTGCTAACTTTAGTAGAAAGGAAATATTTGCAGTCAAATAGGAAGAAGACATCTGGAGCTCAATATAAAGGACAGTCATGTCCTGTAACTACTCATTCTTCCAGACGTTTACACAGGATGGGGGGTGGTGGGTGGAGAGTTAAGGAAGAATGAAAATGGACAACATACATGGAACATTATGGTGAGCACATAACTTCTTTATCTGATGTTAATTTTCATTCTATCTTCCACTGATGGGACAGAGTCCCCAGCTACCTAAATTTCAGAGTGGACTCAAGAAAGGATATTCCTGAGCACCACTGAACCAAATGATGCTCTACCTCTGGAGACTAGATCCAATTTGTAATAGCCGCTTAGATAATGTAAATTTGGCAACTGGTTTTCTCAATTTTACTTCTGCGTACAAAACAAACAATTGGTCAGTTTTTCTGATGATTCTATGTAGGTAAAAACATAATTGTCTGTTTACATCCAATAAATGCAACATGTATTTGGCTTTATTAGCAAATTTAGGAAAGAATACTGGTAAATTAATGGGTCTATATTATGGCATCAAAAAAGCCATTAATCGGATGGCTTTATAATCGAAAATGCCGGTAACAGAAGTGTGTTTTGTGAGATCGCTGTACAGTGAAGATTGGAAAATTTGCTCTTTCCTCACTGTAGTGTGGTTTTGGAGTTGGTATATATAATTAGCAGGGGGAGATGAGGGACGCAGCCCCCGACAAAAGCAAGTTCTATTACTGGCATTTTCGATTATAAAGCCATTTGGTTAATGGTTTTTCAATGCCGTAATATCGACCCATATTCATGGACTGACTGATATTAGATTCTGACATCACCTTAGGAGGAAAGGATGCATTAGTCTGTAATGTAACCCTATCTTTGTGAAAAATCAAGTATGGTGGTTTACAGGACATGGCCTGAATCTCAGAAAGGTATCTAGCAGAGGTAATAGCTACCAGAAAAAATTGTCTTCCAAGAAAGATATTTAAGGTCACATGTAGCTGCTGGACCGAAGGGGGACTGAGTAAGAGCCTGCAGTACCAGGTTCAGTTCCCATGGGGGAGTAGGATCTTTAAAAGGGGGACTCTTCAGAAGAAGAATTTTGGGCTGACCAGCCACCTTTTTTCTAAGGATCTCTAACATGTCTCCAAAGGAAACATATTTCAGTGGCAATCTTGGGGATCCGTCTCCCACATCAAAGTCTGTGTCATTGGTGAGTGAACAGCTGGAGAGAGACCACAGACGGCACACTTGGATTAAATCAAGAATTTAATGTTAAGCGCTTTTCGTTTGTAATATAAGACAAACTTCATCAGACAAATTAAAACACATACACCCAGTCTTATATAAGAAAGAAATTAAATAATTAACACATCAATTGAACATAGTGTGTGAAATACAATTGATTAAACAATTAAAAAACTTTTTTTAAAAGCTTTTTAAAGAAGCCTTTTCAGAAAAGCCTTTTCAAAGAATGGGCAGGCACCTAAACAATAACTCTAACACAATATTCAAAACTTATAAAGGTGTATAAATAAATAAATAACTAAATAACATGCAGTATAACTTTTAGTTATGTACTTACCATAACTTCGGATGTATGGGATCCATCTCGCCTACATTCATAACTGATGGGCTCGGAGCCAATCCATCGGCTCCGACTCGGCCAACTAATACACTAGAACGAAGTCTCTTATTGGCTGGGCTACTCCCTATCCCAGGATGCACTACACCTGCTTCCCCAGATCTTGTTTGTTCGCTTTCATACATCCATGCAAACACAGAAAAACTAGTAGTCACTACAACCAACTAAAGTTCTTCAAGAGAAGATCTCCAAATGGAACTACATCTCCTCTAAATCCGAATGGAAGGGGGAAGGAGGGTGGGTACTTATGAATGTAGGCGAGATGGATCCCATACATCCGAAGTTATGGTAAGTACATAACTAAAAGATGTAATGGGATCCTATCTCACCTACATTCATAACTGATGGGACAGCGTCCCTAGCACCTAAATCCCGGGTGGCTCATTGGAAAACACTCCTGAGAACTGTGGAACCAAAGGAAGCCCTGCCTCGAGAAACCACATCCAATTTGTAATGAGAAATGAAAGTGTGCGGAGAAGTCCAGGTAGCCGCAGCACAAATATCATCTATTGATAATTTGGAATGAAAAGCTACAGAAGTAGCTATTGCCCTGGTAGAATGAGCCTTGACTGGAAAGGGAAGCTCTTTGTTAGCCTGTGAATAAATGAAAGAGATACAATCTTTAATCCATTTAGCTATGGAGGTCTTAGCTACTGGTTGACCCAATTTGTTCATTGCAAAGGAAACAAACAGTTGATTTGATTTCCGCGTCTGAGCGGTTCTATTCAAGTAAAAACGCAGTTGTCTATGGACGTCCAATTGATGCAAGATATATTCTGCGTTATTAGAAAACTTTGGAAAAAACACAGGGAGCTCTATAGTTTGTTGAATACAGAAAGAAGAGGCTACCTTTGGTAAAAAGGAGGGGTTTAATTTCAAGGACACTCTATGCTTGTGAAAAATCAAATAGGGAGGATCAGAACAAAGAGCTTGAAGTTCTGAAACCCGCCTGGCGGAAGTTATGGCCACTAAAAAGGCCGTTTTCCAGGACAGAAATTTCAAATCGCAGGTAGCAGCTGGTTCGAAAGGGCGGGCAGTTAGGGCAGCAAGAACCATATTCAAGTCCCAAGGGGGGACAGGGTGAGATATTGGAGGCCTAAGGAGCCATGCTCCTTTAAGGAAAGCCTTACAAAGTTTGTGAGACATCAATGAAGGTTCAAAGGAAGCATGAAAATTAGAGATAGCCGCTAGCTGAACCTTAATGGTAGAAACTGAAGAGCCCAACTGAAAAAGGGAGGCCAGGAAATTCAGAACCTCCGATACTGGTGCAGTAAGGGGGTCTATACCCCGTTCCTGAGCCCAGAAGGTGAACCTTTTCCATTTGCTGGAATAAAGTTTGACAGTGGAAGGTTTATGAGAAGACGACAATATGTGGATCACGTCCGGAGAAAGAGAATTGTCTCGGACTAAGGATGGAAGTGGAGTAACCATGCCGCCAACTTCAAAGACCTGAGAGACGGGTGAAGCCGTCCTGACTGATGAGTCAACAGGTCTGGCACCGGGTCCAGAAACCATGGACCTTCTACCGCATGCCTCTGTAGGAAAGGGAACCAAACTTGACGAGGCCAGTGCGGGGCAATCAAAATCATCTCGCTCTCCAGGTAAATGGCCTTCTGTATTACCCTCGGTAGGAGGGGAACTGGAGGGAAGGCATAAAGAAGACCGGGGGGCCAAATGTGGGTCAGAGCATCCCTGGGAATCTTTCCCTGGGAGGGTAACAGCGTGAAGAACTCTCTGCATTTCGCATTGTGAGGGCTGGCAAACAGATCGCAGCAAGGGAGGCCCCATTTGGCGAAGATTTTCGCAGCTACTCTCTGGTTGAGGGACCACTCGTGGGGTAAGAGAATGGTTCTGCTTAATCTGTCCACAATCACATTGGATTTCCCCGGTATGTGCGTTGCCATTAGAAAGCGGTTGGTAACTACCGCCCAGTGCCAAAGTCTCATGGCTTCTCTGCACAGTGGGTAAGATCTGGTTCCACCTTGCTTGTTTATATACCAAACTACCGACATGTTGTCGGAAAGGATAGCAATCGGACCATGCAGGAGAGCGTGATGGAGAGCTTGCAGCACCAAGAGTACCGCTCTCATTTCCAGGATATTGATATGCAAATGCGTTTCCTGGATTTGCCATGTGCCTTGGACCGACCTGTCCAGGTAATGACCCCCCCCACCCTACCTGGGAGGCGTCCGTAGTCACAGTGGCAACGGGACATTGAGGAATAAAGGGTCGCCCCTGGTCGAGATTGGATTGGAGGAGCCACCAACGCAGATCCCGATGGCATCTCTCCGTGATCATGACTAAATGGTTCAAGGGAAGTTCCTGATAGGACCATTGAACCGACAGAAGCCATTGTAATATTCGCATGTGAAGTCTGGCTAAAGGGACTAAGAGTATGGTTGACGCCATCGAACCCAACAGTTGTAGAATCCGATGGGCCGGAGCTCTTGATAGGGGAAGACAGGATGTGACTTGGTTTTGTAGAACCTGAATTCTTGCTGCCGGTAAAAAGGCGCGCATTCTTTTTGTGTCTAAGTCTGCGCCTATAAAAGTAATACGCTGAGATGGCTGTAGTACAGATTTTTGCCAATTGAACGTAATCCCCAAGAAATGGCCCAAGGTGAACGTGGCGTTGAGCGCCTGGAATAGTAGATGCTCGGAGGTGGCAGTAAGGAGCCAGTCATCTAGATATGGAAACACTTGGAATCCTAGACTCCTCAGGTGAGCAGTCACCACTGCCAGACACTTGGTGAACACCCTGGGGGCTGTGGTGAGACCAAAGGGCAGTGCTCGGAATTGGAAATGACTGACTCCGAGGCGGAAGCGTAAGTGTCTCCTGGACTCTTGAGCTATCGGAATGTGATAGTAAGCGTCCTGGAGATCTATGGAGCACATCCATGCATCTTTCTCCAGCAATGGAAGAATGGATTGAAGGGTGACCATTCGGAATTTGGACTTTTGCACAAAACGATTCAATGAACTGAGGTCCAAAATGGGCCTGAAGTCCCCTGTCTTTTTTGGTACCAAAAATAATCTTGAGTAAGTTCCTGATCCGATCTGGTCGGTGGGGACAGGCTGGATGGCTCCTTTTTCTAGCAGCTTTGAAACCTCTATTGCTGCCTGATCCCGCTGACTGGGTGGTACGTCCAGGATTTCCCTTAAGGAAAGGGGGGGCTTGTTGAAGGGGATGATATATCCTCCAGTAATAATGCGAAGCACCCACTGATCGCTTGTTATGGATTCCCAAGCTTGTGGGTGTGCCGCAAACCGACCCCCGACTGACTCCGGAGCTGCACAGTTGGGCAACAACTCAGGGACGCTGGTTGTATGAAGAACCACGAAAGGAATCGCGGTCTCCAGAGTTACGGGGGCCTCTGCCACCTCTGGGGCGGCGTCTTCCAGAATCCCCCCCCCCGCCTCTGGAGGGGGAATCACTGGGTGGAGTAGGGAAAGACTTCTGAGATTTTCTGAACCACATTTTCCCTCCTCTCTGAGCCTTGTGGTAAGGCCTAGAAGGAGCGGAAAAACGGGCCCCAACGGCAGTCAAAGTCTTGCCCTCCTGCTCGCACCGAGTTAGTGTGTCCTTCACCTTGGGTCCAAACAAAGTTGACCCATCAAAGGGGGCATCGGCGAAGGAAGACTTGAAGGCCTCCGCAAATGAACACAAGCGTAACCAGGCGTGTCTCCTGAGGGCAACGCCCGTTCCCGCTGCTCTACTCGCCCCTTCGGCCACATACGAAATGAGCCTCATGGACAAGTTCACGATGGATAACAGGGTAGTCATCTGGGCGCCAACAGCCGGGGCCAGCGCCTCAGGTAGATTACCAGTGAGGGAGTCATTTAGCTCTTTAAGGAGGTCCCTTTGGAGCCTAGTAAAATGACATAAATAATTCAGCGACCGTAAGGTAAAGGCCGCTGATGACAGGGTATGCTTCCCGTACCTATCCATGCTCCTGGAATCCTTATTAGGAGGGTGGACAGACGTTGAAGCCTCTGCCACATCCTGCTGTGTGGCAGAAGCCACCACCATAGCATCTACTGGAACACCTTTCGTCAGAAATTCCTTCTGGGGGGGGGGCTGAAAGAAACTTATTGGGTCTCGCAGGCACCGGTTCCACAGAATCTGGATGTTCCCACGCCCTTCGAGAAACCAAATCAAGGAGTTCATCGAAGGGCAGAGACACCCAGGAGGTGGAGGGCTGGGCCCCGAAGGCCTTGAGGAAGACTGACTCCTCAGCTGAAGGGGTTTTGGCCTGCCAATCTCCTCTCTGTCTCAGAATCTCCAGGATATCTGAGAAAGAGATATCATCCGAAGATAATTTGGGGGACCCTTCTGCGTCATCGAGGTCAGTATCCGATGTAACAGACTCATCTTGGGAGTCCACGTGCTTCCTCTTGCACAATTTCTTCCATGGGGGCTCGTCTGAAGCAGTTTCGGACGGACCCCCCGGAAGAAGGGAACCCCCGATGGGGGTATCCTCAGGCCCTGGGGCCCCGCTGCCGGGGGACTGCAGCACAACAGAAGCACCAGTCTCCAGATCTAGGGACGGTGAGGTAAAAGCCTGCTGAGCCGGCAAAGGCATGGCCAGCGCGCTCCTCATGGCCTAAAAGGCCGGACCTCCAGACTCCATGGAGATCACTGGTCTAGAGGCCACGATGGCACTGGGAATTCCAGCAGCCGATGCTCCGAGGGGAAGACTAGGCACCAAAGCACCCAGCCCCAAAGTGTTCCCCTCGGGCCCGACTGAGGAAGTCCCAGTACCAAACCCTGAACCCGAGGACAGGGTAGGAACCATAGTCGGAGCCGACAGACCTCGAAGGGGTCTCGGCTCCGACTGTATGGCTCCGCATTGCTCCACCATCACCGTCTTCAATGGCTCCAAGGAGGTTGGAGGAGGAATCGAATGTGTCGGAGGGGGGATCGGCTCCGAAGCCAACTGGGCTGGAGCCGAGACCATTTTAGCAAAAACTGGAGACTGGAAAAGCCTCTGTATCACCCTATCCAGATCCTGATCAGACAGTTTCGAAGATTTAGAGGAGGTAGACAGACGAGAAGACTTTCCTCTCGGCTCCGAGAGAGTAGGGGACCGGCTCCGAAAAGGCTCCAACACTATCGGCGCCGGTTCCACCACAGCATGGACCACTATCGGCGCCGAAGGAGCTTTCTTCGGAGCCGAGGGGGAAGAGTCTGGGCTGCACACCTCCACCGGCTCGAAGCCATTGGAACCGATGGAGGTGATTCGCCTCGATACTCCAACCTGCGGCTCCGAAACTAATGGAGCCGAGGAAAGAGGTATCGAGGCAGACCCTTCGACCCTCGGCCCCGAAGTCAGTGGAGCCGAGGAAGAAGAGGTCGACTTTTGCTTTTTAGCAGTCGGTTCCGACGGACTTGTCCGAGCCGCCGCTCTTTCTTTGGATGTAACAGGAGGCTCTAAAGCTTCTTCAAAGGAGGGCTTAATAAGACCCTTCAAGATGAGTTTATTTTTGCGCTCTTGAAGAACCCTAGAGGAGAAAGCATGACAGACACTACATGTCTCCTGTAGATGTTTAGGCCCCAAACAGTACACGCAAATGGAATGACTGTCTGTAATAGACATTTTGTAATTGCACCGAGTGCATTTCTTAAATCCTGACTTCTGCTCTTTTGACATAATGAAAGTAGAAGAGATATGACAAGCAATATAACTTGACAAGATTTGCGCTAACTGTAGAGCGCGAGAAACAAGGCACGAGCTCTGAGAGGAAAATTTACCTCACAAGAGAACACAGTGAACACACACAACACCACAAAAAAAACAACGGTCCAAAGCCCTCTAATTTAAACGGGCTTAGCCCGAAGAAAAAATAAAATTAACACCAACTCTCAAAAAATAGGGCAAAGGCCCTCTAACTTAAACGGGCCTTGCCCGACAGCGAAATAAAGTACCAGTATTCACACACAAAGTTATATAACTAAAATACACAATTTACATAAAGTAGCTGTTAAAACAGCTGTTTTATGAATATTCAGAGGAAAAAACCAAAGGTCAAGACCAGTAAAGGTAAAAGAAACCACTTAGCTCCAGCCAAGTCGAGACCACGTCCAGCTTGTAAAGCGGCAAACGAGATCTGGGGAAGCAGGTGTAGTGCATCCTGGGATAGGGAGTAGCTCAGCCAATAAGAAACTTCGTTCTAGTGTATTAGTTGGCTGAGTCGGAGCCGATGGATCGGCTCCGAGCCCATCAGTTATGAATGTAGGCGAGATAGGATCCCATTACATCCAAAATTATACTGCCGAAAGATGTAACTTCATACACTTATTGGTAATTCATAATACTGTTTAAAAATCTACAATAGTAAAAATGTAGCAAATATTTGTAAGAATATAAAAAATATGTAAAAGTTCATGTAAAAAATATATATAATATATATATATATATATATATATATATATATATATATATATACAAAAATCAATACAAAGATAGAATAACAAATCCTATTCATCTTAATAAACTTTTAATTTTTAAAATACAACTAATAGAACAACCTTCGTTCAGACCAGGGAAATTGTAAGCATTCAGCCTGATCTGCCATATAAGCTCTAGTTCATCTAGTCTAAGTGAGTCAGGACTACCCCGAGGATTATGAAGAACTTGATCGATTATAGTAAATTTGAAACTATGATTAGGGAATTGGGCTATATGTTTAGCTAAAGCATTTTCAACTTTCTGTTTTTTGATGGCGTACAAATGCTCGTACATACGGTCACGAAGCCTTCTTTCAGTTTTCCCAACATAGTAAGCCAAACAAGACTGGCATTGAGCTAGGTAAACAACCATTTTAGAATTGCAGTTAACTCTCAGCTTCAAGTAATATTGAAAGTTATTAATACAGAATCTATTAGATTCAGACACGTAAGAACAAAAGTTACAAGCCTGGCATTTGTACATACCAGCTGTTCTAACTGGAGATCTTACATGTTGTTCAAAAAAGGCTTTTAGATTTTTACCTCTTTTATAAGTCACTGAAGGGCGTTCACCTACACAAGAAAAGACGCTCTTGTCATTCTTAAAGATATCCCAATTTTTAAGCAAAATCTGGAAACACTCTCTACTATTAAGATTATAAGTTGTAATAAAAGAAACCACGGTACTTCTTTTCAAAGAGTCAATTGGTAAAACTAAAGATAATACCGGGCTGGTAACTAACCTATTAGAGATTATGAATGGATTGTTCAAAATGGGTACGTAAAAATGGTTCTGACGTTTAGTTGATACTTCATCAATGATTTCGTCAACCATATATTCAGGATAACCACGATGGACGAACAGGCCTCTCATATACAAACACTCAGTGTTAAAGTCGTGGTCTAAAGTAGTAATACGGGCAGCTCGAACAAGTTGACCCTTAATAATAGCCCGTTTTTGATGAAGTGGGTGACAACTAGAAAAATGTAACAGTGAATTACAATATGTATTTTTTCTAAAAATAGAGGCTGTAAGTTTTTGAGAAGAAAAATCTTTTGTCAGAAGAACATCCAAGTATGAAATAGAATCTACATTAAAAGAGTGTGTAAATGTCAGGAAGTTAGTAGTGGAATTAAAATAGTCCACTACAGACTCACTGAGAGAGCTGTCACCATCCAACAAAATAAAGATGTCATCCAAGAACCGGGTATAGAAAATAAACTGGTCATGAAACACACAATTGTTGAAGACAAACAGGTGCTCCCAATGGGCCATGACGATGTTTGCAACACTTGCCCCACACGGAGAACCCATGGCTACACCCACTTTCTGCAGGTAGAAATTCCCTTCAAAGGTGAAATAATTATTGTCTAAAACTAAATCCAGTAGTTCCTGAACCAAATTGTTTTCTATATTGGTACATCCATGAAGTTTTAAAACTTCAGCAACCCAATCAAGAGCTATATCATGTGGAATACATGTGTAGAGGTCCTTCACGTCGATGGTTAAAAAATTATACCTAGGGTTGAATTGCAATTGATTCATTCTATTAAGAAACATCCACGAATCCTTACATATTTGTTTCAGGTTGACCAAATATTTTTGTAAAATGGAGTCGACAACCTTAGCACATGGATAGGTGGGAGATCCTCTACCATCGACTAGAGGACGCATCGGTGGAATTTTAGAATCTTTATGGATCTTAGTTATGCCAAAAAAACGAGGAAATTTAGGAAAAGAAATAGACATATAGTTGTAAATATGCTGAGTAATACTACCTTCAATGAACATATCTTCTATAACATTCTTAATTGTTAAGTAAGCTTTGTTAACTTCAGACAATGAGCTCTCAACATAGGACGATGAATGCAGTACATCATATATCCTGTTATTGTAGTCACAATTATCAAAAACAACTACACCACCCCCCTTGTCAGGCTTACAAAGCCTGATATCATTTAAATGGATGAAATCAAGACAATCCCTTTCCTTAGAATACATATTACCGTAAGAACTCTTAAACTGCCCAGTCTGGGCTCTGTTACGAATGTCTAGTTCACAAACAAGTTCGAAAATCTGCAGTAAGGGGTGTAATGGGGGATTATATGTACTAGGAATCCTAAAATTACTAGTGTTAGTTAAAGCTGTATTACCCATCATTAAATTCAGATTAAGTTTCCTAGTAAACAATTTTAAATCAATAATTGTTTTAACAACATCAAGCTTTGACGGTGGTACATATGTGTTCCCCTTAGCAAGTAACTCAATCAAGTCTGCAAAAATTTCAACTGAAGAAGAATTATATACCTTAAAATCACCACTCAAATTATACAATATTGTAGGGCTATCAGGGATTAAAACAAAACTCTCTTCAGCTGAACAAGCATAATTAACAGAGGCCAGTACAGGGTTAGGCAGAACATTAACACATTCATGTTCTGAAGATTCAATAGAAACAGGTGAGACTACTGGTGAAACCAAAATGTCAGAATTATCTAAGACATTAGAGAAAAAACAGGCATCACTTGTTAATTGTATTTCTGTTTCTTTTTCTGGTTGTTGTATCCAGTTTGTTGTTTTTGTCTTGCTCCTAAAAAATTGGGATCATTAGATCTTAAATTGTAGTGTCCAGCCCTGTTGCCGTGTTGCGTTGACTCAATATTACCTGACAAGGATTGAACTGACTCATCTACGTTGAAGGTGTCAGGTGCCACATTGTCAGTAACATGGTAAGTCACTTTATTAGATGTAACGTTTCCTTTAGCACTACTAGAATAACCTGGGTTGGTGGGCCCCTGCCATACCTGTGCTAAAGATGGTCGGGGGTATGCAGTACCGTCATTGTATGCTTTCATGTCTCTGTCCAGTTTTTTAACCTTATTGGCCTTAAGCTTATTTAAATATTGGTCGATGCTGGAAAAAATTCTATTATATTCATACTTGTAACGGGAAAATTCAACATCAAGTTTAATCTTTGCGTCAAGTTCACACACTGATTTAGTGAGGTTAACAACAGACAGAGCATAATGTTTAGACATTAATTCCAACAATTCCAGTCCTTGACGGTCAAACAAAACCAATAAATCCTTGTAAAAAGTAGAATTAGCTTCTAACCCAGTAGGAAATTGACAATGTCTCAAGCCTTTAGGGACAATTTTATGCTTGAGGCATTCCTGGAAATAAGAAATTTCCAGTTGGGTTTTCCTTAACTTAACAGAAAGTTTGTCCAGTTCTTTAAGATTAAATGCAATACCCAAATGGTCATTAATCATTTCTGTACCACATTGTGGTGCATCATTAATATGTGAACCAAAAGCAAAATTACAAGCCAACCAGTTATTGATATCAAAAGAAATACTATCTTTTACCATATTAGAAGGAGCTGCAACTGTTAACGGTGGTCCCATAGTAGGTTTAAATGGTAATGCTGCTGCTGCTGAATTCGAAAAAGAAATGGGTGTACCAGTGTTACCATGATCCTCCCCGCTGTTATTACAGCCTGACAGTACTTGGTGTTGGCTAAATCCACTTGGTTCGCGAGCCGGAATACTCCTCTGCCTGCAAGGGATGTTATAGAACGAGGAACTAGGAGATAATCCTTGACTGGTAACAAGAACTGCGTCTACCGCAATGTTACCGCTACTAGAGCTGGAAGGCTGTGAACAAGTACCTTTAGGCACGTCAAAATGACATTCCAAGTTGTCCAAACGCGACATCAAACCATCTAGGCGCGAAATTAAAAAGTTGAACTTGCAATTCTCCGTTTCCGAAACATTTAACGGTGCCAGACCACTCGACTCATCTCCACTATTAAGCAATACAGGATTGTTAGTAAGAAGCGTGCCACTGTCCTTGGACTCAATTCCAGACGCCATAAATTAAACTGATAACTCAAAACTGCAAAAAACAGACTGGAACAGAGAACAAACAGCTGGAGAGAGACCACAGACGGCACACGTGGATTAAATCAAGAATTTAATGTTAAGCGCTTTTCGTTTGTAATATAAGACAAACTTCATCAGACAAATTAAAACACATACACCCAGTCTTATATAAGAAAGAAATTAAATAATTAACACATCAATTGAACATAGTGTGTGAAATACAATTGATTAAACAATTAAAAAACTTTTTTTAAAAGCTTTTAAAAAAGCCTTTTCAGAAAAGCCTTTTCAAAGAATGGGCAGGCACCTAAACAATAACTCTAACACAATATTCAAAACTTATAAAGGTGTATAAATAAATAAATAACTAAATAACATGCAGTATAACCAAAATTATACTGCCGAAAAATGTAACTTCATACACTTATTGGTAATTCATAATACTGTTTAAAAATCTACAATAGTAAAAATGTAGCAAATATTTGTAAGAATATAAAAAATATGTAAAAGTTCATGTAAAAAATATATATAATATATATATATATATATATATATATATATACAAAAATCAATACAAAGATAGAATAACAAATCCTATTCATCTTAATAAACTTTTAATTTTTAAAATACAACTAATAGAACAACCTTCGTTCAGACCAGGGAAATTGTAAGCATTCAACCTGATCTGCCATATAAGCTCTAGTTCATCTAGTCTAAGTGAGTCAGGACCACCCCGAGGATTATGAAGAACTTGATCGATTATAGTAAATTTGAAACTATGATTAGGGAATTGGGCTATATGTTTAGCTAAAGCATTTTCAACTTTCTGTTTTTTGATGGCGTACAAATGCTCGTACATACGGTCACGAAGCCTTCTTTCAGTTTTCTCAACATAGTAAGCCAAACAAGACTGGCATTGAGCTAGGTAAACAACCATTTTAGAATTGCAGTTAACTCTCAGCTTCAAGTAATATTGAAAGTTATTAATACAGACTCTATTAGATTCAGACACGTAAGAACAAAAGTTACAAGCCTGGCATTTGTACATACCATCTGTTCTAACTGGAGATCTTACATGTTGTTCAAAAAAGGCTTTTAGATTTTTACCTCTTTTATAAGTCACTGAAGGGCGTTCACCTACACAAGAAAAGACGCTCTTGTTATTCTTAAAGATTTCCCAATTTTTAAGCAAAATCTGGAAACACTCTCTACTATTAAGATTATAAGTTGTAATAAAAGAAACCACGGTACTTCTTTTCAAAGAGTCAATTGGTAAAACTAAAGATAATACCGGGCTGGTAACTAACCTATTAGAGATTATGAATGGATTGTTCAAAATGGGTACGTAAAAATGGTTCTGACGTTTAGTTGATACTTCATCAATGATTTCGTCAACCATATATTCAGGATAACCACGATGGACGAACAGGCCTCTCATATACAAACACTCAGTGTTAAAGTCGTGGTCTAAAGTAGTAATATGGGCAGCTCGAACAAGTTGACCCTTAATAATAGCCCGTTTTTGATGAAGTGGGTGACAACTAGAAAAATGTAACAGTGAATTACAATATGTATTTTTTCTAAAAATAGAGGCTGTAAGTTTTTGAGAAGAAAAATCTTTTGTCAGAAGAACATCCAAGTATGAAATAGAATCTACATTAAAAGAGTGTGTAAATGTCAGGAAGTTAGTAGTGGAATTAAAATAGTCCACTACAGACTCACTGAGAGAGCTGTCACCATCCAACAAAATAAAGATGTCATCCAAGAACCGGGTATAGAAAATAAACTGGTCATGAAACACACAATTGTTGAAGACAAACAGGTGCTCCCAATGGGCCATGATGATGTTTGCAACACTTGCCCCACACGGAGAACCCATGGCTACACCCACTTTCTGCAGGTAGAAATTCCCTTCAAAGGTGAAATAATTATTGTCTAAAACTAAATCCAGTAGTTCCTGAACCAAATTGTTTTCTATATTGGTACATCCATGAACAATAATTATTTCACCTTTGAAGGGAATTTCTACCTGCAGAAAGTGGGTGTAGCCATGGGTTCTCCGTGTGGGGCAAGTGTTGCAAACATCGTCATGGCCCATTGGTAGCACCTGTTTGTCTTCAACAATTGTGTGTTTCATGACCAGTTTATTTTCTATACCCGGTTCTTGGATGACATCTTTATTTTGTTGGATGGTGACAGCTCTCTCAGTGAGTCTGTAGTGGACTATTTTAATTCCACTACTAACTTCCTGACATTTACACACTCTTTTAATGTAGATTCTATTTCATACTTGGATGTTCTTCTGACAAAAGATTTTTCTTCTCAAAAACTTACAGCCTCTATTTTTAGAAAAAATACATATTGTAATTCACTGTTACATTTTTCTAGTTGTCACACACTTCATCAAAAACGGGCTATTATTAAGGGTCAACTTGTTCGAGCTGCAGACTACTTTAGACCACTTTAACACTGAGTGTTTGTATATGAGAGGCCTGTTCGTCCATCGTGGTTATCCTGAATATATGGTTGACGAAATCATTGATGAAGTATCAACTAAACGTCAGAACCATTTTTACGTACCCATTTTGAACAATCCATTCATAATCTCTAAAAGGTTAGTTACCAGCCCGGTATTATCTTTAGTTTTACCAATTGACTCTTTGAAAAGAAGTACCGTGGTTTCTTTTATTACAACTTATGATCTTAATAGTAGAGAGTGTTTCCAGATTTTGCTTAAAAATTGGGAAATCTTTAAGAATGACAAGAGCGTCTTTTCTTGTGTAGGTGAACGCCCTTCAGTGACTTATAAAAGAGGTAAAAATCTAAAAGCCTTTTTTGAACAACATGTAAGATCTCCAGTTAGAACAGCTGGTATGTACAAATGCCAGGCTTGTAACTTTTGTTCTTACGTGTCTGAATCTAATAGATTCTGTACTAATAACTTTCAATATTACTTGAAGCTGAGAGATAACTGCAATTCTAAAATGGTTGTTTACCTAGCTCAATGCCAGTCTTGTTTGGCTTACTATGTTGGGAAAACTGAAAGAAGGCTTCGTGACCGTATGTACGAGCATTTGTACGCCATCAAAAAACAGAAAGTTGAAAATGCTTTAGCTAAACATATAGCCCAATTCCCTAATCATAGTTTCAAATTTACTATAGTCGATCAAGTTCTTCATAATCCTCGGGGTGGTCCTGACTCACTTAGACTAGATGAACTAGAGCTTATATGGCAGATCAGGTTGAATGCTTACAATTTCCCTGGTCTGAACGAAGGTTGTTCTATTAGTTGTATTTTAAAAATTAAAAGTTTATTAAGATGAATAAGATTTGTTATTCTATCTTTGTATTGATTTTTGTGTATATATATATATATATATATATATATATATATATATATATATATAATATATATTTTTTACATGAACTTTTACATATTTTTTATATTCTTACAAATATTTGCTACATTTTTACTATTGTAGATTTTTAAACAGTATTATGAATTACCAGTAAGTGCATGAAGTTACATCTTTTGGCAGTATAATTTTGGTTATACTGCATGTTATTTAGTTATTTATTTATTTATACACCTTTATAAGTTTTGAATATTGTGTTAGAGTTATTATTTAGGTGCCTGCCCATTCTTTGAAAAGGCTTTTCTGAAAAGGCTTCTTTAAAAAGCTTTTAAAAAAAGTTTTTTAATTGTTTAATCAATTGTATTTCACACACTATGTTCAATTGATGTGTTAATTATTTAATTTCTTTCTTATATAAGACTGGGTGTATGTGTTTTAATTTGTCTGATGAAGTTTGTCTTATATTGCAAACGAAAAGCGCTTAACATTAAATTCTTGATTTAATCCACGTGTGCCGTCTGTGGTCTCTCTCCAGCTGTTTGTTCTCTGTTCCAGTCTGTTTTTTGCAGTTTTGAGTTATCATTGGTGAGTGACTCCATAGGGGTGTCTATGTGCTTCCCTTTACATGTCTTCTTGTAAGGAACCTCCTCTGTGGGATGTTCAAGGCAGGTGTCAGAAAAAGAGCGAACTCCCTCTAGGGGAATGTCTTAGAGGCTTCTCAAGGCAGGCTGACCCTGGACAGGTATGACGGGCTCAGCACCCAGATCCAACGAGGGATGATGGGAAGGATCACAGAGGTCAGATCGATGTGAGAAGAGAAGACCCTTTCCACAAACTGGAAAGCCGACACACCCACAGAAATCTTCCCCAACCCCTTTGGAGCAGAAGCAGTTGAGGAAGAAGGGGGAGAGACAACTATGGAGCTGAGGTCTCCGGGTAGACTCGGACACGAGCTATCAAGTGAAGAAGCTCGAAGAGGAAGGGACAACTCTGACAAGGTCAGAGATGAACCCCTACCCCCAGATCTGACACCAGAATCATGGATCTGAAACCCA
Organism: Protopterus annectens; assembly: GCF_019279795.1. NCBI lineage: Eukaryota > Metazoa > Chordata > Ceratodontiformes > Protopteridae > Protopterus > Protopterus annectens. The sequence goes on along the minus strand of NC_056729.1, from coordinate 1,995,882,970 downwards.
CTCTGATCTGAATATCTCAGAGCAGAGCTAGTCAGGGTAACTGTCGCAACTGAGGAAGGCAGCTTCCTTAGATCCAATGAAAACTCTCTGAGTACTCACAAATCTGAGACTGGATGGAGTAGGCAAAACCCCCATCTGAATCTGGGTTCTCAGAAACATCCACATCATCCTGTCAATATCAAGTTCAGAGAGGCTCCTGGAGGATCTAGACGAAGTCACTGACTCTGGTCTGGAATGGCTGGTTGGAGTTTAGAGGATTTTAGGTGGTAAAGTCAGGGACATGGACCCGATGGACAATTCAGGAGTTCAGCGCTGAACTCTCAGACCCAAGGAGCTAGGATGCAAGGAAGGAGTTGAATGTCTAGGAAATGGCAAAGTTGGCAAAGCACTTTCTGTCAGATCCAAGGAATGCTTCGGATCCACTGGAGCCAAGGTTGGTCTTGGAGCCGATAACTTCAAATCTGTAGGTTTCAGTAACTTAGAAGGTGGCTCCAAAGCAGCCTTTGAAGACTTGTGAGGGCACTTCTTGGCATCAGAAGAGCCAGACAGAAGTTTAGAGGGGGGCTGATTCCTTGGTGAAGCAGAGATTGAAGAAGGAAAGAGTCCTTTTAAAATTAGTTTGTTTCTGTGGTTGGCTATGGCCCTGGGATTAAACTCTTCACAGATGTCACAAGCTGACCGCAGATGCTCAGTGCCCAAACAGTACACACATTTACTGTGGGTGTCAGAAATTGTGATTTTATACCCACATTCTGAACAGCGCTTAAAGCCTGTAGGTTTGTCTGACATGTCAGAGAACATGAAGCAACACCAGAAAGAGAAAATACAACCACAGCAAACAGAGAAAACTTTTAGTTATGTACTTACCATAACTTCGGATGTATGGGATCCATCTCGCCTACATTCATAACAGATGGGTTCGGAGCCGATCCATCGGCTCCGACTCGGCAACTAATACACTAGCACAAAGTCTCTCATTGGCTGGGCTACTCCCTATCCCAGGATGCACTACACCTGCTTCCCCAGATCTTGTTTGTTCGCTTTCATACATCCATGCAAACACAGAAAAACTAGTAGTCACTATAACCAACTAAAGTTCTTCAAGAAAGAACGCCAAGAAAAAAGGGACTACAGCTCCTCTAAATCCGAATGGAAGGGGGAAGGAGGGTGGGTACTTATGAATGTAGGCGAGATGGATCCCATACATCCGAAGTTATGGTAAGTACATAACTAAAAGATGTAATGGGATCCTATCTCGCCTACATTCACAACAGATGGGACAGCGTCCCTAGCACCTACATCCCGGGTGGCTCATTGGAAAACACTCCTGAGAACTGTGGAACCAAAGGAAGCTCTGCCTCGAGAAACTACATCCAATTTGTAATGAGAAATGAAAGTGTGCGGAGAAGTCCAGGTTGCCGCAGCACAAATATCATCTATTGATAACTTGGAGTGAAAAGCTACGGAAGTAGCCATTGCCCTGGTAGAATGAGCCTTGACTGGAAAGGGAAGCTCTTTGTTAGCCTGTGAATAAATAAAAATGATACAATCTTTAATCCATTTAGATATGGAGGTTTTTGTTACTGGTTGGCCCAATTTGTTCACTGCAAAGGAAACAAACAATTGATTTGATTTCCGCGTGTGAGCGGTTCTATTCAAATAAAAACGCAGTTGTCTGTGTACGTCCAATTGATGCAAGGTATATTCTGCGTTATTAGAGAATTCTGGGAAAAAGACAGGGAGTTCTATAGTTTGTTGAATACAGAAAGAGGAGGCCACTTTTGGTATAAATGCAGGGTTTAATTTCAATGAAACTCTATGCTTGTGAAAAATCAAATAGGGAGGATCAGAACAAAGAGCTTGAAGTTCTGAAACTCGCCTGGCAGACGTTATGGCTACTAAAAAGGCCGTTTTCCAAGACAGAAATTTTAAATCACAGGTAGCAGCTGGTTCGAAAGGACGGGCAGTTAGGGCAGCAAGAACCATATTCAAATCTCAAGGGGGGACAGGATGAGATAAAGGAGGCCTAAGGAGCCAAGCCCCTTTAAGGAAAGCCTTACAAAGTTTGTGAGACATCAATGGAGGTTCAAATGAAGCATGAAAATTAGAGATTGCCGCTAGCTGAACCTTAATGGTAGAAACTGAAGAGCCCGACTGAAAAAGGGAGGCCAGAAAATTCAGAACCTCCGATACTGGTGCAGTGAGAGGATCTATACCCCGTTCTTGAGCCCAGAAGGCAAACCTTTTCCATTTACTGGAATAAAGTTTGATAGTGGAAGGTTTATGAGAAGAAGACAGTATGTGGACCACGTCCGGCGACAGGGCATTGTCTCGGACTAAGGATGGAAGTGGAGTAACCATGCTGCCAACTTCAGGGACCTGAGAGACGGATGAAGCCGTCCTGACTGATGAGTCAACAGGTCTGGCACCGGATCCAGAAACCATGGATCTTCTATCGCATGCCTCTGTAGGAAAGGAAACCAAACTTGACGAGGCCAGTGCGGGGCAATCAAAATCATCTCGCTCACCATGTAAATGGCCTTCTGTATCACCCTCGGTAGGAGGGGGAACGGAGGGAAGGCGTAGAGAAGACCGGGGGGCCAAATGTGGGTCAGAGCGTCCCTGGGAATCTGTCCCTGAGAAGGGAACAGTGTGAAGAACTCTTTGCATTTCGCATTGTGAGGACTGGCAAACAGGTCGCAGCAAGGAAGACCCCATCTGTCGAAGATTTTCGCAGTTATATCCTGGTTGAGGGACCACTCGTGGGGTAAAAGAATGGTCCTGCTTAATCTGTCCGCAATCACATTGGACTTCCCCGGTATGTGCGTTGCCATTAGAAAGCGGTTGGTAGCTACCGCCCAGTGCCAAAGTCTCATGGCTTCTCTGCATAGTGGGTAAGACCTGGTTCCACCTTGCTTGTTTATGTACCACACCACTGACATGTTGTCGGATAGGATAGTAATCGGGCCCTGTGGGAGAGCGTGATGGAGAGCTTGGAGTACCAATAGTACCGCTCTCATCTCCAGGACATTGATATGCAAATGCGTTTCCTGGATCTGCCATGTGCCTTGGACCGACCTGTCCAGGTAATGACCCCCCCACCCTACCTGGGAGGCGTCCGTAGTCACAGTGGCAACGGGACGTTGAGGTATAAAGAGTCGTCCCTGGTCGAGATTTGATTGGAGAAGCCACCAATGCAGATCTCGACGGCAACTTTCCGTGATTATGATTAAGTGGTTCAAGGGAAGTTCCTGATAAGACCATTGAACCGACAGTAGCCATTGTAAAATTCGCATGTGAAGTCTGGCCAAGGGAACTAAAAGTATGGTTGACGCCATCGAGCCCAAGAGTTGTAGGATCCGATGGGCCGGGGCTCTTAGTAGGGGAAGACAGGATTTGGCTTGATCTTGTAGGACCTGAATTCTTGCTGCCGGTAAAAAGGCGCGCATTCTTCTTGTGTCTAAGTCTGCGCCTATGAAAGTAATACGCTGAGATGGCTGTAGTACAGATTTTTGCAAATTGAACGTGATCCCTAAGAAACGGCCCAAGGTGAACGTGGCTCTGAGCGCCTGGAGTAGTAGATGCTCGGAGGTGGCAGTAAGGAGCCAGTCGTCTAGATATGGAAACACCTGGAATCCCAGACTTCTCAGGTGAGCAGTTACCACTGCCAGACACTTGGTGAACACCCTGGGGGCTGTGGTGAGACCAAAGGGCAGTGCTCGGAATTGGAAATGACTGACTCGAGGCGAAGCGTAAGTGTCTCCTTGACTCTTGAGCTATGGGAATGTGATAGTAAGCGTCCTGGAGATCTATGGAGCACATCCATGCATCTTTTTCCAGCAAAGGAAGAATAGATTGAAGAGTGACCATTCGGAATTTGGACTTCTTTACGAAACGATTCAATGAACTGAGGTCCAAAATGGGCCTGAAGTCCCCTGTCTTTTTTGGTACCAAAATAATTTTGAGTAAGTTCCTGATCCGATCTGGTCGATGGGGACAGGCTGGATGGCTCTTTTTTCTAGCAGCTTTGAAACCTCTAATGCTGCCTGATCCCGCTGACTGGGTGGTACGTCCGGGATTTCCCTTAAAGAAAGGGGGGGTTTGTTGAAGGGGATGATATAACCTCCGGTAATAATGCGAAGCACCCACTGATCGCTTGTTATGGATTCCCAAGCTTGTGGGTGCGCCGCAAAATGACCCCCGACTGGCTCCGGAGTTGCACAGTCGGGCAACAACTCAGGGACGCTGGTTGTATGAAGAACCACGAAAGGAATCGCGGTCTCCAGAGTTACGGGGGCCTCTGCCACCTCTGGGGCGGCGTCTTCCAGAATTCCCCCCCCCCTGCCTCTGGAGGGGGAATCACTGGGTGGAGTAGGGAAAGACTTCTGAGATTTTCTAAACCACATTTTCCCTCCTCTCTGAGCCTTGGGGTAAGGCCTAGAAGGAGCGGAAAATCGGGCCCCAACGGCAGTCAAAGTCTTGCCCTCCTGCTCGCACCGAGTTAGTGTGTCCTTCACCTTGGGTCCAAACAAAGATGACCCATCAAAGGGGGCGTCGGCGAAGGAAGACTTGAAGGCCTCCGCGAACGAACACAAGCGTAACCAGGCTTGCCTCCTGAGGGCAACGCCTGTTCCCGCTGCTCTACTCGCCCCTTCGGCCGCATATGAAATGAGCCTCATGGACGAGTTAACAATAGAAAGGAGGGTAGTCATCTGTGCGCCAACAGTCGGGGCCAGCGCCTCAGGTAGGTTACCAACAAGGGAGTCATTTAGCTCTTTGAGGAGATCCCTTTGGAGCCTCGTAAAATGACACAAGTAGTTCAGCGACCGTAAGGCAAAGGCCGCTGAAGACAGGGTACGCTTCCCGTACCTATCCATGCTCCTAGAATCCTTATTAGGAGGATGAACAGACGTCGAAGCCTCTGCCATGTCCTGCTGTGTGGCAGAAGCCACCACCAAAGCATCTACAGGCACACCCTTTGTGAGAAACTCTTTCTGGGGGGGGGCTGACAAAAATTTATTGGGCCTCGCAGGCACCGGTTCCACAGAATCAGGGTGTTCCCACGCCCTTCGAGAAACCAAATCAAGGAGTTCATCGAAGGGCGGAGACACCCAGGAGGCAGAAGGCTGGGCCCCAAAGGCCTTGAGGAAGACTGACTCCTCAGCTGAAGGGGTTTTGGCTTGCCAGTCACCTCTCTGTCTCAGAATCTCCAAGATGTCTGAGAAGGAGATATCATCCGAAGATGATTTGGGAGACCCTTCTGCGTCATCGAGGTCAGTATCCGATGTGACAGACTCATCTTGGGAGTCTACGTGCTTCCTCTTACACAATTTCTTCCTTGGGGGTTCGTCCGAAGCAGATTCGGACGGACCACCCGGAAGGAGGGAACCGCCGATGGGGGTATCCTCAGGCCCTGGGGCCCCGCTGCCGGGGAGCTGCAACACAACAGAGGCACCAGTCTCCAAATCTAGGGACGGTGAGGTAGAATCTTGCTGAACCGGCACAGACATGGCTAGCGCGCTCCTCATGGCCTCAAAGGCCGGACCTCCAGAATCCAAGGAGGTCACTGGTCTAGAGGCCACGATGGCACCAGGAATTCCAGCAGCCGATGCTCCGAGAGGAAGACTAGGTACCGAAGCACCCAAACCCAAGGTGTTCCCCTCGGCTCCGGCTGAAGAGGTCGCAGTGCCAAACCCTGAACCGGAGGACAGGGTAGGAAGCACAGTCGGAACCGAGAGGCCTGTAAGGGGTCTCTGCTCCGACCGTATGGCTCCACTTTGCTCCACCACCACCGGCTCCAACGGCTCCGAAGAGGTTGGAGGAGGAATCAAATGTGTTGGAGGGGGGATCGGCTCCGAAGCTAACTGTGCTGGAGCCGAGACCAATTTAGTAAACACTGGAGATTGGAATAGCCTCTGTATAACCCTATCCAGGTCCGAATCTGAAAGTCTCGATGATTTAGAGGAGGTAGACAATCGAGAAGACTTTCCTCTCGGCTCCGAGACAGAAGGGGACTGGCTCCGAAACGGCTCCAATGCTATCGGCGCCGACTCCACCACAGCATGGACCACCATCGGCGCCGAAGGAGCTTTCTTCGGAGCCGAGGGGGAAGAGTCTGAGCTGCACACCTCCACCGGCTCCGAAGCCATTGGAACCGATGGAGGTGATTCACCTCTCGATACTCCAACCTGCAGCTCCGAAGGCAATGGAGCCGAGGCAGGAGGCATCGAGGCAGGCCCTTCGACCCTCAGCCCCGAAGTCAGTGGAGCCGAGGAAGAAGAGGTCAATTTTGGCTTTTTAGAAGTCGGCTCCGACGGACTTGTCGGAGCCGACGATCTCTTCTTTTTGGAAGCAACAGGTGGATCTAAAGCTTCCTCGAAAGAAGGTTTGATAAGCCCTTTTAAAATTAATTTGTTCTTGCGTTCTTGAAGAACTCTAGAGGAGAATGCATGACAGACGCTACAAGTCTCTTGCAGATGTTTCGGCCCCAAACAATAAACACAGACTGAATGACTGTCTGTAATGGACATTTTATAATTGCACCGAGTGCATTTTTTAAAACCTGACTTTTGTTCCTTAGACATGATACAGGCCACAACAAGCAAAACTCTATGGGAATCTTAATTTTACACAACAAGTATAGTACAATACACAAATTGCGCCAACTGAAAAGCGCGAGACACACTGGCGCGAGTACTGTTGAAAGTTTACCTCACAACAATCAAAACCAAGTTAAACGGCCCAAAGCCCTCTAATTTAAACGGGCTTTGCCCGAAAAACAACTAACCAAAAATTAATTAAACCTAATAGCACTCAAAGGTAGGGCAAAGGCCCTCTAACTTAAACGGGCCTTGCCCGACTGAATAAAATAAATTTTTCTAGAAACACTCAAGCACTCAAATAACAAGAACTAGTAAGAAATAGCTGTTAAAACAGCTGTTTGGTTAATATAGACAAAAATTCCCTAGGTCAAAGACCAATAAGGTAAAAAGAACCACTTAGCTCCAGCCAAGTCGAGACCACGTCCAGCTTGTTAAGCGGCAAACGAGATCTGGGGAAGCAGGTGTAGTGCATCCTGGGATAGGGAGTAGCCCAGCCAATGAGAGACTTCGTGCTAGTTTATTAGTTGCCGAGTCGGAGCCGATGGATCGGCTCCGAACCCATCTGTTGTGAATGTAGGCGAGATAGGATCCCATTACATCCTTCTTTTTACAAAAACAGAGAGAGTAGGAACTGTCTGTAAGCAAACAAGCAGAAGACTAAATGTAGATAGAGCAAAACTAAGGCACCAAAAAAACTTGTAACGCCTGAGGAAAACTAGTGGGAGGGGAGGTAGAGAAGCAGGACAGAGAAATAATAAAATAATATGTAACTTATCTGCTAAGCAAATTTGGAAACAAAGCTCTCAGACTCAAGACTGAAGAAATCACATCTGCACTGATGGTGGCAAATGAGATCTGAGGAAGCTGGGTAGAGTGTAGAGCATTGTGGATAAAGGAAGGAGCTCGAGACTGAGACATAAGTCTGTGAAAAATGCATCCAAATTGGATCCAAGGATCAGATCCGTAACCCAATAGTGAGGAAGAATTAAAAGGACAACAGCTGATGAAATTCTATTATTAATAGATTTAAACTATTTTTTTGCAAGACAGGACAGGTAAGGTGAAAGAAGAAGAAGAAGAAGGAGAAGTACTACCAACAATGGTAGATAAGACCTATCATTAAAGAAGGAAAAGGCAGGTAACAGGCCAGAGGAAAAATTCTAACATTAGTATTTAAGAAATACATAAAATAACATAAAAGTAAGGGGGAAAAGTAATCACTAATAAAGCTGAAGGAAAATAGAAATTTTTAACTTATTTTAGAAAAAGCTTGAGAGTAACTGGCACACAATGTCTTTCACTGAAAGCGGTAAATGAGATCAGAGGTACTTGGGACTGATGCATTATGGGTAAGGAAGAAGCTAGAAAGATTTTGGTTGCCACGAGCTTTAGCAATGGCCGAGTTGGATCCAAGGGATTGGATGTGAACCCATCAGTTGAGGACAGAATGAAAACTGACAACATCAGATGTAAGGATCTTTGGTTTGTATGCATTTAATGTAGAGAAGTGCGTAGTTATAATTTGTGTGCAAGTGAATGGCTTAAGTCTGAAATAAGTTTATAAATAGCTAAGGCAGTGAGGAAGGTGGATTTTTCAATGACTGGGACTACATACTTCATTTCTGTAGTACACACTCTAAGGTATTCTAGATTCCCCTAGGACCCTAACCAATGGCCTCTCAACCAGCAGCAAACTGGCTCATTTGTTCTGGAAGGGTAAGAGTCAGGCATTCCCAGGCTGGGTAAGACCCCATTTGCTTCTGCCTCAGAATTCTGAATGGTCCTCCACTCCACAGCAGCAGTCTGGTGGCAGGGAGTGAGCCTGTTTGTTGGTCATGGGCGTAAGTCTACCTTCTCCTTTTGGGAGCACCTTCTCCAATATAGTAGATAGGGGACAAGCATCATGAAACATGAGTATGTCATTCTAAATGTCTCACAACTGCAAGGTATCCTATTCTCAAAACAACTTATGTGGATGGTAGGTATTGTAAAATTATGTTAAAAAGTTATGTCTTACCATAATGTTCCATCTGTGTTGTTGATCTTCACTTATCTTTGACTGTGGGCTTTGTCCCAAGCTTAGCTCGAGAGTTTTTGGAAGGCATGAGCTGGAATAATGGCCGAGTCGATTCTGAGGTTCAGAACCAAACCCACATTCAACGATAAAGTGAAGACTGACAACATTAGATTTTCATGAGAAATATTTGTAATATAATTGCACTGGTACTTTGAAATAAGCATGGATTAATTTTTTTTTTTTGGCACCTGATCCAGAATGACAGTAGCTTTAGGGATATTTGCCTTGTATTGTTTTATTTATAAAAACTCATTATACCCTATTCACAGAAAATCTAATAATAACAGAACAGACAGTCGTAATCTAGTGCAAAACTTGCAAGCAGTTTCTCATAAACTGTTACATGCCTATAATATGAAATACAACACGCTCCCTTAATCATAATACAAAACAGTAACAGTGAAGCAAATTAGCTGCTTATGCAGATTTAGCAAAATATTTCCAATGCAGGTTCATGAGAGACAATACATATCTTGTACCAGTAATTATATGTACTTTTCATGAAAGTGCACTTGGTGAAACTACATTCATATTAACAGTAGAAAATATGTACTTCAGACTTCAGCTTTCAAATCTCATCTTCAGTCTGGCAACTATTAATAACAAAAAAAATTCAATCCAGTTTTAGCAGGACTCAGAAATGCTTTATTACTACAAAAAGTATATAATGCAGTCTGACAAAATGAAGGATCACATCTTGACTACACTTATATACACACAGACATTACAATAATATAAACACTTGGATTTTAATAACATCACCAGTCAATCATAATTATATTTATCCACTACATTTAAACTCAAACATTAATGTAGTCACATTTTCAAAAAAAAAAAAAAAACAATTAAAAAAATCACAATACATTTTCATGTGGTTTGTGAATGACTTCACAGTAGTGTATCAAAACCAATAACAGCATATCATTTTCAGAAAAAATAAAATATTGCATTTTATCACATATGAAAGCCACATGTTAATAAAGAACATTTAGCTGGAATTGTTCTAATGAACACAGACCATCTATTTAAAGACGATACAGCAATGCTGCCCTTTTTATTGTTGTTTTGTGGATTTTTTCCTATTTTATAAAACACGCAATTCTAAATGAGCTTATAGCATACAATCATTCCACCATGCTAAATTAATACAGCTGATATGTAAATAACCAGTTTGCTCCTTTCTATTAATATGAAAGTAATTGTAAAAATGTTATATTGTGGTAAACTGCACAAAAAAGTTACTGCCTGTTGTTTTCATCCAGATTCAAAGTAAGCCAATTATCCCCTCACACAAACACATGCATGCATACACAAAGCTTATTTACATAAGAACTCAACATAGACACACATCTTCATTAACTGCAAGCAAAAACATCTTCAGATATGCATTCTTTCCATCACCAGAAGACACTGTCAGTGATTAGCAAAGCTTATCCTAGTGGGCCTGCTTCAGTGACTTGTTTGTCATGCATCAGTGGAAGGAGGTGTATGGGGTAATTGACAAGGCTTAACATTCCCACAAGGGCAGTTATCCTAGTACTAATCTATGAACCTATAAAAATGATCATGAATTTGCCTCTACAGTTCATAAATAGAAACGGCAGAGCAACACTTATAAAGATAAAGACACCATTCCAGGGGAGTAATCAGTTCAGAGACTAACTTGAGTTATGCAACTGGATTGTCTTATGTAGAGAGGAATCAGAATGCTCTTCACCTATGCTTAAGTTCATTTTAACCACAATGAAGGTAGATAATCTTAGGAAAGCAAACTATGAAAAGTGGCATTAATGAAACATGAAGAGAATTTAGATTAGAACTCTAGGAAAGTTGGTTTGTTAAAAGTATAGATACTTGTCCACTTTGATCCATGACTGATCTCTTGAAGAGAAATACCTCACAATCATGCTGTGGGGTAGACTCTGTCTGGTAGAATAAACTTCAACAAATCCCACCAATGGCTTTCACACCGGAGCATACATAGCATAGCATATACATAAGTATAATCTGGCAACCAGGCTGAAAGCCTGTTTATTGAGAGGTTTCCCCAGAAGCAGCTGGTGCTGTTTGGATGCAGGGCTGAAGTCCTTCAAATTTTCAATGAAACATTGTTTTTTGTAAAAATAAAATTATATTTATTATTACTTGGTAATAATTATTTCTATTACTTTTTAGCTATGACCTTTAGCACCTACAGCAGTCCTGCTCAGTATGTGTGTGTGTGTGTGTGTGTGTGTGTGTGTGTGTGTGCGCGCGCGTGTGTGTGAGAGTTATGGTTACTAAGGAAGAAAAAAAAGGGGTCGGTATGCTATGCTTTAAAGCAGCACAATGAAATCACTGCTCCCCAATAATAATTTTGGCAGTTGTGTTTGTTGTTACTTCTTCCTACTAAAACTAATAAAAGTAAAAAGAAAATGTCATATAAGCCATTTGGGATGCACAAAGTACCAGCCAGAAAAAGAAACTTCTTTCTTTTGTGCTGTTGCTATAGTTGCATGCTCAGCAGTAAGCTGTTCATCCTAAACTTACTGCTATGACCCAGAGAGCTGTAAAGCTGTAACCAGTGTATGTGAGACTGAGGATCAGAGCTATGTTCACTCAAAGAGTATGGTTATTATCTAGGCAACTGCTAGTTGTATGCTGGAGAGTCCGGAGTGTTTGTTTTTCTTTCTTTTTTTTTTTTTTTAAAGAAAAAAATGCATTAAAAATACAAAGCAAAAGTATCACTTTGTACTGCAGCCAGCCAGAAAGCATTGCAGTAACTGATTTGGATTTCATTTTTTTTTAAGCTGAATTAACTGTATAAGTATGTTCATGGGCCTGCTTACTAAATTATTTTTTTCACTTTGGCTATTATTTCCTTCATTTTTATTAGAGTAAGGCATCGGAAGTATACACAGAAAGCTTTTTGTGTAGAAAAGTTGAAGGCCTTCCAACTGTACATGAAAGCAAAGGGCAGTTACACTACACAAAAGATATGTACCTACCATAGCAATAGACCCTTGTTGCCTTGTTTTTATCCTGTTCACCCTTTGGATTATCAGATCTGACTGAACAGTACCTCTCAGAATCTGTGGATCCAGGGCTTTGGCTCTATCCCTAATCATAATTCCCTCCCTTCCCCCAAAATATCTCAGATCGAGTTTGCCTTCTCGTCCACATTCCATTTACCCACTATTCTAATGAAAAGGAGTAGTTATACAAACGGGAAAGGAAGTAGAATTAAGAAATTACAACCAGCTGTGGCTGCACAGTGACAAGTTTCCTGATAAGAACCCTCTATTCAAAGAGTAGCACCAGATGACAAATTTGAAAAGGGGAAGGAAGGTCGGATATTGAACTGGATGAAAACAAGACACCACATATCTATAGTTATGATAAATACATAACTTTAATATCTAATATCTTTTTTTCATCTGATTCAACCTCTGGGACAGACTCTTAAGTTATCAAACACTTGGGAGGCATTAAGGAAGGATATTCCTAAGAATAGCAAAGGACATATAGGATCTGGACTGTACATCCAGCTTGTAATGAGACACTAATGTGTGGACTCTGGACCAAGCTGCAGTAGAGCATATTTGATTGATACAGACTCTGCATAAAAGCAGCAGAAGTAGACATAAACCCCTGTTGAATAAGCTCCTGGTTTCTTGAGTAAAGGGAGTCCCAACTTTTCATAGACAAAAATGATGCAATCAGACAGCTACCTAGACAGCGTGACCTTAGATCCAGCCTAGCCCTTTTTGGCTTTGGCAAAGGCAACAAATAACTGATCTAATTTCCTACTGTCTTTCGTTCTGTGTAGAGAAAATATGAGTTGTCTATGAATCTCTAATAAATGTAACATATACTGTTCTTTATCATGAAATCTCGAAAAGAATCTTAGTGGTTAATTTTGGGTGCCACACTTGAGATGAACATGGGATTTGGTCTCAAACATACTCTGTCCTTATGAAAAAACAAATGAAGGGGTTTACACGAAAGTGCTTGCAATTCAGAAATCCTCCTCATTGAAGTAACTGCCATCAGAAAAGCAGTTTTACAAAAAAGGAACTTCAGATCTGCTGTGGCTGCTAGTTCAAAGGGAGCTTGACTTCAGGTTTGGAGCATAATAGTTATGTCCCATGGAGGAACTGGATCCCTGATAGGGGGCCTCATTAAAAAGTTCCTTTTAGAAAAGCCTTTGAGATCGCCAATGAGGCTACGGAAGTTTGATTATGGCCAGCGTGGAAACTGGAAGTAGCCACTAACTGAACCTTAACTGTGGAATAACAGGAACATTTTTTTGGGAAAAGATTTGAAAAGAAGTCTAGGACAGAAGTAAGGGACACTGAAATATGATCTATTCCTTTAGACTTTTCCCAAACAGAAAATCACTTCTATTTGCTGAAGTAAACTTTCCTACTGTTCAATTTATGTGATGCTGATGACAAAATATAAAATCAAAGCAGACAGCCTGGCATCTCTAGCCACCATTATAATTGGAAGAACCATACAGTTAGCTTCAGGGTCTTCAGATATGGGAGAAATTGCCTGGAAGGGTGACTCAGTAGATATCCAATGTCCAAGGAGGATGCAGTAGATGAGGCCAGGGGAAGGATAAGCATAATTGTTGGAACCAAAATGCAGCAATGATTATTCCCTTGCCATGCACCTTCTGGCTTTCTGAATTAATTTAATTATCAGTGGTATGGGGGAAAGCCTTAAAGAAGTCCCCAGGGCCAATTGTGGACTACAGCATCCCTGGGTGACTGACTTTGAGGAGGGATCAGGGCAAAACAACTGTTGCACTTGATGTTTAGGTATGAAGCAAAAAGATAGCAGCAAGGTTGGCCCTAATGACTGAAGATTTGATTTGCCACTTTCTATCTGAGGGAGCACTCATAAAATGGAAGGATGGACCTGTTCAACTTTTCCTCTAGGACATTAGAAGTTCCCAGGATGTGTGTTACTAAGGGAAAGCAACGAGAAGATATTGGCCACAGCCAAACTCTCATGGACTCTCATACATAGTGGTAATGATTGGCTTTTCCCATGCTTGTTGGTGTACCAGACTACTGCTATGTTGTCTGTTTGGAATGAAATCACATCCTCAGGGAGTGAGAGTCTTGAAGAGCCTGCAACGCAAGGAGTACCGCTCTCATCTCCAAGACTCTGATGTGAAAACTGGCTTCCAACTGTGACCAAGAGTCTTGGATCATCTTCCCTTTGTAATGCCCCACCCCACCCCAAGAGGGAAGCATTCATGGTTACCTCGGCCACTGGAGGAGATGGGGAGAACTCTTGACCTATGCAACTGGGCATCAGATGGATCCTAGTTTGAAAAGGATGCAACAGTTGGGACCATTATGACAGAGTCCACTGAAGGACCATCATGTGATATCTCGCTAGTGGAACTAATGTTACTGTTGAGGCCATCAGTCCTAGCAGCCAGAGCATGAGTAGTGCAGGAGAGGGATAATGGAGAACCTGAGTGGCTACCTGATGCAACAATGAGATCTTGGACTCTGGAAGTTTGGCTACTTGACTGATTGTATTGAGGTGGCATCCATTGAACTCTATCTGTAGTGTAGGTGTCAAATGACTCTTTGACTGACTGACCATAATACCTAACCTCTGAACAAGTTTGAGCAACAGGTTCACTGTTGGAAAAGAAGATCCCTGATTGGAGCAGTAAGGAGCCAGTCATTTACATATGGGAACACGTGGAACACTAGCAGTCTCAGATATGCTGCTACCACTGGCATGCATTTGGTGAATGCTCATTGGGCTGTGGTGAGACCAAAGGGTAGCCCTAGATTGGAGGTAACTTACTCCCAGCTGGAAATGGAAGAATCCCCTGGATTGTCTTGCTGTCCTGATATGGTAGTAGGGATCTTGGAGATCTGTAGAGCACATCTAGTCATCCATCCAAAGTAGGAGTTGAATGGGCTGAACTGTCACCATCCAGAATTTTTCGTATATTTTTCAAACTGTTTGAGGTGACTTAGGTCCAAAATTGTACTGAGGTCCCTTGTCTTTTTCAGAAATAAAAAGAATTTTGAATAGACTCCAGAGCCTAACTGGTCGGGGGGACCTGCTGGATGAATCTTTTTTTCCAAAAGCTTTGAAACTCCTGCTGTTGTGGATTCCATTTGATTGGATGGCACAATGGGAATCCTTTTCTTCTTTTAATGAGAGGAAACAAATGGAATAATGTAACCTCTAGTGATTATTTTCATCACCAATGTATCTATTGTGATAGCCTGCCAAGCTTGAGGGTGCAGGGATAAGTGCCTCCCCTTCCCATCTGTAACAGAAGTATGGAAATCGGGAAATCCTTCAGGAATTCTGATAGGATTTCTAAGTGGAAGGACTGGAAAATTCCTGATTCTGCGGTCCACCTTTGACTCTCAGGTGACATCCACTGAAACCCCCCCTCCCATCACACGAAGATCCATCCACATGAGTGTTCTGGTTAAACCCTTGAGATTCTTGAAATACCATAAGCACAATACACTCAAAAAACAAACAAAAAAAAAAAACACACACATCCCCCCTTGCAATTTTCTGAACCACATCTTCTTAGAGGTTCATGTTTACTAGGTTAACAACCACAAGGGCCATTTTAAGCCTAAACATGCACCCAAATCCCTGACAAGGTCTGGCACCCTTGGTAAGTGTAAGCAGGGGTTTGGGAGGAGAAAGATTTACAAGCAGGATCCTAGGAGATGAACCGTTTACAGGCTGCTTGTGTCCATTACAGCCCCTCTGGTTCCTGGAGGAGGTCCTCTGAGGAGTGGAGAAGTGAATTCCAATGGCAGACAGGGTTTTATTGTCTTGTTCACTCCTGTTAAGTGTATCCTTAAACCTTGCTCCAAAAAGTATTGAACCATCAAAAGAGGCATTATGAAAGACATCTTGAAGCCTTCTGCAAAGTCACACAATTCCATCCAGACATGCTGGTGTATGGCTATACCAGTGCCTACTGCTCTGGCCATACCATCAGCTGCATTAGAGAGCAGATGCATGGTTATGATGGACATTGTCTGAAGGGTAGACAGTTGAGACTCCACTGTTTTTGGATGTTCTCCTGTAAGTAACTTGAGAGGGACTTGGTGACTTCCTTTGTCAAGTTCCTCTGGAAGTGAGTCATATGGGCAAGGTAGCTCAGCACTATAAGGGCAAAAATCGCTGATGCATATGTCCATTTCCCAAATTTGTCCAGAGCCCTTGACTCTCTGTTAGGAGAATGGACACATGTACTCTCTTCCAAGAATTCTCTCTTCATGGCTGCCACAAATATGGCATCTACCAGGGGGACCTTGGTCAAGTGTGGTCTGCCTTTTCGTACAACTAACATTTTGTCTGGTTTCTTTAGAACTGGCTCTGCTGTTTCAGGACCATTCAATGTCTGCTGAGCCTCTAATTCTATAATCGTATAAGCAAGTAGTACCGCCCCAACATTAGAAGAACCAGCTCCAAAAGCCTCAAGGAACAAAAAATAAATTCCAGAATGTCACCAATGGTGGCATCTTCCAGAAAGGATTATGGGGACCCTTTCCCTTCATCCAAGTCTGTGCCTTCTGTGACTGACTCTGGGGAACACACTAAATGCCTCCTCTTGCATGTCTGTTTCCTATGATCTTGTCTTGTTGGGATGCCTGCAGAAGGATCAGAATCAGACGGGGAGCTGGTGTGGTAAGTACCACTATATCTGAATGAAGCTGACTGTCCCTGTCCACCAGGATATGGGGAGTCAGATATAGTGTCCCATAGGGTTTGGGATGGAGCTGAGCATACAGATTTTTAGATAAGCACTAGACTAGCTGCCCTTGTGGGCCATTTTAAGTATAGAAGACACCTCTTCTTTTGGCTTAACAAGAACCCTACTGAATGCCTTGAAATTTGAAGCTACAATCACAGCTGAAGAGGAATTCCTCCAATCTGAACAGGATACAGGAAGAGCCACTCCTGCTCTGACCCTCCCCAGCTCAGAGGGTGACAATGGAACCCAGCTATCAAGCAAAGAAGCACAAAGATGAAGAAGAAGCAGAGATGGATCTGGAAGTTTTGGAGTTGACTTGACCCCCCTCCCAGGTCTCAGCCATCAGACTTCAACTCCAAGACTTATTCTGATCTGACAAAATCTGAGTCGAGTAAGTAATGTATACTGTTGGAGTCAAGGTTAACAGGACTATCGGCTTTGATTATCACTAGGACTATTGGCTCCAAAGTGGATGCTTGGTTCTATGGGCATTAGATCCGATGGTTGGATCAGAATGGGATATAATAAAGGAGGGATAGTTGAATCTGTACCCAGTGCTGCCAATGGGGTTGGCACCAGGAGAGTCCTTAGTTGTATCTGCATCTGGAAAAATCCTCACATCATCCTGTTGATGTCTTCTTCAGTAAGACTCCTCGATGACTCGAAGGAACCCAACAAAGATACCACTGACAGTAGTCTCAAAAGATGCATTTCTTGCAAAAAAGGAGAATGAAGCCAGGGACAGAACATCTCTGGACAGTTGTAAATTATTACTGATATGACTTCTTGAGTCAGAGGCAATGAATGTGTCTGAGAGCAACACAATGAAATACATCACTGTAGCAATGATTTCTTTCACCTACATTGCTATCAAACATTAGAGGTGTACACAGAAGGCAGTTATCTTTGTGTGTTGGGAAAAGGCACTCAGTTTGTGTGTGAAAGCAAAGACCACTTATATGAATACTTACACGATTACTGATATGACAGTATATAAGCTTGACAACTGCAAGATGTGTTGCTATACTATCACCATTATGTACATTAGAATTCTTCACAGTGAAAGGAGGCATACCTTATTAGAAGAGGTAAAGCCCACTGACTCATTACATCTGAGAAAAGAACTATATTTAGAAATTCAGGGAAGACAATCCAAGGTTTGACTCTGAAGCTGTTACTTTCTAATTACTTTAACCTTCAGTACACATACTGTAAATGTCTACAGATTAAGTTCATAACATACATGCATATTTTTACTTTTTCTCACAGGGGCAAATAAATGATATATAAAATCTTAAATTTATTTTTATGTGTAATCAAAGAATTAGTAATAATATTTACCTGCTCCATAAACCTACATTTCCCAGGATTTCTAATGGTAATTCAGAAATAAAATGCAAAGCATTACTGAGAATTGTGATTTGGCACTAAAACATTCAACATGTAGCTGTTATATTACTTCTGTACATAAAAGCACTATATAACTACTGTTTATAACTAAATGCTCAGATCTGGTGTCACTAAAATGTTATTAGATAATGCCAAACCATTTTGGAGATTAAAATCTCCACTGATATTCTTCCTGCAGTACAATGCATGGTCATTAGACTATACTAAGTTACCAAGCTGCATTACATTCAGTTTCCACTAGGTGTGCCATATCAGTACATCACTTCTAGTTAAGGAGAAGAAAAGCTGCCCATGTACAAACGTTTATTGTACAGCCATATCAGAAAAAAAAAAAAAAAAGACAAAGGATTTTTCCTCTTGTAATATGCAATGACCCAACATTTAAGCAGTGAAAATGGTTTTATTCCCTTTAGTTTTATATACGGGCCAGGCATATTTTTATCAATTAGGAGAGAAGTTGTGGACAGTAAAGAGATGAAGCATTTTACCTGGGAGGGAAAGAGGACAAGGGTCAAGTGGGATAAGCAAACCTTCTAAAAGAACAAGGGGTTTAGAATGACCTAATCTGAAGGAATATTTCAGAGCTGCACAGTTAAGGTTCATTATATATCACACAACCATAACAAGAAATGGAAAGGTAGTAAAGAAACAGGTCAAGAATACATTTGGGTTGCAGGCTAGGGACTGCCTTCCGTATCAGGGATTGATATCAGAGTATAGGCAAAGAGAAAGAGACAGGGGTATCCTAAGTAAAAGACCTGCTCTGGTAGAGTTTTTAGCTGAATCTAGAACATAAGTTGCTGCTAAAAAAGGGATAATTAGTGGGGTGCATAAAAATATTGTACAGTAACTATAGGAATAAATCAGAGGAGGTTGGAAAAGACTGGGAAGAGACACTGGATAATCCATTTACAAACAAACAATTGACATGTGCATGTCTCCCAAACATGTAACAAAGTCTAGATGATTTAGGATTTTTGCTTTGAAGTGTTTGCATAGGTATTGTTTTACCCCAACTAGACTCCAAGAAGATTTCCCAGGCAGATTTCAAATGTTGGAGGTATGACAGGGAAGAAAGAGGTAACTGGAAACACATGTTTTGGGAGTGTAATGAGTTGGCAGACTTTAAAAATTCTATACAGAATACTCTGTCAGAAATATTGGGTGTTATATTTCAATGCAATAAGGACTGCCAGGTGTGTAATTAAGGATTTTTTTTTTGAGTTGGGATACATGATCTGAACTGCCATGACACAGTAAGAACTTAAGTTTAATTCTGATGGCTGTCAAAAATTCTGATGGCTGTCAAAAAAAGCAACTACTAGAAAACGGTAATCATAGTCTAAACCAACTGTATTTGAAGAAGTGAATATTTTAATAAAGATAAAAGAGCTGGAAGTGGGATCATTAGAAAAGGGTAGGAGCAAATTACAATGAAAATTTGGAAATTGTGGGAACAATACCTACAGAATAATGTTTTGGAGGAGGAATGAGGTTTAAGGGAAGGCAGGAATTGATCTACTTATGTAATGCTGGATTGATGATAATTGTATAAAAAATATATATGTGCTGTATAATGTTTGTAATTGTGAACATATTAACATGATTTTTCTTTTACTTAAATGTATGTTTGCCTATGCCTTTAAAAAGCACCTTTATTGAATTATCTCTTGTGACAGAGGCAAACTTATATTTATATAAACATAAACAAATTATATTAAGTTCACATTTACAAATATTATACATCGCATATATTGTTCTATACAATAAAATCAAACCAACAATACCTAAATTGCTCAATTCCTGGTTTCTCTTAAACCTCATTCCTCCTCCAAAACTATGTCTAAGTCTTAAGTTGTTGTTGTGTCTTTCAGCTTTTCCCGGTTAGGGGTCAACACAGCGAAACTCCGGTCTGCTAATGATTGGTAGTTGATTTTTACGTGCCGAGTTACCAGCCCTGATGCACAACCTTCTACGAAGGTACGCCCATTCACGCATGTCTCCACACAGAAGACGCTCTAGCTGAGAATCGAACCGGACAGCGTCTTACTGTGAGGCGACAACGCTACCGCAGCACCACCACCGTGGGCTGCCTATGTCTTAAGTAAAGGTGTTAAAAATTCCATTGTCTGAATCAGCTAAAATGGTATTGTTAAACTCAGAATTGGGCTGCATGTAAATCATTGAAGGAATAATGGCAGTCTTAAGTGCATTTTTGTGCATTTTGCTGTTAAGTGGTATGTCATACAGGTGTTCTGGGTGGAAGGGGTATAAGATTGTAGAGTGAAATCAAAATGTTTTTTTTTTTACATTTGTTTACCGGGAAAGTCCCCTTTTGTTAATTCTGTTCTCTAGTATTTTGAAAGATGATGACTACACAGGAGGGTTCTGAAATAACTCCTAATGCATAAATGTTGTACATCTGTGTAGACATCTGTGTAGGCTCAAATTGCCCTGATTTTTATTGACTCATGACAGTGCAGCATCTCAGACAGAACTATACACTTGTCCTCTATTTTAAATGATAACTGGTTCTCACAGCTGTAGTGACCTAGGACTAAGAATA
The DNA here is from genome assembly GCF_019279795.1 of Protopterus annectens. Lineage (NCBI taxonomy): Eukaryota > Metazoa > Chordata > Ceratodontiformes > Protopteridae > Protopterus > Protopterus annectens. Next base: position 1,995,862,565 of record NC_056729.1, on the reverse strand, counting down.
ATAAAGTAATGGGGTGCATGGCACTTCTCCCCTTTCTTTAGTTTTCAAGGGAGAGTTGATCAGGCTGTATGTGAAAATGAACAGGAGATACATTTCATTGTTGTCACTGTATGAAACAAAGTTAGGTCTGAGTATTTACAGAATATCACAAAGTAGTTTCATGCAATCAGGACTGAGCAGTTCTCTGTTTGGAGGTGATTATTTTTGTGGTATAACAATGGGGGTCTATGTTAAATCATTGAATGCTTAAAAAAAGAGAACAATGATTTATTGAACCCATGTAAGTGAAAGCTTACAATCTCAAATGCTTAGAACAGCAATTTTTTCCAAGGGGAAAAAAAAAATCGTTTCACCAAAAAAAAAAAAAAGGTTAAAACATTACATAAACTGGGGGGGGGGCTTTGCCCCCCACACTCCCCTACTTAAATATACCAACTCTGAGATCACAGTACAGTCAGAAAAATGGCAAAGTAATGGAGGCAGCCAAGAGATTTCTTTCCCAGGGAAAAAAATTTGCTTATATGCCATTTGGCTATTTTGCCTTTTCTTGCTTTCAAGTTCGATCAAGACGCATTCGAAAGAATGCGTCTTCGATCATTTAATAGGAACTCTAACAATGGAACCTGTTCAACTGCCTCACATCTGAAATATATTTTCTTTCTCAAACTATCGCTGGTACATAGTCATAGTAGTAAGACTACTGCTGGAAGACTACTTTGAATGTACACGGTGGTACATAACTAGTTATTTATTTATTTTTTGTACAGGTTAATCATCTACATAGTCTATCACCTCTCTGACCCCTTTCTGACTTGCTGTCTTTGTATATTACAGTGAGCCACCAGTGCATTCTGTCTTTTCTACCAGTCCATAACTTTGTTCTCACTCTTTCCCTTGTTTAGAGAGGTCCAACTCTTCACAGGAAGTACTTAATGACTCATAAGGGATGTATAGTGACCCTGCAATAACAAATCAGAGTAACCATGGAATGGCCATCACACTGCTGTGGATTCTGGAGTTGATAAGTGAAGGCTCTACACCTCTGACATGCCTGGCCTTCCCACAGACCACAGCATGCTATGATGTACAGACTAGGAGCATCCATGCCTCCTGCCAATTGTCAGTGTAGTCTATAAGCCCAACCCAAATGCACAGCCTCAGTCCATGACCTACATGTAATCCACTGGTCACCAATGAGCAACAGGCCATGGCCAGCATCACTAACACATCACCATAATCTTTCCTCCTGAGGCAGGTGAGCAGACACCTGCTTTATTAATCCTCTCCTATGACTAGTTATTTATTTAAAAGTGTAATCATGCTAAGAGTTGACCCAGCCTTAATGTAGCATCATCCCACTACAATTAGCTTCAGCCACCCATTCAGTTACTTTCTGCAGTGTCATCTTGCTTTGAAATTATGAGCCGCATCTGAGCTTCCTCCATCCACCAATAGGAAAGAAAACCAAATAGTATCAGATGCATGGTTCTACTGAAATAAGCCAAAGAACACTTGATATCCATTTTATACAAAAAGATATTAACAGGATAAGCACAAAGACACAGTTTTCACGGGCGACAAGGAAGCAACATCTGGTTAACTGACTTGCTCAGAGTCACATAGTAGGCAGCTGCAAACTGTGGGACTCAAACCCAAGTCTGCTTCAAGGTCTAGACATAGCAGCACACAGTCTTAAACTTAAATAATTCAGATAATAAAACAGGCAATTTGACAGACTGATTAAGAATACATTTTGAAACTATAGGAGTAGGAAATATAGATTGGCAAGAAATGCTACTTTTATGAAAAATCAGAGAAGTTTCTTCTTACCATTAAGATGCAAAAACTCTGATATATGATGAGTCTATGACTCATAGATTCATAGGCATTAACTTTGCAATCAGTCTGCAGACCATTACAAGTCTAGTTCAACTCCCATATTCAAAACTTCCAGTCTCATGGAAGGCAAGGTAAGCTAGACCATGGGAGAACTTCAGACTACCCATCCAATTATCAAGGCTTACCTTGAAGCTGCAATACTGGTACTCTGATTGACATGTTGTGGAAGTTTGTTACACAGGTGGGGGGGTACAGTGAGATATGAATCTATCAAGTCAGTGTATCTCATTTATCTTTTGATGAAGGTTTAGTTCTTTTTAACCAAGTATTTGAGTCACCATATGTTCTGCAAAGGAATAAGAAATCAAGGAGGACTGGATCTTTCATGGCTGAAAAAGGCGAGTTACAGATTTTCACTGAGGAGTCAGTAAGAGACTAAGTACAAAACAAGGGATGTCTGTCTGTCTTGATAATTAAGATTTCTGAAAACACTGATCTTTTTAGTTATGAATCAATGAGGTATTTCAAGATGAGTGATATATTCATACAAATAGATGTCAAAAGGTGCATTATATTCAGCAATGGGTCTGATTTCTGGATGTAGAGGAGATGCCTTTGGAAATGAGATGAACCAGATTCTGAACTTTTATGGGGCTATAATGGTTAAGCAATAAGGAATTATCAACAAGTGTTCCTAGGTCCCTTACAACAGTGTCTGATTGGAGGAGTGTGTCACCTATATGGTATGAGAAAAATATTTTGTGTAACAAAATGATCTATACTACATTTTTCACATTTAATTTGAGACTACTGCCCTTGTGCCAGTTGTTGTTGTTTGTCTTTTGGCTTTTTCCCGGTAAGGGGTCGCCACAGCGGAACTCCGGTCCGCTAATGATTGGCAGTAGATTTTTTTTACGAAACGCCGAGGTGCCAGCTCGACACACAACCTTCAATGAAGGCACGCCCATTTACGCACGCATGTCTTTCAAACGCTACCCAACCGCGGGGAGGACATGCAGACTCCACACAGAAGGCACTCCCAAGCCAAGCCGAGAATCGAACGGGAGAACCTCTTGCTGTGAGGTAACAATGCTACCGCCGTACCACTGTGGCATGCCCTTGTGCCAGTTGTTAACATGCAGACAAGTGTAAGTTGGGTGTTGTTATTGCTCCAGCATGGATTTCACCATGTTAACAACTGGCCCTTGTGCCAGCTGTTAACGTGGTGAAATCCATGCTGGAGCAATAACAGCACCCAACTTACACTTGTCTGCAAATGTAGAAATGTTGCCCTGAACATATGAGAAATAGATGCCAAATGGGTGTGGGTCCAACAGTGAGCCCTGTCATAAACCATTAGTAGCTTTTTTTTGCTATCAGAAGTGTCACCTGCAAATCTAGCCACATGGGTTCTGTCATTCAGCTAGATTGTTACAGACTGCACAACATAAGGATTTATATTCAGATTTACAAGTCTGTCAATAATGCCTGCATGGAGGATAGTGTCCAAGGCCTTGAGGAGGTCCAGATATGTTGAATGTATGGCCTAACCACTATCCACTACTTTGTTGACCTTTCTAAAGGCACTATTTGCCACTGTGGTCAGAAAGTCCTTCTATGTGGCACATCTCATTATCAGGGGTTTTGCATCCAGGAAGAAAGAGGTCATCATTTCTCTCTACTCTTCCCTCATTAGACCAGTCAAAAAGTATAATGCCCCATTTGGCATGTACCTCACTAGACACCTTTAACAGCTGGAGAGGTCTCAAAAGTACCTCATAAAGAGGATCCTAGGCCTTACACACATGTTCTACATGGACAGATTCAAAAAAACTCCAGCTATTCTCTGTTTCATATCATCTACTAACAGGTGATCTCTGCTTGACTTACAAAGCCATGTCTGACCCAGCTCTGTTAGAAATGCTACATCTAAAGAAATCCCAATCCCTCCACACCACACGCTCCAGAGACCGCAACCTCTTTACCACAATCAACAGAACATACAACCCAGAGACTGCCCATGCTCTGGAATAGACTTCCCATACATGTCAAGCAGAGCACCTCAGTGGCCCTCTTCAAGAGAAATCTTGATGAGTGGATGGGAAATAGAAAGTTCACCCCAGGGATCACTCCAGTTGCTCTACTTTATATTGGCACTGGGAAGTAATGTCGGGTGGCACGATGCCAGGCCACTTCTATGGGCTAGGCTTGTAAAGGCTCCAGGGCCATTAGCCTAGTACACACCTATGAACCTATGAGGTTAAAAGGCAGGACCTTACTTACACAAAGCCGAACTTATGAAGGTCAGGGTTAAGAAGTTTTCAATGCCCAGATTAATGAGGTCTGAGATAATATGTTCCATAGTTTTACATATCTGTAATGGGTCTATAGTTGCTAGGTCTGTGGTCGCATCACCCTTATGCAATGGCATTACAGTGGTTGTTTTCCAGGTTTCAGGAATGTAGCCAGTGGATAGGTTTCCTTAAAAGAGGTTAAGTAGGAGTTCAGATAGACCATATTTGGCACTGATAATCTGGCAACCTAGCATATTATCAGGGGCCATGGAAGAGGTATTTTTAGCTTTTGAGAGGGCTGAGAGAACTTGCTACATAGTAATTAAAGAGGGTGGCTGAGATTGTTGAATCTGTAGAATACATTTAACTGTGGATGGAGTAAAATTTGCATTAAATGCATCAACTATGATATTAGCTATTTTCCTTGGCTCAGGTGTGTACTAGACTAGCTCCAAACATTGTTGAGTATTAATTGCTAACTTCCTGACATAGTTAAATAAAGATTTGTGATTATTTTTGGTTTTAATAGCAATTTTATGTTCATACTCAGCTTTTAGTTTCCTAATGGTTTCCTTAAGCTGTTGACTAATTTGCTTAAGTGCTCTCTTAGGACATGTAGAATGTGACCACTTATAAGCATTAAACAATTTCTTTCTCTTATTATATAATTTATTTATATGGGTATTCATCACTGTATGAGCCTCTTTTTACATTTTACATTATATATGGTATGGAAAGAAACTGCCTTATCAGTACATTTAAGTCAGACTAGATGTCTGAGACACAGTTTGTGGGTTTAGCAATGGGATTCATTGGAGAAGAATGTATTTAGGTCATCAAGTAACCAAAGGTTTGCTTTTGAGAAGTCCATAAACACATGGGTATTTACATGGAAAAGTACTACCAGTTTTAAAGGAAAAGGTCACGAATTTATGGTCTGATTTCACGGATTCACTTGAGAATCTCGAAAAACCGAAATACTGAATTTCAGTTTTCTGAAATTCAAATCCCGAAACCTTACAAGCCCGAAACACCACAAGTGCAAAACTTGAAATACCAAACATACACTACAAACACAACACACACATACACATACTCTCACCCCACAATCAAACATACAATCCTAAAATACAAATAAGCAGGGGGGCAAGCCCCCCTGCACCCCCATGTAGGGGGCTGTGCCCCCCACACTTCCCTACTTATATATTCTAACTCTGAGACCGCACAATCACACACACAAATGTAACTCACACCCACACATTTCACAACCAAAACACACACTAACATACACTACAACCCATAGCCTACATACTCATACAGACTTACCTGCACTTGCATCCATTCATACACCGCAACACCAGAAGCTCCGAACTTTGGGATTTCGAATTTCGCGCTTCTGGTGTTTTGAGATTTCAAGCTTTCGGGCTTAGAATTTCGGAAAACTGAAATTCGGTATTTCAGATTTTTTGAAATTCTAAAGGAAACCTGATTTCACAGGCAGAGGATACACATGGAGCTGTGCAAGAAGTGGCCATGTTTACGAGAACTAGATCAAGGTTACTAGGGTCACTAGTAGGATGGTTAACAATCTGCAAAAGAGAGTAAGCATTTATAATGTCAAGGAAGTGCTGAACATGCAGACCATTGGCAGTTTAGGTGAGACAGTTTATTGATGTATTGTTGAAGTCCCCCCACTAAAAAGGTTTTGGGTTTAAAGGGAATTTCATATAACATGTTAAGATAGCTTTCATGCTCACTGGGGAACATACAGGACATTTTATAGCTAGCTATGAAGCAATAATTGGTCTTGTTTATGGTGATTGGACATCTAGGATTTCAAATTTGGAGTCCTGAGACTCTGTCGTAAAGTGGCGATGATATCCTTGACAAATATTGATGCTCCCCCACTGGTCTGAAAATGTGATATGCAATATATCCAGGAATAGAGGGACTGTATTCACTACAATGAAACCATGTATCTGTATGTAACTACACATACACGAACATGTTCAAGTTGCATGAGAGCCTCAAATTCAGGTATTTTTTGTTAAGACTTCCAATGCTGAGTACAGCCACATCAGTGTGTTCAAAATTACAGTATACTAGGTTGAAATGTCCATTAGAAGAACGTTGTCTAAAAAAGGCAGTATAGGGACAGGAAAGGCTTTAGCCAGAATATGAAAGCCTTGGCAAAAGAGGTGAAGAACATTCCTGGAAAAGAAGGAAAGCTTGTCAGCCATCTCATTCCAAGCTGACAAATTCTGTATTTCTCCTAGAAGGTCAAGGTAATCATCATAAGGAATAGGGGTTTATAGAAAAAGTATATTGAAGAATATAAAGTGGCACAAAAGGAAGAAGAGAATTCTTTGACAAAATTCAAATCCCAAGGCAGAGATGTCCTAAATATAGGTGGTTTCAGATGCTAAATAAAAAAACAAGGATATCTTTGTCAGTAGGAACTGTGCCATCATATACCTACACATAGGTTATGAAATGCAGAAATACCATACACATGGACTCAGATATACAATTATTGAAATTTTGAATTAGATAAATACAGGATTTACCCCAAACAACTGGAAAAGAAAGGAAAGTGGAAGGAAACCTCTGTCACTGATCCACTGCATGAATTCAGTGTGTGTCTTTTGGCTTTTCCCAGTTAGGGGTCACCACAGCGGAACTCTGGTCTGCTAATGATTGGCAGTAGATTTTTACGTCCTGGCTTGCCGGGCCTAATGGACAACCTTCAACGAAGGAACGCCCATTCACACATGTCGCCACACAGAAGACGGTCTAACTGAGAATCGAACGGGCAACGTCTAACTGTGAGGCGTCAACGCTACCGCAGCACCACCACCGCAGTATACTGCATGAATTCAGTAAGCTCCAATAAACTCTTGCTCCAGCAATCACTTTCATTATCAATTCAGCTACATTAACTAAAGGGCATAACAATGCAAATGTCTGTACATAATGTAACCATCTGTAGTAAGGAATAAACACTTTGCTGTAGATAATGTAAATATTATACTGCACTATTGTAAACAGCTTTGTACTAATTCGTAAGATCAATGCCACTGCTTTAAATGCATGTAAAAGTATAAAATAAATGTCACTTTTCAGGCATTATTTGCTATGCAGTTCTGTTCTCTAACTACTCATAACTGCTTTGATGTATGTTTGATATTTTGTTTCATTTTCTTGTTTTGACATTTTGTCATATTTGCTTTGTTAATTTTTGCTCTTGTTTGCAACTACCCTGAAGCCCAGATCTTGGCTGAAATGGGTCAGCTAACCTGCCTATGTACCAAGTTATCAGATGGGTTTATAAGCTTACCCTTCCACTGATGGTAATGCAAATACAGTGCTATGTATCAATGACATGCTTTATTGAGACAATGGACTGTATTCTCATTGGTAGATTACTTGAATAATTAAGCTAATTTATTATATAATGAGATGGTTCATTTGTTTGCATCTGATGAAGTCTGAGCAACTTAGATGAAAACGTTGTGTGTGGAATTGTGTTTGTGTGTTTGAATTGACTATTAAACCAACTTTGGAATTCTATCATTGATCCGACTATTTTCCTTCATCTGTGGTACTTATTTTGTTTAGTTTTGGAGTCAGTGTTTAAGTACCTGTTCCAGTGGTATTTTTGGTTACACTGAAGTGACAGTGACTCCCTCAAAGGCAGCAGTGTTCTGAACTGTGAGACCTAACATATGCACTCCTTGGAAAAGGGCAAAGGTAATGGATACCAAATGACAGGTGAGCAGAGGAGTTTAGAAAAGTATCCATGACCACAGATTAAGTTGATGTGATCACTAGCCACACTCCTAATAAATGGCATTAAACACTGGGATAATTTGGGTTACATTAAAATAACTACAGCCTGTGAGAAGGTAACTATATATGAGGGAATTTCATAGGGAATAAGTATATGGAACTGCTGAAATGTTCCAAGATATAAGGACAGCAAGAGTCGTTGGAAGCTGCAACAGAGATACCTGTATGATACCTGTATGAAAATGCAGACTCAGGGAGTGTTTACAGGCAGCAAATAGACCAAACATGACAAGAAAATAAGAGAAGACATCAGACCAAAGGAAAATGAAAAGCAGTGTGCATTGCCTAACAGTGAAGTAGGCACTTGCAAGTCAAATGGAAAAGACTGCAAAGCTAAACAGACAGCAGAAGCTGAACTGGAAGTTGTTGGAAGAAATCCAGAAGATGTCAAGGAAGTTGGATCTCCAAGCCTGGGCATGTAGGCTAATTTGATTCTTGACTACCACCTAAACCATTAGAAAACAGTTGAGGAAGTCTTCCAAGGGCCAGTGAAGGTTTGCACTTGGAAAAAATCTCAGACTTCTTGCTGATGGGGACCTGCCACAGATTTCACAGCTAAACCTAGATCTAGGCATTGGATGGAACTTAAAGGGCTGTTTCCCATCTACAGATTCCTTTTTGAGTTGGATGGTGATCAAAGACATAGTATTATAAAAGTGGTAAATGTGACAATATCTTGACTTCTCTCCCTCTAATCAGCTGAAAACTTCTGGAGCTACTTGCAAACAGATTAAAGCTAGCATTGGTAGCATTCAAAAGTATTTGTTGAAACTCAAAATGGAGACCCAAGACATGTAAATAATATTTCAACATGTCATCGTCTTGAACCTAACAGTGCTGGTTTGTGAGCCCACTGCATGAAATATAGCCTTGAGAGGCTGCGGATGAACTTCCAGTCATCAAAATTGCTAAATAGCCGTGTCTTTCACTTAAGTTGGGCAACTATACCTTGTTGTTTCTTCTGAAGCTGTATCCCCTATACAGGAAAAAGTACACTATTAATATGTAGACCATGAGTGGACATTGTGCAAAATTTTCTTTCTGCAGACATCTGGGTGTTAGGAATCCCCACCTGCAAGAAAACCAATGAAATGGTGAGGTATATTCTTGCATTCAGCAGCAAAGGTCGCAGCATTAGTGAATAAAAGGTGATGGTCGCAAAAAGGAATGACCAAAAGAAAAGGCTCAGTGTAGTTGAGCGCAATCTCTAGCAACTTGGCTGGCAAGCAGTCACGGATTTTCCAGACATGTTTACTGATAACATAAGTAACTAGAAGCAACAGTGGTGGCAGCACCCTCATCAACAGTTGCAGCAGGCTAAAATATTCCATCTCATCTTTACATCCACACAAAATTACACACAGAAAACCCACATAAAGTCCAATTGTATAGAATAGTCCTCAGATAAGAGACCATCAGGAGTGTCAGGCAAGCCACCTGAATACAAAGTAGAGGAAACTGGAGTTTGGCCTTGAATATTGCAACACATGCAATACTTCATTGTGGGTTCCAAGAAAAGGTCAAAATGTTCCTCTATGAAAAGATCATCCTCTTCCTCCTCCTCTACCTTTTCATCAGAAGCATGATGACAAGCAGCTCAGCTGAATGGCTCAAGATGCTGCCTGGAAGAGAAGATCTCAACAGGCCCCAACCAGCAACAAACTTATTAGTAAAATCAGCCAAGGCAAGGGTATGCTGCTGAAACTCTGACATTTGTGTCTCCAAACAAAACAAGAGAACAGACAGCTTTCCATTTGTCTGAATGATCATGGTAATAAATTCAACAGTAACACTGTCAAGCACAGTGAAATAATCATCACCCTGACACTACTGATAGTGCCACTCTAAATGAGATTAAAATGGTTTCAGCATTGACAAGAAAGAAAAAAAAAATTGTGGTTACCGACAATTGTCTCATGTCAGTGGTAAGGCTACTGAGAGCCATGATAAGCTGCTTGGCAGTGTTACAAGTGACATGGGAGAGAGAATGTTAGAATGCTGCAAGTAGCAAACTTCATCAGTTCAACCAAATGAAAATTCCAGCAGGATAATCCACAATACCAGAGGAGCAGAGGGTCAGCAGATGTCTGACCTGAAATACCCACATTGGAGGCAAAGATGTATTTTCCAAGTGTAAGGAAGCATGACATATCAATGACAAAGTCACAGACAACTCCATAGTTGCCGTTGTCAATAAAGGTAATGAAAAAAGCCTGATCAATAATCCTCTAGATGACGTTTGGACAAAATAATGTTGATAATGTACTGCAAACCTACCTCCCCCTCTACAGTAGTGTTATTACTTCTTGTAATGCCCTACTGTGGACTCTAAGAATATAATCTCATCTTTGTGGAAGAATGAGAGAGTTTGCTTTATTCTTTGCAACTGATTTATTAGGGTATTGCCTCAGCACTTTAGCAGACTGAGAAAAAATATGTACCTTTCATGTTTGATGAGGGAGGGGGCAATGATCAGGATGATGAGATGTCCCAAAAGCAACATAAAATGTTGAATGTTCATCTTTTAGAGCTAATTTTACTCAGACGTTTAAACTGATAATAAACAAGTTACATAACTATACTTAAAAGACACAAATAAACTAGTCACAGGAGAAAGTTAAGTACTGATACTCTTAAAAGCAAGGAAATAAAACTACATAACTGCAAGCAGCTATAATGGAAGGCAATCTTTTCAGGTGATGGTAAATAACTGAAGAGACGAGTCCACTTCCTCTTCCTGTACACTTTTCTTCCACTCTGATGTCAAAGAAATAGAAAAGAACTGTGCTGGGCCCACAAAGAAAAAAACTTTGGAAATCACTAAGAAACTACAGTGGTGTAAGTTGATCAGCACAACAGTAGGTGTTCAGATGATCACTGCTGCAGTAGCCTTAGCTATATAGGTTATATATTGTCAAGAATATAACAGCTGACCATCTTCCAAAGTTTCATGTGCCCAAACTGTCAAGCAGCTTGAGCTGAACTGACTAAAAGACAACTTTATGCTAGCAGAGAGATGGAGGCTGAGCCCTGAAAGAATAAAGCTAGGAATAACAAACAATAAATGTCCACACCCTGGCATAAAAACGCACCAAAAACAAGAGGGAGCATCTACTGCAACAATGATCATTTGAACATCTACTGGTATGGTAAGTTCAACTTACATATCTGTACTATGTTCTTCATAGTGATCATTGCTGCAGTTGCCTTAGCTATATGTGTATATTACCAAAGCTAACTATATCTGAGAGGTGGAGGGAGAATGGGTCCAGCAGCCCCTGCATAATGGTGCTATCAAAGCATGATCTAGACCTAGAGAAGGTATCCAACTTATAGTGCTTTGTAAAAGTATGTACAGAGGTCCAAGCAGCAGCTTCTAGAATACTTCTAGACTCTAACCCTTTCCAAAAAGTCATAGAAGTAGTAATCAAAGTCCTTGTATAGTAGGCCTTGACTTTGCCTGGAATAGTTTTTCATGGTGAGTATAACAAAAGGTACTAGCCTTAGACAACCATTTGGATACAGTCTGTTTTGACACCATTTGCCCTTTCTTCTTACCTTCACATGAAATAAACAATTGATCTGATGATCTGAAAGATTTAGTTCTGTCATGACTGTACCTCAGTTGTCTGTTGACATCCAAGGTGTAGAGCATCCTTTCTCCCTCATTTTTAGGTTCAGGAAAGAAGATGGACAATTTAACTGAAAATAAACATGGATACCACTTTAGGCTTAAAAAAGAAGTATCAGTTCTCAAAGAAACCCTGACCTTCTAGAAAATGAGGGAGGGTTGACTCAGGCCTCTCAAGGAAAACCCCCTTCAAGAATATTTTGATATGTGACTGCCTTGAAAGAGGAGGATCCATAGACAGATATGCTGAAATGGCTGACAAATGAACCTTGACAGAGGAATAAGAAAGGTCATAGGATAGTAACTCACACAAATATTGTAAAACCAGAGAACAACTAGTCCCAAATGGGTGCTGGTTATGTTATTGGCTCCAGCTAGAAAAACTTTTCTATTTGCTAATACATGGCTTTCTAGAAGCAGGCTTTCTTGCCTCCATTACCTTCTGCACATCCTCAGAAAACAGGTGTCTAAATGGAATTAAAACCCTATCATCCACGCAGTTAGCTGAAGCTGACTAATGTTGGGGTGTCTCAAACACCCCTGTTCTTGAGTGAGTAGATACATTCTGTGAGGAAGCTTGTAGTAATTGCCCCTGGTCATTTTTAACAAGAAGGGTGTCACCACAATGATTTCTGGGGATTCTTTCTGAATCTTCAGAAGTACCCTGGATATTAGTGGGAAGGCATATATTCCTGTCCACAGAAAAGAAAATACATCAGCTTTCCAGACCTGCTTGAATGGAGTCCCGGAACAGAATTTTGCCAGCCAGTTGTTCAGAGAGGAGGCAAAGAGGTCTACTTGAGGATCTCCCCACAGATGGATCAAATCTTGGAAGACCCCTTGATCTAGTTTCCATTTGTAAGGTTCTGCCCTGGTCCTGCTAGTTTGTCTGCCACACAATTTTGCTCTGACAGAATGTAGGATGTGAGTACAGTGAGATTGTGCTGTGAAGCTATATCCCAAGCTAACATGGCTAGTCTGCAAAGGAGGTAGACCTAGTTCCCCTTGCTTGTTGATGTATCACATTACTGTGATATTGTCAGCAACCACTTGAGGAGGTCCTGGGGACCAAAGATGGTTCAGAAAATTGACAGCCTTGATCAGGGCAAGCATCTACTTGATATTTATGCACTTACATCTGTCCTTGATGTCCCACACCCCCTTCACTTTTATCTCTTCTGAAACTGCTCCCCAAGCAAAGTCCAAAACATCTGAGGTAACTGACTGCTTTGGAGCAGGGAGGGAGAAGGGAAGACCCTGAATTAAGGATATCTGTTGTTTCCACCAAGCAATTTCTCTTCTGACAAATCCCAGTACTGGGATCTGAAAAGACAAAAGGTGTTGATGCTGGGACTAAACAGATTTCAAATACAACTGTATCTTTCTCATGTGGAGTCTTGCCAGGGGCATCTTGAGATTCATAGATGCCATGAGACCCAAATTCCTGAGGTATTCCCTCCTGGTGTCTGATGTCTGAGTAGGAAAACTTAGAAATAGATCTAAATAAAATCTATTTTTTTTTTCATGTGGAAGTGAAGCTCTTTCAACTGAGGTCTCTAGTTGGCATCCCAGGAACACAATCCTGTGTGAGGGAGTCAAGAAAGACTTTTGAATTTTCTATTGGAATCCCAGCTTGTGTAAGAGATCTCTCACCCAAGAGAGAGGGAGATTCCTGACATTTTGAAAAAAAGAGTCTGCAGCGATAAAAAAGTCATCTAAATACAGAAAAATGTATGTACCCTCTAGCCTGCAAAGAGCTATAACTGGAGCCAGACACTTTGTGAATACTCTTGGTGCAGTGGATAGTCCAAAGGATAAGGCAGTGAATTGATAATGTGATCCAGACACACAAAACCTTAAGAAACGCCAGAAGTCTGGATAAATAGGAATGTGACGATAAGCGTCTTTTAAGTCTAGTGTTACCAGGAAATTTTAAGGAAGAAGAAGAAGAGGCAACAGGTCATGAAGTGACAGTTTTGAATTTGGGGACTATCACAAACTTGCAACCTCTTTTTAAAAGTCTGCTTACCTGAATTTTGTTGAGACTGTTTATGTTTTTTTTTTTTTAAATCAAAACTGGATGAGAAGAAAGAAAATCCCTTGGACAATTTGAGAAAGGAGGGCTAAAAAAATAGAGATTCCCTGGATCAGCTTGCCCTTTCATCACACTTTTAGATCACCTCTGCTGCAGAGGGGTCAAACATTAAATCTCTATCAAAGGGAGAATTTAAAATCTCATTTTTAACGTCATCTGGAAGGTACTGAGAATACAGCTAAGCAAACCTCCTTAAAACCATACCAGTGGCCATAGCCCTGGAAGAAGTATCACCAGAGTCATACATACACTGCAAACAATGAGCAGTGACCTCTGCAATTGAAGAAACTAAGTTATTTAAAGCAGATTTTTCTTCACAAGAAGAAACTATAGATAAAACATTCCTCATACTTTCACAACATGTTAGAATAAACTTTTAACATATGAGCCTGATAAAAATTTTGAAATTCAAAGTTGGAGAAGTTCTCACTTTTTACCATAACTATCAGTAATTTTCCCATCCTTATTAGAAAGAGTAGGATTTGAATTAACTAAGTGCTAAGCAGCAGAGGAGTGAACTAAGGCTATCACTCCTGGATCAGGTTTGGGAATAGTGTATAAAAATGTAAAAGATTAAGGAACTTTATACATCCTATCTGCCTTTTTAAGAACAGCTGGATGACTATCAGAAAACTGCAGGCAGAAAGACAAACATCCTCTAAAGCAGACAGGACAGAAGGAATGGGTCTAGGTCCTGGAATATCCTTCTATAACAACTCAGCATTTTTGAGGGACTGAAAAACCTTGGTGTTCTCTCACTGAAAACACAAGGCCATTCTAGCAATAGGCTCAGACTAAGAGAAATCCCCACAGGGAGAATCAGAAAGAGAGCTCTCCACTGCGTCTGAATCAGAAATCTGGGGACAAAACCCTGAATGCATCCCTGCATCTTCATGTTCAGATTCAGAATCTTGAATCTCATCAGGAAAGGAACCAACCATCCCTCTTTCATTTACCGGAAACTACTCTATAAGAAGGAGCAATAGCCTGAACCAAACTCTGAGACAGTCCCAGCAAAGTACTCTTAGACAAAGAAATTTGAAGAGGAGTAGATACATGCTTAGTTTTCTGGGGGTTTTTGACAGGAAAAATGGGGCCAACTGTGTTGCTAATGGCAGCCATTTCTTCCCCGGGGATGGGCACAGCATTCTGACACAACAAGGAAACCTTTCCTATTCCCTCTCCCAGGACCGACGGGTTGCTCTCCCTTGCCCACTGAGAGAACCTCAACAACTGCATAGGACGTGGCTACCCTCTAGTCCATAATGGCTGGACTACAGTAGAGGGATCTGGGGTAAAAGATGAGTGGTCTAGGTACAAGAAATGGCAACAACAGAGTCACTCACCTGCAGTTAAGGCATATTGCTAGCCTGCTGCTGTAGCAAAGACTATTTGCTTAACTTTTTCTTTTTGTGGCTGGAAGAAGGACTAACCGTGGCATGGGAGTGACCATCTGTTCCATGGTTAAGCTGAAGATGGTGCCTCTATCCTGAGGAAACAAGCAGCAATGCCAGTAAAACGACCAGTCCACAACAGTTTTTTGTTTTTGACAGAAAAAAAAATAAAGTAAAAGGCACTTTCAAACAATATGGCAGCCCCATAACATTAAAATAAACATAATTTATTCACAAAAAATAGTGTGTCAGTTTAGATATCACTACTTTCAAACTGACAATAATGAGTGCTCCATTTAAAAGCATGTTACAGTCTGGAGGTAATCTGTTAAAACACAACACTCTTAGCTTTAAAATAACTTTCTGAAGAGGAAAGTAATAAAACATCAGTAACAAATATGAAAATGGAAGTTTTTTTCTCAAAGGAAATTTATCTGCTCAGTTAAGGAAAGTACAAGCTGACCATCAATCCTCAAAAATCTCATAGTCTTCGGCTGCAGTAAAGTTCTAAAGAGCTTTGTGCCCAAACTTGTCTTTTAGTCAGCTCAACTCGAGCTGTTTGGCAGTTCAGGCGCACGGAACATGCATGGAGTTTTGGAAGATGAATCTATTATATCCATGACAGGATATAACCCATATCAGTCTACTGCAGCAATGATCAATATGAAGAACACTATAAGTGCCCTCTGGTGGTGGCTGGAATGTATAAATGAAGAGAAGGTAAAGCACTTTTGCCATATCCACTTATTCTTTGACTGCTGTCAAGGTAATGCACATAGCTGTAGGCTATCACTTCACAAGGCTCTTTCCTTCTCAGTACAGCTTTACTTTTACTTATAATATATGTCAAATACTCAGACACAGGGGATATAGCCAATCTCCAAGCAGACAAACTGAGTCCAAATATCACCCTCCCTCCAATCCTATCTTCTGATATCACATACCTGCATCTACACTCCCTCCTCAAATCTCCCAAGAACAAGACCTCAAAGTGCCATCCAAGACCATGAAACTACATTTATGAGGCCAGACAACATACGGGGTTTACTACTGGTCAGTCTAAAATATAACTTGTCAGATCACCTACAGATGTCATTTAATATCAGCCACCAAACAGACTTCATGTCAGATTAATTGGAGGACAGCAACAGTCATCCCCTTGGGGCAATATCAGACCCTGGTAATTATAAATCCAAAAGCCTGATAAGCCTCATCTGCAAGGTTATCAAAAGGATCATTATGGATTTAAGAAATAACATTGATAACCGACAAACTCTCAACCCATTCAGTTTGGATTCATCAGGGGCAGATCCTTCCCACTTAACCTGGTCGACCTCTTTGAGAAGGTTACTGAAGCAATGGATGAGTGCAAATCAGTACACTCTACATATTTAGACCTCACACAAGTATTCAACACCATCTCACACTCAGGTATCATAAACTCTTCCACCTAAACATAAATCCCTGTGTAACTCACTGTATACAAACTGGCTCACAAACACAACCCAGGAAATTAGTGTGAGTGGTTCTACCACCTCCAAAAGTCCTGTCACTAGTACTGTACCCCAAGGTTCAGTCCTTGAGACACTGCTGTTTGGCATTTACTTCTTGGACATCAAAGCAAATGGTAAGAGATTATGGCTGACCAGGCTTGCAGACAACTGTAAACTTGCTTCCATCATAAACTTCCTCAGAGAACATTAAAATTCTCTAAAAGGGCCTTTCCCAAACAGCTGGTGTCAAAACCATGGAATAAAACTAAATGTCAAGAAATGTATAGTTGCATCCTTTGGCAAGCATGACATCCTTTGTAACTAAGAGATTGACAACACAACCCAGAAAGTTGATCCAGAAGTTACTGCTCTAGGAACCTATGTTGATAAAGACTTATCTTTTGATCACCATGTATCCACTATTGTAATGAAGTAATTACTCAACAGTGCTCTGCTGTCATTATACCGATCATTAAAAATAATGCCCCATTCAGTATGCACCAGTCCAAACACTTGTCACAGCTGGATCGACCACAACACTTTCTCAATAAAAAAATCAAGGGTCTGAATCTTAGAAACAATGAAGACAATCTCAAAGCCTTATCGTTCTCTGTATCATACAGGCTATTAAGAGGCACCCTATGCCTCATGTAAAAGTTTCAGCAGACCCTATCCTGTCAAAACTATTATACATTCATAAGTCCAATGGTAGTGTGAACACCTGCTGAAGAGATATGAGTCTCTTATGCAACATAATACCTCTTGTATGGAACAGTCTTCCACTCCACATAGAGTGATGTGCTTCTACTACTCTATTCAAATGTAATTTGGATGACTGGATGGGAACAGCCATTAAAGTTAATTGACTTTCTTGGAAAACTACCCATTCAACCATCTTGTTTGCAAAACAAATTAGACCTGATCAATGTATGTAATTCCTGTGATGAAACAGAGGCATAAATGGAGGATTTCTGCTGGCTGATGTATCATTATCCTGCATCAATTATTAGAAAGACATACTTATGAACATATAGGGTGTCTGAACTCTAGCATTACCAGCTCATACAATAATGTGTGAGGTTTGCTGCAGAAGAGCAAACTAAATTCATCTAAAAGGATTTCATGAATACTTCTAATCAGCTATTTAATAAATGGAAGAAAGCTGCTCAAGTGTCTCTGTCTGTGTTGGGGGGAGGTGGTATGTGAAGTCATCATACCAACTATATTGTGAGGTTGTACCATCTCAGGTTGTTAAATTTCATTGCAGAGATTATGTCAATGACTAACAGATTCAGGGAGAAGTACTTGGAGAATCCTACAGATTAGACAATCATTGTGCTTTCCCTATTGAGCTCTAGTAATATAGTCCTTGTAGCTAATCACATAATGTCCATCACTGTACGCTTTCCTGACCAGATGTGGACATAATGCTTCACAGAAGTGACCACAAAATTCATGATGAAGCAGCCCTTATGTCTTCTGATTAAAAATGTAGCAGTAGTCAGACATGTTTGGCTAGACAATAACAATCCTGTTATACTGTGGGTGGCTTATATCCTTCCCTCACCAAGCACGACAGATAAGGTATGTTTAGAGTAATGAACTAGGGTTCATCTCTCATTCATTTCCTTCCTCTTGCACTTCTACCTCAGTTAGGATACTACACCTGCAATAACTTTATCTTTCACTGGAAGTCATGTAGACAGCATAGTAACATGTATCCAACTCTTGGCAAGAAAGTACTGAACCCTTCTCCATCCACGGCAACCTTCAGGAAGTCACTTTTTGCTACTGGTGGCAAGATGATGACAGTGTAGATGAATTAATTGCCTATAATCATTTAAAAGACAAGTATCATGGAAAAATATGAATTGGTTGTATCATTTTCACTGTGCATGTGGCTATATAACTGGTCCAGCAGGGAATCAATGTAGTGCTACATGCATGATTTCAATTTGACTAACACAGCACAGGTGACACATAATCTGTTTCTAAGACTAGGTATTAAGAAAAAAAAAGACGGTGGATGAAGAAAGCTACACTGCATCATCAAGGGATTTGGAATAAACCTTTTTTACCCAAAAGACTAGTAACTAGTAGCAAAGTAAATTTAAAAATGCAGAAATTCATTTATGTTCTTGATAAACTAAGGCCCAAACTGTTTGTGTAACCAAAAATTAATCAATCTATATTCCAGAGACTGCTAACTTGGAAACCTGGCAGGTATGTGTAGGAACTACAAAAGAGGTAAATATATTCATGTATTCTCAATACACTTTTGTATATTAAGGATCGCCAGACCATCTGATCAATATATTTGTTCAACTTCCAACACTAAAACAGAATGTAAATTTTCTGCAACTTACTTTTTAGTGGTGTGTGTGGGTGTGGGTTTACTATAGCTGTTTCAGTTTATCAGTATCTTGCATCTCTAACACTTACATTCCTAAGATGTTTTGCACTCACTTTTTTTTTTTTGAAAGACACCAGCTTACGGAATCTTCTTCTCAAACAAAGGATTCTAATTCTTCTCCTTTTCCTTTTACTTTAGGAAAGAATGCTGCACAGTTTTTAGGTACTTATCACATAATGTCTGATGAGTATATAACACACTATTTTGTTCCTCTCTGTAGGTTGATTGTGTTATCCCTTAAAATCGACATCAAAACACAAGTAACAGTGTAAAAATTAAGCCTTGCTTACAATCAGAATTAAGATGCTACCATCCATTGCTTTTCTCCCTTTCATATTCACTTTGAAAATTGCTTGTCATTGTTACTTCTTTTCCCATGGTCAAGCCAAATCTGTATAAAGGATATAAGGATTCTTTTTAGAAATGATAGCAAGCAGCATTTTCCTCCCAAGTGTTTTTTTTTTTGTAGGATGGAATCCTAAGCAAGATGTTGACAATCACCAAGGACATATGTTGCTATGTGGCATGGTAAACAGAACAGGCAGCAGAAATACTGAAAATACATTTCATTCAGATTGGGCTAGGGGAGACAAAAGACAGCAATGAAAAGATATTTGGTGCGAATACAGATACCTCTACATGCTGGATGTGTTACATGCTCACAAGATTGAGAGGCAGGACTACATGTCACCACTTAAAAATGGATTGTAGAGTCCCTTGGTATCCTGTAACAGCTGCTGTATATGTCTCATATTTAAACTGGAGACAGCCTGCATGATTCTGACACTTGTCCTTGAATACCATCTTTTTTGATCTGCATAGTATCTAGGTCTACATTACAGTAGAAATATTTGACTTGGCAATAGTGCTGACCAGACTGATATTCAAATGAATAATACTTGTTTGTTATCAAAATTAAATTTACTGGTACTTGAGTCAATTTTTAGTATCAAAGAAAACATGTCTGCTGTATTTCCACTCACTGTATAATATCTGATCCTAGGTGATCAATACTATTCATACATTTGACAAGACAATATCAGTTTACTGAGAGCATGTAAATTGCAATTATTGCTAAGACAGAGGTATATTGTTCCCGTAAAAGGGAAATATTTTTGCTAATCTTCCTGAGAAATGAAAGATTTTCATTAGGTAAGCACCACTTGCAATTGGCTGTTGCCCATTATATTAATAATTTGGCCCTTTTCTAAATGGATCTCTTCCTATGGGAACACCATAACACATTGATGGATCACATATTCCATGTGGACCCTGTGGTCCTTCTTGGCCAGGATTTCCAGGCCTGCCATCTTTACCAGGTGACCCAGGTAATCCCGGCTGTCCATTTTTGCCAACTCCTGGAGGTCCTGGAAGACCTGAAATAAAAAAAAGGTAAATAATTAACTTAAAATCAATGTGTCAAAATCATTTTATTTATTTACCTTGTACAATTGTATAGTTTTTTCATGAACAATAAAATATGGAAGCATTTTTAAATCCAGTAACAACTGTATTATTATAAATGCTGTACAAAGGGTATTATTAACATTATTATTATTATTATTATTGTAATTAGTATTGTTATTATTGTATAGCAAGCCACTCCTTTTAGACTTTCTTAAAAATGACATATAACTTTTACAGGAAACTGAGGTGAAAAACTCATTATCAATTAATCAATCAGCCCATCAGCCGTTTATGAAGGAGTTCAATCACTGGGCATCACACAAGTTAATAAACAAAAAACTGAAGGAGTTCAATCACTGGGCATCACACAAGTTAATAAACAAAAAACTGTAAGATATAACATGTCCAGCAATATAACTGAGTTACCTGATGAATAAAATGTATCCAAAGTGCTCAGAAAGGTATGCATAGGTCTCTGCAAAAAGATGAGTCTCAAATGCTATCCTACTGCCTTTCAAAGATCATCTGTTCCAAAGCTGCATATACAGTAGATTTCATAAGTACTGTGCAAATAAAGAAAATAGTTTTCACCCCAAAATCTGTAATCCCATCCTGGAAGCTGCCAGCTGCCTTGACAAAGCAGAACAGATAGTGTAAAATAGTTGGTAGGGCAGCAAAATGGAGAGAGCAAGAGAGCTGGTAGGCCACCAATGACCCCTGATGACTAGACTGTGAAACATAGGAAATACCATGACCAGAAGCTTGAAAGATATTTGTCTTCTGATAGGCAATCGGACGAAATCTCACAGTACAGGTGTAACATGACACTACCATAGTGATCTGGTCAACAGCTACAGTAGAATGTTGCACTAGATGCAGTTGATCAAGTTAATTGTCAGGCAGCACCAAGCAAAAGGCAGTAGAATAGTCAAACCAAGTCTAAACACTGCATACACCAGTGTCTTCAAGTCCTGTGATGGAATAAGGTATCTAGTCCAAGTAATATTCCTCAGGCAGCATATATAATCTCATACAGTCAGCGAGTTGTAAATGAAAGTTATGTACTAATCAAATATTTAATCCTTGTCCGTTTGATACTACCTGTGGGTCCTCAAGCCACTTGTCAGATCTGACTCAATAGCATTAGTAGTCCAGACTCAAACTCTTATAAGATTTTCCTTCCCATCATGCACAAGTGCCTAGTGTTACCTCAGATCTAGTTTGAAATCCTGCCAACACAGCTGTATCTCTCTCTCTCTACACACACACACACATATATATATATATATATATATATATATATATATATATATACACACACACACACACACAAATATATGTGTATATATATATATATATATATATATATATATATACATACACATCCTTGTATTTCTACATGTTCATAAAAAGAAAGGTTGAAGTATTTCAGGCCTTAGAAGTCCAGGGAAAATGGGTGGAGGAAGGGTTGAAGGGTTTTAGTATCAGGCAGACATGAATGAAAGGATCTATCATTATGAGAAGTACATAGCTTTCATGTCCTATTCAGTCAGTCCGTACGACCTAACCTCTGGGTCAAAATCCCAAGTTACTTGAATTCAAGGGTGGCATCATGTCAGGAGACCTTTTAAGATAGCGGCACAGTACCACTGTGAACATTAAACTTACCATAACATTAGATGTTCGAATTATCACTGCTGCAGAAGCCTCAGCTATATGGGCTAGATCCTGCCAAGGATAAAACAGCCAGCCTACCTTCCACATGCCCAAAGTGTCGATTAGCTTAAGCGGAGCTGACTAAAAGACAAGTTTGGGTGCAACGCCCTTCACAGCTTTCCTGCCATCAGACAGAGGGAGCCTAAGTCCTGAAAGGCCAAGGTTAGGAATTACAAAAAAAAAAAAATGTCCACACACAGGTATAAAAACAGATTAAAAACCAAGAGGATGGAGGGAGGGAGTAGCTACTGCAGCAGTGATTATTCAAACATCTACTGTTATGGTAAGTTCATCTTACATGACTGTAGTATGTTCTTCGTATTGAGCACTGCTGCAATAGCCTTAGCTATATGGGCAGATTACCATAACTAACTACATTTGGGAGGTGGAAGGACAAGGTTAAGAGCCCCCTGGAGAATGCTCCTAGCAAAGCATGATCTAGACCAAGAAAAGTAATCAAGTTTATAGGGATATGTAAAAGTATGTAAAGAGGACTAAGTAGCAGCTTTTAGAATTCTTCTACAATCCAATCCCTTAGAAAAAAAAAACATAGAAGAAGCTAAGGTCCCTGCAGAGTGGACCTTGACCCTGCCTGGAATAGGACTGTCACAGTGATTATATCAAAAGTTAATAGCCTTAAGACAACCATTTGGAAATAGTCTGTTTTGACATTGATTGTTTATTCTTCTTATCTTTACAAGAAATGACCAACTGATCTGAAGATCTGAAAGATTTAGCTCTGCCATGATAGTACCCAATTTGTCTGGGGACAAAAAAGGCATGGAGTATTCTTTTTCACCATTTTTACGTTTAGGAAAGAAAAAGGCAAGATGTATAGTTTGGCTTCATGTCAACTCATACACCACTTTAGGCAGAAAAGGATTAGTTCTCAAAGAAATCCTGTTGTTGTTGTTTCTTTCAGTTTATCCTGTTTAGGGGTCGCCACAGCGGAACTCCGGTCCGCTAATGTTTGGTAGTGGATTTTTACGTGCCGAGTTACCAGCCCTAATGCACAACCTTCAACGAAGGCACGCCTATTCACGCATGCCTGTACACAGAAGACGCTCTAGCTGAGAATCGAACGCGACAATGTCTTGTTGTGAGGCGACAACGCTACCGCAGCACCACTACCGCGGGTTCTCAAAGAAATCCTGTCATTGTGGTAAATGAGGTATTTTTGACTCATCATAAGAGCTTGCAACTCAGATACCCTTCTTGTAGAGATCAGTGACAACGCTAAATCTATTTCCATGTTAAGAACCTCAAGTTAGCCAGATTAGCTGGTTCAAATGGAGCAAGTGTTAGTTTCTCTAACATAAAATTAAAATCCCAAGGAGGGACCACCAGTTTACTTGGAGGCCACTTATGCAAAACTCCTTTCAAGAACATTTTGACATGTGGCTGACTTGAAAGAAGAGGATCCATGTGAAATGGCAAATAAAGGAACCTTGACAGAGGAATAAGAAATGCCATAGGATAGTAACTCACACAAATACTGTGGAACCAGAGAACATCTAGTCCTCAATGGGTGCTGGTTATGTTGTCACCACCTACAAAACATTTTCCAATTGCTAATATATGATTCTCTAATAGCAGGTTTTTTGCCTCCATTAGTACCTGATGCACATTCTCAGAAAACAGGTGCCTAAAAGGAATTAAGATCCTAACATCTGTACAGCCAATTGAAGATGATTGATGTTGGGGTACATCAAACACCCCTGTTCCTGTCTGGATAGAGCCATTCTGTGAGGAAGCTTGAGGTAATTGTTCCGGGCTATTTCAAAAAGAAGGGAGACCCATGGTTGCCTGGGCCAGAAGGGAGTCACCACAGTGATCTTGGTGAATTCCTCAGAAGTACCCTGAATATTACTGTAAAGGGTGGAAAGGCATACAGGAACATTCCTGTCCAAAGAAAAGGAATCTGTCTTCCAGGCCTTCTTGCCTGGAGTCCTGGAACAGAATTTTCCTACTTGATTTTTCACACAGGAGGCAAAAAGGTCTACTTGTGGAACTCCCCGCAGATGGATCAAATCTTGGAAGACCCCTGGATCTAGTTTCCATTCATGAGGGTTTGCCTTTGTCCTGCTCAGCATTTCTGCCACACAATTTTGCCCTGATGGAATGTAGGATGCCTGTAGAGTGAGAATGTGCTTGTTGATGTACCACATTTTTGCTGTATTGTCTGTAACCATTTGAAGAGGTCCCGGGGACCAAACATGGTTCAGAGAATTGAGTGGCTTGATCAGGGCAAGCATCTCCCTGATATTTATGTGCTCGCACCTGTCCTTAGTGTCCCACACCCCCTAAACTTTTATCTCTCCTGAAACTGCTCTCCAAGTATTGTCAGAAGCATCTGTGGTGACTGACTGCTTTGGAGTGGGTGGGAGGGGGGATATATCTTGATAGACTTCTTTGAAGCAGTCACCAAAGCCGTAGATGAGGGTAAGGTGGTTCACACAGCCTATCTAGATCTCGCCAAGGCTTTCCACACCATCCCCCACTCTGGAATTATAGATAAACTCACTAAGCTAGGTATAAATCCCTATGTCACAAGATGGGTTGCCAACTGGCTCACTGACAGAACCCACACTGTGAAAGTAGCAGACTCCAAATCCAGTTTCAGACCAGTGACAAGTGGAGTACCACAGGGTTCAGTCCTGGGTTCTCTCCTGTTTGGTATCTACTTCTCTGAAGTATAGGCCAACACAGAAGGTCTTTGACTAACAAAGTTCGCAGATGACTGCAAACTAGGAGCCATAATCAAAACTCCAAAAGATGTGGACATCCTACAAAAGGACCTCGCTGAGACAGATGCCTGGTGTCAAAGCCATGGCCTCAAGCTCAATGCCAAAAAGTGCACTATCATCCCTTTTGGTAAAAACTCTGTACCCATGAACTATCACATAGGCGGTAGTCTACTTAACACCGAAAGTGTGATAAGAGACCTTGGGACACAGGTGGACAGTAGTCTCTCCTTTGATAATCACATCGCCACAGTAGTCAGGAAATCCTTCTACTTGGCACACCTCATCACAGAAGGTTTCTCATCCAGGAAAAAAGAGGTCATTGTTCCCCTCTACTCGTCACTCATTAGAACCATTATAGAGTACAATGGCCCTTTTGGTAAGTACCTCACAAGACATCTACAACAACTGGAAAGGCCACAGAAATACCTCACAAAGTGGATTACCGGCCTCAAACAGATGCCCTACGCAGACCGTTTCAAAGAAACTGCAGCTTTACTCCGTCACATATCGCTTACTCAGAGGTGATCTCTGCCTAACACACAAAGCTATGTCAAACCCAGAGCTTTAAGACATGCTCCACTTAAAGAAATCCCAATCCCTATGAGCTACATGCTCTAGGGACCTAAACCTTGTCACCACAATAAACAGAAAATGTTGGAGGGATAGATTCCTGTCCCAGAGACTTCCCATACTCTGGAACAAACTACCTATCTATATCAAACAAAGCTCTTCATTAGCACTCTTCAAGAAAAATCTTGATGATTGGATGGGCGAAAGGAAATTCACCCCGGGATCACTTCTGTGGCTCTGCTCGACAGAGGCACAGGAAAATAATTTTCTTGCATGGCGAAAGCTAGGGTACCTTTGGCTAGGCTTATATACGCCCTTGGGCCAATAGCCTAATACATATCGATGAACCTATAAGAATATCTCCTCTCTCCACCAAGTGGTTTATCTTCTGACAAACTGCAGTACTGTGATCTGAAAAGATAAAGGATGTTGATGCTGGGATCCAAGATATTTCAGATACCACATTTTTTCATGTGGAGTCTTGCCAGGGGTATTATGATAATCATAGATGCCATGAGATCCAAAATCCTGAGGTATTCCCTTGCAGAAGAAAAGCTTTTTGAAATAAGGTGTCTAGCTGATATCCCACGAACACAATCCTGTGTGAGGGAGTCAATAATACTTTTGAATGTCCTCTTGGAACCCCAGTTTGTGCAAGAGATCTCTCACTGAAGAAAGAGATTCCTGTCATTTTCAAAAAGGCTCTGCAAAGATTAGCAAGTCATCTAAATATGGAAGAATGTGGATAGCTTGTAGCCTTCAATGAGCTTTAGCTGTTGCAAGGAGGACAGTGCAAAGGGTAAGGCAGAAAACTCATAATATAATCCAGACACACAAATCCTTAAACACCCAAAGCCTGGATGAATAGGAATGCAATGACAAGCATCTTTTAAGTCTAGTGTTACCAGGAAACTTGAAAGAAGAAGAGAAAACAGATTGTGAATTGGCATCATTCTGAATATGGGCACGATAACAAACAGGTTTAGGAAAAAAAGCTCTACAAATGGTCTCCAAACATTTTCTTTCTTCGAGACTTAGAACATCCTTGAATAAAACTCCTTCCTCAAATGGGAAGGAGGAACTGGTTCTATCACACCTTGTGGACACCATGTGAAGAAGAACAGCTGGAAAGAAAACAGTATGGTCTTCAGGATGAGGCACAACCCCCTGGAAAGTAAGAATTTCCTTCCACTGTCATCTGTAACTGATGAATGGTTTTCAGAACCCATTAGTCTGGAACAATATTTTGTCAAAGAGAAAAATAGAGATTCAGATTTTAGGGAAGAGAAAAAGTGGCAGGGTATTAGGGGGGTCACAGGATCTCATGAATAACCATTCAGAATTGTTGGACTGTCTTGATTTTGGGAGATTCAAGACTTTTTGCAACCACCCCCTTGCCATTTCTTCTTAAATGTCCATTTACATGAATTTTGTTGAGGCTGTTTATTCTGTTTTTGGCCAAAACTGGATGAGGAAACAGAAAATCCCTTACACAATTCATAAAAGGGCTGAAAAATGTTAGGGGTTCCCTGGATCAGATTTCCCTTTCTTCACACTTTTTAATAACCTCTGCAGCCAAACACTAAATCTCTGTCCAAGGGAGAACTTAAAATCTCATTTTTATCATCATCTGGGAGGTTCTGAGATCGCAGCCATGCAAAACTCCTCAAAACAGTAATCGTGGCCATAGCTCTGGAAGAAGAATCAAGATAGTCATACACAATGCAAACAATGAGTAGTGGCCTGTACAATATAATAAATTAAGTTTATTAAAGCAGATTTTCCTCACCAGAAGAAACTGCAGCTAAAACTTTCCTCATACTTTCACAATTTATGAGAACAAACTTTAATACATTAACCTGACAATTCAAAATTCTGAAAACCAAGAGTTGCAGAAGTACACACTTTTCCCTATACCTTATCAATAATTTTCTTATCTTTATCAGAAACAGTGCGATTGGAATTAACTAAGTGCTTAACAGCAGTGGGATCAACTAAAGTTACAGCTGCTGAGCATACCTCTCAACCTGGACTCATCAAAAATCTGGACAAAGGTCTGTGAAAAATAGGTACAACTGGCCAAAAATCAGTACACTGATTAACATAAAATTTGCATGCATAATTGTGTAACCACACCCACTCCAGTGAAATTATGGGATACCAAATTTTAAACACAAATTCAAGAAGAGACAAAATATTAAACACAAAATAAACAGAACACCAATAGTATTTTGTTTATATCAATATTTGAACTTGTATTAAACTTTGAACTTGTGGAAAACTAAAATACAATTTTCTTTTACAAAAATAAAATTAACTGCTTCTGCACTATTGGCAATGGTATCACCTGCAGGACTTATTTCTGCTGTATTCACCTGCATATAATGCTTATGACAAAGATTTTTGTAAGAATTTTGCAACTTGTGGCAGTCACAAACTGTCTGTTATCAGCTACAAACAATCCTCTTCAAATCTCCAGTGTCAAAAAGATGCAAGAAGTTAAACAGCATCTCAGTGTTGCTCCTAAATCACTGCTTGTTTGATTCAGTAATTTAAAATATTACCATCCCAAGTCTGTCAATTTACATGTGGTTTAAGACATTAGTTTTCATTATAGTTCCTTTTCAGCAAATATCTATCCTGCCTCTCCAAAAGTTTTTATATTCTTTTCGATCTGTAGTTAACCTGTAGGTCCTATATACTTGAAATTAACAGTAGAAAAATATAAAACGATGCTGTCTAATCCCATGAAGATGTAAACTAACTTAATTATTCATTCTTAATCCTAAACACCTTAGAACCAAACTTGTTCTTATAAACTTACACTAATTAAAACATAAATTTATTGTTTTGATTTATTAAAATTAAGCAGACTAGATGTATTCAGATACTTGTTTGCGTCCCCAAATCTATACTGCCAATTCATAGCAAAAATCTGTCAACCATAAATCTTGCATAAATAGTATGTTGGATTTATAAGAACTATTTAAAAGAAACACATATTCCCAACATTAGCCACAGAGTAGCACAGCTTTGTTCTAATCCTGGTTAGTTATTACAGTAATAAATAATAAGAAGTTATGTACCTACCATAATGTTCCATGTTAGTTGTCTTCTTCTCGCCTTCTTTCTTGTTGGATGGGTTCGGAGCCGATCCTCGGCTCCGACTCGGCCAATACTAAAGCTCGAGAGCTAATTCCACCGGCTCGAGGCTCCCCTATATCCCACAATGCTAGGCGGTAACTACTCAGATCTCGTTTGATAGCTAGACCAAGCAATTCTAGTCTCCATAGCATGGAGAAGGGTAACCCACCTCTATATAAACCAGAGTGTAAGGTATCCTAGACCTAACAAAAGGGGAAATAGAGGTGGTAGAACGTGTGGGAATGAAACTCTTCCAGAGGAAGATCACAAAATGAATTCCTATCGGTCTGTCCAGGCTTGGGGAAGGAGGGTGGGGCGAAGAAAGAAGGAGAAGAAGACAACTAACATGGAACGTTATGGTAGGTACATAACTTCTTAATGTTAAGTTGTCTATCTCGCCTTCATTCTTGCTGGATGGGACCGCGTCCCTAGCACCTTATCCCGGGTGGCCTATCGGAACAAAC
The DNA here is from genome assembly GCF_019279795.1 of Protopterus annectens. Taxonomy (NCBI): domain Eukaryota; kingdom Metazoa; phylum Chordata; order Ceratodontiformes; family Protopteridae; genus Protopterus; species Protopterus annectens. The sequence continues at coordinate 1,995,833,509 of NC_056729.1, read as the reverse complement.
TCTTGAGAACAGTGGAACCAAAGTTGGCACGGTTTCTGGAGACCATGTCCAATTTGTAATGTGAAATGAAGGTATGAGGAGAAGCCCAAGTGGCTGCTGCACAAATGGAATCTATTGGCAGCCTGTCCTGAAAAGCTACGGATGCAGCTAATGCCCTAGTTGAATGAGCTCTAGGTCTTGAAGGTAGTTTTGATGCCTGATCTCATAGATGAAGGTAATCATAGAGGTGAGCCATCTAGAAAGGGAAACTTTAGTAACTGGAAGGCCCAACTTCCCTTCTGCATATGATAGAAAAAGCTGATCAGATTTCCTGAATTGTTTAGTCCTGTCTAAATAATATCTAAGTTGGCGGTGAACATCCAGAAAATGTAACTTTTGTTCCGACCTGTTGGAATAGTTAGGGAAAAAGACGGGGAGATCAATAGTTTGGTTTAGGTTTGTTTGAGAGGAAACCTTAGGTAAAAAGGATGGATTAGTACGGAGGGATACCCTATCTTTGTGAAACACTAAGTAAGGAGGGCGACTGCACAGAGCATGGAGTTCAGATACCCTTCTCGCTGAAGTTATGGCTACTAGAAAAAGTGTCTTCCATGAAAGCAACTTCAGAGAACATGAAGTCGCTGGTTCGAAAGGGGGAAGAATTAAGGATGCCAGAACCAAGTTCAAGTCCCACTGAGGCAGGGAATCTTTGATTGGAGGTTTGAGAAGAAAAATGCCCCTTAAAAAGGCTTTGCAGAGCTTGTGAGCCATGATGCTAGACTCCGAGACACCTACATGATAATTAGATATAGCAGCCAACTGAACTCTAATGGTAGACGAAGAAGAGCCTAAATGAAAGAGTTCTGCTAGAAAGTCTAGAATAGACTGTATAGGTGCAGAGAAGGGATCTATATTTTTTGATGTTGCCCAAAAGGAGAAGCGTTTCCATTTGCTATTATAAATCTTCCGGGTAGAAGATTTATGAGAGGCTATCAAGATATCTCGGACCGAGCGAGATATTAAGGGAAGCCTGGCTAAGGTCGGAATTGGAGAAACCACGCTGTGAGGTTGAGAGAATGAAGAGATTGGTGCAGCTGGCCCGATTGGTGGGTCAATAGATCTGGCACTGGGTCCAGATGCCAAGGCTGCTCCAAAAGGTAACGATGAAGGAACGGAAACCATATCTGTCGAGGCCAGTAAGGGGCAATGAGGATCATTGTCACTCTCAAGGCGATGGCTTTCTGAATTAGTTGAGTTATCAGTGGAAAAGGGGAAAGGCATACAGAAGTCCCCGGGGCCAATCGTGGACTAGAGCGTCTCTGGTGGGATGGCCTGGTAATGGGAAGAGAGTGAAGAAGTCGTGACACTTGCTGTTTTGGGGAGTAGCAAAAAGATCGCAGCAAGGCTGGCCCCATCGTTGGAACACTTCTTCCAGTACTGATTTCTTCAGAGACCACTCGTGGGGCATGAGAATTGCCCTGCTCAACTTGTCTGCAATCACATTGGACTTCCCGGGAATGTGCGTTGCTACCAGAAAACGCTGAGAAGAGATTGCCCATTGCCAAAGTCTGAGTGCCTCTCGACATAAGGGGCATGATCTGGTTCCACCTTGTTTGTTGATGTACCACACTACGGACATGTTGTCCGTCTGAATTGCAATAGTCCCTGTGGGAAGAGAGTCGTGAAGGGCTTGCAACGCTAAAAGCACTGCTCTCATCTCTAAGACATTTATGTGCAAGTGGCACTCGAAAGGTTGCCACGTGCCCTGGACTGTCCTGCCCTGATAATGCCCCCCCCACCCGATCAGGGAGGTGTCTGTTGTCAACGTGGCGACTGGGGGGGGGGTGAGTGAAGGGTCTTCCTCGGAGAACCTGAGATGATGTGATCCACCAAGACAGTTGATTCTTGCATGATTGAGTTATCAATATGGTGTGGGACATCGGGAGCTGTTGGAAGGGCCATTGAGTAAACAGCATCCATTGGAGGAATCTCATGTGGAAGCGAGCTAAGGGGAAAAGGGGGATAGCTGCTGCCATGAGACCTAATACTTTCAGAACTAGTCTGGCTTTGACTTTGTTGCATTGTAAGAGAAGGTAAACTTGTTTGCGGATGTCTGACACTCTCTGCTCTGTAAGTCTGGCTGAAAGATTGAGTGTGTCTAATGTGGTGCCTATAAAGGTAATAGATTGACAAGGCGACAAGGCAGATTTTTCGAAATTTATTGAAATGCCTAGAGCTTGGCAAGTTTGGATAGTGAAGTCTCTGGATAGAAGTAGTTGATGTCTGGTGGTGGCAGTAAGGAGCCAGTCATCTAAATATGGAAACACCTGGAATCCTTGACGTCTCAAGTGAGCCGCGACCACTGCCATGCATTTGGTAAACACTCGGGGGGCTGTAGTGAGACCAAAGGGCAGGGCTCTGAACTGGTAGTGACTGGCTCCCAGCCTGAAGCGGAGAAATCTCCTGGAGCATCTGTTCATCTTTATATGGTAGTACGCGTCCTGAAGATCTATCGAGCACATCTAATTGTCCTGACCCAAGAAGAGTAGAATGGACTGTAGCGTGACCATCCAGAATTTTGTTTTTCTGACATACTTGTTTAAGTTGCTGAGATCCAGTATGGGTCTCCAGTCTCCTGTTTTTTTTGGTACCAAAAAGAATTTGGAGTAAATTCTGGATCCTTGTTGGTCTGCTGGGACTGATTGGATAGCTCTTTTTGATAGCAGCTTTGAAATTTCTAGTGCTGCTTGTTCCCTTAGACTGGGTGGAATGTCTGGAAGGGATCCTTTGGGTTGGGATGGAATGTGAATAAAGGGAATTTTGTAACCCTCGGATATGATCGACTGTACCCATTTGTCTTGTGTAAGGGAAAGCCAGGCTTTTAGTTACAGGGATAATCTTCCCCCGACTGCCTCCGAAGGTGGACAGCCGGGCAGCTCCTCAGGGATGCTGAAAGGGTTTATCAGAGAACGTTTCTCTGCTACCCTGGTTTTGCGGACCTCCTCTGCCTCTAGGGCGGCGTCTATTGTTATTCCCCCCTCTGCCTCTAGAGGGGAATCGACCTTGTGCGTCAGATGAGACTCCCTGGGTTTGTTTGCGGAACCACATTTTTCCTCCCCTCTGACCTTTGGGATAAGGCCTAGAAGGGGTAGAAAAACGGACTCCCACGGCAGAGAGAGTCTTACCTTCCACCTCGCACCTAGTCAATGTATCCTTCACCTGAGGGCCAAACAAGGATGATCCATCAAAGGGGGAATTGGTGAAGGACGCCTTGAAGGGGTCCGCAAAGTTGCACAGCTGCATCCAGGCGTGACGTCGTAAGGCAACGCCTGTGCCTGCGGCTCTACTCGCCCCATCCGCAGCATATGAGATAAGCCGCATGGAGGAGTTAACGATGGAGTTCAGGGTTGCCAACTGGGAGTTCATTCTGACTTGGAACCCCTCAGCTGTTGGATCCTTTACCTCTTCACTTATATCCTTGAGTAAATCTCTCTGGAGACGAGTGAAGTGACATAAGTAATTCAGCGACCGCATTGAAAAGGTCGCTGATGAGAACATCTGCTTACCGTACCTGTCCATGGTCCTAGATTCCTTATTAGGAGGATGGACAGGTACTGAAGGATCGGCTAACTCCTTCTTAGTGGCCGCAGCCACCACCATGGCATCGACGGAGACACCTTTAGATAAAAAATCTTTATCTCTAGGGGCAGTAATAAACTTAGACGGCCTCCTCGGGGTGGGTTCCACTGAATCAGGAGCTGTCCAGGCCTTCCTTGCCACCACTTCCATAAGGGGGTCAAAGGGAGGGGACACCCAGGAGGTAGAAGGGCGAGAGCCGAACGCCTCAAGGTACACTGACTCATCCTCTGAAGTGTTAAGGGCTGGCCAGTTCCCCCTCTGTTTCAGGATCTCAAGGATGTCAGCAAAGGAGACATCCTCAGAGAGGGATCGATGGGAACCTTCAGATTCCTCTAAGTCAGTGTCAGAGGTGATAGACTCAGGGGAGTCGATGTGCTTCCTCTTGCACTGCCTCTTCCTAGGGGGTTCTCCTACCAGGTCAGGAGAAGCCTCGGAAGAGGAGGAAATTCCCAATGGGGAAACTTGAGGAGTTGGCTCTCTGCGGTCTGAAGCAAGGGGGTGGGTAGAGATCACCGCAGGCACTGATGATGGAGGGGCTGACGGAGCCGACTGTGGGGCAGACACTGGTTCTAGCACGCTCCACATGACCTCAAAGGCACCCCTATCGGGCAAGGCCGGAGGTACCTGCTCCGAAGAGACCAGGACCCCCCCCCCCCGGCACCGACAGGGATGGCTCCGAGGCCGATGTCGGAGCCGAACTCACCAGCGCCGAAGCACCGAGAGGGAGAGTGGGGTCGGACAAGAGTCCGATGCCACTCGCCCCCTCGGAGCCAACGAGGGAAGCTCGGCACCGAGACCCCTCCAAAGAGGACATCGGAGCAGACGACAGAGCCGAAAGGGAAGGTATCGGATCCGACGCGCCGACAGTCATGGCTCTGATGAGCCCCGGCTCCGAGCTCAAAGAAGTCGGAGGAGGAACACATTGAGGGACAGAAATAGCCAACTGATGAGTCGGGCTATGAAGCATTTGGGCCAGCGCCTCGGACTTGAGAAGTCTACTCACTACCCTTTGCAAATCGTGGTCAGATAGCCTGGAAGACCGTGAGGAATGCGATCTATGGCTCCGCTCCGAAAGAAGAGGGGATCCTGGTGCCGAGTGAACGGAGCCGATGGAGGGAGACCTAGATCTCTTTCTCGCAGGTTGCTCCGATAAGAGTATCGGAGCCAACTGAGTCTTATCAGCCTCGGCTCTGGCCGGAGCCGAGGTAACAGTATGAGGCTTGGAAACATCGGCTCCAGCCGGAGCCGATGTCGAAGCAGTTTTGATGCTTCCAGAGGACGGCTCTGAAGCTGGAGCCGACTGTCTGGAAGTCTTAGAAGGCCTTCCCGACACAGACTGGGTCGGGGGGCCTTCAGGCTTTAATAAGCCACGCAAAATCAATTTATTTTTGCATTCCTGCAGGACTCTAGGGCTGAAACCATGACACACAGCACATGAGTCCTGCAGGTGCAAAGGTCCCAGGCAATACACACAAGAAGTGTGACCGTCTGTCAGAGACATTTTCTGACAGCACGAGTCACACTTCTTGAAGCCGGAGACCTTGGAGTCCTTAGACATAGTAAAGGCCTAAGTAATAAAAACACTCACACACACACACACACACACACACACACACACACACACACACACGCCTTTAAGAAAATTTTAAATTTTAAATTCCAGTCACACTGAAGGACTAGGAGAAGGAGGGAAAGGGGCCTAAGGCCTAAAGTTAAAGGGTAATAAAGGGGGGGATTATGGGCAAGGGAGGTGAATCGATTCAAGAAAAAAGACAATTAAAACTAAAAATTATACTAAGAAGTAATAGGGGTCTAAAGATTGTGAAAATAGAATAATTTTTCACTAACCTGCCAGAGCCGGTAGAAAAGCACCTCGTCAGCTAAGTGGCAAACGAGATCTGGGTAGTTACCGCCTAGCATTGTGGGATATAGGGGAGCCTCGAGCCGGTGGAATTAGCTCTCGAGCTTTAGAATTGGCCGAGTCGGAGCCAAGGATCGGCTCCGAACCCATCCAGCAAGAATGAAGGTGAGATAGACAACTTAACATCAAAGATTATAGTAACTGCCTGTGTGTCATTGTGACTATAAGAGTTTTCATAAAACTAAGATTGCCACTATTTTCTGCAAAGTTTACGCACTGTTTATTGCTCAGTTGACTCTGTATTCAACTGCTAGTGCTTTAGTCATCATCTTTCCTTTAAAAGGGCCATTTGCTCAGTAGGACAACACAAAATAAAAAAAAATAAATAAAAGATATGCAAAAAATGGCACCTGGCATACACAATGCAGATGAAGAGAAAGACAGAAAGGGGAGCTATATGGAATGAATGCAGATCGTTAGAGGTAAGTACAGGGAGGGAGAGGAGTTGAAGAGAAAGGACAGAGTGGAGTGAAGTGGGAATGGAGAAAATATGAGGACTGACTCAAGACTGACTTTAGGAAATACTTTTTCATGGAAAGGGTATTGGAACACTTGATTATTGCCAGAATGACAGTTGAATATAAACAAAGAACTTCAGAGTTACTTGAAAATGAAGGCAGAAGGACAGGAAGATAGTGGACAGCACACAGCAGTGCGGAAACTCACTGCAACAGCCAGTAGGATTCAATAACCACAGGCTTTCTTTTCTAGGCATTTCAGCATGTTTCTGTTCTTTAATTTTAATTTGCACAGTAAGTGTCTATAAATAATGTACACTACTAACACATATTTCTGAAGTTCAGGGAAAAAACAGGAGACACAGAAAACATATCTAAGCATTTAAAATGAAATAAATATGTTGTGAGGAAATATTCAACAGGCCAATGAGTCAAAAACATTGAGAACAAGGTAACTGATGATTGGAGTTGCAAAGTACAGTTTTGTACCTACCATAAATGTAGATGTTCGAGGATCCACATTGCTGCAGTCCTAACTATTGGGGTAGTCCGCTGTCCAGTCGGCCCGAATACCAGAGTATATGGCTGACGTCGGTCAGGGCGCATTAGACTGACGTCAGTACGTCAGGGTACTAATGCGCATGACCGACGTCATATCCTCAGTCTTTTCTTGCCCCAGATGTCAGAAGACCCTAAAAAGACAAGGCCCAATATACCTGCACCAAAAATATGTACAATATATACAAAAATATATACAAAAATATCAGCATACAACCTCACCTACACAACCACCCCTAAACACAGAGGGGAAGGAGGGAGGGTAAATTGGACTGCAGCAATGTGGATCCTCGAACATCTACATTTATGGTAGGTACAAAACTGTACTATGTTCTTCATTCCACATTGCTGCAGTCCTAACTATTGGGTAGAATCCCAAAGCAGAGGTAAGGGAGGCTGGCAAATCATAAAGAAGCAGGAGCTGACAACATGCCTTGCAAAATAGCTGTGGCAAAACCAGCCCTAGACTTAGAGTAGAGAGGAAGGTGATAATGCTTAGAGAAAGTATGCACTGAACTCCAAGTAGCTGCCTCCAAAATATCCTTAGTTGCCACCCCCCTTAGAAATGCTGTTGAAGTGGCAGTAGCCCTAGTGGAATGAGGCCTAATCCCAGCTGGAATCTCCTTGCCATGATGGGAATAACAAAATGCAATGCAAAACCCAATCCACCTAGAAATAGTTTGTTTTGACACAGGCTTGCCCTGCAAACTCAAAGCAAAAGAAACAAACAACTGCTGAGACTGCCTAAAATCCTTAGTCCTGCTTAAATAATAACGCAATTGCCTGTGTACATCTAAAGTGTGCAAAATCTTTTCCCTTTATTTTGGGGGTCTGCATAAAAAGTAGGCAAATGAATAGTTTGGTTTAAAGCCACACTAGAAACCACCTTAGGCATAAAGGAAGGATTAGTACGTAATGATACCCTATCCTTATGGAAAATCAAAAGGCTCTACTGCCATAAGGGCCTGCAACTCAGACACCCTTCTTGCAGAAGTAATAGCCAACAGAAAAGCAGTCTTCCATGACAAGTATTTCAGTTCAGCAGTAGCCGCAGGCTCAAAAGGTTGTAGAGTAAGTTTTTCCAACACAAAATTGAGATCCCAAGCAGGAGTAGGAGCTCTACGGGGGTCTTATATTCTTTGCCCCTCTAAGAAACTGCTTGAACAAAGGATGCGAAAACAATGGTGGGTCACAATCATAGTGAGCTGAAATTGCTGCAGCATGAATCTTAATGGAAGAGAAGGACAAACCTTTGTCCAATAACTCAGTAAGATATTGAAGAGCCACACTCAAATTAGGCTCAGAAATCTCCAAATTCTTTGCTGTACTCCAAAATAAAAACCTCTTCCATTTTTCTGCGTACACTTTCCTTGTACTAGGTCTTCTAGCTTCCATAATCACATTTAAAACTTGTTGAGGAAGTTGAGACCTGCTGTGTTTCAACACAGAATATGCCAGGCTGTTAGATGAAGAGAGTGAAGCTTGACATTGAGCAGATGACCGTCCTTCTGAGATAACAGATGTGGAATCAAAGGTAAAGGCCATGGAGGCTTCCTTACCAGACTCCTTAGTAGTGGGTACCAGTGTTGCCGAGGCCAATCTGGAGCTATTAAAATCATCCTTGGCTTGTCTTGTCTGACCTTTAAGAGCACCTTTGGAAGAAGAGGCAGAGGTGGAAAGGCATACACATGAAGATTTTTCCAACTGAAAGAAAGAGCATCCACTTTCCAAGCTGTGTGATGAAACCCCTTTGTGCAAAACTTTGGCAGCTGGTGGTTTAGTGGAGAAGCGAACAGATCTATGTCTGGAGTTCCCCATGACACTGTCAATTTCTGAAATACATGAAGATCCAGTTTCCACTCGTGGGGATCCATGATTTGTCTGCTTAACACATCTGCTAAGGAGTTCTGTGCTCCGGCAGAAACCTTGCCTGAAGAGTTAGTTGCAAGCTGAGCACAGTCTCCCATAAAATCATTGCTTGCCTGCATAGAGGATAAGAATGTGTTCCCCCTTGTTTGTTGATGTACCACATGACAGTTGTGTTGTCTGTTAGAATCAACACCTGCCCTGGAAGAAGTAACTCCTTGAAAGCCATTAATGCAAACTGGACTGCTAACATCTCCTTCATGTTGATATGTAGATGCTGTAGTCTGGCAGGCCACTTGTCTTGTATCCACTTTCCATCTAGATGAGCTCCCCAAGCAATGTCCGAGGCATCTGTCGTTAAAATCTGACTCGCCTCTGGCCGGGTCACAGAGAGTCCCTTGTTTAGGTGACATTCCTGAGCCCACCACAAAAATTCTTTTTGAAGGCAAGGTATTATTTGAATGACAGTGTCCAAATCCTGGCAGTGCTGTGTCCATACATTTTTGAGATACCATTGCAGCTTCCTCATATGCAGTTTGGCATTGGGAAGCACCAGAATACAAGATGCCATGAACCCTAATGCTTGAAGGACTGTCCTTGCAGTCAGCACGGACTGATGAGATAGTTGATGGAAGTAAAGGGATAGACTCTTTTGTTTGTCCGGGGTTAAAAAGGCCATCTGGGCTGCTGTATTCAGTCTCACACCCAGAAAGCACATGTCTTGAGAGGGTACTAGACTGGACTTTATTTCGTTCACAGAATACCCTAGGCATCTTAGCACTGCTATAACATATTCCAGATGCTGTAGAAGGACTTCCTTTTCTTGAGCCAGAATCAGGCAGTCGTCCAAGTAAGGATAGATTTGAATTCCTTTTAGCCTGAAGTAAGCTATCACTGGAGCCAGAACCTTTGTGAATACTCTGGGCGCAGTAGATAAGCCAAAGGGCAATGCAGAGAACTGATAATGAGAATTTCCAGCTCGAAAACGCAGATACTTCCTGCAACTTAGTCTTATAGGCACATGAAGGTAAGCTTCCTTGAGATCTAAAGTTACCATCCAGTGATCTTTGCCCAGCAAAGGTAAAAGCTGTTGTAACGTCAACATCTTGAACTTGGGAATGTCCAGATAAGTGTTGAGGATAGATAAATCCAAAATTGGTCTCCACGTGTTCCCCTTCTTTGGTACTAAGAACAGGCGAGAATAAAATCCTAGGCCCCTTTCTGATACAGGGACTGGCTGAATGGCCCCTATTTGGAGTAACAGAGAAATTTGCTTGTGAGCCTCTTTCCTTTGTGGAGGAGGAACGTCTGGCATGCCTTTGAAAGGGGCAATGTATGGAAATAAAACCTGTAACCGTGGTGAATGATATCCAACACCCATCTGTCTTGAGTAATTAAATCCCAATTTTCTTTGAAAAGAGACAGTCTTCCTCCCAAAGGAGCTGCCAGACGAGAATCTACTGGCAGCTGAAAAGGCAGGTCATTGGGTCTGTTTACGAAAGGACTGACCCCTGCCCTCACCAGAAGTCTGAGCAGGTGAACTCCTGTTCTAGGCCTAAAAGAACCTTGAGCTCTGCCCCTACCACGTCTAGACCTACCCCTAGACTGGGAATCATAAGCAGGATATGTCCATCCCTTAGTAGGCCAATTTCTACTAAACTTGGTGGCTGCACCTGCAAAAATCTTTAACAGTTTGCATAGACTTAGCTTTGTCCTCCATTTTCTTTAAAACTGCTTCCACAGGCGAACCAAACAACACATCAGACTGTAAAGGAGCATCCAAAATCCTTGTCTTAACATGCTCAGCTAAATTCTGATCCCTCAACCAGGCATGCCTGCGAAGAACAGAACTAGTGGCAGCCACCCTCGAGGAGGCCTGTACAGCATCAAAACCACATTGCAAAGAATGCTTACCCACTTGTTCAGACACATGAACTAAATCCAGCAACTCTTTACACTCAATACCTTCCGCCAAAGCATCCACCTTAGATTTCAGATGTGAAAGGAGATAATTTTGATATTTTAGCATGTGAAACTGACAATTCAACGCCCTCATGGCTAAAGTGGAAGAAGTATACACTTTCTTTCCCCATCTATCCAAAGCCCTTGCCTCTTTATCAGTGGGAACAGGGTTTTTAACCACAGAGGCCTTAACACCTTTAGGTCCCTGAGAAACAGTTTCGGGTCTGCCCTAGGACTCTTAAAAGATACTTATGAGCTTCAGGCACCCTATAGTACCTATCAGGTTTAACAGGAGCAGGAGGCAAAGAATCAGGGTTCAGGGAAGCCTCTGCAAAAACATCTTCCACCACATTCAACACAGGAGGTATAGCTAAGGGCCTATGCTGGGGTAAAAACAAGAATTCCCTAAGCCTTTTCCTGGAATCAGAGTAATCCTGGCCTTCCCATTTAAAGTGCTCTCTCATGGAATGCAGAGTCTCTGAAAATGAGAAATCCTCAGGAGGAGAAGCTGTAGGAGTGGAATCATCCACATCAGAATCAGAATAAGGAGGATACTCCTGCAAATCTTCCGCAGAAGACTCAGAAGCCTCTGAACACTGTTCAAAACTATCAAAACCAGGTTCCACCCTAGGCCTCTTATCAGGAGGGGGCATAGAACCTCTAATCATAGTAATCAAATCTTCTGCCATTTTAAGCATATGTTTCTTAGGCACAGAACCTGAAGTGCTAGGAGAAGCCCCCACTGAAGCTAAACTTGGCCTACCTCTCAAAGAAGTTTTGGAAACAGAAGGAGAGGCTCTAACTACCTTGGGAAGAGAGGGAAGAACAGTTACCTGAGAAGCCCCCTCAGCCTGGCCTACCTCCTGAGAAGGCACATCCTGTAACAGTAAAGTCTCTGCCTGAGACTCCAAAGAAACTCCTGGCAAAACCTCTGGCTCCACTGAGCCTTCTAAAGAACCGGCGTCCGGGACTGCCGGTTCATCAACCCTAGGCTTCGCTGTTTTGTCCTTGCGCTTTGTGGACGAAGCGGGCGTCGGAGCATCCGACGGCATTTTATAATTGCAACGCTTCCCAAACACTAACCTGGCACAGTCTAACCTTCTCTTAATAGTGCGTTTGTTAAACCTAGCACAAGAGCGGCATCCAACAACGTCGTGCTCAGGCCCTAAACAAGGTATACACAAGGTATGGTAATCCCTATGAGGTATCTGTTTCCCACAAGAAATACAGTTATTCACTTTTCTGACATCCGGTTAAATACTGAGGCAAGAAAAACCAAAATGTTCCCCAACGGGTACTTAGCCAACTCTGATTCGGTCTGAAACTCCGACTTCAGAAAATTTCAGAACGCCAACCTGCACTCGCAAAACTGCTTCTGCATCGGACCATGCGGCAAAAAAGACTGAGGATATGACGTCGGTCATGCGCATTAGTACCCTGACGTACTGACGTCAGTCTAATGCGCCCTGACCGACGTCAGCCATATACTCTGGTATTCGGGCCGACTGGACAGCGGACTACCCCAATAGTTAGGACTGCAGCAATGTGGAATGAAGAACATCAGACGTGGACTAGACCAGTCACTGATCGACTGCTGCACTGCAGAAAGTACAACTTGAAAACTTACTTGCTCCTTCTTGGCTTGGCTTTGCTGGCAATAGCAGAAGAATGCAGAAGTTTAGTTAATTGTATAAGTTATTAAATATTAAAGCAGCTTCTCCGCGTCATCTGGCTGTGTGCTGCTGCTGCTGTGCTGCCAGTGCCCACCAGTCCCTGCTTTTAAATCCACAGTGCTGCTGGTGTTGTGCTTCCCACCTGTCCCCGCTTCTAAACCCACAAAACCACAAAAGTAAACATTACAAACATTGTTCAAGTTCTCAGCCAAATTCTGACAGTCTGCTTCATGATGCTGATATCACTGTGCACACCCCTGCAGGTGATGATGTCAATAACAACTCCAACTAAAAAATTTTGAAAAAGAAAGTGGAAAATCAGGAACTGAAGGGGCCATTTGGGAATTCATGGCACCCCATTATTTTGACCTCGAAACCGGTAAATACTGAGGAATTCAGTACGGTCGAGAGGTATACTGCTGAGGCAAGTTTGGGAATAGTGTATAAATATTTAAAAGACTGAGAAACTTCTGCATCCTATCTGCCTTTTTAGGGGCAGCTGGCTATCAGGAAAATTGCAGGCAGTAACACACACATCATTTAAAGCAGACAGATCAGGGGGAATGGGTGGAGATTTTGGAAATCCTTCTGGAACAGCTCATAGCATTGTCTGAGGGACTGAAAAACATCAGAGTTCTCCCACTGAAAACACTGGCACATACTAACAATAGTCTTAGACAAGAAAAAGAAAAACCCCAGCAGGGAGAATCAGAAAGCGAGCTCTCCTCTGAGTCTGAATCAGAAATCTGAGGAAAAACACCTGTATCCATTCCGTATCTTCCAGTTCAGGTTCAGAATCTTGTATCTCTTCAGGAAAAGAGGAATCTAGCTTTCTTATACCAGAAACTTCTTTACAAAAAGGTTCAATACCCTAAATTAAGCCATGAGCCAGACTGAGCCAACTACTCCTATCCAAAGAAATTTGAGGAGTATTTACATGATTGGTTTTCTGTTTCTTTCTGACAGGAAAAAATGTGGCCATCCATGTTACTAATAGCAGCAGTTGCTTCCACAGGGAAGGGCAGAGCATTCTGACACAACAATTTAATTTCCCTCTCCCAGAACCAACAACAGTGGCTTTCCCTTGTCCACTGAGGGGTTCCCAACATCTGCAAAGGATGTGGCTAACCCCTGATCCCTAGTGGCAGTAGCTGCTACACCAGGGGGATCCAGGGTAAAGGATAAGTAATGTGAGGTACAACAAATTGCCACAACAGAGTCACACAACTGCAACTGAAGCAAACTGCTAGTATGCTGTTGTGGCAAATGCTGTTTGTTTAACTTTTTTCTTTTTTTGACTGGAAGAAGGATGATCATGGGATTGGTAGTGTGTTCCATGATCAAGCCAAAAATGGTGCCTCCTTCTCAGGGAAGACAAGCAGCACTTGCCATTAAACACTACCAGTCCACAAAAATTACTTATTTGACAGAGAAACACAGTAAAAAGAACTTTAAAACAATATACTGGCCCCGCAAAAAACAAACAAACATAATTTCTCCACAGAAAAAAATGTTTTCAATTAATTTACACTACTTTTAAACTGCCATAAAAACAAGTGTTCCATTTAAAAGTATGTTACAGTCATGAGACAGTCCATTAAAACACAACACTCCTAACGTTAAAATAACTTTTCTGAAGAAGAAAGTAATGAAACATCAACAAATTTATGAAAATAGTTAAGACTTAACTAAAGACTTAACTAAATTTAAGAAAAAATTTTCCCCCAAAGAAAACTCATCTGGCAGCAAAGAAAAGCACAAGCTAACCATTGATTATCAAAAGCCTGAGATGAGCATACTCTTTGACATCAGTAAAGCTCTGAAGGACTTTGAGCCCAAACTTGTCTTTTAGTCAGCTCATCTTGAGCTGCCTAACAGTTTGGGTGTGTGGAAGGTATTCTGAAACTTTGGAAGATGCCCGGCTGTTATACCCTTGGCAGGATATAACCCGTATAGCTAAAGATACTGCAACACTGATCAATATGATGAACATCTTCTGGGACTCTTGTTATATAGACAAAACAGTAAAACACTATGCAGATGAATTCACGGCCGCCAAATGTGAGTAAAAAAGCAATACTAATAAAATAAAGTGGTCACAAAACATTGTTGTTGCTGTTGTGTCTTTCGGCTTTTCCTGGTTAGGGGTCGCCACAGCAGAACTCCGGTCCGCTAATGATTGGCAGTTGATTTTTATGTGCTGAGTTGTGGTCACAAAACGTACGGCTCTAAAACTATAAACTTTTATTTTAAAATAAAGTAACAAGGTAAGCGCTTTCAACAACCTCCTTGTGGCTTCTTTAGACCATGGGGTGATCTCATTTTTTACAGCTTTTGGTTGATTGGGTTGAACTTCTGGCAGCAAATATTTGGGTCTTGGGGGTGACTGGATAAAGGATGTAAACCAGCCTCTGGATATTATCCCTTTGACCCATGTGTTCTGTGTGATGGCCTTCCATGCAGCTGGGTGAAAAGGTAAATGACCCCCTGACTGCCGCCACTTGGGAGCAGTTGGGCAGTCCTATAAAGACAGTAGGGTTGTCTGTCAGAAAAGGGCATGCAATATCCATAGTTCTGTGGACCTCCCCTACCACTGGGCCTGCATCTGTTAAAGGGGCCAAGTCTGCCACAACCGTCCAGTCAGAAGATGCTTCAAATAGCTGATGTCTGTTTTTTATGAACCAGAGTGATCACAGCCCCTTTGGATTTTTACTATAGAATCCTTGTGGGGCCTCAAACTTCACTCCAATGCAAAAACACTTCTTGCCATCTTGTTCACACATCTGCATTTTCTCTTCCACTGATGGACCAAGAAATGAACAGCCATAAAAAGGTGACATTGGTGAAGGATGCCTTGAAATGATCCATCAAGTCACAGTGGTGCAGACATGCCTGGCACCTCATGGACACACCAACTCCAGCTGCCCTTGTTGCTCCATCCATTATATAATGCATTAGACACATGAAGAGGTTAAACTTATGTTGGACAGCATGTTCCTGGAATAAAGAAGTTATGTATTTACCATAATGTTCCATTTGAGTTGTTCATCTCGCCTTCATTCTTACAGATGGGTTCGGAGCAGATCCTCGGCTCCAAGTCGGCCTACTACAAAGCTCAAGGTCTTCAAATAGCTCGATGCCAAGTCCCTATCCTATGATGCACCTAGAGTTACCTCAGATCTTGTTTGCTGCGTATAATAATACCATATGCCATTCTATCACTCCATAAGAGAAAGTATTGAAGGGTTGAGCAACCAGGAAGGATCCAGCATCTTGGTCATCTAAAAGTCCAGGAGGGGGTAGGAACATACCTCTCAACCTGGAAACATCAAAAATCTGGACAAGGCCCATGAAAAATAGGTACAAATCTGTACACTGGTTAACATCTAATTTGCTTACATAATTACATAACCTCACCCACTCCAATGGAATTGTGGGATACCAACTTTCAAATGCAAACTGAAGAACAGACAACCAAAATATGGCACCAGAGTCCCCCTGCAGACATTCCAATGTCCCATTACCTGGCTATTTCGCCCCATTTACCATAAACACTAATGTGTGCATACTGCTTTACGTCTACAATATTACTCTAAATGGCTTTGGTAAAAATAGTAATATTGGTTCAGATTATAGTTTAACAGTTTGAAGACTCATCTCTAAGTAATTTTAAGACTGTTTTGGGAGCTGTTTAAGTTGGCAAAGCCTTCCCCTCTCAAAACAGTAATGAACTTAAGTTTTTCATTAGCTTTGCTTCTTTGAATGCCTTTTCAGATTTTTCAGATATATCACCCTTTTAGAATTTTAATTTCTATCTTCTTTCATTTCACTCTCTCTTCCTCTTTTGTTCCACAGTATGCAATTGCTTAAGTTTAAAACATTCTTACTTAAAAATGTTTTTTGAAGAGAGTTAAGAAGAAGGGAAAAAAAGAAACTTCCTTTAAACTTTACAGTCTAGGTGTCTTGGTAAACTTTAGGCGCATACTGTTAGACTCTTCTTTACATTCATTATTTAAATAAAACAAGCACTAAGTGTGATGACTGTGTTAACCTTTAAGTGCAACTTGACCATCAGCTCAAATGCTGGTTATTTAGGGATAGAAGATATAACCTTACTTCATACTAAGTCCAGAAGATGATTTTTCTTTTTTTTAAGGCGAGCCACTGAAAAAATAAAAGTAGGCTAGCAAAAGCTACATAAATGAATAACTCCAGCATGACATTGAGGGACAAGCAGTACTTGTACAATAAGAAGGTCTAAATAGAAGGCAACTCAGAACTGGAACTATATGGGAATCATACAATAAATGGGTAACCTTTTGAAGTGAAGGGATCCACTACAGTAAGTCCCAAAATATTGAGAATGAAAGGCCGAAAGATCAAATTTGAGATTCGCTCTTCTCCTGTGTTTTTGGTCTTTTTTTTGGCATGTCAGCACTCCAAATTTCAAGTGTTGCCATTTCATTAGGGAGCCAGGATATGCCTATTTAGGCTTCACTTGAGATGTGCATCCTGGTTAATATGATCAGGCCAAAGGAATCCAAAGATAAGTAAACCTAAACATTATGATTCACTGTTGCAGTGATCCTCTCAGAAGATCTACTCACACTATTTAAATACCAAGGGTACTGTCCACAAACCATCTCATGATGAGATCATTTTGAATACATTTGTATTATGTGACCTCCCTTTAGTATACAATGAACATTGAAAAGGTACTTTGTGATATCAACAGCCATAGTGATGTATGTTACTTATTTAAAAAATGGATCACAGGAAACCAGTGGATGATGGATGAAGGGCTACAAGAGGTACTTCTTTGAAGGAAAGGCAGGACTTCCAGTGCTGTCCACATTTGAATATACAGATTCCTTCTGTGTATTCTTCTACAGTGCATTTTCAAGAATTTGAGACCATTTTACAATAAACAATACTACATATATATGAAAGCCCTGTATTACCCTTCCAGTGTTAGAGTATTAATGGTATGACAATGCAGGATATAACAGCAGTGCCTTAACATGAAACAAAACCTATGAAATAAAGAGAGTAAATCAGGAAACTGCACAGCAGAATCCATGTCTCACAAAAAGCCTATTAACAACACATGTTCATTTAATCTCCTTTCACAAACAAATAGTAGTAGCACTCTGCCACATGAGCACATTCCTTCTAACCTCCTGTCAGAAAAAAACAATAGCAATACACTGCCACACACTCTCTCTCTCTTTCAGCTTTTCTCAGTTAGGGGTCACCACAGCGGATCACCTTGTCTGCTCATGTTTGGCAGTAGAGTTTTTATGGTGTCGAGTTGCCAGCCCAGTGTCCAACCTTCCACAGAAGGCACACATGCACGCACTCACACCTAGGGACAATTTTAGCATGTCCAATCCACTTGCAGCATGTCTTTGGGGATGTGGGAGGAAACCGGAGCACCCGGAGGAAACCCACATGACCACACGGAGGACATGCAGACTCCGCACAGAAGACACCCCAGCCGAAGATCGAACCGGAGAGCCTCTTACTGTGAGGCAACAACGCTAACCGCTGCACCACCGCATCCCCATTTCAACTCTTCTAATGCACTTAATAACAAGAATCTAAAACCTTTCAAGATTCCAGAGTTGAAAAAGATATCACAATACATCAAATGCCATGAAAATTCAGGCATGGGAAAGGATCCCTTGAGATAGCAAACTTTTCTCAGTCTGTGAGAGAATCTTCAAAATCTTCTTCTCAATATGACATACAGACAGGTATTTTCTCATAAACATGTGAGACATGACATTTTTTTTTTCAGATGTACAAGAAGACATAACAAATACATTCTTAATGTATCAGCTACTTTGTAATGATAGACCACCTTGATAGGTTAATGGCTGCATTTATTCTCTTCAACAATCACAATGATTTTTTCCCCACAAACTCTTGTATTTGAGGACCTGCATATCCAGGGATACACACATTGTGATACACCAGCTATGCAAACATGACAGGCATCTTAGCCTGCCAGTAAGTCTTCTATCACTAACAAGCAAACTTCCTGGGAATTAAGGAACAATTACTGTCAATAAGCAATACCCAACTTTGACTTGCAAAGAATCCCAAAAGTCAAGGCAGGCTGGAGGAGCTATCTATCCATAAGGAAATCAGGGAGAGTGTTTGAGACCCATCAAGGGCGGCGCAGTGGTGCAGCGGTTAATGCTGTCACCTCACAGCAAGAGGTTCTCTGGTTCGATTCTCGGCTGGGGTGCCTTCTGTGTGGAGTTTGCATGTTCTCCCTGCGTTCGCGTGGGTTTCCTCCGGGTACTCCGGTTTCCTCCCACATTCTAAAGACATGCTTCTGGAGCATTTCTTCCCGGGCCTCCGCTGAAAACAGGATCTGTGGAACCTAGTCGGAATTTCCCAGTCAACAAATGTTAAATAAATAAATAAATAAAATATTCTTGAAGTTCAATTGATATGGTAAAGACATATTTTGTTATACATCACTTGAGGAATCTTTCTTGAGACCATCAAGATGATCTCTCTGAAGATATATTTATACAACAGGAACACATTCGGTTATGTCTAACAATGGGACCCTCCTTGGTGTGTCAATAAAAAGGATGTCTCCAAAGCAGTTATTATTAGGGTGGACAAAAACATAGGACAGTCCAAGTGTATAGATTCAGAACTGTGAAACTTAAAAGTACAGAAACACCAGAGAAAGAATAACTCTTACAGTACCAGTTGAGACGACAGAATGGTGAAGATAAGCCTAATGAGCAAGGGGCTAGACATTTGCAAAGTAAGCAATGGAAGCAGTTGCACCTCTAATGGTCAGGCATCTGACTGATTTACCAGTAGGTGGTCTGTCACAATGCAGTCAGCAATACACTTGAAAAAAAGGTTGTATGGCAAGTTCTGAGCTCCTCTTTCTCTGGATTAAAAAAAGCAAACCATCATTTAGGCTTCCTAAACTCATGCTCATGACATAATACAATCAGTTAGCAAGTCACTTGAAAACTGCTTTGTCTGTCAGCTTGTGAGCCCTTTCTTCTCTGAACACTCTGAATTAAAGAAGGGAAGCAACTGTTCAGTTTTACTAAACTCATGCTCATGACATCAAAACATTGGCAGACAAAGCAAAGTCAACCTGTAAAGGTCTTTTTCTCTTATGGTTTTTGCTCCATCAAAAAACAAATAACCATTTAAGGGACAGCTCAGGAACCACCCTTGAAAAACAATATGGACCCCAAAACTCGGTAAAAAACGAGTACTTCAGTATGGTTGGGAGGTATGGGTAGGAGGGAGGGAAGGAAGAATGAAGGCGAGAGGAACAACTCACATGGAACGTTATGGTAAGTACATAACTTCTTTATGTGAAGTTGTTCTATTTCGCCATTCATTCTTACAGATGGGTAGCATCCCAAGCACTATCTATCTTGGGTAGCTCATGGGAGTATGTTTTTCAGGACAGAAGACCCAAAAGAGGCCCTGTCCCTGGAGGCCCTGTAAACTTTGTAATGAGTGATAAAGGTATGAGGTCTTGACCAAGTGACTGCTGCACAAATGTTATCAACAGGAAATCTGGCAGAAAAGGCAGACAATGCAGAAACTGCTCTGGTTGAGTGAGCCTTAATTTTGTGTTGTAAGGGCATATTGGCAGCTGAATAAGCAAATGTGATACAATCAGATAACCATTTAGACAGAGTTGTTTTAGCCACTGGCATACTTTTCCTGGAGTTTGAAAAGGAAACAAAAAGCTGTTCAGATTTCCTAAAATCTTTTGTTCTAGCCAAGTAAAATCTGAGTTGTCTGTGAACATCAAGTTTGTGCAGCATGTATTCTAGATTATTGGAGTGATTGGGGAAGAAAACTGGCAAATCAATAATTTGATTACGATTAGTTTCAGTTCAAACCTTAGGCAAAAAGGAGGGGGTTGTTCGAAGTGAGATTCTGTCAGCATGGAAAATCAAATAAGGGGGTTTAATGGACAAGGCTTGAAGCTCTGACACTCTGCGGGCAGAAGTAATAGCTACTAAAAAGATAGTCTTCCATGACAAAAATTTGAGGTCAAATGAGGAAGCTGGTTCAAGTGAAGGAAGAATAATGCAGAAAGCATAAAATTTAGATTCCATGGGGAATAGGGAGATTTTACAGGTGGTCTGAGATGAAAGGTCCCTTTGAAAATGGCTCTGGATAATTTATGTGACATAATATTCAATCCTTCAAATCCAAGATGAAAATTAAAAATGGCAGCAAGCTGAACACGAACTGTTGCTGCTGCAGCTCCTTTGTTGAAAATCATAGTCAAGAACTCTAAAATGGAGGCCATAGGGGCTTGGTAAGGATCAGTATTGTTTTTAGGGGCCCATAGAGAATTTTTTTTTCCATAAGCTAAGGTATAGCTTCCTCATAGAAGATTTATGAGGGAATAAGAGAATTTGCTTCATCTCATTGGAGAGGTTATGGAACCTGGCTATGATGGAAATTGGAGCAGCCAAGCTGTCAGCTTCAGTGACTGCAGAGAGGGATGAAGTTCCCCCGACGAGTGCGTCAGAAGGTCTCGAACTGGGTCCAGAATCCAAGGGTCCTCCAAAAGATGACGTTGAAGGAAGGAGAACCAAATATAACGAGGCCAATGAGGGGCTATTAGAATGATGGTCCTTCCCAGGATTTTTGCTTTCTGCAGAACCTTGGGTATCAATGGGATTGGTGGAAATGCATAGAGGAGACCTGGAGGCCAATCGTGAACGAGTGCATCCCTTGGGGCTTTTCCCGGAGGGGGAATCAGGGCAAAGTAGCTTCTGCATTTCGTGCTCATGTGACTGGCAAAAAGGTCGCAGCAAGGCTGGCCCCACCTGAAGAATATTCTGTCTGCTATTTCTTTCTTAAGGTACCACTCATGTGGCAACAAAATTGCTCTGCTCAGCTTGTCTGCTATCACTTTGGATTTCCCCGGGATATGCGTTGCTAACAGAAATTGCTGGATGGATATAGCCACTGCCATACTTTTAGGGTCTCGCAACAAAGGGGAAATGACCTGATTCCTCCTTGTTTGTTCAAGTACCAGACCACTGACATGATGTCTGTCTGAATCGCAATCGTACCCAGAGGAAGAGAGACCTGGAAGTACTGCAACGCTAAAAGTACTGCTCTCATCTCTAGGACATTGATATGCAGGTGTGTCTTTTGATCAGTCCATGTCCCTTGGGTTGTCCTTCCCTGAAAATGCTCTCCCACCCTATCAGGGAAGCATCCGTGGTCACTGTGGCTGCTGGTGGGGGTAAAACAAATGGATGACCTATTGTGACATGAAGTGAGGTCAACCACCACTGAAGATCCTTTTTACAAGAGTTTGTGATCATTATCAGGTGAGACGTGGGGAGCTCTTGGTAAGACCATTGAGTGAACAACAGCCATTGCAGTATCCGCATGTGCATACGACCCAGCAGTATGGCCAGAATTGCAGCTGCCATTATACCTAACAATTTAGAACTTCTGATAATGGAGCCTTTTTTTTGGATATCAAATTGTGGACCTGCTGATGGAGTAGTAACACTCTTTCTACTGGAAGTCTTAGCATGGTGGTGGTGGTGTCCAGTTCTGCTCCGATAAAAATGGTATGTTGCGATGGCAACAAGGCAGATTTTTCTGAGTTTATTGTAATGCCCATCTGGCTACAGAGTGACAGAGTGGTGTCCCTGGCTTGAATGAGTTGATGCCTGGTGGTGGCGGTGAGGAGCCAATCATCTAGGTATGGAAACACCTGGAATCCCAAACGTCTCAGGTGAACCGTGACCACTGCCATACATTTGGTGAACACTCTGGGGGCTGTACTGAGACCAAAGGGCAGGGCTCGGAACTGATAATGAATGGCTCCCAGCTGGAAGGAAAGATGATCCCTGGATGGTCTGGCCATTTTTATGTGGTAGTATGCATCCTGGAGATCTATCGAGCACATCCAATTGTCTTTCCTTAAAAAGGGAAGTATTGACTGAAGCATGACCATCCAAAAAAAGAAGTTATGTACTCACCATAACGTTCCATGTTTGTAGTCCATCTCAGCCTTCATTCTTACACATGGGGTTCAGAGTCGATCCTCGGCTCCGACTTGGCCTTTTTACAAGCTCAAAGTCTTCTAGTTGGCTCATGGCTAGGTAGGTATACCATGGTGCACCAGTACAATACCCAGATCTTGTTTGCTGCTAACTAAAGAGAAATAACAAAAAAAACATGCAGAAAGAACTCAAAAATAAAAGGTCTCTACTTAATAATAACAATTTTTTTTTGTCTCCAGATCCTTCCAGGACAGAGGTAGGAGGGTAGGTTCGTAAGAATGAATGGCGAGATGGACTACAAACATGGAACGTTATGGTGAGTACATAACTTCTTTATGTTCTGTAGTCCTATCTCGCCTTCATTCTTACACATGGGACAGTGTCCCTAGCACCTTATTCTTGGGTGGCTCAAGGGAAAATACTCCTGAGTACTGTGGAACCAAAGGATGCTCTACCCCTGGCGGTCAAATCCAGTTTGTAATGAGTAATAAATGTGTGAGAGGTAGCCCAAGTTGCTGCTACACAGATATTATTAAGTGGGACCTTGGCTTGAAGGGCTGCAGAAGTAGACTGAGATCTCGTTGAATGAGCCTTAATTTTGAAAGATAAAGGCTTACCATCAGAAGAGTAAATGTAAGCTATACAGCTAGAGATCCAATTAGAGAGGGTCACTTTAGAAACTGGGAGACCTAATCTGGAGTCGGAGAAGGAAATAAATAATTGGTATGACTTCCTGAATTCCTTGGTCCGGTGCAAATAAAAACGTAATTGTCTATGAACATCCAACTGATGAAATCTGTATTCTGCTGCGCTGGAATGATTAGGAAAGAACACCAGAAGCTCTATGGATTGGTTCAAAGTGTTATGGAAGCAGACCTTGGGGACAAAGGATGGATTAGTACAAAGAGATACTCTGTCTTTGTGAAATATCAAATATAGGGGGTTGACAGATAGTGCTTGTAACTCAGAAACCCTTCTAGCAGATGTGATTGCCACCAGAAACAAGGTCTTCCAAGACAGAAATTTCAAAGGAGACGAATGGGCTGGCTCAAAAGGTGAAGACGTTAATGTGGATGGAACAAAATTCAAGTCCCATGAAGCAACCAGTTCCTGAAGGGGAGGTCTTAACAAGGTGGCACCTTTAAGGAAGGTCTTGCACAGCCTATGTGGCATCAGATTAGAATCTTGTTGACCCAGATGAAAATTAGAAATCACTGTCAACTGAACCCTGATTGTGGCAGCCGCAGATCCCTGGTGGAAAAGTTCAGACAAGAATTCCAATACCACCAGAATAGATGCAGTATAAGGGTCAACATTCCTTTCCTCAGCCAGACAGAGAACCTCCTCCATTTACTGGTGTATAATTTCCTAGTGGAGGGTTTATGAGAAGATGTATGGATATGGGTCACGGAGGGTGAGAAATCGTGAAGCCTGAATAGGAATGGAACTGGAGCAGCCAAGCTGTCAAATTGAGGGTGTGTAGGCTGAGGTGAAGAGAGCCTGACATGTGCATCAAGAGATCTGGCACTGGGTCCAGAATCCATAGATCATCTAATAGGTGAGGCCCGAGAAAGGGGAACCAAACTTGTCGAGGCCAGTATGGAGTAATGAGGATCAGTTTGCTTCCCAGCAGTTTCGCTTTCTGAATCACCTTGGATATGAGAGGAAAGGGCAGGAAAGCATAAAGGAGACCCAGAGGCCAATCGTGAACAAGTGTGTCTCTCAGTGACTCCCCCGGAGGGGGGATGAGGGAGAAATAGCTGCTGCATTTGGCATTGATCGGGATGGCAAAGAGATCGCAGCAAGGCTGTCTCCATCTGCTGAAAATCTGCTCCGCTATTTCCTGCTTCAGAGACCACTCGTGAGGCATTAAAATTGCCCATCTGAGTTTGTCGGCTATGACGTTGGTTGTCCCCGGGATGTGGGTCACCACCAGAAAGCACTGGGAAGATATCACCAATTTCCAAACCCAAATGGCCTCTCGACAGAGTGGGTATGATCTGGTTCTGCCTTGTTTGTTGAGATACCATACTACTGACATATTGTCTAATTGTATTGCAATCGTCCCAAGAGGAAGAAGGTCATGAAGTGCTTGCAACACCAGCAGCACCGCCCTTATCTATAGAACATTGATATGCAGTTGAGCCTCATGATTTTGCCATGTGCCTTGGACAGCCCTGCTAGAAAATGCCCACCCCTATCTGTGAGGTATCTGTGGTCACAGTGGCAACGGATTGGCGAGGGAGGAATGGAGTGCTCGTAGTTAACTGATTGGGTTGAATCCACCAAATGAGGTCCTTCTTGCAAGAATCTGTTAACAGAATGTGGTGAGTTAAGGGCAGTTGTTGGAAGGACCACTGGGATGACAGAAGCCACTGAAGAATCCACATGTGTAGTCTGGCTAATGGCACTAGTAGTATGGTAGAAACCATGGTCCCCAGAAGCTTCATAACAATCTTGGCCTTGACTTTTCAGAGAAGGAGAAGACTGTGAATTTGTAGTACAAGATTCTGTGCCCTTTCTACTGGAAGGCGAGCCAACATGGCTACTGTGTCTATTTCTGTGCCTATAAAAGCCACATACTGAGAAGGCAATAAGGCAGATTTTTCCCAATTTATAGTAATCCCCATCTGGGCACAAAGTTGAATAGTAGCGTCCCTGGTCTGAAGAAGTAGATGCCTGGTGGGGTGGTCAGGAGCCAGTCATCCAGATATGGAAACACCTGGAATCGTAGACATCTCAGGTGAACTGTCACTACTGCCATATACTTGGTGAACACCCTGGGGGCTGTGGTGAGACCAAAGGGCAGAGTGTGAAACTGGTAGTGGCTGGCTCCCAGACGGAAGTGTAGATGACTCCTCGACACCCTGTCCATTTTTATGTGGTAGTAAGCGTCTTGGAGGTCTATTGAGCACATCCAAGTGTCTTTCCCTAGTAATGAGAGTATAGACTGCAGTGTCACCATCCGGAGCTTGTCCTTCTTTACAGATTTGTTTAATTTTCTGAGGTCCAAGATGGGCCTCCAATCTCCTGTACGTTTTGGCACTAAAAAGAATTTGGAGTACGTTCCGAATCTTATTTGGTCTGCGGGGATGGTTTGGATGACTCTTTTTGCAAGCAACTTGTTAACTTCCGCAGTTTCTTGATCCCTGTGATTGGGTGGAACATTAGGGATCCTCTTGGGGACATGAGGTGGCAAGAGAAAAGGTAATGGAATAACCTCTGGTGATAATTCTTTGTACCCATCTGTCTTGAGTGATACGTAGCCAGGCTTCCAGATGCAAAGAAATGTGACCCCCGACCGGCTCCAGAGAAGCACAGTCGGGCCCCACATCAGGAGTGCTGGTAGGGCTGGCCCCGAAATGAATCACGGCCTCCCTGGTTTTGTGGTCCGCCCCTGCCTCTGGGGCGACATCTACCATTTCCTCCTCCTCCTCTGCCTCTGAAGGTGGAGTCACCCTGTGCATCTTGGAAAAACCTCTGGGACTTCTTGAACTACATTTTACCACCTCTCTGACCCTTGGGATATGGTCTAGAGGGGATGGTAAAATGTACTCCCATGGCAGAAAGTGTTTTTCCTTCTTGCTCGCACCAGGTGAATGTGTCCTTTACCTTAGGTCCAAACAATGAAGAACCATCAAAGGGGGCATTGGTAAAGGTAGACTTGAATGGCTCCACAAAATTACACAAGCACATCCAGGAGTGCCTCCTTAGAGAAACTACTGAACCCGCTGCTCTGCTCACTCCATTGGCTGCATAAGAGATCAGCCTCATGGATGAGTTGACAATAGAATTCAAGGTGGACAACTGAGCCGACACATTCTCAGGGACTCCTTCAGTGGATGTACCTTGTAGAGTCTCTCCTAACCCCTTAAAGAGATCTCTCTGAAGCCTCGTAAACTGTTTTAGGTAGTTCAGTGATCTAAGAGTAAATGCCGCTGATGAAAAGATATGCTTCCCGTATCTGTCCATCATTCAAGACTCCTTATTCGGCGGTTGGACAGAAGAAGAAGTCTCTGCTAGCTCCTTCTTAGTGGCCGCCGCCACCACCATGGCATCTATGGGAACACCCTTTGACAAAAATTCCTTCTCATTGGGAGCTGACAATAATTTATTTGGTCTCCTGGGGACTGGTTCCACGGCATCAGGAGTATCCCACACCTTCTGACTAACAAGCTCTAACAGTTCGTTGAAGAGTGGAGACACCCATGAGGCTGAAGGTTGAGACCCAAAAGCCTTCAGGTACACCGACTCCAAGGGGTAACAGTGGGCCAGCCACACCTCTGCTTTAGGATCTCCAAGATGTATGCAAAAGAGACATCATCAGAGGATGACTTGAGTGACCCTTTTGACTCCTCGAGGTCGGTGTCGGAGGTAAGAGACTCATCCTAGGAGTCTACATGCTTCCTCTTGCACGTCCGCTTCTGTGGGGGCTCCTCGGAAGGATATTCCGGGGAGGTCTCGGAAGAAAGGGGGCCACCAGCCGGGGGTTGCTGAGGCTGTGGGTCTCTGCTGTCCAGAGAGGGAGTAGGTGCTGAGACTGAAGTAGGTGCCCGAGGGGGAAGTGTGTCGGTACTCCTGGTTGGTGCTGATGATCTGGACAGCACACTCCTCATCATCTCGAATGCTGATCTCTCTGGCTCTGAAGACCTCCCTGGCTCCAAAGAGACAGAGGACGCCATCGGCTCCGAGCTAGATGTAGGGTCTGAGCTCACCCAGCTGATGCACTGAGAGGAAAGCTCAGAACCAAAGAGGTCCGGTTGCAGGTGTCACTGTCGGGGCCAACTGGTGAGCTTTGGCTCCTAGACACCATGGACAGCACTGAAGGTGTCAGAGTGGAACCCGGCTCCGGAACAACCTCAGGGGGAACTGGAATCGAGGGTTCCACCATGGTACCAAGCACTCCAGCACTGAAAGTCCAGCACGGCTCAGAGGAGGAATCACAGAAGGTATAACGGACTCAAGTCACCCCAGAACTGACTGGGTTGAACCCAACAGCACTTTAGATAAGGCAGATGACTTCAGGAGTCTCAGCACTACTCTCTCCACATCCTCTTCCGATAAGCTCCTGGAAGATCTGGAAGACAGAGTGGGAGATCAAGATCTCTGTAGTATGGGGGACCTTAATGAAGGGGAGACCGGTAAGGCATCTGTAGACCGGCTCCGATGTCTGCTATCAGTGGTCGGATTCCAACTGCCTGGTGCCGACACTGTAGCCATAGTAGTAGTACCCTCAATTGGCTCCAAACTCAGTGGAGCCAAGGAGGCGGCAGATTTGTCAGTTTTAGAAATTTTGAGAGGTGGCTCCGATGCACCAGCCGGCACCAGGGAATGCCTCTTAGAAGGTTTAGATTTTTCCTTTTTAGATCCATGCGACTTAGAAGAGGAGGAAGAGCTAGCCAGATCTTCCTCAAAAGAGGGCTTAAGGAGACCTTTTAATATAAGTTTATTCTTTCTCTCCTACAATACCTTGGAACTAAATGAGTGACAAAATAGACATGTTTCCTGTAAATGGATGGCCCCAAGACAGTAAACATAGTTACTGTGGCCATCTGTTACAGATATCTTCTGTGAACATTTCACACACTTTTTAAAGCAGAGGGCTTATGCTCCTTGACCTCCTTAGACATCTCACAGAAGATTAAGCCAATCAGACACACAGGGAGGAGAAAAGGAGAGTGGGAGGACTAGGTCCTCTAACATAAACGGGCCTAGCCCTTAAAGTACTAGCAGATACACAACCATGAGGACTAGGTCCTCTAACTTAAACGGGCCTAGCCCTGATTAGAAAAAGAAGGGAGAAAACCTAGGTCCTCTAATTAAAATGGACCTAGAAGAGGAAAGGGGTTAGAAATGACAACTTCAAACAGTCACGCACACACAATGGAAAAAAATCTCTAACAAGTCAGAGATACAGAATGAAGGTCATAAACCCCATTCTAATTGCAAATACAACAATGTGGAGAACTCTGCAAGCAAAGGCTAGTTTTTTTTTTTAAACTAAGAACACAGCACACACAGAAAGCTTATCTAAATTATACAAAACACTGCATGCACAGTATAAACTATGAGCAAAAGCGCCTACAACCACTAATAATCAACAGTATCTAAACTACTAGAAATATATATATATATATATATATATATATATATATATATATATATGGCAAAGCCCAGAGATAAACTAAATGGCACACAGGATACCAATGAGAATGATAAGGCCAACGGCCAACTGTTCTCAGAAAACTTAACACACAGGGAAATACCCAGTAAATGTTCAACTATTTAAATACAGAAACGACAATAGCAAAAGCTATATAAAGCTATCTAAATATGAAAAACAGTACAAATTAGCCAAAAAATTAGCAAAATGTGTTAGACTTAGCCACGGCCAAGAAGAAGCACATCCAAACTCGTCGATGCGGCAAACGAGATCTGGAGATTGTACTGGTGCACCATGGGATACCTACCTATCCACGAGCCAACTAGAAGACTTTGAGCTTCTAAAAAGGCTGAGTCAGAACTGAGGTTCGGCTCCAAATCACATGTGTAAGAATGAAGGCGAGATAGGACTACAGAACATCTTCTCTTTCTTGGCAGATTTGTTTAGCGTGCTGAGATCCAATATAGGTCTCCAGTCCCCTGTCTTTTTTGGAACTAAAAAGAATCTTGAGTAAATTCCGGATCCTATCTGGTCTGCTGGGACTGCTGGATGACTCTTTTTCTTAGCAACGTTTGGACCTCTACTGTTGCCTGTTCCCTGTAACTGGGTGGAACATCCAGGATTTTCCTTGTCGGTGGAGGGGGTGTGGCAAAAGGAATGAAGTATCCTCTGGAAATGATACTTTGTACCCAGCTGTCGTTTGTTATTTTGAGCCAGGCATCTGGATGCAAAGATAAGCGACCCCCGACTGCCTCCAGAGTAGGACAGTCGGGCCTCCTTTCAGGAGCGCTGGTAGGGCTTCCCAAAGAAGTGATCTTTGTCACCCTGGTTTTGCAGACCCCATCTGCCGCGAGGATGGCGTCTTCCATTGTTGCCCCCTCCTCTGCCCCTGGAGGGGGGTACACCACGTGTGTCCTGAAAGTCTCCTTGGGCTTTTTGAACCACATTTTCCCTCCCCTTTGACCCTTGGGGTAGGGTCTGGTAGGGGTGGAAAAACGGACTCCGACGGCAGACAGAGTCTTTCCTTCCTGCTCACACCTGGTCAAGGTTTTCTTAACTTTGGGCCCAAAAAGGAATGAGCCATCAAAAGGGGTATTCACAAAGGATGACTTGAAGGCTCCATGAAGGAACACAAGCGCATCCAGGAGTGTCTCCTAAGAGCAATTCCTGTACCCGCTGCCCTGCTCATTCCATCAGCTACATATAAAATGAGGCGCATGGACGAGATAACAATGAAGTTGAGGGTAGTAAGCTGGGAGGCAACTTTGAAGCTCCTGCAGCTACTGTACCCCGAAGAGTATCTCCCAGCTCTTTAAGGAGATCTCTTTGCAGTCTCGTGAAATGGGTTAAGTAGTTGAGCGAACGGAGTGCAAAAGTCGCTGAACTATAAGTGCGCTTCCCATATCTATCCATGACCCTGGAATCTCTGTTAGGAGGATGGATAGAAGAGGAAGTTTCTGAAATTTCATTTTTGGTGGCTGCCACCACCACCATGGCATCAACTGGCACACCCTTGGTCAGAAATGATTGGTCTTGGAGACCAGAGATAAATTTATTAGGCCTCCTTGGGACAGGCTCCATGGTGTCCGAAGACTCCCATGCCCTTCGTGAGACCAGCTGCATGAGCTCATCAAAGGGTGGAGACACCCAAGAGATGGAGGGCTGAGACCAGAAAGCCTTCAGTAGAACTGACTCATCTTCAGTAGGGTTTGTGGACTGCCAGTCACCCCTCTGCATAAGGATTTCTAGTATCTCAGCAAATGAGATATCCTCAGAGGGGGACCGTGGGGACCCTTCTGATTCATCCAAGTCAGTATCAGATGTCAGGGACTCCTGTGGGGAGTCTAGATGTTTTCTCTTACAAACTATCTTCCTGGGAAACTCATCAGTGGGAGCTTCTGGTGAGGTCTTGGAGGAGTATAGGCTACCCAATGGGGCTTCCTGAGGCTCTGGGTCTCTATGCTTGGCCAGGATCTATGAAGCAGAAGCAGACACAGGCGCTTTAGGGGAGGAAGAAGCCGGACCTGAGGTTGAGGATGTCTTAGGAAACATAACTCTCTTCATGGCTTCGAAGGCACCTCTGCTCCGATGCGAAGGGGCCGACGGATCTGAGGAAACCGTCGATATCCCTGACACTGGGACAGTGGGCTCAGAACCAGACATAGGAGCCGAGCTCATCCGAGCCGAAGCCCCGAGAGGCAGAGACGGAACCAACAAGTCGGTCCGACTATCCTCCCCAGCCCGCCGAGAGAGTGTCGGCTCCTAGAGTCCTCTATCGGCGCCGTGGACATCAGAGTAAACAGAGCCGAAGACACTGGAGCAGGCGTCGGCTCCAAAGGCTCTATGATCAACAAGTCCAACTCCTCTAACTCCGAAGGACAGGTATGGCTCGGAGGAGGAAGAGTTGTAGCTGGCATAAGGGTCTTCAGCTCTGAAGCTGCTTGGGTTGGAGCCGATAAAAATTTTGCAAAGGCCGGTGCCTGTAAAAGCTTTTGCACCACACAATCCACATCCAAATCGGAAAGGCTAATGGAAGACCGAGATGAATGGATCGAAGGTGGTACTGACGGTAACAATGGAGATTTTGGAATTTCGGATGCCAGTTCCAAAACCGGGGACCGGCTCCGAAAAGATAAGACAGTCAGCTCCGAGACCTGTGGAGTCGATGTCACAGACTTTTTAGATTTTTTTCAATTCAGTGGAAGTCTTGGAAGACTTTGAGGACTTACTGGATCCATCCTGGTCACTCAAAGCCTCCTGGAAAGAAGGTTTCAGTAAACCCCTATCAATAAGTTTCCTCTTTCTCTCTTGGAGAACCCAAGATGAAAAGGAATGGCATATGGAGCAGGTTTTTTGCAAATGTAATGCTCCTAAACAATAAACGCAGTTGACATGACTGTCAGTGACAGACATTTTCTGCCCACATTTAGGGCATTTTTTAAACCCTGATTTAGGGTGTTTGTCCTTATCATCAGCCAATGACAAAAAATTAGACACACCCAACTATAAACTATAACAATAAGCCTTCCAAAAATACAGGCTAAATATAAAAGACACAAGCCTTCCAAACTATGGCTAACAGGTCACACACACAGACACTATTTATCTAAGCAGATAATATCAAGTTGTGACAGAAAGTCACTATTTAAATGCAAACCACAAAGCTATTTACTACTGATAACACACTAAACTTAACTCTAATAATCTTAAAGCTTGTGACAAAAGGTCACTATCTAAGCATACACTCTTACGAATTAACTATTTCTAAGAAAAAATGTGACAGAAGGTCAACATTTAAACAGTATTTAAACACTAAAGTTTAACTAGGCCTAAGAAAAATGAGGCCAAACATTAATATATGAAAAAGCACACCAAGGGAAAGGGAAACTACACAGAAAGCTATAAGAGCTTTACTAACTACAACTACTTTTTAGAAGAAAATATCAATAATATTTGAAAAATATTGAAAAGTAAGGTTTTTACTGGCCCAAACTAGCGAGAACCTCCAATCTGTTGCAGCGGAAAACGAGATCTGGGGTAACTCTAGGTGCATCATGGGATAGGGGACTTGGCCTTGAGCTATTTGAAAACCTCGAGCTTTGTAGTAGGCTGACTCTCGGCTCTGAACCGATCTGTAAGAATGAACAGCGAGATAGAACAACTTCACATCTGATGTTACTGGTGCTTTAAGTGGCTAGAGCCTGACAAGCTAAATCTCTCTGGAAACCATTCAAGTGGCATAGCTGACAGCCCTCAAAGCTAAGGTGCCTGAAGCATGTGTCCACATCCACAGTTTATCCATTGTCCAGGATTCTTTTTACAGGGAGAGAGAGAGACTGAATTGTCAGTCAGCTCTTTTTTGGTTGCCACCAATTCAATGATGAAATCTACAGTAGTAGACTTTTCTTAGTGATGCCTATCAGTGGGAGGCCTTAGGAATTTATAGGGCTTTTGTGGCACTGACTCACCTGTATCCTGTTCCTGTCATGACCTTCTAATAGCCAGATCAATTAACTTATCTACTCTTGGGGCCACCAAAGAAGGAGATACGCAAGGTTGAGCCATATGCCTCAAAAAGATCAGT
The DNA here is from genome assembly GCF_019279795.1 of Protopterus annectens. Taxonomy (NCBI): domain Eukaryota; kingdom Metazoa; phylum Chordata; order Ceratodontiformes; family Protopteridae; genus Protopterus; species Protopterus annectens. The sequence continues at coordinate 1,995,801,160 of NC_056729.1, read as the reverse complement.
GATGCAAGATTCCCTCCATCACACAAAGTCAAGGATTTCACCAATGGAGGTATTTTCAGGAGAGTTTGGGGAAAGCCTGTGTGTCATCCGAGTTAGTATCTGATGTGACAGTTGCCAGCAGAGAATAAATGTATCTCCCTCTTACACATCCTCTCTATTGGCAAGACAGGAGAGGTGTGTTCTTTATCCTCAGAGGACTCTGCCCAAATCCAAAAGAGATGAGAAGGAGTGGGGGTCCTGCTGTGTTGCTATTTCCAGCGAGGTCTGTGTCTCAGCTCTCAGTGGAGAGGCAATCATCCTCACCATAACTTGAAAGGTGATTCCAATCTCCACCAGATCTGAGGACACCACTTCATTAACCAGATTCATTCTCCTAGAAGTGGAGAAAGGGTGGACAGCAGCGAGCGGGGTAATGGAGCTGAAGAATCGAAGTCTGATAAAACAAATGAACACAGTAATTAGGAATGTCCACAGAAATTCATGCGATATAACAAAAGTAAATAGGATGTACTACTGTGCAGTTAAATTAACAAGTCTTACCACAAAAACACAGTGTAGTAAGGGAAAGGAAGGGAATACATCAAATGCCATCATGGAAGTATTGGATAGGGAAAACTATAAAGCAATTAAGACAAGGAGTGTCACTGTTAGAAGAGTATAGAAGAGGGAACAGATCAACAAAAATACTCAGAAAGATAGAAGTGATAAAAGCAATGCGCAGTATCAGAACAGATCAGGATCTGCCATGCACTATCACAAATAATAAACTATAATATATCCACACAGGCAGAAAAACTTAAAAGATATGCAGATAAATATGAAGAAAAAGTACAAGATAAGCAATCTGTTGATGACTCAAAACATTTTTATAGAGAACTGGGAAACAAGGTAAAAAGAATTGAAACACCACCAAAAAAGAAAAAAAAAAGATATGTTTTGGAGAAATATCTACAAAGATCCTGTGGAAAATAAAGATGCTAAATTAATACAAAAAGTACAAGAAAGAGTAAAAAGTTCAAATGTACAGGATATGAAAATGGGGTGAAGTAACAGCCAGATAAACTGAAACAAATTTAAGAGCTCTTACCTGGAAATCCCCAGGCCCAGATGCAGTACATAACTTCTGGTCAAAAGTATTAACACCTTTACATGAACATTTAGCCATGAGTAAGAACTATTTATATGGGCACCCCAAACAGACACCAGCCTGGTTAACAACAGGAAAAACAATATTCCAACTTAGTGAACCTGCAAGCTATCCTAAAAACTATAGACCAATAAATTGCCTTCCGAGGATGTATAAACTATACACTGGAACTGATGCCGATGGAGTTTGTAGTCATTTAGAAGAAAACTCAATTATGGCAATAGAACAAAAGGGCAGTAAAAGAAAGTCATGTGGAACAAAGGATCATTTGTTGTTAAATAAAGTTATAATGGAGAACTGTAAAAATGAGAAGTATCTAAGTATGGCATGGCTAGACTACAAGAACAGTATCCAACATTCATGGGTAAGAGTGCTTAAAAATGTATAAGATACAAACACACTGATCGATAGCATTACAGTGACTATGAAACAGTGGCAAACCACTTTGAAATTAAGCCATGATAAAAGACAAATTATTATTCCAGTGATAAAAATTCAAAGTGGGATACTCCAGGGTGACCCTCTCTTACTGCTGCTCTTTTGTCTTACCCTTAACCCACTAAGTGGTCTACATAACAGATTAGGTCATAGCTACAATTTGACTCCCAGTAAACAAGGAATTGTAAAGACTTCTCATTTTCGTTTTGTAGATAATTTAAAACTGTAAAGTTCATCAGATGAGGTGCTGAAAGCACAGCTGCAAGTGGTCAAAACTTTTTCAGATGTCATTTGGTCTTGATAAATGTGCAAAAGCAACCTTTAAAGCAGGATAGCTGCAGTACCAAGAAAACATCAGTTTGTGATAGGAATGTGATATAAAACAACTTGAGCAAGAGGGAGTGTATAAATATTTGCTAATTGATGAAGGATCAACAATAAAACATGAACAAATGTGAATAAAACTCAGTAAGGAAAATTTTAGAAGACTAAAATTAATATTGAAAACAGTTAACATCTAGGAACAAAATCCAGGCTAGACACCAATTTGCTTTTCCTCTCCTACCTTACAGTTTTGGAGTGACTGAGGGGCCCCAAAAGGTTTTGGACTGGTTAGGCAGGAAAACAAGAAAGATGCTTCATGCTCATAAAATGTTTTATAAAAATCAATGCACACCAAGATTATATATTCCTTGTTTTGATGGAGGTATGAGACTCCTGAAACTGATCATAGGAAGTTACTAGGCTATTGGCCTTGAGGCCTTTACAGGCATAGCCAAGAATTTAGCCCATATTCTGACAAGTCAGCACCCAACGGCCTTGTCCAGCAGGGACACAGGTGGAGTCCCAGGGGTGTACTTTCTGTTTCCCAACCAGTTATCCAGGTTGCACTTAAAAAGGGTTAATGAGGTACTCTGCTTGACATGGAGAGGGAGGCAATTCCACAGAAGGGGGAGACTCTATCCCGCCAACAAGTCCTACTGATGTCACAGAGCAGGTTGAGGTCGTGTGTGTGGGTTACTTGAGTGGCACTTGACTTGTGGATATGCAGCAATCCCATTAAGGAGGGGTCTGAGATTGCTTTTTATGTCACACAAAGGTCACCTCTGATGAGTCTGTGTGAGACTGAAAAGAGGGACAGGGTTTTTGGCCTATATGTGTAGGGTAGATGTTTGAGGCCTTGGATTATCCTGATGAGGAACCCCTGTGGTCTCTCCAGCTGCTGCATGTGCTTTGTGAGGTACATGCCGAAAGGGAATTGTACTCAATAATGGGTCTTATAAGGGAGGAATACAGGGATATTATGACCTTCTTGTCCCGGGATGAGATACCCTTCTAATGAGGTGGACCATGTAGAAAGCTTTCCATACAATGGAGGCAATATGGTGGTCAAAAGTCAGTTTGCTATCAACCTGGGTGCCCAATTCCCTCAGGACTGATTGCGTGCTTAGGACCTTGTTATTAACGTGATAATGTGTGGGGACGTCACTCTACCCAAAGGGGGTGATGATGCATTTTTGGCATTCAGTTTGAAGCCATGTTTCTGGCACCAGTCATTTGATTGGGTGAGACCCTCTTGGAAGATGTCCTCCTCACTAGGGGAATTGATGACAGCACCCAGCTTGCAGTCCAATATGCCAGGATCTAGCTGAGTGAGCATGAACCTTGCTTGGAAGAGATTTAAAATGGTAGTTATAAGAAAAAAACAATAGCAGAGGACAAATCCATGTAAAAGTTTGCTTAGAGACAGGTTGACCTTTCTTAGTTCCCATACAGGAGCAAACAGATGTTCAGCATTCTTAAAGGGCTTTGTTTTGAAGCTGCCTGTGTGCATCCAATATATGTAGAATATTTTCTCACTTGTTCTTTAGATCAGGAAAGAACACTGGGTGATTGATGGCTTAATTCAATGTGAATTCAGAATCAACTTTAGGCATGAGTAATGGATTAGTGCGTAACACAACCCTGTCATTGTGAAAAATCACATATGGCTAACCCACTATGAGAGCTTGCAGCTCAGTGACTCACCCTGCAGATGTCAGAGCAATCAGTAAAACAGTCTTCCATGACAAAAAAAAATCAAAACATAAAATCAGCCTGAGAGGCAGATTCAAATGGAAGTAAGATCAATTTTCAAAGGGGTCTAATGTTCAACATCCCTTTTATAAACAGTTTAACCACAAAAAAAAAAAGGAAATATATGGGAATCCATGTGCAGACAAGCAGAGATGGCTGCAAGGTACACTTTGATAGAAGCGCATGACAAACCATCTCTAAGTGGCTTACACAAATATTTCAAAACCAGACGGGTTGAAACCCTTTTGGGACCTCTGTTATTGGCTATCCACCACCTAGAAAACCTCTTCCAGTTGTAAATGTAAGATTTTTCTAGTTGCATGTTTTCTTGCCTCCTTTAATGTCTGCTGCAAATCCTCATGCAACAAGTGCCTAAAAGGTAGACAGCCCAAAGAGTAATGCAGGTCTGACTGTAAGGTGAGCATTCTGAATTTCCAAACTTTGAGAAAGATGTTTATAAAGTACAAATCTGGGACGGGTCTCCAAGATTGCTTCTTTTTTGTATTGAAATGATTCCGGAGTAAAATCTTTTGCCTTTGTGCATCACAGGCACTGGTATAGAAAACAGCTCTGCCTAGTATAATCTGGTGGGTGTGGGGGAATTCCCCACGGGAGAAGATTTTCTATCCACTGCTAAGTGTATCCTCTCCAAATTATTCTCAGAACCTATTTGTCTCAGACTGTTTGTAGACAGGCTGCAGGGGTGAGAGACAGCCTGGAGGAGGAGAAGGAAGGGCAAGAGGGGTGGGGTGGGATAGGTGTGCTCTGTGACCAGCATAGCCATTTCTTTGCAGGGGTTGATCCTATTAAAGAAAGGAACTCCTTTTGTTTGCTTTTGAAGAATTGTCCTCCTGCCATTTCCTTTTGGATCCCTCACTTTGTTTGACAAGGTTTTTTGTTTGTTCTGCCCCTTGAAGGAAGACACCTTGTTTGAAGAGAACTTGACTACAGGAAATAAGCATCATTTCTTGAGACGGCATCTACACATTCAAATAGACTTCTTAAAACATGTTTCAAAACCCATGTCAAATTAGACACAATTTTATTCATAAAAGACTTCTGCTCTGCAGTTAAAGATGCAGAAAAATCATCCAAACTACTCGCACACTAAAATAAATTTCCCCATATAGCCTTGATTATTTAACATTCTAAAGGCTAAATTAGTAGGAAGAAACATTCTTTTGTCTCATAGATCTAACCATTTTCCCTTTTTGTCTGGAAGTATTAGATTAAATAAGCAAAGGGCTTTTTATTTAAGCAGGCAGCTGTGGAGACCGCAACTGGGTTAGCAGTCAAATAAGAAAGACCCATCATATCAGAGGAGACCTTATACTTCCTCTGAGCCTTTTTAGGGACTACAAGAATAGATGCTGGTGTCCTGCAGGCAGCTTATAAACATCTTCCAAGGCCGGTAAGAGAGGGGGACATCCACAGAATTGGGCATCTCATCTTCCGTGAGGTCATATACCATGCCTAGGTCTGGGGTAGTTCCTAACTGCTCCCAAACAAAAACATAACAAAATTTCCAAGGAAAACTGAAAACTTGTTTGTACTTAAGCTTAGATTAACCTTCTGAAGAATCAGAGTGACTAGACTCACTCTCAACTAGGAAATCACAACTGCTGTCATTAGACTTCTCATAATTCTCTGAAACTGCTGATTATGATCCTTTGTCACCGTTTAAAATTACAACACTGATAGCACCCCCCCCCCAAGAGTGGACTCACTGGTTAGAGATCCAGGTACTCAGAAAGATAGTAATCTGAACTTTGACCTGCTTCTGTCCATAATGTTGAGGAAATCCTTTTATGCAGCTCACCTTATAAGTAAAGGCATGGCATCCAGAGCTAAGGATGTCATAGCACCACTGTAGTTGGCCCTCATCAGACCAATAATTGAGTACAATGCATCTTTTGGCATGTACCTTGCCAGGCATCTGCAATAGCTGGAGTGTGCTTAGAGTTTGCTTACAAAAAAATTCCAGGGTATAACCAACATGCTAATTACTGACCGGTTAAAAGTCCTATCACTGTATTCACAATGCACTAGTTCTCTAACATACCTCAAATCTTGTTTGCTGCCCTTTAAATCTGTATAGCATAAACAAGATGAAATTACAGCAACTGGAGCGCAAACAACATTGGTTACTTAACCATACTTCCAAAAGTCAAATTAATAGGGGGTTGGAGGGAGGGCAGTTGAGGAAGAATGAAGATGTTCAACATCTGAAGCTCTTCTAGCAGAATTAATGGCCACTAAAAATATATATTTCCAGGTTAAACTGTATACTTTATTACATGTTAAGCAGCAAGAAAACCCAAAAGCAGTGAGTGTGTTCCAGCAGCAAATCCAAGCAGAATTCCAAGCAAAACCACAGCTGGTAACAGGCAGAAAGGCAAGGCTCAACAGTTGTAAAATCCACAAGTTTTATTAAAAGTTAGCACTTTCGCAGTGTTCACCACCACTTCATCAGACAAAAAAGTAAAGCAAATGAACTTCTTTTATACTAGATTTCAGTATCAATTAACACAACAAAGCAGAATCCTAACTGATCGACATAGCATCTGCTTTTAAAGCAACAGTGTCTAAAAACCTGCACATAAAAAATAACAATAAAAAATACCAATATGCAGAATAGTACATTTATCTACTTTTCTTGCTTTTAATACTGGTTTTAGGGGTACATGGTCATTCAAACCCATTCCCCCCCTGTGTGCTCCTAACCTTAAAATCCACTGTAATTCTGCATTTTCAATCATATTTACTAACCCCCCATACTCATATTCACTGAAATCTAGTATAACAGAAGTTCATTTGCTTTACTTTTTTGTCTGATGAAACGGTGGTGAACACTGGGAAAGCGCTAACTTTTAATAAAAAGTACAGTTGTGTACACTTACCATAAATGTAGATGTTCAAGTGTATTCACTGTTGCAGTCCTAACAAATGGGTTATCCGGCTCCCGGCAGCCCTCAGTCAGCCAGAATACCAAAGGTAAGTAAAAATGCCGTCGGTTGCTGTCGGTTGTAAAGGCCATCAGGGCATCCGATACAAAAGGAGGCAGCTGACATCACTTCCTCAGTCTTTCTTGCCATAACAATCAAGAGCCCCCAGAAAATAAGGCTTAAACCAACAACCAATTTGGCAAAAAACAAATTAAGCCTGTACCTCAGGAAATGAGAGTAGGAGAGGACCACAAAAAGGGGGAAGGAGGGATGGAAACCAGGACTGCAACAGTGAATACACTTGAACATCTACATTTATGGTAAGTGTACACAGCTGTACTATGTTCATCATGTTTAAGTTGCAAGCACCTCTGAGAAACATTTTCATCAGGGGATGAGAGAAAATGGGTTGTTCAAAAGAACAATGAGCAGAAATTGCTGAAGTATGGAGCTTGATATAGGAAAAGGAAAGACCACCCTGAAGCAATTCAGCCAGGTATTCCTGCATCAGAGGAAGGGTAGGCTGAGAAGAAGATTCCCCTCTAGCCTGCAGCCAGTGAGAGAACCTTTCCCACTTGCCAGCGTAGGACTTCCTAGTGCTAGGCCTCCTGGCCTTCCTCAGCACATCAACCACCTACTGGGAAAGGGAAGAAGATAAGGAAGGAGTCATACAATGAGCCATGCTGCCAAACGAAGGGACTGAAGATGAGGATGCAGAATGATTCCCTCTTCTTGAACCAAAAGATCTGGCTTCAGAGGAAAATGCCAAGTAGGAAATTGGGATACCAATGCTGTCTGGGCCAGTCTGGAGCTATGAGAATAGTCCTTGGTCATTCATCCCTAATTTTCAATAACACTTTGGGTAGAAGAGGAAGAGGAGGGAAGGCGTAGACTGATAGCAACGTCCAAGGGAATGACAGGGTATCCACTTTCCAGGCTCTGCTAAGATGCTGTCTGGTGCAAAAGAGAGGTAGAAGATGGTTGCCTGGGGAGGAGAAAAGATCCACCTGAGGTGTGCCCCAACGTTGAATGATGCTGTGAAAGACTGCTCTGTTCAGCTGCCACTTGTGAGGATCCAGGGTTCGCCTGCTCAACTGGTCTGCTAAAACATTGAGCCTTCCTGGAAGGAACTGAGCTAAGAGATGCAGGTCCAGGGATGCTGCCATGGACCAAAGATTTTTACTTTGTCTACAAAGGGGGTAAAAGTGAGCCCCTCCCTGCTTGTTGATGTACCACATGACTGTGGTGTTGTCTGTTCTTACTAGTAGGGTCCCTGGAGAAAGAAGACGCTTGAAAGCTAGTAAGGCCTGTTGAACAGCAATTAATTATTTTAGATTTATGTGCAGGTGCATCTGTTGGGCGTTCCACTGTCCCTGTATGCATCTGCCATCCAGGTGTGCTCCCCAGGCATAGCCTGATGCTTATGTAGTCATAACTTAAGTAGCAGGAGGTGTCCGAAAGGGCATGCCTTTGTTTTGTAGACAGGCTGTTTCCCACCACAGAAACTCCATCTGCAGAGATGGAAGCAGAGGGATCATCATATCCAGGTCCTGTGTGTGCTGACATCAAATGTTCTTGAGGTACCATTGCAATTTCCTCATATGCAGTCTTGCATATGGAATCATGAAAATACAAGATGCCATGAATCCCAGAGCTTGAAGGCATTTCCTTGCAGGGAGCTGGGACAGGCTTGCCAAGTCCTTGAAATAAACTGAAAGAGTTGCCTGCTTCTCCTGGGTGAGATATATCATCTGGGCGGCTGTGTTCAGACTCACTCACAGGAATGTTATCTCCTTGGATGGTACCATTTTTGATTTTTCCTCATTCAGAGTGTAACCCAGGGAAGATAGAAGAATCTTTACAAATTCCAGATCCTTTAGTAACTGTTCCTGAGAACTTACTTGAATCAGACAGTCATCCAAGTATGGGTAAATCTGAATTTTCTTCTGCCTGCAAAAAGCAATGACTGGGGACAGTCACTTTGTGAAGACTCTGGGAGCAGTAGATAAGCCAAAGGGCAGAGCAGAGAATTGGTAATGTTGCTTGCCCACCCTGAAATGAAGATACTGCCTGCAACACTGATGTGCAGATAAGCCTCTTTGAGATCCAAGATTACCAGCCAGGAATCCTTTTCTAGCATTGGTAGCAACTGATGCAGAGTGAGCATTTTGAACTTTGGAATTACTAGAAAAGAGTTCAAAATGGAAAGATAGGATAGGACGCCAGGTGCCTTCTTTTTTTGGAAGTAGGAAAAGCCTGGAATAAAAGCCCTGGCCTACCCCCTGAGCAGGAACTGATTCTATTGCTCCCAGATGAAACAAAGACAAAATTTGTTTTTCTACTTCTGCCCTTTGGTTTGGAGGAATGTCTGGGAATCCCTTGGGAGCTGGAAAGGTGTGGAAAGAAAACTTGTGCCCCAGGGACACCATTCTGAACACCCATTTGTCGTCTGTGATAGAGGCCCAGACATCTGAAAAAAGGTCCGACCTTCCCCCTAAAGGACTCTCCAGGCAAGCACGAACAGGCAGAAGTTATAAAGAGTCATTGAGAGTGTTTTTATTGAGATGCAGGCTTGGAGCTACCCACCTTAGAAGTGGAAGCCTGCCACTGCCTAGACCTTTGCGGGGTAGCTGCCTGCCCCCTAGCAGATTTGTAACCTCTACTCCTGGAACGGTTCTGTTTGCTGGTATCAGGAAAGGTCCAACTCTTGGAAGGGTAATTCCTACTAAAGCGAGGGGGCTGAACTTGCAGAAAATCCTTAACAGTTTGCATGGACTTGGCCTTATCCTCTATCTTCTTAAGTACCTCCTCAGCCTTGTTGCCAAAAGGATTGTCGTTATGCAAAGGTACATCCAAAGGCTTAGCCTTGACAGGTTCTGGAAGAGGCTGTTCTCTGAGCCAAGTGTGCCTTCTAATAAAAGATCCAGTAGCCCTACTGGAGGCCTCAAGGATGTCAAAACCACAATGCAAAGAATGTTCATTGACCAGAGTGGCTGAATTCAATAAATCCTGCATGTCTTTACTCTCTGCCAAAAGGGGTACACTTGCTATCTTAGACTTAATAGCCTCCAAGGTGTGCTGTTGGTACTTCAGCATATGAAAAAGGCAGTTGGTAGCCCTAATAGCTAGGGTGGCAAAAGTATGAACTTTCTTGCCCCACCTAACAGGGTTCCTAGATTCCCTGTCCAAATTAACAGGATTCCTGATAACAGTGGCCTTAACTCCTTTAGGGGCCTGAGAAATAACCTCTGGATCCACCAATGGGTTCCTGAAAAGAAATAGATGAGCATCAGGGACTCTGTAGTACCTGTCAGGTTTCCTGGGAGCACAGTAAACTAAATTTGGAGACAAGGAATTTCCCAGAAAAACATCATCAACAACTTCCAACACGGGGAATAGCCAGAGGCTTATGCTAAGGTAGATCCAGAAGCTCCCTAATCCATTTCTTAGATTGGGGATAATCCTGGCTTTCCCATTTAAAATGTTCCCTAAGGGTATTTAAAGTGTCACCAAAAGAGAAATCCTCTGGAGGAGAGGGCGAAGGGATGGACTCCTCTGCATCTGAATCTTCAAAGGGAGAAAAAACCTGAGAAAATTCCTCTTCATCAGCAGAAATGCTGGAAGAATCCGATCCTGAATAGGACAAAACCTCAAGAGAAACATCCCTACTCCTTTTAGGAGGATGAAGCTGAGAACCCCTAATAAGAATTAATAAATCATTAGCCATTTTAACCATTTGGAATTGAGGGGAACTAGAAGGAACTGGGGCCTGCCTTTTCACAGGCTTACGAATGGAAGGCTTACCTGCAAGCCTGAAGGACTCGGGAGGCCTGGCAACCGCCGAAGGAACAGTAGGAGTGGAAGAATGAAGTTTGCTGTCAGAGTGCAAAACTCAGGCCTCGGACCCCAGAGTCAGCTTAGTGGTACCGGCTCCAACAGAAGAGGCGACCGGTGACAGGTCGGAAGACAAACTGGAGGTCGAAGGCCTAAGAGACTCGTACTCAATCAAGGCCTGTGGTTGTACATCTGTGGACTGCAGGGACTGTGAAAGCGTCTCACTGGCTCCCACTTGACTGATGACTAACTTAACCTCATCCGAGGACTTAGTTTTCTGAGGCCTGTCATGGTCCTTGTCCTTATGCTTTTTCAGAATATCCAAAGGCTGAAGACCGGCGGACGCCATACCAACAAACTTAGGCCAAACTCCGAAATGCTTAGCCAAAATCTTAGCCCGACGATGGATAGTACGTGGATTGAAGTAGGCACAAAGATTACAATTGGGAACGTTGTGATCAAGGCCCAAACAAATAATGCAATAGGAATGAAAATCTCTATGGGGAATCTGCTTTCCACAGGTAAGGCAATTATTAACTTTTTGTGACATTCGTTAAGGCAAGAAAAGAGGATCCCCAATGGGGTACTTAGCTGCAGTAGACTTCAACTCTTTGTAGTCAGAAACCAACAAAGGTAAACTGCCGACCGGCACTTGTGCATGAAAAGCTTCTGCTTCAGGCTTTGCGGCAAGGAAGACTGAGGAAGTGACATTGGCTGCCTCCTTTTGTGTCGGATGCCTTGACGTCTTTTACAACTGACGGCAACTGACGTCATTTTTTACTTACCTTTGGTATTCTGGCCGACTGAGGGCTGCCAGGAGCCAGATAACCCATTTGTTAGGACTGCAACAGTGAAACACGATGAACATCTTGTGGATTTTACAATTGTTGAGTCTTGCCTTTCTGCCTGTTACCAGCTGTGGTTTTGCTTGGAATTCTGCTTGGGTTTGGTGCTGGAACACACTCATTGCTTTTGGGTTTTCTTGTTGCTTAATAATAACTGTGAGTATGGCAGAAGGTGAAGCTGTGTTTGATATTGGCAATGTTAATGGAGATGCTGCTAAAATGCAAACTGACATGGCGAATCACAGGATTTGTAACTTCATGGTGGTCTCAGAAAATCCTCTCCATTTGACTTATATAAGTATAAAAGATTACAGTGTCAACGTTTTCACCTTAAGGCATGTTTAAAAATGAATGTTTTACCTAGAGGCTTGAGAGTCCTTAACATGCCTACTTATGGTGATATGTATCCTTCTTTGCTGGCTCAATGGCAACAGATTAACTTAAACACCAGTTGGGCTTATTTGAAATTATTAAAGACTTTTTCAAGCCACTAGAACTTGAGCTGTATGACAAAATATCTCAACAACAGCTCAATTTAACTAGTGCAGTGGGTGAAGCAGCAGATATTTATTCCAATGACCTAACTGAAAAGGTTGTGGGATATGAAAAACGGTTGTTACAACAAAAATGGAAGAAAATGACTAGGGACATTAATGATTTTTCCAAACAACAAGTTTTTACTTGGCTCAAAGTACAAACTCACCAAGAACTTAATGCAAAACACTCCTGCACTTCTGCAGCTGAAGGGCCAAATAATCAGTGTGTAATGAGCAGAACACTGAATCAGGAAGTATCATCATCCAGTTGCAGCAGTCAGCAAGTGATGACAGACGAAGTGACCAATCCAGGTGATGGAGATAAGGTGACTTCGCCAGAGCCACAAACCTCTACATACTCCACTTCGTTAGGGGAGTGTCAAGGTTTGAGTAATGCATTACTGACATCAAAGACAGTGGAAAGGGGCCCAGTTGTGAGGCGTAAAATACTCCAGCCACAACTGGAATCTTCGTCTTCTTTTTTTCCAGGACTACCCCTGCCATATCGCAGTATCAGAAGAAAGTCCCACGATTTAGACAACTACAGAGGGAGCCAGAAGAGGAAGGAGCCGCCGCCATCCAACCAAACCAGAACCATCAAGAAAATGTGGGGGATGGAACAAGGAATTTAGTTTGGAACATTTCCAGCTACAGTTTAACAGCAGCAGAAGACTTGCTGTTGACGAAAGGTTTGACTTTTGTCCCCACTGCTGGGGCTGATATTACAGAACTGCTTGTTGAGTTTTGTCTGTTTGCACGTAATTTAGCATTAAAATTAATGTTTGGTAATGATGGTGAAAATAATGAAGTCAAATTATTTAAAAAACCTAGTATATTTGTACCAGCACTGCCTCCTGCTGTTGAAGTTTTTTTATTAGCCTATGAAAATGACTTGTATAAGTTTTTTAGTCACATGGAACTGAACAGGCACAATAGCTCAGACAATTTAACTAAAAGTGAACGACAAGCTTTGTTAGAAATGCAACGTAATGCAAATATTGTTATTCGTCCAGCAGATAAGGGGGACCGGTGGTGGTTCTTGATTCAACTTTCTATCATGATAGTATGTTTACTATGCTTAGTGATTTTAACACTTCTGTTAGTATTGATGCAGTAATGGTGCATGACTTGAAATGTAGACTTGACAACTGTTTATTTTATTTATTTGTTTTTATTTTATTTTAAATTTGATAACCGGGAAAGTCCGACTGGAACAGGTCCATTTTCAGCAGAGGCCTGGGGAGTAAATCTCCAAGTACATACATTCACAACATCTTACAGACTTTGAATTAACTTTCCTTACAGGTAAAACTAACATTTCCATTAAATGACAGCATAATGCACACACTCAAAGTAAGAACATCACTGGGTAGGACATTACATTATACATTCCAAATATGACAAGCTATACATAGCCATACAGTGGTTACTGGACTTGTTGGAAAAGTAGTTGGTAGTGATTTTGGGGAGTTAAAGGCATTTCATTGCCTGCAGTCATGATTGGACTGTGGATAGGGTGAGAGAATAACAATTATTATTGTGGTGTATGGGAGTTAGTTGCAATCTAAGTTTTTTATCCTGGGGTGAGACAGGAGCATAGCCTGTTGTTCATGAAGTAAACTATAAGGAGTTTCTTAAACTGAGTGGTAGTGTTGTTGGTTATTAGGTGGGTAGGGAGGGAGTTCCAGAGTTTGGAGATTGAGTAGCTGTAGACAGCTTTTCCTGCCTCAATGTTAAATTTGATGACCTTTAAGTGATTTTGGGTGCCAGATCTCAGAATTCTAGCTGTGGTGTGGGGATGTATAAGATGTTGAAGAGCTGGGATTTTGTCTGAGTGGTTTAATATTTTGTATGCTAGTGAGAGTTGATTTTATTGCAGTAAAAGTGGGAGTGCTAACCAGTTAAGCTTGTTGAGAGATTCACAGTGATGTGTTTTGTAAGGCGATTCTGTGCCAAATCTAGCTATCTTATTATAGCAGGATTCAAGTTTGCTTAGATCTATTTTACGAAGGTTTGTGAGCACAGGGGAAGCGTAAAGCAAGGTAGATAGCACATGTGTTCTGGCTATTGTTATTTTAGATTGCTTTGAGAGATAGTGTTTGTTACGGTAGAGCAGTTCAAGTTTTTTCTAAACTTTTTTTACTGTTTGGGCAATGTGCAAATCAAATCTGAGGTGGATGTCTATTTCTACACCTACCAGTTTGGTGTGGGTGGATGGGGCAATAACAGTTTTATTGTTGGAGGTGAGGGCAAAGTTGTCTGTTAGGGATAAGGATTTATGAGAGCTGAAGAGGAGTAATTTTGTTTTAGTTGGATTAAGAATGAGCTGATGACTGGTAAACCACGTTTTGGCTAGTGAGAAGCATTATTGTGTTAGGGAGAGGAGGTGATCGAGTGTGGGGGCTGCACAGATTATAGTGGTTTTGTCTGCATATTGGACAATGGAGGCTTTAGGTGTGGTGGATGGGAGTTGATTGGTGAAAAGAGTGAAGAGTAAGGGACCTATGATGGAGCCTTGGGGGACCCCTATAGAAACAGGCAGTAGGGAGGATATTTGGTTCTGCCATTGTACTGCCTGTTGCCTACTTGACAGCTCTTGAACCATGTAATAGAGGAGGTACTGAGGTTTAAGGTAGAGAGTGATTGAAAGAGTCTGAGGTGGTTAACCATGTCGAAAGCTTTTGATAAGTCTAAGAATGTAGCAGATACTAGAAGTCCATTATTTCTGTGATGATTGGTGTTAGTGAATGATGTAAGTGCAGTGGTGGTACTATGGAAGGTTCTAAAGCCATGTCACTGAGTAGATAATAATTTGTTTTCTAACAGGTATTCCATTAGTTGTGAGTGTACTACTCTTTCAAGGATTTTTGATAAGGGGGATAGTATAGCTATAGGCCAACAGTATTGAATTCAAAGGAGTTACCTCCTTTATGCAGTGGTATTATATGTGATATTTTCCATAAATGGAGTACTGCACATTCTGAGATGGCTCTATTAATAAGTATAGTAACAGGATAGGCTATGGCTTCTTAGGTTCATAGGTTGGTACTAGGCTATCAGCCCTAGAGCCTATACAAGCCTAGCCATAACAATTCCCTGGCTATTTCTTCCCACATTGTTTACTTTCCTGGACCCCTGTCTAGCAGGGCGACTGACGTGATCCCTGGGGTGAATTTCCTTTCTCCCATCCAGTCGTCAAGGTTCCTTTTGAAGAGGTCCAAAGAGGCACTCTGCTTGATATGTATGGGCAATCTATTCCAGAGTCTGGGGAGTCTCTGGGTCAGGAACCTATCCCTCCAGCATGTTTTGTTTATTGTGATGACAAGGTTTAGATCCTTGGAGCGTGTAGCTCTGACGGATTGGGATTTCTTTAAGTGTAGCATGTCCAACAGCTCTGGGTTTGACATGGCCTTGTATGTTAAGCAGAGATCGCCTCTGAGTAGGCGATATGCGACAGAGTATAGCTGGAGTTTTTAAGGCGGTCAGCGTAGGGCATCTGCTTTAGGCCTGTGATTCTTTTAGTGAGGTATTTCTGAGGCCTTTCCAGTTGTTGCAGATGTCTTGAGAGGTACATACCAAATGGGGCGTTGTATTCTATAATGGGTCTAATGAGGGATGAGTACAGTGGGACAATGACCTCCTTTTTCTGGATGAAAAGCCCTTCGTGATGAGGTGTGCCACATAGAAGGATTTCCTGACTGTTGTGGCGATGTGGTTATCGAAGGTGAGACCACTGTCCACCTGTGTCCCTAAGTCTCTTATCACACTTTCTGTGTTTAGTGTACTGCCACCTATATGGTAATTCATGGATACATGTTTTTTCCCAAAGGGGATAACAATACATTTCTTGGCATTGAGCTTGAGCCCATGGCTCTGGCACCAAGCATCTGTTTCTGTAAGGCCCTTTTGTAGAGTATCCACATCATTTGGGGATTCAATAATGGCTCCCAGTTTGCAGTCATCTGCGAACTTTGTTAGCCAGAGTCCCTTAGTGTTGACCTGTACTTCAGAGAAGTAGATGCCAAACAAGAGCGGCCCCAGGACTGAACCCTGAGGTACTCCACTTGTCACTTGTCTGGAGCTGGATTTTGCTTCTGCAGCTATTTGTAGATACTCAGCACTATTCAGCACACATTCAACTGTTTACAAGAATGTTTGAATTTAGGGCTTGTTACTAAGTAACTGTATGACTATTTTATAGTGCAGAAACCACTTATACCTCAAATGCATGGGCTACCAAAAATACACAAGCACACCTTGAAGACCCTGTTTAGACACACTGTAGCGGGTGGGGGCTGGTTGACAGAGCCTATTTCTAGGTTTCTGGACAAATAACTTAGAAAGGTTCTGGATGAATCTGAGGTAGTGTTAAGGGACACAGAACATTTTCTAAGGGATCTATATAATGCAGTCAATGGGAAGAACAGTAAAAGTGCTGAGGTCTTGGCAACCTTAGATGTGATTTCATGATTTACATGTATTCCCAATCAAGAGGGGATATTGATGGTGAAAAGTGCCTTAGATAGAAACGGAAAATTTGAATCAAAACAGGTGGATCTATTCTGTTTACTCTTGGAATTAGTTGTAGAAAATAACATATTCTTCTTCAAAGACAAGTACTATTGGCAAAAAACAGGAGTTGCCATGGGCACTAGCTGTGCGAACTCCTATGCCAACTTGGTCATGTTGGAATGGGAACGCCAACACATTCTAAATAATATAGATCCACATATAATAATATATCAACATTTTGTGGATGATCTTTTTATAGGTTGGCAGGGAAATGAAGAGAGTTTAGAACTTTATACCCGATATTTGAACACCAGTAGTATTTTTCTTAAATTTACCCTAAGTAAATCTATGAGTAAAATTAATTTTTTGGATGTAACTATAGACAAACAAGGAACTGGTCTAACCACCAGTATTCATAGGAAAGAGTGTCATCGCCCCACATATTTACATAGGAATAGTATGCATCTGCAACATATTTTTAATAATATCATCACAGTGTGAAAGTAGCTGACTCCAAGCCAGACTGCCAACCAGTCACGAGTGGAGTTCCACAGGGTTCGGTCCTAGGCCCTCTTCTGTTTGGTATCTACTTCTCTGAAGTCCAGGCCAACACAAACGGACTCTGGCTGACAAAGTTCACAGATGATTGTAAGATGGGAACTATTATTAACTCTCCAAGTGATGCTGACATCCTACAAAAAGGCCTCAATGAAACCAACGACTGGTGTCAGAACCATGGCCTTAAGCTCAATGCCAAAAAATGTGCCTTCATCCTCTTTGGGAAAAACCTGGTTCCCTTGAATTACTACACTGATGGTAGTCCACTGAACACAGAAGGCATTATAAGAGATCTGGGAACACAGGTTAACAGCAACCTCTCTTGACCACCACATTGCCACTGTGGTCAGAAAGTCCTTCTATGTGGCACATCTCATTACTAAGGGTTTTGCATCCAGGAAGAAAGAGGTCATTGTCTCCCTCTACTCTTCCCTCATTAGGCCAAAAATTGAGTACAATGCCCCATTTGGCATGTACCTCACTGGACACCTGCAACAACTGGAGAGGCCGCAAAAGTACCTCACAAAGAGGATCCTAAGCCTTAAACACTTGTCCTATATGGACAGACTCAAAAAACTCCAACTATTCTCTGTCTGATATCGCCTACTTAGGGGCAATCTCTGCTTGACTTAGAAAGCCATGTCTGACCCAGCTCTGTTAGAAATGCTACATCTAAAGAAATCCCAATCCTTCTGCACTACACGCTCCAGAGACCTCACCCTCATTACCACAATCAATAGAACATGCTGGAAGGATAGGTTCATAACCCAGAGATTGCCCATGCTATGGAATAGACTTCCCATACATGTCAAGCAGAGCACCTCACTGGCCCTCTTCAAAAGAAATCTTGATGAGTGGATGGGAAATAGAAAATTCACCCTGGGGATCACTCCAGTGGCTCTAGTCGACAGAGGCACTAGGAACTAAGGTTGGGTGGCACGATGCCAGGATAATCCTATGGGCTAGGCTTGTAAAGGCTCCAGGGCCATTAGCCTAGTACACACCTATGAACCTATGGACAGGCTATGAGGACCTCACGTCTATCCTGTAATGACAAGGACTTTCAGGAATGACTATGCCATCTACAGGATGACTTTAAGGGTAGAGGGTATGGGCCTGTGAAAATTGACAAGGCATATAGTGTAGTAAATAAGGAAAGATGAGGGAGGGCCAAGCCCTATTACTCACAACGAAATGATACAGCTAAGTATGCTGAAAGTAGATCTGTGAAAATGCCCATGGTTATTACCTATACAACAGAGGTGAATAGGATTAGGGAAGTGGTCAGAAGTAACTGGTAAAGCAACCTGTTTTCGTGTATGAAAATGTGAAGAATCTTAAACAGCATTTATGTTATCCTAGATTATATCATAATCTAGGGAAAAGGCAATGGGGTACACGTAAATGTCAGGATTGTGCATATTGTGACTATATTGATCAGTCTATGTACTTTAAGTATCCAGAGGCAGACCATTTATGGAAACTTAGGGTTTCAGAAAACTGCAACACACAGAATGTTATTTATGCAGCACACTGTGTTTTATGTTTCAAATTTTACATAGGCAAAAACAACCGGAAATTGAAAGAGAGAGTGAGGGATTGTTTGTATTGCACGAGAAGAGGGAATAATTGTAGTGCTTTAGCAAAACACACACTAGCAAATGGCAACACACATACATTTGTATTCCAAGTTTTACAAGTTGTGAATGTGAATATGGGGGGGTGGTTAGTAAATATGACTGAAAATGCAGAATTACAGTGGATTTTAAGGTTAGGAGCACACAGGGGGAATGGGTCTGAATGACCATGTACCCCTAAAACCAGTATTAAAAGCAAAGAAAAGTAGATAAATGTACTATTCTGCATCTTGGTATTTTTATTGTTATTTTTTATGTGCAGTTTTTAGACACTGTTGCTTTAAAAGCAGATGCCATGTGGATCAGTTAGGGTTCTGCATTGTGTTTATTTTTACTGAAATCTAGTATAAAAGAAGTTCATTTGCTTTACTTTTTTGTCTGATGAAGTGGTAGTGAATACTGCGAAAGTGCTAACTTTTAATAAAACTTGTGGATTTTACAACTGTTGAACCTTGCCTTTCTGCCTGTTACCAGCTGTGGTTTTGCTTGGAATTTTATTACATGTTAAGATGAACAATTTGATCTGTAGACATAATACAAATTGTATTTAGTTTTATCCTAAAAATTGAATACTATTTCCATGTACTATACTATATGTTACTTGATTTCATGTTTTTGTATCTTCCTGGAGATTTTCTGCCCGGGCCACCACTGAAAATGGGTTTCTGATACAGTGGACTTACCCCGTCAACAAATGTCAATAAATAAATAATTATTTTCATTCACACTTAGCTGACGGTTCAAAGGGGGATTGTGCCAATGATTGTAAAACAATGTTTAAATCCCATGGGGGAGTGGGATCTTTAAAGGGAATCTAAGAAGTAAAATTCCCCTTATAAAGGTCTTACAAAGTTTGGAAGAGGCTAAAAAAGTTGTACATAGTTGAAGAGCTAGCACCTTCATTAAAAATTTAGCTAAAATATCAAGAACTTTATGTACTGGTGCTGAAAAAGGATCACTGTTTTTCTGTTGTGTGTTTTCCATTTACTTCTGTAAACTTTCCTAGTGGAAGCTTTATGGGAAGACAAAAGAATATGGCTGACAGGGGAGGAGACCCTGGTCTGTCTAGCTATCAACGCAAGTGATGAAACCATGCAGTCAGCCTTAGGTGTATCATGTCTTTTGGGTGAGACAGGAATTGGATCCAGAATCCATGGAGGGCAAAGCACAGGAGGCCAAAAAAAAAGTTAACCAAATCTGATGAGTCCAATAATGGGCAATGATAACTGTGCTCTTCAGTCGAGATACTTTCTGAAGAAATTTGGGGATTAGATGTAGTGGAGGGTACACGTAAAGGAGAATGGGGGAGCCAGTCATGGAGAACAGCATCTCTTGGTGATTCCCCGTGGGGGGATCAGGACAAAGAACCTTCTCCACTTGTTGTTGAGGGGAAATGCAAAGAGGTCACAGCAAGGTTGTCCCCACTGATAGAAAGCACAACTTTCATCTTAAGTGACCACTCACAAGGCATTACAATGGACCTGGTTAACTTGTCTGCTATCACGCTGGATTTTCCCAGAATGTGAATTGCTCTCAGAATCCAGTTGGATTAGATTGCCCATTGTCACACTCTCACAGCTCCTTGACAAAGGGGGTAAGATTTGGTTCTTCTTTGTTTGTTGATGTACCAGACCACTGACATATTGTCCATCTGAATAGCAATAGTTTGAGAGGGAAGAAAGTCTTGAAAATCCTGCAACTCTAGGAAGACAGCTCTCATCCCCAGGACAGTTAAATGCATGTTGGCCTCTTCAGGGGACCATTTGCTTTGGACGGTCTATCTCAAGAAATGTCCCCCTCCTACCCTATCAGGGAAGCATCCATGGTAACTATGGCCTTGGGCTGAGGGAGAATATAGGGATGACCTTGCATTATCTAATTGGAGTATACCTACCACAGTAGGTAATTTTTGCAGGCCTGACTTATCTTGATTTGAGTGGATAAAGGTCGGTGAAGAATGGACTACTGAGTCACTAGGATCCACTGAAGAATTCTCATATACCTTGCTAGTGGAAGCAAGACTATTACAGCAGACATTGACCCAGATGCTTGAAGGATTAGTCGAGCTGAAAGAGAAAAACTTTGAATGATTTTTTTTTTTACCTGGAATCAAATTATTTAAATCCTTGATAGAAAGAGAGAGGCTGTCGCAGATACTGTGTTTAACAAGGCTCCGATAAACTCCAATATTTCAGTTGGTTCAAGTTAAGATTTCTTGTAATTGATGGTAATTCCCAAATGAGAGCATAACTGGAGTGCATAATCTCGAGCTTTGATCAGATGATGCCTGGTCAGAGCGGTTATGAGCCAGTCATCCAAATATGGAAACACCTGGAATCCCTGTAGCCTCAAGGGAGCTGCTACTACTGCCATGAATTTGTTGAACACCTGGGGGCTGTGATGAGACCAAAGGGCAGAGCTCTGAACTTGTAATGACTAGCTCCTGGTGTAGATATCTCTGGGAGTGCCTGTTCATTTTGATATGATAGTATACATCCTGAAGATCTATCAAGCACATTCAATTATCCTTGTGCAGAAAGGGTTGAACGGACTGAACCGTGACCATCTGGAACTTGGTGTACTGAATTGACTTGTTCAGAGTGCTGAGATCCAAAATTTGCCTGAAGTCCCCTGTTTTCTTCGGCACTAAAAAGAATCTTGAGTAAGTTCTGGACTCTCTCTGGTCTGGGAGAACCTCTTGGATGACCCTTTTCTCTAGCAGCTTGTCTATTTCTAATGATGCTGCTTCCCTTTGTCTGGAACACTGGGGATGAAATACGGTAGTATGGAAAAGGGTATATATAACCTCTGGTAATAATTTTCTGCAAGCATGAATCTTCTGTAATCCCTAGCCAGACTCTGTGGTGCAGCTACAAGCAAATGCTGACTGCCTCCAGAGGTGGACAGTTGGACCTCCTCTCAGAAACACTGATACAATCTGTCAGAGAATGTATCTCTAGATCCCTGGTTCTGAGGGACACCTCTGACGTGAGGACAGCTTCTTCCATTAGAATTCCTCCTTCTGCCCATACAGGAGTTATCTCCATGTGGATCTTGGAAAAGACCCTGGGACTTTCTGAACCACATTTTTCAACCGCCTCATTGATTCCTGTAAAAGATGTCTTGAAGGGTCAAAAAAGGTACGCCCACAGCAGACAGGGTTTTAACTGTCTGTTCACATCTGGATAGTGTGCATTTTACTTTGGGGCCAAATAAATAACTTCCATCAAAGGGAGCACTGATGAAGGAAGATTTGAATGACTCCACGAAATCACACAGGTGCATCTAAGCATGTCTCCTACTGGGACTGCCTGAACCCGCCTCCCTTGAAGTACCTTCAGCTGCGTGGGAGATAAGCCTCATGGATGACTTTGAAATAGATTGTAGTGTAGCTAACTGTGAGGTGATCAAGCTCTCTGCCTCAGAAGTACTGGTCCCAGAGAGGGATTTGTTAAGTACTTTAATCAAATCCTTCTGGAGTCTAGTGAAGTGTACCAAATAATTCAGTGACTGATGTGCAAAGGTCATTGAAGCATATAAACACTTCCTGAATTTGTCCATTTTCCTAGACTCCCTATTAGGGGGATGGACAGAGGAACTTTGTTTTGCTAGTTATTTCTTTGTGGTGACTTCTATGACAATGGCATCAACAAATTCCCTATCCTTAGGTGGTGCCAATATCCTGTCTGGTCTCTTGGGGATTGGGTCAATAGATTCAGGTTCTTTCCATGCTTGTCAAGAGATCAAATCAATGAGGTCATCAGTGGGCAGAGTCACCCAAGAGATAGAGGGGCCAGCTCCAACAGCCTCCAGGAATACCCATTCCTCTTGGAAAGCGTTATCAGAAAGCAGCCACTGCTTTGAGAATTTTTAGAAGGGTTCCAAAGAAGAAGTCATCCGGTGATGATCTTGGGGACCATTCCCACTCATCGAAGTCGATGTCCTCTGTGACAGATTTCTGAGGAGTCTAAGTGCCTCCTCTTGCAATTTTTCTTCCTAGGAACTTTTTTGGTGGGATGTTCCAGAGAAGTATCAGATGAGATCAATTGCCTCTGCTGGGTATCTGGTGACTTATCTGGTCTGGCTGTCCCTGTAGCATAGGAAGTTGAGGCTAAAGATGCAAGGCCAACTGGGGCTGGGAAGCAGAAGCCAAGCAGTGTGGAAATGTCCTTTCTCTAGGAGCAGCAAAAGTTCTCTCTACTACCTCAAAAGCAGAATGCCATGGAGAGAAAGGATCTGACAGCTCCCAGAAGGCAAGACATGCTTCCAGACCATTTACAACATTCAACCTGAAGGCAAACCACTTGAGAAAGGAGTTTAAGTCAAGCTGTCCAGCTCCAAGGCTCTAAAGGCCAGAGATGGCTACAACAACTTCAGAGTCAACTCTGACACTCCAGATCTGGCATAAATGCTACAGCTCTGAGAGTGATCTGGCTCGAAAGTGCTCAGAGCCAGTCCACTCAAAGATGCCACTGGAGTCAAAGATACCATGATCTTCAGATCCAATGTGGACTGCTTCAGGATCCTCAGATCTGACTACTTTGAAACCAAAGATCAGATCAGATAAGGAGTCAGTATAGGTGGGGTAGTACTCACCCAATGGGATCGGAGCCCAGAGAACTCCATTTGTATTTGTATTGAGAGGAACTTTCTCATCATCCTGTTCATGTCAATCTCGGTCAGACTTCTGGAGGAATGAATGGAAGATGCTATGGAAGAAGCTTTAGAGTGATAATCCTTGGGAGACCTGTCCAGGAAAGGAGAAGGCAGACTGGAGGACACCAGATCCAAGATTGATTATAGGAGATCTGTTCAGTGGTGATTTATCTGATACAACTAAGATTTTTTATATCAGTGTCAGTGCAACATGCAATACTATGCATGTGGTATATCTTGCTATATGTACTTTATGTAATAAATATTATGTAGTTAAAACTGATCGCTCATTAAAAGAAAAAATTAGAGAGCACCTATATAATATTAAGAAAAAGAACCTCATTAATGCACTTGCTAAACATGTAGTGAATACAAATGAATCACATACTTTTAAATTTTTAGTTTTAGGTAGGACCTATGATAATGTGAGACGTGGGGATATTAGGTCCAGAACGGAAGAGTTGAAGGCTACTTGGATAGTCAGACTTAGGGCAAACCATGGTCATGGTCTTAATGACCACGTCCCTATAAGACCTATGTTACATAAGAGACCTTTACGCAAGTAATATGTTTTATGCTTTTATATTTGTATTTTTAACTGATACCATAATATCACCATGGTATTCACATATTTTAAATGTGATGTCTCTTTAAATTTGAATTGCTTTTTGATCACATGATGTTTTAAATGAGTATATATAGGTGGTTTATGTCAGCAAATGTTAAACACCTGATGAAGCTGGATGTGAAAGCGCTAGTGTTATTAAAGCTGAGCTCAAAGACTATCTTCTCTGCTTTTTATTTCTTGGAACTACATACCTTTTGGAATTAGTGACTGTTTATACTGGAGCCATACCTTTGCTACTTGGATTTTCATTTATCTGATTTTGTTTTCAGATTTGAAGGGGTCAGATTCAAAGGTTTTGAAACCTTGTTCCATAGTCAAGGAACTTGTAGGATCCTGGAATGCTTTTTAGCCTCCTTTTTGTCAGATTTTTTTAGGGGCTTGAGCCCCAGATGATGCTTTGGAAGATTTAGAAGGCAGTAACCCTCTTAAGATTAACTTTTTTTTTGATCAATGAAAGCCAGGTTGAATGTTTTACATATGTCACAGAGTCTAAATGTGCAGGGCCTAGAAAATATACATACTTAGACTGTGCCTCAGAAAGAGGTATCTTATGGCCACAGGCCATACATTTTTTAAAACCAGAAGGTTTGTTGGCCATTATCTAATTTAAAGGGACAAAACTAAGAGAGACTGAGAAACAGTTTTAAGTAGGTTAAAAAAAGGAGAAGAAAGAAATAAGAAAGAAGTATTACCAATGATGGCATTATAAGATGTACTTATAAGTGCAAAAAAGAAAAAAAAAGTGATATTAATACAATCTTAGATGCAAACTCCATATGATAAGTCTTATAACCTAGCATAAGATTAATGCATGGAACACTAGAAAATGGGCTTTATTATTCATGGCCAGAATTTGAGTTTTGGCTTGAGTCTGAAATGGTAGCATCACACCCAGTTGATAATAGTAACCAGGTGGTCCTATAAGGCATCAAGAGAATTTTGCCAGACTTGAGGGAAAGATATGTATAACTGAGTATCATCAGCACAGCAATGCTACTGAATACCACTCTCAGTAGTGGGATCACCAAGTAGAGGCATATGCACAGACTATACTAAAGGCCCCAGAATACAGCCCTGTGGAAAGTACATGCCTCAGGGAAGGATGATGAGGAATTAATCCCTGAAGCTATCCTCTATGGTTATCCAAATTAGTAACAGGCAAACCAAACAAGGAAAGATAACAATGATTCTCAGTATTACGTTAAAAGAAGCTAATGATCAGCTGTATTCATTTATTTGAAATGTGTTAACTGGATAGTCCCACTGAGCCATGACTCATTGTCAGGGAAGACTCAATGGTTTAACATCCCCACACAGAGCAAGTACAAATATATTAGCTGTAGCTAGAACTTTTTAACGTCATTATGATGTCAAAAGGCCCAAAAATAAATTATGAACAATGTTAATAATGTAGACTTAATGCTTTAGCATGAATACAGATGTCATGCTTAATCTAGTTTCTCCAATAATAGAACATTATATGCACTGGATATTTGAAGTTGATGCTCTTGCTATGTTACTGGTACTGTGTGTTATTTTTTTCTTCTGTACTCTGGCTGAGCCTGAAATCCATGGATCAGTGATCTACCTGCATGACCAATGCTAAATGCATACAATAATATGAATAAATTGCTCTAAACAAGGCAAGTAGGATACATTCAAAATATAAACTGTAATTTCTTGCCACAAGGAAACATTAAAAATCTTAATCATGACACTCAGTGTTGCAACAACCACAGAAAATAGGTTGATATGGATGTGAAAGATAATGGGACCAGTGATAAAGTTCTATCTTCACATAAACAGCTTTTTCAATACTTGCAGATTATGGGAAATTCTCCAGAGAATTAATACTCAATGAAAGATTTTTTAAAGAACTGGAGCCAACAAGGTCTCCTTTAAATCTGAAAAACACCAGTCTGCAGTGACTAAACTAAAAAACAAACAAAAAAAAAAAAAAACAACAACTTTACCCTCGTCTTGGGGAAGGACCACTGTAAGAGCAAATCATAACATCTGGGAAGAATCCCAAGCAGTGCTTGATTCCCCTTGGAGGAAGACAGTTATAGGATCCCTGTAGTATAGCCTTACTACCCCCTATCCTATTTCTGGACTGTGTTTCCATCTTGAAGTATTCGGTGAGTGTATAGAAAGCAGTCCATAAAGTAGCTTCCAAAATATCTTGTTGCAAGAATTATTGCTGCCCTAGTGGAATGTGGTCTAATACTGCTTTGTAAAAAATTATTTTACTCATTGCACCAAAAGGTAATGTAGTGGGATAACAATTAAGACAAGTTTACCTGGTTATAGTGAGCTTTGGCCACCATTTCTTAAAGAAGACAAAGAACTGATCTGATTTTCTGAAGGCACAACTTTTCCCAGTATAGTACCTTAGTTGCCTTTGCATGCAAAGCCTTCAGTAAAACATACTCCCCTTCCTTCTGTTAAAGGCATAAAAAATGGGTACTTGGATAGACTGGTTCAGAGAGACTAGTAAGAATACCTTAGGCAAAAAAGAACATGAGTTTTTTTTTAAGTAAACTTCTTTCGGCTTTTCCCGGTTAGGGGTCGCCACAGCGGATCACCTGTACGCTCATGATTGGCAGTGGAGTTTTTACAGTGTCAAGTTGCCAGCTCAGCGCCCAACCTTCCACAGAAGGCACACACACATACACACACACACTCACACCTAGGGCCAATTTAGAGTGTCCAATACACCTACAGCATGAAGTACACTATCAGTTGTGAAAAACTGAAGATGTCTCACACAAGAGCTTTTAATTTTGAAAACCTTCTCCCTGATGTCACAGCAACATAAAAAGTAACATATTTTGTGCTAGCTAATTCAAAAGGTGATAAGGTTAGACTTCACAGTAGGAATTTCAGATCCCAATGGGCACTTATGAAGACCATAAGCAGTTCAATGGCTGTCCCTTGTGGATAGTCTGGCACACCAGACAGAATGGAAGAGGTGTACTTTAATAGATTTAATTAAACAGATTAATTATATAATTCAGTATTTTAGGAAGTGTTCATTTCTTGAGGTATAATTCCTTTGTGGTAGACCACAAAAAGAATTCTTTCCATGTATTGAGACTACCTAGCTTTAGGTTTTCTGGCCACTTTGGCCTCACTCCATCACTGTTGCCAATGTAAAGAATAGCAAAATAATAACAGTATTTTTAAACAACACTTCCAATACTAATAACAGCACTATGACTCGGTCTCTTTAAAAGGAGAATTCACTTGGTATGAGTATTTAAATGACAAAATTCTGTTACCTCTGTTTATACCCCTAAAACACATACTGCTACAGCAGTGGGGGTGAAGTTATTTATTCACTATAATCATATTCTGAAATCTTAAAATGATTTACACAGAACGTACAGTAGATCAATGAAAAATAACAACTAGTAAATACTAAATCAGATTTTATGTAATATTTATTAATTTGTATTTATTTACTAGGGTAGTAGACTAATCCCAGATGGACCTATTTCAGCAAGAGCTTAGGAGTAACATCAGAAATAACAAATATTTGAAGTTTATATAAAGAGAAACAAAACAAGGAAATTGCATAATCAACATTACAAGAATATCTAGGATACGTTATGAACAAAGGATCAAAATTTAATGCAGAATTAAGTTGCCTAACCAACAGTACATGAATAGCTAAGATATGATGTTAAGTTGTCTCTCTCGCCTTCATTCTTGCTGGTTGGGTTCGGAGCCGATCTTCGGCTCCAACTCGGCCATTTTCTAAAGCTCGAGAGCTATTTACTGGCTCGAGGCCTCCCTATATCCCACAATGCCTGGCGCTAGATCCCCAGATCTCGTTTGCCGCTTCGGCTACGAGGTTGCGCTTTACTGGCTCAGGTCATATTCATCTTTTTGTCATAATTAGTTGTTAAATTTTAGTACATATTTCAAGCTTTTTTGTTCTTAGTAGTGTAGTATTGTTAAATTAGTTGTAGTACCTGTGTTTTCTGCCTTTTAGGAAACTCGTTTTAAAAAGAGAGTCCCCCCCCCTCCCCTATCTCCCTAAAGTAGGCCATTTAAATTAGAGGCTATCCCCTTCCCTTTTATAAACCTTTTTCCAGTAGGAAGTAGTGTTTAGCCTTTGTAGTTTAAAGATAATTTTCTTTTTATTTTTGCTAGTATTGTTACTCTCTTTAATTTTTTGTGTGAAGGTGTGGGACTAGTGTGTGTGCGTGAGCGTGTGTGTTTATTTACACTAGTCTAATATTATTCAGTTGGTATCCCTTTTTCTTTAGCATGTCAAGGGATACCAAGGTATCAGGGTTCAAGAAGTGTGACTCGTGCTGTCAGAAAATGTCTCTGACAGACGGTCACACTTCTTGTGTTTATTATTTGGGTGTCCTACACCTGCAGGACTCTTGCTCGGTATGTCATGCCTTTAGTCCGAGAGTCCTGCAGGAGCATAGGAACAAGTTGATTCTCAGGGGGTTACTTAAACCTGAGGGGTCTCCGGCGAAGTCTCAGCCAGCGAAAACCCCTAAGCCCACCAAGCCATCGGCTCCCAGTACGGAGCCGTCGCCAGGTGGAGCGTCTGCTTCTATTTTGGTTCTGGCCGGAACCAAAGTATCTAGATCTCACTCAGCTCCGACCTTGGTGTCGGAACCGTCACGGAGCCGTAAGCGATCTAGGTCGCCATCCCTAGAGTCGATTCGCTTGGCTCCAGGGTCGCCCTTACTACAATCTGAACGGAGCCATTGGTCCCACTCTTCTCGGTCCTTGAGGCTATCCGATCATGACTTGGAGAGAGTAGTTAGTAGACTCCTCAAATCGCAGGCCCTGGCTAAAATGTTAACTAGCCCTCCTCATCAGGCTGTGGATGTTCCTGTTTCTGAAGGAGTTCCTCCTCCGACTCATCCTGCCAGTTCGGAGCTGGAGTTTGTTGGGGCTCGGATCTTGGAAACGTCAGTGCCGATGCTTCCCCTTTCGGCTCCGTCGTCTGCTCAGATTTCTTCAATGGAGGGATCTGGGTGCCGAGACTCCCTCGTCGGCTCCGAGGGGGTGAGTGGCATCGGACCCTTGTCCGACCCCGTTCTCCCTCTTGGAGCCTTGGCACAGATAAGCTAGGCTCCTACATTGGCCTCGGAGCCATCCCTTTCCATGCCGGGGAGGATTCCGGTCTCTTCGGAGCAGGGCCCCTCTTCTCTGCCAGACAGGGGTGCCTTCGAGGTCATGAGGAGCGTGCTGACTTCCGAGTCTGCACCTCGATCAACCGCTTCAGCTCCTCCCCCCAGGGTGCCTGCTTCGGTCTCTGCCCCTCCTCCAGACCCCAAGCAAGGGGATCAAACGCTCCAGGTCACCCCACTGGGTGTATCTTCCTCTTTCGAGGCCTCCCCTGAGATTTCAGAGGAGCCCCCTCGTAAGAGGAAATGTAAGAGGAAAATGTTGACTCCCCCAAGTCTGTCACGTCAGATACCGACTTGGAGGATTCGGAAGGGTCTCTAAGATCCCCCTCTGAAGATGTCTCTTTCTCAGACATCCTTGAGATCCTTAGGCAGAGGGGGAACTGGATTGCCCTTAACCCTTCTGAGGACGAGTCGGTATTCCTGGACGCGTTTGGTTCTCGTCCCTCCACCTCCTGGGTGTCTCCGCCTTCGATCCATTGATGGAAGTAGTGGCTCAAAAGGCGTGATCAGCCCCGGATGGGAACTGGATTGCCCTTAACCCTTCTGAGGACGAGTCGGTATTCCTGGACACGTTTGGTTCTCGCCCCTCCACCTCCTGGGTGTCTCCGCCTTTCCGTCCATTGATGGAAGTAGTGGCTCAAAAGGCGTGGTCAGCCCCGGACACACTGGAACCAACCCCCCGCAGGCCCACTAAGTTTATTATGGCCCCTCAACATAAACAGTTTTTGACAAAGGGTGTCCCCGTTGATGCCATGGTGGTAGCAGCGGCCACGAAAAAGGAGTTGGCTGACACTTCTGTACCTGTCCATCCCCCTAATAAAGAGTCTAGGACGATGGACAGATATGGGAAGCGGATGTTTACTTCAGCGACCTTCTCCATGCGGTCGCTGAATTACTTGTGCCACTTCACCCGCCTCCAGAGGAATCTCCTCAAGGAGCTAAGTGATACCCTTCAAGATCCATCAGCTGCGGGGGCTCAAGACAAGATTAACTCCCAGCTGGCGACTCTTAATTCTATCGTCAACTCCTCCATGCAGCTCATTTTGTATGCGGCTGATGGGGCGAGTAGGGCCGCAGGCACAGGAGTGGCTTTGAGAAGACATGCCTGGATGCAGTTATGTAACTTTGCTGATCCCTTCAAGGCATCTTTCACCAATACCCCTTTTGATGGTTCGGCTCTGTTTGGACCTCAGGTGAAAGATACCCTTACCATGTGTGAGCAGGAAGGCAAGACTCTCTCTGCCGTGGGAGTCCATTTTTCCACTCCCTCTAGACCATACCCTAAAGGTCAGAAGAGTGGAAAGATGTGGTTCCGGAAACCCCAGAGAGCCGTGCCTGACACACGTGGCGAGTTTCCCTCCAGAGGCAGAGGAGGGAACAACAATAGACGCCGCCCGCGGGGCAGAGGGGGTCCGCAGAATCAGGGCAGCAGAGAATCTTTCTCTGACAAGCCCTTCCAGCACCCCTGAGGGGCTGCCCGGCTGTCCGCCTTCGGAGGCAGTCAGGGGAAGGTTGTCTCTGTACCCAGAAGCCTGGCGTCTCATCACACGAGACAGATGGGTACGGTCTATCATATCCGGAGGTTACAAAATCCCTTTTGTCCACACCCCCTTAAAATCAAACAATCCCATCCCAGATGTTCCACCTGGTCTACGGGAACATGCAGTACAAGAAATTTCGAAACTGCTAAAAAAACGGGCCATCCAACAAGTCCCAGCAGGCCAGCAAGGATCCGGAATTTACTCAAAGTTCTTTTTGGTACCAAAAAAGACAGGGGACTGGAGACCCATTTTGGATCTCAGCAGGCTAAACAAGTCTTTTCAAAGAACGAAGTTCCGGATGGTCACGCTTCAGTCCATTCTACCATTTTTGGGTCAGGACAATTGGATGTGCTCCATAGATCTTCAGGATGCGTACTACCATATCAAAATGGACAGACGTTCCAGAAGGTTTTGCCGCTTCTGGCTGGGAGCCAGTCATTACCAGTTCAGAGCCCTGCCCTTTGGTCTCACCACAGCCCCCAGGGTGTTCACCAAATGCATGGCAGTGGTTACCGCTCACCTGAGATGGCAAGGATTCCAGGTGTTTCCATATCTAGACGACTGGCTCCTTACTGCTACCACAAGACATCAATTGCTGAGAGCCAGGGACTATACCATCCAAACATGCTCCAACCTAGGTATCTCAATACATTTTGAAAAGTCTGCATTGTCGCCTTGTCAGTCTTTAACCTTTATAGGCGCAAGATTAAATATGAAAGATCTGTCTGCAAGACTTCCAATAGACAGAGTGGCAGACATTCGCCAACACGTATAGGTATTATTAGGATGCAGAAAGATTCAGGCCAGATTCGTCCTAAAAACCTTGGGTCTCATGGCAGCAGCGATCATATTAGTTCCCCTGGCTTGTTTTCACATGAGGATTCTCCAGTGGATGCTTTTCACCCAATGGTCCTTTCAACAACTTCCTATGTCTCACAAGATAATAATCACGCAGTCATGCAAAGACCACTTGGCTTGGTGGATGGTCTCCCCATCAGTACCCCAGGGCAGACCATTTGTCCTTCCTCCTCCCATTGCCACAGTGACCACGGATGCCTCCCTGATCGGGTGGGGGGGGGCATTTTCAGGGCAGGGCTGTCCAGGGCACCTGGCAACCCCACGAGTACCACTTGCACATAAATGTCTTGGAGATGTGGGCAGTGCTTTTAGCATTGCAAGCTCTTCAGAACTCTGTACCCACTGGGACCATTGCAATTCACACAGACAATATGTCTGTAGTGTGGTACATCAACAAGCAGGGCGGAACCAAGTCCTATCCCTTATGTCGAGAAGCACTCGGACTATGGCAGTGGGCGATCTCCTCTCAAAGGTTTCTGACAGCAACACACATCCCTGGGAAGTCCAGCGTCATAGCGGACAAGCTAAGCAGGGCTATTCTCATGCCTCATGAGTGGTCTCTCAATCGGATAGTAGCGGACAAGATCTTCCGCAAATGGGGTCAGCCTTGCTGCGACCTTTTCACAACTCCTCTCAACAGCAAGTGCGACAGTTTTTTCACTCTCTTCCCTCTTCCCGGACACTCCCCCAGATATACTCTAGTTCACGATTGGCCCCAGGGACTTCTGTATGCATTCCCACCCTTTCCTCTAATTCCCAAACTAATTCAGAAAGCTACCGTGCTGGGTTGCAAGATGATCCTCATTGCCCTTTACTGGCCTCGACAAATCTGGTTCCCGTTCCTGCATCGTCACCTTCTAGGGCAGCCTTGGAATCTGGACCCAGTTCCGGACTTCCTGATCCATCAGTTGGGCAGGCTGCATCAATCTCTTCAGTCTCTCAACCTCACTGCTTGGTTGCTCCACTTCCAACCTCAGCCAGGCTTCCCAGTATTTCCCATTCTGTGAGTGAGATTATCCTTTCTTCGCACAAACCTACAACCAGGAAGACTTATGCTAGTAAGTGGAAACGTTTCTCTTTCTGGGCAGAGGCTAGAAATATAGATCCTTTTACGGCCCCTGTCCATAACGTTCTAGACTTTTTAGCAGAACTTTTTCAAGCGGGCTCATCTTCTGCTACCATTAGAGTTCAATTAGCGGCAATCTCAAATTTCCATACGGGTCTGTCAGAAACCAGCATCATGTCTCATAAGCTTTGCAAAGCTTTTCTTAAAGGAACAATTTTGCTCAGGCCTCCAGTGAGAGATCCCCCACCTCCATGGGACTTGAATGTGATCCTAGCTTCCTTGATACTGCCTCCTTTTGAACCGGCAGCTTCCTGTTCCTTGTAATTGCTTTCTTGGAAAACCCTCTTTTTGGTGGCCATTACTTCAGCGAGGAGAGTTTCTGAACTTCAAGCCCTATGTGCTCGTCCTCCTTACATAATTTTCCATAAGGATAGGGTTTCACTCAGGACTAATCCTTCATTCCTTCCTAAGGTCCCCTCCGAAAATAATTTGAATCAATCCATTGATCTACCAGTTTTTTTTCCAAATTATTCCAACAAAGCTGAACACAAATTACACCAGTTGGACGTTCATAGGCAATTACGTTTCTATTTGCATAGGACTGAGCAAATAAGAAAATCAGACCAACTCTTCCTGTCCTATGCGAAGGGTAAGCAGGGTCGACCAGTGTCTAAAGTAACCTTATCCAGGTGGTTGTCCTCTATTATTATCTTTATTTATCAGTTGAGGAATAAAGAACTCCCTGCTAAACCTAAAGGCCACTCTACTAGGGCTTTAGCTACGTCGGTAGCCTTTCAAGCAAGACTACCAATGGAAGCTATTTGTGCGGTGGCCACATGGGCCACCCCTCATACCTTCATTTCACATTATAAATTGGATGTGACCTCTAGGAGTAGAGCTGATTTTGGTTCCACTGTGCTCAAGAGTCTGTTCCGATGAGCCACCCAGGACTAAGGTGCTAGGGACGCTGTCCCAACCAGCAAGAATGAAGGTGAGAGAGACAACTTAACATTAAGAAGTTATGTACCTACCATAACGTTCCATGTTAGTTGTCTTCTTCTCGCCTTCTTTCTTGCGTCCCACCCTCCACCCCCCTAGCCTAGATAGACCGAGAAGAGTCCTCCTATGAGTCTTGTCTCTGGCTGAGTCTTACCCGATTTATGTCCTCTATCTTTTCTTTAGCCCTATAGCTGAAGTCTTGCTATTGGAACAGTTGTCCTCTTATATCGTTATGGTGTTAGGTCTTTCAAACGAGATCTGGGGATCTAGTGCCAGGCATTGTGGGATATAGGGAGGCCTCGAGCCAGTAAATAGCTCTTGAGCTTTAGAAAATGGCCGAGTCAGAGCCGAAGATCGGCTCTGAACCCAACCAGCAAGAAAGAAGACGAGGAGAAGACAACTAACATGGAACGTTATGGTAGGTACATAACTTCTTATTATGTACTATCAAATAAAAAGTTCAAAACACTAAAGTATGCACTGTATGAACATATATATATGTACAAAGTAATCCTTTAGGATTACCTGTGCATTTATTCATGGCTTGTGATAGTGTGATATATGAATGATCATTTCAAATGGTAACTGTATAATATTGAACATATGCAATAACATCAAGTACAAGAATAAGCACCAGCACCCCAACCATGTCCACTAAATGTATAAATTAAATTTTTAATAAGTTGTATCAACTTATTAAAGAGCGAATTTATACATTTCGTGGACATGGTTGAAGTGCTGGTGCTTATTCTTGTACCTGCTGTTACTGCATATTTTCTGAATTTGTTTGTCGAGTTCTACCTATAACGTTGAACATCAAGCACCAAAGACATTTCAAGGACGCACCTGTGTGCGCTGCAGCAGAAAGGCTCAAAACATTAAAATGCTGTTCAGCAATTTATGAAATGGTTCAAGTGGAATAGGAATTGCATGATTATAAGTGGATAAAGAAGAAATGAAAGTTATATGCTTACTATAAAGATAGATCCATGTTGTCTGATTTTCATTTGGTTCGACCATGGGTTCTTGAATCTGACTGGATCCAATCTCAGCACCGACCCTGAAGCTTCTCAGTTCTAGGGCTGTGACTCCTCCCCTATCCATAATTTCCTCAACTCCACCTTAGTACCTCTGATTGAGTTTGCGCTAGTGAAATAATCGATTGGGGTTATATTCAAGTCTGTACCTAGAATACAGCTAAAAAGGAAGGCTTGGAAGACAGTCCATTAGGACTGCTCAATGACAGGGTGTGCCAGAAAACTACCTGATCACCAGAAGCCCATATGTGTCAATTTGGAAGGGGGCAGAGGGGAGAACCAGATGAAAATCTAAAAACACAGGTCTATCATTATAGCAACTACACAGCTTTTGTATCCAATGTTAATTATCTATTTTCATCCAGTTCAACAGTGCAACTGATTCCCAAGCTGTTATACCTAGCTGGTATCAAGTACATTCCTGAGAAAGGTGGAACCAAAGGAAGAGGGTGATCTGGACTGTGTATTCAGTTTGTAATGAGATATAAAACTGCAGCACAAATATCATCAATAGGTAGTCTACTAGAAAAGGCTGTTGACATGGCCATTGCCCTTGTGGGGTGAGCCTTAGGTTTAGATTATACAGACAAGCCCTTTTTATTGTAGATGAAAGAAATGCAGTGTAATAACCATCTGGAAAGGGTAACCTTAGCAACTGCTTTAACTAATTTTGGTTTTGAAAAGGCAACAAACAATTGATCAGACTTTCTGAATTGCTTGGTGCTATGTATTCACCTTTATTTATGAATTTGATGAAAAAGACTGATAAATTTATTGACCGATTTAGATTAGTCTCAGATGCTACCTTAGGAAAAAAGGATGCATTAGTTCTCAAGAAAACTCTGTCTTTATGAAATCACAGATATGGAGGCTTGCAGAAAAGTGCTTGCACCTCTAAAATTCATCTGACTGATGTAACAGCCACCAGAGAAGTTGTTTTTCAAGACAGAAACTTCAAATCAGCTGATGCCAATGGATTCAAGGGTGGTTAAGTCAATTCCTAGCATGATAGTAATATACCATGGGGGTACTGGATCTCTGCTAGATGGTTGTAGGAAAAAGGTTCCCTACCAAAAGGTCGTAGAGACTCTTAAGGAAGCTACAGATTTGTCATTGTGTCCTATGTGGACACTTGCGATAGTGGTCATTTGCACTTTAATAGCAGAGTAACTACAGATGCTGTGGAAACATTCACACAAGAATTCTAAAATGGAAGGACTAGGTGCAGAGAAGGATCTAAACCTTTTAACATAGCCAAATGGAAACTCTCTTCCATTTGTTATGGTAGATCTTAGTGGATTGTTTTTGAGAAGCTGATATGCTCTAAACAACTGAAGTTGGGAGTCTGCCATCTTTAGCTAAGGTTAGAACTTGAGAAAGCAAGCAGTTAATTTCATGGATTTCTGGTCCAGTGGAAGAGGCGACCTGTACAGGTGTGTAATTGGTTTGCATTCTAGTAGATGCCACATTTATTGAGGCCAGAAGGGAGCAACAAAGATTACTCTGGCCTTGCACATCCTTGCCTTCTGTATGAATCTGTTCATTAATGGCACTGGGAGAAAGGGATACAGTAGACTTGGGGGCCAATTGTGGACTAGAGTGTCCCTTAGTGACTGCCCCCTGTGGAGGTATCAGGACAAAGTAACTGCTGTATTTGTTGAACAGGATGCATAGAGATTGCAGCAAGGCTGGCCCCAGCAACAAAAATCATGGTTGTCACTGCTGGATTGAAGGACCACTTGTGAGGCATTAAGATAGTTCTGCTCAATTTGTCTGTTAGTACACTGGATGTCCCCAGTACAAGCACTGCTGTCAGAAAGTAATAAGAAGACATTATCTATTGCAAAACTCTCACGGCCTCTTGACATAGGGGATAAGAGTGCATTTCTCCCTGTTTGTTGATGTGCCAGACTACCAACAAGTTGACTGATTATACAGAAGTCACATGCTTGGGGAGGACATCCTAGAATGCTTGTAATGCTAGATGACTGCCCTCATCTCCAAGATACTGATGTGAAGATTGACCTCTGTGTATGACCAAGTATCTTGGAGGGTCTTCCCTTTGAAATGCTCCCTCCACCCTTGAAGTGATGTGTCCATGGTTACTACAGCCACAGGTGGATCCATCTGGAATGGACTCCATTCTGTCACTGAAGGGGAGTTTATCCACCAGCAGATGTGCTGTCTGCAGAATTCAGTGAGATGAATTTTTGTCTGTAGTGGATGACTATTTTTGGAACACAGCACAACTAGAGTCCATTGAAGTACTCTCATGTAAAATCTGGCTAGTGGTACCATAAGGACTGTAGAAGCCATTAGACCTAAGAGTTAAATAATTAGTCTCACCAGAGGAGAAGGTTGATGGAGTACTTGGATGGTTGTAAGGCAGAGACAGCATGCTGGAGTGGCAAATTTGGAAATCTGTAATTGTGAATTCAAGTAACACCCAATACATTTTATTTGTTGAGTTGGCATAAGATGACTTTTAGGTATGTTGACTGTGATCCTTAGATCTTGCATCAGACAGAGCCAAAGATCCAGGTGGTTTGATAACCAGTCGATGGAGGTAGCGGTTAGGAACAAGTCATTCAGGTATGGGAAAACTTGAATCCTCAGCAGGCAAAAATACACTGCCACCATGGTCACCATCTTAGTAGAGAGAGAAGTGAGCAAACGCTTACGGAAAACCCAAGAAATGCTGCAAATATGTTTTCAAAGAATGGTGCTTTCCTCCTTGGCTACTGCTGTTAAAATTCTTGTTAGGACGCTTCTCCTTGTTTCTTCTTTAAAAATCTTTTAGTAAAATGATTTTCAATCTGAAGAAGGTCTCTTGCGTTAGTAGCTTTTATTTTGTTTTTTGTTTTAAATCATTTTAATAAAAGTTTTTTAAAGAAGAAACAAGGAGAAGCGCCCTAACAAGAATTTTAACAGCAGTAGCCAAGGAGGAAAGCACCATTCTTTGAAAACATATGGTCACCATCTTGGTGAACACCCTGAGGGCTGAGGAGAGACCAAAAGGCAGGGTTCTGAATTGATAATGACTGTCCCTCTGCCAGAAATGGAAGACTCTCCTTGAATGCTTCTCTATCTTTACAAGATAGTATGCATCCTTGACATCTATGGGGCACATCCAATCATCCTTCCTCAGAAGAGGCAAAATGGAATGAATTGTGACCATCCAGAATTTTGTCTGTTTCACATATTGGTTTAAGTGAATCAGGTCCAAGATGAGTCTGAGGTCCCCTGTTTCTTGAATACTAAAAAGAACCTTGAGTAGACTCTGTCTGGTCTTCGGGACTGGTTTGATGACTCTTTTTTTCTAGCAGCTTGGAAAGTTCTGTTGCTGCAAGTTCCCACTGATTGGGTGGAACATCATAAACATTTTTCTTCTTCATAGAAGAAAGGGAAAATGGTACAGAATAGACTCAGTAAATTAGGTTTAGCACCTAAGAATCTGTTGTTATGTTTTGCCAGGCTTGTAGATGTAGACAATTGCCTCCTGACTGCCTCTAGAGTGCAGCAGTCAGGCAACCATTCAGGGGTGCTAAAAAGGCTTTTTGGTAAAAGGACCATGAAAGCCCTGGGTATGTGGTCCACCACAGCTTCTAGGATAACATCCACTACAGCTACCTCCTTCTCTGCCATGAGAAGGTCTATCACCAGGACTGTCATGATAAGAGCTCTGTGATTTATGGAACCACATTTTCTTCCCAACCCTCTTATTCCTAGAGTAGATTCTTTGAGTGGTGGAAAAATGGACTCCCATTGCAAATAGAGCCTTACCATCTTGCTGATTCCTGGTTAGCATGTCCTTTACTTTTGGCCTAAATAAAGTGCACCCATCAAAGGGGGAATTAATAAAGGATATCTTAAACTTTTCACAAAAGCACACAGACACATCCATGTGTGCCAACAAATAATGATGCCAATGCCTGCTGCTCTAGCCATGCCATCAGGTGCATTACAAAACAGCTGCATGGCTACATTGGAGGTAGACTGAAGGGTAGATCTGGAAGTCCATGGTCTTCTGAACATCCGCAAGCAAGTTACCCAAGAGAGACCTGGAAAGCTTCTTGGTCAAGTCTCTCTGAAATCTGGTGACATGAGCTAGGTAACTCAGTGCACTAAGTGTGAAAGTCTCTGAAGTGCACACATGTTTACCAAAATGGTCCATCACTCCAGAATCCCTGTTAGGGAGATGTAACAAGGAAATTTCCTCGGACAGTTACTTTTTAGTGGCTGCCACTACTAACATCACATCTACAGGTTTTCCTTTGCTCTAATTGTTTCTTTCTTTTGGTGCTGCTAAAATCCTATCTTTTTTTAGGATGGGTTTCAACATATCAGGGTCCTTCCATGCCCATTGAGCCACGACATCAATGAGTGGGTCAATGGGTGGTACCACCCAGGATGATTTTGAACCACAGCAAAAGGTTTCCAGGAACACAGACTCATCTGCTGAAGGATTATCTATGGACCATCCCCCCTCTCTGCTTTATTAATTCAAGGATCTCAGTGAAGATGTTGTCTTCTGAGGGGGATCTAGGGGCGCATTCACCTTCATCTAAGTCTGTGTCCTCAATGAAAGATTCTAGTGAACAGTCTATGTGTTCCCACTTGCACATCTGTTTTTATGAACTAGTTCTTGTGGGAAATTGGAAGGTTCTGCATCAGACTGGGAGATAATGTAGCATGTAGCCTGAGAAGCCTGTGGTATTGACTGTCCCTGTCTGACAGGTGGAAGAAAAGTAGAAGCAGAGTTCTGTTGGGGTTCAGATGGAACCATGCTGGATGGATGTGCCTTCTCCCTTGGTATCAATAGGACCCTCTCAAAAACTTTGAAGACTGAGGATGTTATCAGCTCTTTAGACCTCCTCCTATCCTCAGATAGAAAAGAAACCTCCAAACCAATGGGTCTTGAATCTGAAGTTGATCTTGGAGCTGAGGCACCAAGGGGAAGGGATGGCTCTGACAACTTTGGTGTCAGAGCAATCCCTTCCCCTTGGTGCCTCAGCTCTGAGAACGTTGGTGTTGACCCATCCCCATGCAGCCCAACCCTGAAACTTTGGCTCTGAGTCTCTTCTAAATCCAGGCCATACTGGAGTCGAAAGTGAAATGGAAGCCATTGGAGTCAAAGTAACCTAGACTGTTGGCTCTAGCAAAGGCACTCCAGGAGAGACTGGACACAAATTACTCAGGTCTGAAGGGTGGACCTGGACCAGAGAAGGAAGAAGAAAACTAGATGGCCCAAGTCTTGTCATATTCACAGAAGATGGTATTGAGAGAATTCCAGGCTGGATCTGCCTTCTAAGGAACTTCCTCATCATCTTGTCCACATTGTGCTCAGTCAGGCTTCTGGATGACCAAGTAGAAGAAGCCACCGAAGGTGGTCTCAAATACCACCACTCCTGTAGGATGGGAGAGTGTAGTATCAGACTCACTGGATCAAAGAGGACCAGGACCAATAATGAGATGGATGGATCCAAGAGACTATTAGCTCCGACCATCGTGGAACTTTATGATCTGACTTGGATGAACAAATTGGATCTGGGGAGCACCTCCTTGATCTTTCCAACTGCATTTTTTTTCCTTTTAGCTTCTTTTCTTTCTTTTTTCTTTATCTCTCTCTCTCTTTCTCTTTTTTCTTCATCCTTCTCTTTGCCTTTCTGTTTGTCTTTTGGCCTCCTGTCCTTGTTCGCTGGGGAGGGGGCTGTGGAAAGAAGTACATGGTATTGCAGACCATGTATGTGGAGGGAGAACACCCTTGACAATGAGTTTCTCTCTCATGATCTGGAGAGTCCTTGTGCTAAAAAAACACAAGACTGACAGTGAGTGTCAAGATGAGTAGTGCCCAAACATAAACACAAAGTAATTGTGGATCCTGGGAGGGGGTCTTGTATCCACATTAGGTGCATTTCTTAAAGCTTTGACCATCTGCCATAATGCCTACTGTAAAATAAACATTCTATAAAGTAAAAAAAAAAAAACTTATGTATGATACAATAATATATAAAATACTAAATATTTACCCAACTTTAAGACTAAATTTTAAATGCTAACATAATTATACACCCAAAACACTTGACAGAAAAATCTCTCAGTAGAGAAAGGAATGAACGACCTTAAGCAATATTACTTAAATGATACAGCAATGGCGAGCCCTCACAAACACGTCCAAATCCTTCAGGCTTCAAACGAGATCTGGGGTACTAAGGTGAAGTGGAGGGAATTATGGGTGGGAAGGAGTCAGAGCTCTGGTACCAAGAAGTTTCAGAGTCGGTGCTGAGGTCAAAGCCAATCAGATCTGACAACTCACGGCTGAATCGAATGAAGATAGACAACACTGGATCCAGAGGTTAAATAAGCTTAAGTTATACATGGGTACACAAAACAAGAGGAGGAGAAGCTTTTCTTCTGAAGAAACTTTAACAGTTCTGTTCTACACTTATTGGAATCTGAGATGCTGTAAATTTCATTCAGTAGCAAATTCACAACTTGGGCATACAGTTTGGAGAATCCATGTCTGCAGTACAGTGGATGTTTGCGTGCAAAGGATGAAAATAGTGACGGTTTAAGACAGAAGTTGATAAGGAGATGGTTTTAATAAGTGTGAATTAATGAAGGAGTACTATCACTTTATACAGTCTGTGAATAAGGCACAGGAGGAGTAACTTTCATGTCTTTCTAATGGGAGCTGTTTGGCATTTGAGAGAGACACAATGGTGTGCAGTTTTACGGGATAAGAGGATGAAATGGCATATATTATTGGAGAGAGTTTGCAGTTCTCTGAGCTTTTTTGGTAGAGCATATCCTCACAGTATGAAGGATATTAAGACCAGAAGCATGTTAAAACATCTGGGCTAATGGGGTGAGACCCTCTCAAAAACTTCGAAGGCTGAGGATGTCATAAGCTCTTTAGGCCTCCTCCTATCCTCAGATAGAAAAGAAACTTCTAAACCAATGGGTCTTGAATCCGAAGTTGATCTTGGTGCTGAGGCACCAAGGTGAAGGGATGGCTCTGACAACTTTGGTGTCATCCCATCCCCATGCAGCCCGGCCCTGAAGCTTTGGCTTTGAGTCTCTTCTGAATCCAGGCATATTGGAGTTGAAAATGGAATGGAAGCCATTGGAGTCAAAGTAACCTGGACTGTTGGCTCTGACAAAGGCACTCCAGGAGAGAGTGTACTCAAATTACTCAGGTCTGAAGGGTGGACCTGGACCAGAGAAGGAAGAAGAGGAGTAGATGGTCCAAGTCTTGTCATGTTCACAGAAGATGGTACTGAGAAAACCCCAAGCTGGATCTGCCTTCTAAGGAACTTCCTCATCATCTTGTCAACATCTTGCTCGGTCAGACTTCTGGATGACCAAGTAGAAGAAGTCACCGAAGGTGTTCTCAAATACCACTGCTCCTGTAGTATGGGAGAGAGTAGTGTCAGACTCACTGGATCAGAGAGAACTAGGACCAATAATGAGATGGATGTATCCAAGAGACTGTTAGCTCCAACCATCATGGAACTTTATGATCTGACTTGGATGACCACGTTGGATCTGGGGAGCACTTCCTTGATCTTTCTAACTGCATTTTTTTCTTTTCACTTCTTCTCTTTCTTTTTTTTTTCCTTTCTCACTCTCTCCTTCTCTTTTTTCTTCATCCTTCTCCTTGCCCTTCTGTTTGTCTTTTGGCCTCCTGTCCTTGTTTGCCTGGGTGGGGGCTGTGGAAGTGGTACATGGTATTGCAGACCATGTCTGTGGAGGGAGAATACCCTTGACAATGAGTTTCTTCCTCCTGATCTGGAGAGTGCTTGTGCTAAAAAAACACAAGGCTGACACTGAGTGCCAAGATGAGCAGTGCCTAAAGAATAAACACAAAGAAACTGCGGATCCTGGGAAGGGGGGCTTGTATCCACATTAGGTGCATTTCTTAAACTTTGACCATCTGCCATAATGTCTACTGTATAACAAACATTCTATAAATTACAAAAAAAAAAAAAATATGTATAGTACAATAATATCTAAAAGACTAAATATTTACCCAACTTTAAGACTAAGTTTTAAATGTTAACATAACTATACA
The DNA here is from genome assembly GCF_019279795.1 of Protopterus annectens. NCBI lineage: Eukaryota > Metazoa > Chordata > Ceratodontiformes > Protopteridae > Protopterus > Protopterus annectens. Next base: position 1,995,758,611 of record NC_056729.1, on the reverse strand, counting down.
CCCAAAAAACTTGATAGAAAAATCTCTCAGTAGATTAAGAAATAAACAACTTTAAGTGATATTACTTAAATGATACAGCAATGGTGAGCCCTCATAAACATGACCAAATCCTTCAGGCTTCAAATAAGATCTGGGATACTAAGGTGAAGTAGAGGGAATTATGGATAGGGGAGGAGTCAGAGCTCTGGTACCAAGAAGTTTCAGAGTCAGTGCCGAGGTCAAAGCTGATCAGATCCGATAACCCACAGTTGAATCGGATGCAGATAGACAACACTGGATCCAGAGGTTAAATAAGCTTCAGTTATACTTGAGTATACAAAGCAAGAGGAGGAGGAGCTTTTCTTCTGAAGAAACTTTAACAGTTCTGCTCTACAGTTATTAGAATCTGAGATGCTGTGATTTCATTCAGTAGCAAATTCACAACTTGGGCACACAGTTTGGAGAATCCATGTCTGCAGTACAGTGGACGTTTGAGTGCAAAGGGTGAAAAGATTGACGGTTTAAGACAGAAATTGATAAGTAGATGGTTTTACTGATTGTCTGTGAATTAATGAAGGAGTACTGTCACATTATACAGTCTGTGAATAAGGCACAGGAGGAGTAACTCTCATGTCTTTCTAATGGGAGCTGCTTGGATTTTTAGAGTGACACAATGGTGCTCAGATTTACCAGTTAGGAGGATGAAATGGCATATTTTATTGGAAAGAGTCTGCAGTTCTCTGAGTTTTTCTGGTAGAGCCTATTCTCACAGTGGCTGAAGGATGGTAAGACCAGAAGCATGTCAAAACTTCTGGGGTTATGTGTGGGATATTTTGTGACATCCATGGAGGGTTGAATGTATTTCAGCTTTAACATTTGCGACGTGTAGACATATTTAAGAGAGTATCTGTGGTGATACGTAAATCTGAAGAAGTCAACTTGTTCTATGGTCTGGTTCTTGAAGGATTGGTGAGTGGTAGAAGTTCTTTCAGCATGTACATTGTACCAAAAACTACAACTGGAATCTTTTCATTGTTTTGAGATAGTTGTTTACTTAGTAACCATGGAATGAAGTTCTGGAGGGTGTGAAGTAAAGTTTTATAGTCACTTATCAAGTACAGTTTATCGATTAGGACTAGAATCTTAAAAGACATGAGCACGCAAAAATAAATATTATATTTCAATTATTATCAGTATATTTTCAATTTCTATTTAAGTAGTTATAGTAACAACTGAGTTTTTTGCTGTCTTTATAATAAACTTTGCTGACCCAGTAAGTTTAAAAAATATAGCAACGTTCTGTAACATATGCTGGTAATGTAATCTATAACAATAAAAAACATGCATTAGTAATAATAATTAAATAAAACAAAGGCATGCAAAAGAAACACAACTTTCATAATGATACATGTGTAAAACAAGAATGGCATAAAATATAATTATCATCTTAATTTACAAACTCATTTGTTAGTTCTTACATGAGTAACAGTTAAGATGGAAATATACATTAGCCATACTCTGATACAAGCACATGAATGGATCGCTTGAACGTATTGCATTAGTTTGATGAATGCCCTGTACTACAATGATCACCTAAAGGCTCTGCTGCTGTATTTAGTCTTCTACAGGCTGCTGAAAGGGTATCTTTGCTTGGCTTACAGGGCTTCCTCAGACCAAGCCCTGATGTATCTGTTGCACATGCACAAAACAAACAGCACCATAAACAATAGATCCAGGAATCTGAACTTCACTTGTGACATAAATAGGACGTACTGGAGAGATAGACATGTCTCCAAAAGGATCCCTACACTATGGAATAGGCCCCCCATCCGTGAAAAAACATAGTTAATCCTGGACACTATTCAGTCTAGCTCCCATGTCCCTTGTGGACAGAGATTGTTAATACAAAAGTATATTCCCAACTAACACCCATATCATCCCCTGCAAATCCCTTAGTTACATCTGTACTAACATACCCCCCCCCCCATATAGATGCCCATGATACTCGGGACCTAAACGGCTTGCGGTGTACTGCTAGGCTTGTAATGGCCTCAGTGGTCGTTAGTGTAGCATCAACTTATGTACCTATGATATTAAACTTTTTGAATTCACCTTCATTTCAAATTTCTAATGGTATGACATTCCAGTTCGCTGGAACAATCTTTCTAAAGCTTCTTCTTTCTCCTATAACCTGAATGAAGGGAGGCCTACAATGTAAATGGTTTAATAGTGTTACAATGTAGATTACAAGGTGATGTCTTTATGTTTAGCCTGTTTCAGAGCAAGATACAATGAGGGGTATTCAGAAACAAATAGCACAATGCATTAAGTGAAATAGCATGGTGAGCACTGATGAACAGGGAGTGAATAATTCTGAGAAACTGGTAGAGTAACCTCACTAGTGGGACACCAGTGAAATATGCATCACTTGAAATGACTCCATAATGAAATGTAAATGAAAAGCCAACATGCTAATGAGAGCCATCACTTGTACTAAAGAAATCAAACATGACAGCACCATTTAGAAATATTTAAAACTGGTGCAATGAGCCATGGTGATCAGCTTCTCTGAACACTATTAGTTTTCTGTGTACAGGTGTAATCCTTGCACTAAGATGCTAGGAGAAGTATCTGTTGTAGCTGGTCAGCATGTGTTACTGGTTGCCTTGGGAGCCAGTATCCACAATGATGCAGGTTGTGAATCTCCACATCAAAGAAATGTGTGTCAGCAGGATATTGTTGACCACTGCAGAGTAGACAAGGGCATCACATGGGAGCTAGCAGATGTGTCATTCTCACAGAGAATGAAGGAGGGATGCATAGACTGACTATCACAATGGACTTGATGTTTGTGCAGCTTTAACAACCTTTGCTATGATAAGCTTTCAGCAACTGACAAGAGACACATTTATAGTTTTGCAAGTGACGGCCTTGTTAAGTCCAATACCAGTTCACTGATGTAATGATGCAGCATGTATTGCTGTGTATTTTGTATCCATGGACAGCAGAGGTGAGAATCATCACTATGGAGGCTTTCAAGGACACAGTCCATTTCTCTAAGGTCCAGGATGCCTCTAACTCAACACACATTTCCATCAATCTCCTACCTACTCCACATGGCTTCCAGTATATCAAATGGAAAAGTTTCTACTCCAGCAACTAAGAAAGGTGTGTAGTACACAAGGAATTATATGCAGCATGCAGCTGTGCCACCCAAGCAGTTTCCATGACTCCACTATCTGGCAAATGTGAAAGCTACAATAGCATTTCCTGTGGAGTGACTTTTCATAAGGTCACCTACTGGTTGCTGCACATATTATGACCATTACAGTCCACAGCATCGAGTCCCATGAATGTGGAGAACACACCACTCCTAATACTGTCAGATGACCCCCATCAGCAGCAGCAGCACACAGTCCATGAAGGAAAAGGCATATAGTATCATACTGTTGCAGACACGTAACATCATCAAAACTGTGCTTGGCCTGCTGAAGGTCTTTTCCTGCCACTTGATTACATCTGATGGTGTACTGCAGTACATTTTGGAGATGTGCAGCAACATATTTGGGTCTGTTTCATGTTCCATAACACAGCATGAAAACTGTTATAACATGGGGGAACTATAACACATATCCTGATTTGTCTGTGGCAGCAGTGAGGTGCCTGGTGAAGAGGTACTGGATGAATCTAAGGTGAGACCTCATATGAGATAGATATAGATGAAAATGGTCATGGTACTGACAAACAGGAGGTGTCTGGTGCACAATTATAGGTCTTAACAAAAGTGAGGCAGAATAAAAGGTATGCAATAGCATATCCACACTATATATTACAGTGCACTGAATGACAATACTGTACATTAGACATTACCATGACTGCACAGGCCAGAGGGGTGGGCAGGTCACTCTAATCATCAAATGCATTGGTGGGGTGGGCACGGTGAAAATGGACAGCAACTCTAGCATAGGAGGAAGGGTCATGGGTGGTAGATGTGGTAGCTATGCATATGGCTAGAAGGTTGCGGAGAATCAGGAATCACATTCTCCAGTGATGGAGTGAGGCATGCATGAGTGGAATGTTAGTTTGAAGCAACAGTGTGAGGATAGGAGTTATCCTTTCCAGGATTTAATGTACCATACCAGGTGGCTGTGTGGGAATCACACCATGGCCTCTCCTGTGGTTTTCCTGCAGAAAGTTGACATGAAGAACCCCATGAATGGGCATGGGTAGGTGTCACTCTCTACAGAGGAATGAGGTGGCACTATATTGCATGACCATGACTGACTTGCCCAGTGGGGTGCCGACTGTGTAGAGAGAGAAGCATCAGTCATGTCAATGGCAGTGTCAACACTCAAGTGCAGAGGTAGCAGCAAACAGTATGGACAATGTGCACCATCTATGTAAACTTGGTGTGTATTTACGTAATCAAGCAATGCGCATCCATACTTTAACCTGGCCATGGTGGCCAGTTGCCTGCATCCCCATGGATGCACTAATGGCTGCTAAATAGGCTACCACTGCCTTCACCAGGCATGTCTGCTCTAGGTCACTCTACACTGAGTAACTCTGAATGTACTGCAGAATGTTTCTCAGTCCATGCAGTGTTATAGGTCTTCTTGCATACACAGAAACACACTCAGTGTCACTGACACAGTGTGAGTACTAGCTATCTGTGTCTGAACCACTGACATGCACATCCAACCACTGATGTCAAGGGTGACATATAGTTATGGGAAGGTCCTGGAGTGTTGTTGGCAATGGCTATCTACACCTCTTTTCACTTTTCTATGAATGTGCATGTCAGAGGCAGTGTTGCCCTCTAGGGACATTTGTAGAGAAGACACCTCTATAGAAGGTGAGAAGCGGGCTCTGATTAGATGACCTCTGCTAAACATGTGGTGCCAGAGGTTCATTCTGACCCTTTACAGACACCTCTGCTGTGGGATTTGTGAATGTGGCTGCCACTGTTTGCATTGCTGACAGTGCCTCTGTGTTATTAGAGTGTGACATATGCATAGTACCACCATTGTCTGCCACCAGTGACCTGCCAACATCAGGTTATGTTCTGATCTTGTTCTTCTTTTTCTTGTGGCTGCTCCTGTTAGGGGTTGCCACAGCAGATCACCTGTTTCCATTTCTTCCTGTCCTCTGCATCTTGCTCTGACACACCAACCACCTGCATGTTCTCTATCATCACATCCATAAACCTTAACTTAGGCCTTCCTCTTTTCCTTTTACCTGGTAGCTCCATCCTTAGCGTACTTCTCCCAATATACCCAGCATCCCTCCTCAGCACATATGCAGTCCAAAGCAATATTGCCTCACTGGCTTTGTCTCCAAACCGTCCAACCTGAACTAACCCTCTAATATACTCATTTCTAATCATGTCCATCCTTGTCAATCCAATGCAAATCTTAACATCTTTAACTCTGCCACCTCCAGCTCTGACTCCTGTCTTTTCATCTTTTCATCAGTGCCACTGTCTTCAACCCATATAACATAGCTGGCCTACTACCATCTTGTAGACCCCTTCTTTCACTCTTACTGGAACCCTTCTGTCACAAATCACTCCTGGCACTCTTCTTCACCCACTCTGCTCTGCCTACACTCTCTTCTTCACCTCTCTTCTACACTCAACATTACTCTGAACTGTTGATCCCAAGTATTTAAACTCATCCACCTTAGCCAACTCTACTCCCTGCATCCTCAACATTCCTCTGTCCTCCCTCTCATTCACACACATATATTCTGTCTTAGTCCTGCTGACTTTCATTCCTCTCCTCTCTAGAGCATATCTCCATCTCTCCAGGGTCTCCTCAACCTGTTCCCTTCTCTCACTACAAATCACAATATCATCCACAAATATCATAGTCCACGGGGACTCCTGTCTCGTCCCATTTGTCAACCTGTCCATCACCACTGCAAATAAGAAAGGGCTCAGAGCTGATCCTTGGTGTAATCCCACCACCACCTTGAATGCATCCATCACTCCTACCATAGACCTGACCACTGTCACACTGCCCTTGTGCATATCCTGTACCACTCTTACATACTTCTCTGCCACTCCCGACTTCTTCATACAGTACCACAAACTCCTCTCTAGGCACCCTGTCATATGCTTTCTCTAAGTCTACAAAGACACAATGTAACTCCTTCTGACCTTCTCTATACTTCTCCATCAACACCCTCAGAGCAAACATCACATCTGTAGTGCTCTTTCCTGGCATGAACCCATACTGCTGCTCACTAATCAACTCCTCCCTTCTTAACCTAGCTTCCACTAATTTCATACTGTCGCTGATCAATTTTATCCCTCTGTAGTTACTACAGCTCTGCACATCACCCTTATACTTAAAAATTAGTACCAATACACTTCTCCACTCCTCAGGCATCCTCTCAAGTTACAAGATTCTGTTAAACAATCTTGTTAAAAAACCCACTGTCATGTCTCCTAAACACTTCCATGCTTCAACGGGTATGTCATCTGGACCAACAGTCTTTCCATTCTTCATCCTCTTCATAGCTGTCCTTACTTCCTCCTTGCTAATCCATTGCACTTCCTGATTCACTATCCCCATATCATCCAACCGTCTCTCTCTCTCATTCTCTTCATTCATCAGCCCTTCAAAATACATCTTCCATCTGCTCAACACACTCTACTTGCATGTGTGTATGTTTCCCTCATTATCCTTTATCACCCTAACCTGCTGCACATCTTTCCCAGCTCAGTCCCTCTGTCTAGCCAATTGGTACAGGTTCTTTTCTCCTTCTTTAGTGTCCAGCCTTTCATGTAACTCGCTATACGCCTTATCCTTAGCCTCCTCTTTCTTCACCATAGCCCTCATCTCCTTGTACTCCTGTCTACTTTCTTCATCTCTGTGACAATCCCACTTTTTTCACCAGCCTCCTCCTCTGTATACTTTTTCTGTACTTCTTCATTCCAATACCAGGTCTCCTTGTCTTCCTTCCTCTGTCCAGATGTCAAACCAAGCATCATTCCAGCTGTCTCCCTTACCGCCTCTGCTGTAGCTGCTTAGCCATCTGGTAATGCTACACTGCCACCCACTGCCTGTCTTAACTCATCCCTGAACTCCACATTACAGTTATCCTTGATGTTCTGATCTCTTGTATGAAATCCATGAAAGCATACAGATAGTAAGTCTGAAGCAATGTGGGACATACTTGCGACTTCCCCTACCATGTGGCAAACAAACTGCTATATACCAATCTTATACATGGCCTATGGGCACATACTTACCCTGAGGTGCAGGCTGTCACTGTTGCAGCCCTGAAGCCCCTGTTTGATGCAACACCATATGTGCTTGCCTGAGTGAGTTGTGTATGTCAATACCCTAAAGGAATGGAGCCATGTCAGACTCCAAACCAGTTACAAGTGGTGTCCCACAAGGCTCAGTCCTGGGACCTCTCTTGTTCGGTATATATTTCTCGGAGGTACAGGCCAACACGGAAGGACTGTGGCTGACCAAGTTCGCAGATGACTGCAAACTGGGTGCCATAATCGACTCTCCAGCCGACACAAGCATCCTCCAAAAGGGCCTCATAGAAACAGACAACTGGTGCCAGAGCCATGGCCTCAAGCTAAATGCCAAAAAGTGTATAGTCATCCCCTTTGGCAAAACAAAGTGCCCACAAATTACCACATAGGTGGTAATCCATTAAGTACAGAAGAAGTAATTAGGGACCTGGGGACCCAAGTTGATAGCAATCTCTCATTTGACAACCACGTGGCCAAAGTGGTTAGAAAAACATTTTATATAGCCCACCTAATCATGAAGGGATTCACATCTAGATCAGGGGAGGTCATCGTGCCTCTTTACTCATCCCTCATCAGGCCCATAATTGAGTACAATGCCCCTTTTGGGATGTACCTTACCAGACACCTGCAGCAACTGGAAAGACCCCAAAAGTACCCCACCAAGAGGATCAAAGGGCTCAAACAGATGCTATATGCTGCCCGGTTAAAGAAACTCCAGCTCTACTCAGTGGCATACCGCCTGTTCAGAAGCGATCTGTGCCTGACGTATAAAGCCATGTCCAACCCGGAATTAATGGACATGCTGCACCTCAGAAAATCCAAATCCCATCGAGCTACGCGCTCGAGAGACTTGAACCTCAGCACTGAAATAAATAGGACATGCTGGAGGGACAGATTCATAACCCAGAGGCTCCCTTCACTCTGGAATAAAATCCCAGTCCAGGTTAGGCAGAGTCCCTCACTGACTCTCTTCAAGAGGAATCTTGATGAGTGGATGGGAGATCGTAGGTTTACCCTGGGTATCACTTCTGTGTCACTGTTAGACAGAGGCACAGTATACTAACCTCGAGAAAGGGCCTAGCAAAATAAATTTAAAATGGGTGGCGAAAGCCAAACACATTCTGGCTAGGCTTATAAATGCCCTAGGGCAGATAGCCTAGTATGAACCTATGAACCTATGTGCTTCTAGTTACCCTGGGCATCCTGTGGGAACACCCAGGTTATCTTCATCAGACCAGCTCCCACACCCATGTCCCTTTCTCCATTGAGGGTACCAGGAATTTTTCCACCTATTTGAAACACTTCTGTGCTTGTGATCTACATCCAGCTGCCAGCCTATCTCTGGTGATTGAGTGTGCCTTGGTTGTGACATTCAGTTATATACTGAAGCACCATTTATTTTATCTTGTTGTGGATGGCCACTGAATTGATGTCCTGTACCAGTCACTGCCCACTTCTGCTCTTGGAAGACTCTGTCAGCTTTATCCTTGTCAAGGACATGGATGTAATTTGTGTGTACAATAGCACCTCCATCTCCCCTGTGGTGATCTTTTTCCAGGCATTGCCATTACTTTGGTCCAATGTTAGGACATGTACACCTATGGGTTACACACGTGGATCAGTGTGCGTGTATACATGAGAGTCCATACTAGGCAACATTTGCCTCCATGTTGTCTCCAGTACTCTTATGGTGGCCATAGACCTGCATACTGATGTAGTAGCCCTATTATGTCACAGTATCATAGTGTAGCATCTGCTAGCAAATTAATCATGCCTGTTGTCCACTGCACATGTACAGACAGCACACTCTGTGTCTGATCAACTGGAGGCCCACCATCCCCCGCAGCATTTTATTTTGTCTATGCACATATGGCACAGCATGGAATCAGCTACACAGCAAGACAGTGACTAGGCCTGATTGTGTCCTCTGTGAGCTATCAGATGGGGCCCCTCCAACAGGACTGGCAATTCCCTATGCCATGGCAGGTTTAGCCCCCAAAATGACAGCAACCTCTCCTGCTTGTCACCTGTGACCTGTCTTGTTGACAGCCCCTCAAAAGGACCACAATCTGTCCTGCCTGTTTACTTGAGCACCCCCATGCCAGACTGTCAATGCTTTGTCATAAAACATTATCAAACATTACTCTTTTATGTGACAGCACCTGTTGTGTTCATGTTCCTTTGAGTGTTGAGCACCTGTTGCTTTCATGCTCCTTTGAGTGTTGGCCTGAGGTCCATTATCAGTTGTCCTGTTTGGTGTCAGTTTTCCTATTTGACAGTACATTCTGATATCAACTTTATTCTGAGTGTCTGCACTGTTTGCATGTTTTATCATGTTAAAATACAATTCACAGTGCAGTCATTATGCTAATGAAGTGATTTAGGGTGGTTGTCTGTGAGTTGCACTAATAACAGGATGTATTGTCAGCCCTAGTCCACACTGTGGGGCCAGTTACTGCTCATGCATGGTCGGGGGGGGGGGTCGTCATGTAAGGTCATGTCTGAAGGTAATGCTACTCAATGCTAGAAGTCTAAACCTCAAAATGCACTCTCTCAAGGCACTCCTAAAAAATGGAGAACATCGATATCTGTGCAGTAACTGAGACCTGGTTCAAGGCTCCAGAGAGCACCCCTGCAATACCAGGCTACAACTCTTACCACACTTTTCGGCTACCAAACCAGGATCGATACACTAACGGTGGAGGAGTGTCCATATTCACCAAGGATATTCACACCACCAGGTTAGTTGCCCAACACAATGCGTCTGAAATTCTCTAGGTGCAACACTAGGTAAGACTGCAATCCAAATTGTAGCTTGCTACAGATCCCCCACCTTGCCCCAAGATTCTCACTACACCTTTCTAAACATACTGGAAAATATTAATATACAACCAAACACACTAATACTGGGTGATTTCAACTACCCTGCCATTAACTGGGAAAACTACTTGTGCACCAACACCTTTGCCCAATGGTTCTTGGAATTCATAAATTCCAATGCCCTGGATCAACTAATCCATATTCCCACCAAGGGCTCCAATATCCTAGACCTGGTTATTACCAACATGGGAAATCGATGCTCCACACCTATGGTCACCCCCTCGTTGGTCATGTCAGACCATAAGCTAATCACCCTTAACATCAACATCCCACCCCCACCCCCCAGTAAGGAAACATCCATAAAAACTTTTCCAAGGCCAACTTCATGCTACTCAAGTCAGAAGTTACAAACTTCATGACACCCATGCAGATGGGAACTGAAAGTTTGACTGCTGAGTTCTACACTAAGGCACTGTACGAGCACATTCACTCATGCATGAATCGTGCCATCCCAAATGGAACCAAGATGCTCTCCTTCAAAAAAAGGAAGCCAATCTGGTGGTCCCCTGCCATAAACAAACTTTACAACAAAAGGAAAAACTGTTGCAGAAAAGAGGAAAATCCCAGGATTCAAAAAACTCCCTTACCAGCCTCAGTAAGAAGCTGAGATCCCTCATAAAATCCTCCAAAGCTAGTTACGAAAATAAAATTGCCAAAGATTCCAAAGACAACAGCAAGGCATTCTATAACTATGTCAAGAATCTAAATGGCAATGCTCAGATCTGCTCTGGGCTACAACAGAATGGCATTAAATATACTGATCCCAAGGATATTGCCAATATCCTGGCAGATCGATTCACTGCCAACTTCACCCCCCTCTCAACCCCTAAATGGCCCATCTCAATACTGGAAGATTGCCAAATTCCAGTAATAACGGCCACAAAGGTAAAAAACGCACTCACCAAAGCTAAGAATACAGAATCCATGGGAACAGATGATATCCCGGGCTGTGTACTACAAGAACTACAAAATGAACTGGCACCTCATCTAAGTGTCATGTTTAATCATACCTTCACCTCAGGCTTCAAACCCACTGAGTGGCGCACAGCTACAGTTATCCCACTCCACAAGGGGGGATCCACCTTGGATCCCGGGAACTACCGCCCCATCAGTCTGACGAGCCTGATCTGCAAGGCCATGGAACATATTATCATGGAACTTATTAACAAAGACACTGGCAACCTTACAACACTGGACCCCACCAGTTTGGTTTCGTGAAGGGCTGATCTTGTCTCCTGAACCTTATTGACGTCTTCGAATCAGTCTCCTAAGCTGTGGATGAGGGTAAGGTGGTCCACACAGCCTATCTGGACCTCGCCAAAGCCTTTGACACCATCCCCCACTCTGGAATCATAGATACACTTATTAAGCTGGGCATTAATCCCTATGTCACTCGATGGGTTGCCAACTGGCTTACTGACAGAACCCAGACTGTAAAAGTAGCTGACTCCAAATCCAGCTCCAGACAAGTGACAAGTGGAGTACCTCAGGGTTCAGTCCTGGGACCTCTCTTGTTTGGCATCTACTTCTCTGAAGTACAGGCCAACACTAAGGGACTCTGGCTAACAAAGTTTGTAGATGACTGCAAACTGGGAGCCATTATTGAATCCCCAAATGATGTTGATACTCTACAAAAGGGCCTTACAGAAACAGATGCTTGGTGCCAGAGCCATGGGCTCAAGCTCAATGCCAAGAAATGTGTAGTTATCCCCTTGGGGAAAAAACATGTACCTGTGAATTACCACATAGGTGGCAGTACACTAAACAATGAAAGTGTGATAAGAGACTTAGGGAGACAGGTGGACAGTGGTCTCACCTTCAGTAACCACATTGCCACAACAGTCAGGAAATCCTTCTATGTGGCACACCTCATCACTAAGGGCTTTTCATCCAGAAAAAAGGAAGTCATTGTCCCACTGTACTCATCCCTCATTAGACCCATTATAGAATACAGCGCCCCATTTGGTATGTACCTCTCAAGACATCTGCAACAACTGGAAAGGCCGCAGAAATACCTCACTAAAAGAATCACAGGCCTATAGCAGATGCCCTATGCTGACCGCCTTAAAAAACTCCAGCTATACTCTGTCGCGTATCATGTACTCCAAGGCGACCTCTGCTTAACATACAAGGCCATTTCAAACCCAGAGCTGTTGGACATGCTACACTTAAAGAAATCCCAATCCCTCAGTGCCACATACTCCAGGGATCTAAATCTTGTCATCACAATAAACAAAACATGCTGGAGGGATAGGCTCCTGACCCAGAGACTCCCCAGACTCTGGAATAGACTGCACATACATGTCAAGCAGAATGCCTCTTTGGCCCTCTTCAAAAGGAACCTTGATGATTGGATGGGAGAAAGGAAATTCACCCCGGGGATCACGTCAGTCACCCTGCTAGACAGGGGTCCAGGGAAGTAAATAGCGTGGGAAGAAATAGCCAGGGAATTGTTATGGCTAGGCTTGTATAGGTCTTAGGCCGATAGCGTAGTACCAACCTATGAACCTATGAATCTATAAGGTGTAGGCACCTATGAAGCCTGGCCACACTAATTACATTTTGCATCACATTAATGATGACTGTCACCATTTTACCCTGCTGTCTGTTATACCAATTAATGGGCATTGAGGTCATTTATGGTGTACTCAGCTATGACTCACAGCCATACTAACGTCTTGCTGCTGACCACATGCATCATGCTACAGATGAAGATCTCTGAGCTAACCTGGTGACCATCAACGCACATCACATAGTGGCCATAATCTAAATCGGTGTACAGTGGCTATTACTGTTTCTCCTGCATTTGACATAGGGAGTAGACATGAATTTTATTTATTTATTGATTGATTTATTTATTTATTTATCATTTGTTGACCGGGAAAGTCCAACTAGGTTCCACAGATCCTGTTTTCAGCAGAGGCCCAGGGAGAAATGCTCCAGAAGCATGTCTTTAGAATGTGGGAGGAAACCGGAGTACCCGGAGGAAACCCACGCGAACGCAGGGAGAACATGCAAACTCCACACAGAAGGCACCCCAGCCAAGAATCGAACCGGAGAACCTCTTGCTGTGAGGCGACAGCATTAACCGCTGCACCACTGCGCCGCCCAATGGCTATTAACTGCCCATGAACTTATGAACCTTGAATCTGTTAGGGTTTCCACTAGGTGCAGCAGGCAGTGCAAAATCATTTCACACATGCTGCACAAGGGTTATCTGGAGTGCCTGTTGGGAGACAATGAGAGTCCCCTTTATAAAGTGAATGCCTGGCACTAGTTTTCCAGGTCTGGGAGTGATGCCATTAGTATTACCCATTCTGGTAAGCAGTGCCAGCATAAGTATAGTGACCTGAAGAGGCACATCCCTTACTTTCCCACCAGTAGGAGGAAGAGGTTATGAAAAAACAGCCACCTTTTTATTGAAAGCATGCTGGTTTTGCACTGTCACTGTACAGTAAGCCTGGCAACTATAACTTTAATTATTTTCTGATGTCAGGGATATACTATACTCATTATTGTTTATTCTCTAGAGTACCACAGCTGATTAAGAACAACAGGACTACCTGCTAGATGAGGAAGACCAGGCTCTCCAGGTGGCAAGGTTCATAAGTTCATGGGCAGTTAATAGCCATGTGGTCCAGAAGATCACTTAGGAGCATAGCTGAATTTTCAAATTGTCCTGAGGTAATATCTGGTTAACTGAATTGCACACAGTCATATAGTAGGCAAATGGAGGCAGAGGGAATCAAACCCTGGACTAGATGAAAAGGCGCATTAACAGTTCATAGCCCTAGTCCTTTGAACTACCACTGTAGTACCTATACTTGAATTGTATTTGTGGTCTTCTGTTTTACGTGTTTTCCTTTTGTTTATTTTGTTTGGTTGTTTTGTTATTTTCAATGTAATGTAAAAGTTTAATAAACTGTACAGCATATACTGAACAGCTGTGTTTCTGAATTTTATTATGTTGCTTTATTTTGTTTTACTCAATTTACTGTAATACTAAAAAAAGTATAACATATCATTGAATAGTTATACTTGTGTCTTTTTTATCATTTTCCATTGCTTTTGGATAATGGTGTATTATCATTTTGCTTTTATCTGTTTATTTTCTTTTTCTGCAGGGTCAGCTATGGTTCAGGCAGTGATGAGGAAGTGGCCACTATGCTCTTCACTGGCCATTATGCCGACCTCTCCATCCCCAGAAGACCACTGGCCTGCCTCTCTGGAAAGTGAACATGGGAGACTCAATGGTGGCCTCAACTGCTGCTTGTCTGTGGAAGAGATGTAGGGTCTTCATCAGACAGTGGTACAGAGAGGCCCTAATGGGTAACCTGGCACTAGGCGAGGGAACTGGTGAGAAACAAGGTGGACAAGTGGCTTACTTCCTACAGTGGCAACCTGGACTGCCTCCTTGTGCAGAGTGTAGAGTCATGTAGCAGGCTGGTCATGACCATCAGGCCACCAGAAGTGAAGTCCATCCATAATTGTATCCACAGGGCAGTGAATGACTTTTTGGTGGGTTTCACAATGAAATGGCTTGGTAGGCCTTCTTCACCCCTCAACATTGTGCTTTTCACATTTCATGTCACTCCCCATCTCGTTTATAGTGCAGTCCTCATCGACATTTATCCATCATCTGTCAGTCTGCATCTCTTCATTGTTGGCCCTCCCTTATGTGTCACTACTTCCTTGTCAGCCTTTGCTTGCATTTTAATTTTGATTGTTTCCTCCCTCCTTCCTACCTTCCCCTCCACTTATTTTCAAAAAACAAAACAAAGGCACTAATATGTATACACTGCAAGAAAAACAAGCTAGAGTTTTCACTGAGTGATATCTTAAACCTCCTATAATGGAGGCCCATGGAATATATGCAAGTGATCCTTAAGGACAGCAAGTGTTTCTGCTACCTGGTTCTGAATGTCCATGACTTTTTTACTTTTTAAGTATTTATGGTTACATTCAGGCCAATAAAACCAGACTCTGCTAGCTGTGGACATTCATGCTGTTTCAGCCTCTTTATTGACCTCACCAGCACAGCATAGGTGCATAGTTTGGCTATACTTCAAAAACGCAGGGTCTTTAAACCTAGCTGATGCCCATAAAGATTAAGGTGGCTGGAAAATATCCCAACTAACATCCATTACTTCTCCCGCTCCACACCAATCTTCCCTTCCCATTTTCCTTCTGTATACTTTTATGCTTCATCTTCCACACTTCTGACTGTTCTATCTCCCTATATTCTACTGATTCATAAAATAAAATCAGTAGGCACTTTGCTGTGTTGCCTGCATATGGGCTTTCAGCTGTGGCTGGGAAGCAGCAGTGCAATGCTTTGATGCATGTATAAATGTGCATAATACTGCATACGCTAGTTGCATACTGCTATCCACTAATTACACTAGCACACATGGTATAGCCAACTTTGTTGCACAGTTAATGCCATTTTCATGACAGTGAAGATTCTTTATGCAGCACTGTCCCTGGCATGATAGTCCTGTGTCAGCACACAAACATACTGAATCCCTGTTGAGCCATTTCATATTAACATCAGTGTGCTATTCACCACAACATGGACATGTTATGCTTCTTTCTGAATACTGTCAAATAGGTGTTATGTAGAAGACAAAAAGTAAGATAAGACAATATAAACATTGTTTATGCAGGAATGGCAAGCCACTTAGCTTTCTACAATGTTAAACAGTAACACCAAAACTTTGGTGCAAGTGATAATAACTCTACAAGTTTTGTTAGTAGCAATTTGAATTGTTAGCCATCATCACCATCAACACCTTTTTGTAATTTTTCTATATATGGGTTGAAATGTCCCAGCAACTGTTGCCATCTCTCTCAATTCAGTGCCACTTTACTTTTTCAAGTGATCTTGCCTGACTGTCGCAGGTCTTCTCTTACACAATATATCAATTTCTTGGCTGGATGTCCTTATTACCTCTTGCCTTCTTCCTACCTCTCCCAAATTTTCTTCACCAAATCTTCTGCTATTCTGCATGTGACTGAACCAACACAGTATTTTCTCTTTGATGTGCTCTTTAATTGTGACTACTTCGGCTTCTGCTCTGATGTCCTTATTTCTTTATCTGCCCCACCACCACCACCACCACCACCACCATAGCTCTCAACCTTCCATCTCCAAAATGAAGAACACTAGCCCGCATAATGTGGAACAAATGGGCAAAATGTGGAACACATACTAATGGCTCACTAACAACTTCAACTAGGAAGGCTACAGGATGGTTAAAATATGCTGGTTTTGCTTATAAAGAAGATCTTTTAATGAATTAATATGATTCATTTCTATTTACCATGGATTTCACTTAAAAAATTCCTAACACTGAATGTGTGACAGAGTCTTTCAATGTGGAACATTGAGGAACTTTGAGGAATATGAACTTTTTAAGACCCCAAATGAGGTACGTTCCTTGTAATGAGGTACACTTGAGAGGTATGCCCACCACAGTGTACATCCTGCAGTCTGCCAGAGGTCTTTGCTTCTATGCTATACAGAAGCACTGGTCACATGACAATGTTGTACACCTTACTTTTCAGCTTCTTTGGTTTTCTTCTGTCAGATACTACCTCTGGAACTCTTTTTCCAGTTCGCTGAAGCACCACTGATTCTATCCTTGACCTTCTCATTAAGACTTCCCTTCTCCTCACCTACCCTTTCCAGATACCTGAAACTGTTAACCTGTTCCATGATTTTCCAATCTGTTTTAGCTACTCTTAATTTCCCCATGTGCTATCATTATTATGTCCTGTCTGTACTCAGTTTCATTCTATGTGCTTTCAGTTTTGCATTCCAGTCTGTTATTATCTGCTGAAGTTCCTGTTCAGAGTTTACTTGCAGCAACTTTGATGAACTGTCCCCTCTAGCCAGTTTGCTAATGTAGTCCATCGCTCTTATGAAAAACAGTGAGCTTGGAGCTGAAAACTAATGCACACCTAATCCCACTGGGAACCCCCTTATGAGTCTGAACAGTTTGTACTTGTGTCACTTGGTCCTTATATATATCCTGTGCTAATTCTAATAATGATTTTCATGCTTCACACCATTGCAGGAATGCCCAAATCCACTTTCTTGGAACCTCGGCATATGCTTTCTCCAAGTCTGAGAGTGCCCAAATGGACTCTTTCCTAATTTCCAGCTTCTTCTCCACTATCTGTCTCTCAGCAAGCACTAGGTCAGCTGCGCTGAATCCTGATCTGAATTTGAACTGCTCATCTTCCATTTTACCTTTTGTTATTCAGCGTATTAATTTACCAACCACCATCGTCAGCACTTTGATGCAGTGTGACAGGAGATGCATAACTCTGTACTGTCTCCAGTTGTGAATATCTCCTTTGTTCTTGTACACTAGGACTTGAATGCTTATTCTCCATTCATCTGGGATACTTATTTCTCTCATTACTGCAACTTTTGAGAAGAAGGACCAACTGGAAATGGCTACTACTCAGGGGGGGAGGGCAGACTAGAAGTGGGTTGGGAAAGGCAGTGATGAACATTTTAAGAATTAGTGAGAGGCTCATGGTACTCAGATTCCACTGTAAAGTTTTCTAGGGTCCAGCAGGAAGAGTAGAGGGAAACATGATCTGCAAACACCTACTGCTCCAAACCAAAACACACACACACACACACACACACACACACACACACACACACACACACACACACACACACACACAAAACAAAAAAATATTGCTGAACCAAAACTCAATACCAACTGCAATAACCAACCATGTATACCCAACCAAAGGGGGATGGTGGAGGGGTACTGCCGGTTAGCCAATGTGTTCTATGAACATCTACTGTTACACATAGATGGAACTTAAGCAAATGTACTATGTTCATTAAACACACTGCCTTACTGGCATAAGGGTAGATTCCCAAAGTGTATCCAAAGTGGAAGGTGGAAGGATAAGGATCCTGGAGCCCCTTGAAAATGGTCCTAATGAAGACTGTTTTGGATTTAGAAAATGCACCTGGTTTGTAGTGCTTCATGAAAGTATAGATACAGGATCAAGTTGCTGCCTGTAGAGTGCTTTTACATACCACTCCCTTCCAATATGCCACAGAAGATGAAAAGGCCATGGTGGAATGTGCCTTTACCTCACTTGGTTTCACCTCACCATGGTGGGAGCAACAAAAAATAATACCAGAGGACAACCACTATGTGATGGATTGCTTAGAGACAGGTTGAGCTTTCTTTGTCTCAGAAAAGAAAATATAAAGTATTTTTTGGTCTTCCTGAATGGTTTTGTTCTGTCAAGGTAGTACCTAAACTGCCGATAAACATCCAAGGTGTGAAGTATCTTCTTTTCCTTATTCTTAGGTTCTGGAACAAACACAGAGAGATTAACAGACTGACTGAGAGTGAACTCTGAGACCACTTTTGGCATGAAAGAAAGATTGTGATGTATCACAGCCCTAACTCTGTGAAAAATCCAGTAAGGTTGTCTCATCAAGAGAGTTTGCAGCACAGAAACTCACCTTGCAGATGTCAGAGAAATAAGCAAAACAGTTTTCCACATTAAATACTTGTGATCAGCGTGAACTGCTGGTTCAAAAGGTGGTAAGGTTCGTTTTTCAAAAACATAACTTTGGTCTCACAAAGGAGGAATTTACTAGGGGGTCTTAAATGCAATTTTCCTTTCATCAACTGTTGTACCAAATGAGAAGAAGATGAAAGAGTAGGGTGGTTTGGCAGGCAAGCAGAGATGTATGTGTGTGTGTGTGTGTGTGTATATATATATATATATATATATATATATATATATATATATATATATATATATATACACACACACACACACACACACACATATATATATATATATATATATATATATATATATATATATATATATATATATATATAGATAGATATACCCATATGTACAACAAAAGGCACAAATCTTAAAGGACCCCAGAACACAAGAGGGGAACAAGATATTGGGCCAAAAGACTCCTCCAAATTATCCAGGAAGGGGGAAGGAGGGAGGGACGCAAGAATGAATGCGAGATACTGGACAACAAACATGGAATGTTATGGTGAGTACACAACTTCTTTATGTTATGTTGTCCCATCTCACCTTCATTTTGCTGGTTGGGACAGTGCCCCCAGCACCTACTTTCTTGGGTGGCTCAGAGGAATAAACTCTTCAGAACAGTGGAACCAACGGAAGTCCTGTTCCGGGAGGCCACATCTACTTTGTAATGAGTAATAAAGGTATGAGGGTTAACCCATGTGGCTGCAGCACAAATTGAATCCAAAGGCAGTCTGGCTTGAAAGGCAGTGGAGGTAGACACAGCTCTAGAAGAATGCCCTCAAATTTTACTTGGTAGATGTTTATGTTGAGATCTATAAGCATAAGTTGTGTCTGTAAGCCATTTAGACAATGTAACCTTAGAAACCTCTGTTTTCCGCAAAGGACACAAATAGCTGGTCAGATTTCCTGAAATCCTTTGTTCTATGCAAATAAAAATGTAAATGTCTATGTACGTCCAGCTGATGGAGTTTATATTCTGCCTTGTTGCCATAATTTGGGAAAAACACTGGTAGCTCAATGGATTGATTTAGACTGGCTTCAGAACATATCTTAGGTAATAAAAGAAGGATTTGTTCTGAGGGAGACTGTCTTTATGGAAGACCAAATATGGAGGACGAATTATCAGAGCTTGTAATTCAGAAACTCTTCTAGCTGAAGTGATGGATACTAGAAAAAAGGTCTTCCAAGATAAAAACTTTAAGGGACAAGAAGAAGCTGGTTCAAAAGGGGGCAATATCAAGGAGGCTAATACTAAATTTAGATCCCACGGTAATGGAGGTTCTTTGATAGGAGGTCTTAGAAAGAATGTGCCCCTTAAAAAGACTTTGCACAATCTGTGAGACAAAATGTTTGAACCCATGATGCCTATGTGAAAGTTAGAAATAGCAGCCAGCTGAACTCGAACAGTAGCGGCTGCCGCCCCTTGATTAAAAATTTCTATCAGAAATTCCAGGATGGCTGAAATTGGAGATGTGAGGATCCAATTGTTTTTTATTCACCCAAAAGAAAAATTTCGTCCACTTACTCGCATAAAGTTTTCTTGTAGTGCTTTTGTGTGCAGACACTAAAATATGCCTCACAGCTGACGATAATTCTGGAAGCCTGGCTAAGGCTGGAAGTGGAGTAACCAAGTTGTGAGCTTGAGAGTTTGGATAGAGGGATGGAGAGTCCCGGACTGATGAATCAAGAGATCCGGCACTGGGTCCAGGATCCAAGGATCCTTCTGTAGATAAGGCCATAGGAAGGGGAACCATATCTGACGAGGCCAGTAAGCAGCAATGAGAATTGTCTTGCGACTCAACAGTTTTGCTTTCTGGATTGCCTTTGGTATGAGGGGAAATGGTGGAAAGGCATAAAAAAGTCCTAGGGGCCAATCATGGACAAGTGCATCCCTGGGTGACTCCCCTGGTGGGGGCATTAGGGCAAAAAAGCTGCTGCATTTGGCATTGATGGATGTGGCAAAAAGGTCGCAGCATGGCTGGCCCCATTTACGAAAAAGTTTGCTCGCAACTTCCTGATTCAGGGACGACTTGTGTGGCATTAAAATTGCCTTGCTCAGCTTGTCCGCTATCAAGTTGGACTTCCCCGGAATATGCATCACAGTGAGAAAGCGTTGAGAAGAAACTGCCCATTGCCAAACTCTCTGGGCCTCTTGACATAGCGGGTAGGATCTAGTTCCACCTTGTTTGTTGATGTACCATACCAGTGACATGCTGTCTGATTCAATTGCAACTGTCCTCGAAGGAAGAGAGGTTTGGAATGCTTGCAATGCCATGAGCACTGCTCTCATCTCCAGGACATTGATGTGCAAATGGTATTCGTGTTCCTACCAAGTCCCTCGGACAGTCTGTCCCAGATAATGCCCCTTCCACCCTATCTGGGAAGCGTCTGTGGTCACTGTAGCTACTGGTTGGGGGAGAACAAATGGTCTGCCTATTGTCACCTGTGTAGACTGGATTCACTAACGAAAATCCTTTTTGCATGTGTTCATTATCAAAATATTGTGAGACATGGGCAACTCCTGCGTGGACCATTAAGTGAAGAGAAGCCATTGTAATATTCTCATGTGTAGGTGGGCTAAGGGAACCAAGATTATTGCTGGTGCCATTGAACCCAGAACCTTGAGTACAAACCTCACCTGAACTTTCTTTTTTCTCAACACGACTGACACTTGATAGTGTAATGTTAGGACTCTTTCTGCGGGCAGTTTCACTACCATGCTTTTTGTATTTAAATCTGTTCCTGTAAAAGTAATATGTTTAGAAAGCAACAAGGCAGATTTTTCAAAATTGACTGTAATGTCTAACTCTGAGCAGAGATGGATTGCAATGTCCCTCGCCTTCATTAGTAGATGCTCGGTGGTGGCAGTCAGGAGACAGTCGTCTAAGTATGGAAACAGCTGGAATCCTAGATGCCTCAGGTGAGCCATGCCCACTGCCATGCATTTGGTGAACACTCTGGAGGCTGTGGTGAGACCAAAGAGCAGGGCTCTGAACTGGTAATGACTGGCTCCCAGCCGGAAGCGTAGATATCTCCTGGAGCGCCTGTTCATTTTGATGTGATATTACGCATCCTGGAGATCTATCGAGCACATCCAATTGTCCTTTCCCACAAAAGGAAGCATGTACTGCACTGTTACCATCCAAAATTTCACTTTCTTTACTGACTTGTTTAGTCTGCTGAGGTTCAATATTGGTCTCCAGTCCCCTGTCTTATTTGGCACTAAAAAGAATCTTGAGTAAATTCTGGATCCTGATTGGTCTGTGGGGACTTTTTAGATGGCTCTTTTTTCTAGCAATCTTTGCATTTCTAGGGTTGCTTGATCCCTTTGACTGGGTGGTATGTCTGGGATGGATTTTTGTGGATGGGGTGGATGAGAGAAGGGAATGTTGTATCCCCTGGATATAATCGACTGTACCCATCTGTCTTTGGTGATGTTTTGCCAGGCTTCTGAATACAGCGATAGCCTCCCCTGACTGCCTCCAGAGGTGGACAGGCAGGCCTCCTTTCAGAAGTGCTGGAAGGGCCTACCAGAGAATGTATCTCTGTTGCCCTGGTTCTGCGAACCCACTCTGCCATGAGGATGGTGTCTTCCATTATTATTTTCCCCTCAGCCCCTAGGGAAAAATTCACCACATGCATCAGGCAAAGCTCCTTTTGATTTCCGGAACTACATCTTTCTGCTCTTCTGACCTTTGGGGTAAGGTCTAGTAGGGGCAGAAAAATGCACTCCCATGGCAGATAGAGTTTTGCCATCCTGGTTGTACCTGGTGACAGTTTCTTTAACTTTTGGCCCGAAAAAGGATGAGCCATCAAAAGGGGCGTTAGTAAAGAAAGACTTGAAGGGTTCAGCAAAGTCACAAAGCCGCATCCAGGAATGTCTCCTCAGAGCAATTCCTGTGTGCACTGCCCTACTCACTCCATCAGCCGCATACAAAATCAGGCACATGGAGGAGTTTGCTATGAAGGTTAAGGTTGCAAGTTGAGTCATTACCATCTCCGGGAGTGCCTCAGCTGTAGCACCTTGGAGGGAATCTCCTAGCTCCTTGAGGAGATCCCTCTGAAGTCTCGTGAAATGAGAAAGATAATTCAGCAACCTCAGAGTAAATGCTGCTGAGGAAAACATATGCTTCCCATATCTGTCCATTGTTCAAGATTCTTTGTTCGGCAGATAGACAGACGAAGAAGTTTCAGCTAATTCCTTCTTGGTGGCAGCCACCACCACTATAGCATCTACCGGAACACCTTTTGTAAGAAAATGCTTGTCCTCGGGGAAAGTGATAAACTTATTTAACCTCCTTGGAACAGGGTCCACCATCTCTGGAGAGCCCCACACCTTCCAACTAACTACCCACAGTAGTTTGTCAAAAGGCAGAGGGTAGAGAGCTGAATGCCTCTAGGTAAACAGACTCATCCTCAGAAGGGGATAGGGACTTCCATTCTCCCCGCTGTTTAAGGATCTTTAAGATGACTGAAAATGAGACATCTTCAGAGGGTGAACGTGGGGACCCTTCTGAATCCTCTAAGTCTGTATCCGACGTGACAGACTTGAGGGAATCTATATGCTTCCTCTTACATATACGCTTCTGAGGGATCTCCTCAGAGGGATGCTCTGGGGAGGTCTAAGAAGAAAATGTCTCACCTGAAGGGGTAGCCTGAGGCATGGGCTCCCTGCGCCTTGGAGGGGTGGAGTGGAGGTTGACACTGGCCCCCGCAGGGGAAGAGTGTTCAGAGCCGAGGGTGGAGCAGACACAGGGGAAAGCACACTCCTCATCAACTCGAAGGCACCTCGATCCTGGCTCGAGAGAGTCTCTGGTTCCGAGGAACCCGGAAATCTCCCCCGCACCAAGGATGAGGGCTCCGAGGCTGATGTTAGTGCCCAACTTACCTGCACCGAAGCTCCGAGTGGGAGAGCCAGTTCCAGCAAGGGTCCAAGCCGACTATCCACCCCCGGAGCTGACGGGCAAGTGTCAGCTCTCAGATCCTTCAACGGAAGCGATCGGAGCAGACATCGGTACCGAAACTCCAGATGTGGTTCTCGGAACTGACGGTTTCACCACTACGACCTCCAGATGCTCTGGCTCCGAACTCGACCGAGTCAGAGGAGGAATAACTGGTACAGAAGAAATAGACTTCGGCTCCACATCCTTTTGGGCTGGGCTGGACAGAATTTTAGCTAGGGTCGGTGTCTTGAGCAACCTCCGCACCACACACTCCACGTCATCATCCTATAAACTCCTAGATGATCTGGAGGAGTAAACTGAGGACTTGTGGCTACCAGCCACAGACTGTAGCAAGGGGGATTGTGGCACCAGACGTACAGGCTCCAAGGATGGTGACCAGTCCCTCTTTTTTCTCTTGGACGGTTCCGAAGTAACTGGTGGAACTGAAGGAGATTTGTCTTTCTCAGATCCGACATACTTTGGATCCGAGACAATGGTAACTAGAGTCAACTGCTTTGTTGGCTCAGAAGCCGGAGCCGATGGCAATTTTGAAGTTGAAGGCTGCTATGGGGCTTTTTCAAGGGGTCCTTTAATAAGCTTATTCTTGTGCTCCTGCAGGACTCTTGCACTAAACCATGACAAACAGAACAAGAGTCCTGCAGGTGCATTTCCCCTAAACAATTGACACAGCTGGTATGTCCATCTGTGATGGACATCTTCTGTGTACAGGAATCACATTTTTTAAAACCTGAATGCTTTTCCTTAGACATACTGCAGTAACATAAACTACTGGTCTCTAACTACAATAAACCACAAGGGAAACTACAAGGAGAGGCAAAAAAAAAAAAAAACTAATTTAACTAAGAACCAATAACTTTTTTTTATATAAAAGATAGGTAGAGAAGAGGGTTAGAGGAGAGTCTCTAACTGAAATGACGTAATCCTCAAACCAAGGAGATGGCTCTAACTTAAATGATGTTCTTTAAACCAAAAACAGTATGGAAACAAGCCATCTGACTTAAACAGGCTGTAGAAAATGAAGAACAAACAGCTCCCTGATCCTCTAACTTAAACAGAAAAAGAGGAGCACCAGAAAACACTCAGGCCTGGCAGTAGAAACGACGGACCAACAGAACAAACACACAAAAAAACGGACTAGATGGGGATAGCAAGATAACTACTAGTAGATAACTCCAAATTAACTTTAAATTAACTTTTGGTTGAAAAAACTTTGAGAAAATCTAGTCTAACTAAAGTAAAATATTTTATTCAGCCTAAGCCAGCACAGAGGAATCCTGAAGCTTCAAGCAGCAAATGAGATCTGGGTATCTGCCGCTCGGCTTCTGTGTTGCCCATCTTTATTCTTCCTCAGTCTATGGGTTCAAATCTGAACCTAGGATCTGACTCAGCTGTTACTATAGCTCATGGCCAACTGAAACTCTTGAGTTCCTCCCTACTCTAGAGCACCAACCCTTAACATACCTCAGATCTTGTTTGCTAGATGACATAAGTAATAAATATCAGAATAATGTTCCTAAGAAAGGAAAACCAATATCTGGAGCTCTACACAAGACCTCGTCGTGTCTTTGAAACATCTCACTCTTCCAGAAGTCCATGATAACAGAGGTTGGGGGTTAGTGGGTGGGGAGTTTAGGAACAATGAAAATGGACAACACAGATGGAACATTATGGTAAGTACATAAGCTCTTCGCCTGATGTTGTCAATTTTCATTCATTCTTCAACCATTTGGACATCCCAGGTAGACTCTAAGGAAGGATGTTCCTGAGCACACCTGAACCAAAGGCTGCTCTTCCCCTAGAGACTAGATCCAATTTGTAATGAATAATAAAAGTATGAGGATTAGCACAAGTAGCAGCTGCGCATATGTCATCCATGGAATAATTGGATAAAAATACTGATGAGGTTGCCATAGATCTATTAGTATGAGCTCTTAAATGTCTTAGCAATGAAATGCCCAATTTATTATAGACATAGGCTGTGCAATCAGTAATCCACCTTGCCAGTGTTACCTTTGCAACCAATTTGCCTAATTTGTTATCTGCAAAGGCTATAAATAACTGATCAGATTTTCTAATCTCTTTTGTTCTGAAATGTAACTGTCTATGAATCCAGCAAATGTAACATATATTTACCTTTGTTTTCAAATTTTGGGAAGAAAATGGGCAAGTTAACAGACTGATTCATACTGAATTCTGACACCACCTTAGGAAGGAAGGAATGAAGGGTTCTTATCATCCTATCCTTATGGAAAATCAAGTAAGGAGCTTTACAGGATAATGCTTGAAGTTCTGAAATTCTCCTAGCAATGGTAATAGCCACTAAAAATATTGTCTTCCAGGTCAGAAATTTAAGATCACATGTTCCTGCTGGTTTGAAGGGTGAATGGATTAAGGCCTGCAACAGAAGATTTGAATCCCATGGAGAAGTAGGATCTTTATAGAGTGATCTAAGTAAAATATTACCTCTTAGGAAAGCCATACATATCTTAGTGGAGGCTAGAGAAGAATTGTCAGCTCCTACATGAAAGTTAGATATTGCGGGTTCCTATTGCGTGTTCGAAGTTTTGCACCTTCGAACACGACAAGATCGAACTTGTCTGTTCGAAGTTTCAAAACTTCGAACACGTAAAAAAAAAAACAAAAAAAAAAAACATGCAACAGTAAACTAACTGTTGCAAGCAGGAGGGCAAGCACCCCTGCACCTCCCGCTCTTTAGATATACCAATTCCGAGATCGCACTATAGTGCAGTAAAGGGAAGTATTCCCTT
The DNA here is from genome assembly GCF_019279795.1 of Protopterus annectens. Classification (NCBI taxonomy): domain Eukaryota; kingdom Metazoa; phylum Chordata; order Ceratodontiformes; family Protopteridae; genus Protopterus; species Protopterus annectens. The sequence continues at coordinate 1,995,732,176 of NC_056729.1, read as the reverse complement.
TTCGCACTATAGTACAGTCTCAGAGTTGGTATATTTAAAGAGCGGGAGGTGTGAGGGGCTTGCCCCCATGTAGGGGGTGCAGGGGGGCTTGCCCCCTGCTTGCAACAGTTAGTTTACAGTTGCAAGCTTTTTTTTTTTTTTTTTATGTGATCGAACTTCTGCAAGTTCGACTATATGGTTTCGACCATATAGGGTTCGAACATGTTGAAGTTCGATCACGTAATAGGAACCCAGATATTGCTGCCAATTGAACTTTAGTGGTAGAGGAGCTAACTTCCTCATTAAAATTTCTGCCAAAAACACTAAGATACTTTGTGTAGGGGCTGAAAAGGATCAATATGTTTTTGATGCATCCAACAAACAAGCCTCTTCCATTTACTCTTGTAGATTTTCCTAGAAGAAGCTTTCTGGGAAGACATACGATGAACAGGAGTTTGAGGTATCTGTATGAATTATGCCCGTCAGGTGAGACAGTAGCTCTGGAATTGAATCCAGAATCTAAGGTGGGTAGAGAAAATAAGGCCAAATGAAGGGTAACCAAACATTTCGAGGCCAGTAAGGTGCAATGAAGATGACTTTGCTTTTTAAACTTGCAGCTTTCTGTAGAAACTTGGGACTCAATGGAGTTGATGGATAAGCAGAGAGAAGACGACAGGGCCAGTTGTGGAGCAGATCATCCATCGGTGATTCCCCCATTGGGAGGATTATGGCAAAAAAAGCTGCTGCATTTTTTGTTTAGCGGAGATGCAAACAAATTGCAACATGGCTGGCCCCATTGACAAAAAATCACTTCTGTTACTTTCTTGTTGAGAGACCACTCATGAGGTAGTTGAATGGACCTGCTCAATTTGTCTGCTATCATGTTGGACTTCCTCAGAATGTGCATTGCTATCAGAAAACAGTTGATGAGATCACTCATTGCCACACACTGAGTACTTCTCAACACAAGGGGTAAGATCTGGTTCTTCCTTGTTTGTTGATATACCAAACTACTGACATATTGTCTGTTTGGACCACAGGTAGAGCATCCTGAAAGGCTTGCAATTCTAAAAGCACTGCTCTCATCTCCAGAACACTGAATTGCAAATTGGCTTCTTCAGGAGACCAAGTGCCTTGGACTTTTTTCCCCAGGAAGTGCCCCAGCCAATCTGGGATATGTCTGTGGTGAATATGACCTTGGGTTGAGAGAAAATGAATGGATGGTCTTGTAAAAGCTGATCTGATCTTATCCACCACTCAAGGTATTTTGTGCATGCCTGTGTGATACTTATTTGAAATTATATCCACTAATAAAGAATGATGACTGGGATGCTAGCATCCACCGAAAAATTCTCATCTGATATCTTGCCAGGGGGACTAGAATTATGGCCTCTGACATTGACCCCAAGGCTTGAAGAATCAACCCGGCTGAAATTTTGCTGTTGTGCTTTTCTTTGTTCTTGAAATTTTATTGTTGTGAATAAGTTTTGCAACCTGCAATCTCAATGTTTGTACTCTGGCTAGGGGAAGTGAAGCTGTTGCAGACAGTGTATTGAAATTTGCCCCTATGAATTCCAGTATTTGAGCTGGCTGCAACTGAGATATGTTGTAATGTATTGTAATTCCCAGAAGGAAGCAAGTTTGTAGTACCTGGTGTCTCACTATTATGAATAGATGCCTGGATACAGCAGTAATGAGCCAGTCATCTAAACAGGAAACACTCAGAACCCCTACAGTCTCAAGTGAGCTACCACCACTGCCATTCATTTGGTGAACAACTTGGAGGCTGTAGTGAGACTAAAGGGCAGGACTCTGAAATGGAAGCTACTGACTTTCAGCTGGAAGCATAAGAATCTTCTGGACTGCCTGTTCATTTGTATGTGATAGTGCGCATCTTGAAGTTCTACTGAGCACATCCAATTGGCCTTGCCTAGGAGTGGATGGAGTTAACCATGACCATCCAAAACTTTGAGTGTTGAACTGACTTGTCTAAATTGCTGATATCCAAAATTGGTCTCCAGTTCCCTGTTTTTTTTGGCACTAAAAATAATCTTGAGCAAGTTCCGGATCCTTTCTGGTCTTATGGGACCGATTGGATTACTCTCTTTTCTAGCAGCTTTTGTATTTGCAGTGCTGCTGCTTTCCTCTGATTGTGTGGAACATTGGGAAACTTTTGTGAGGACTGAGGTGGAAGTGAAAAGGGAATTAAATAACTTCTGGAAATAATCCTCTGCACCCAGGTGTCTTTTGTAATATCCAGCCAGGCTCTCTGGTGCAATGACTCCCAATTGCCTCCAGAGGGGAACAGCTGGGCTTCCTTTGAGGACCGTTGATAGGACCTCTCAGAGAACATGTCTCTAGACCCTTGGTTTTGCAGTACACCTGTGCCGCCTGGTTGGCATTTTCCATTAGCATTCTCCCCTCTGCCACTGGAGCAACCATCTCCATGTGGATTGTGGAAAGGACCCTCAGATTTTTTGAACCATGTTTTCCATCCCCATCATTTATTCCTACAGAAGGTCCTTTGAGAGGTCAAAAAATATACTCCTGCAGCAGAGAGAGGGTCTTTCTATCTTTTTCACACCTGTACAGTGTGTCCTTCACCTTAGGGCCAAATAAGGAAGATCCATCAAATGGAAACATTGATGAAAGAAGACTTGAACGGCTCCACAAAGTCACACATGTGCATCCAGGCATGTTTTCTTACTGAGATGCCTGAACCCGCCAACAGTGATGTACTCACAGTGCATGAGAGATAAGCCTCATGGATAAATTTGAAATGGATATATCAACATCATTAGCCTCCTTTTTCCCATTTTTTTCTACATGGGGTTGGGATATTGTGTTAACTGTTGCCAACTCTCTTGATTCAGTGCCACACTCTTGCCTTCAACACTATGCCTGACTGTCGCAGATCTTCTTTCACACAATCTATCCAACTCTTTGCTGGATGTCCTCACTTCCTCTTACCTTCTTCCTGTTTGTCCCAAATCTTCCTCACCAGATTGCCTTCTGCTTTTCTGCATGTGTCCAAACCACTGTAATCTGTTCTCTTTGATCTTTTCTGCAATTGGAGCTACTTTGGTTTCTGCTCGTATGTTCTCATTTGTTCATATGTCCCACAGTGTGCATCCTACCACCCTTCTCAGGCACTTCATTTCCATCACCTCTAGCTTATTTAACTGTTCTATCTTTACTGCCCAAGTTTCTGTATGATACAGTAATACTGGTCTCGCCACTGTCTTGTACACCTTACTTTACAGCTTCTTTGGCATTCTTCTGTCATAGACTACACTTGACACTCTATGCCAATTGGCTGCACTCCCTCTGATTCTAGCTTTGACCTCTTCATTCAGACTTCCCTTCTCCTCAACACCCCTCCCAGATACTTGAAGCTGTTTACCTGTTCCACTGTCTTCTCTTCTATCTCTATTTTCGGCTTCTTCTGACTTCCACAGTTTGCTGCCATTACCACCATCTTATCTGTGCTTAGTTTCATCCCACGTGCCTTCAGTTTTACATTCCATTCCCCTATCCTTTACTGAAGTTCTAGCTCAGAGTCTGCCTGTAATGCCACATCGTCTGCATACAGCAACTTTGTTGATTTGTGTGTGTATATACATATATATATATATATATATATATATATATATATATATATATATGGATCTATGTTGAGCCATCAAAAGTACATTTCATCGAAACATACAAGATCGAACTCACTTTCGTGAAAGTGCATTTTATCGAAAATGCACTTTCGCAAAAAACAAACAAATAAAATAGTACTCACGTTTATTTATGCAGGGGTGTAAGCCCCCCCCTGCACCCCCCATGTGGGGGGGCTGTGCCCCCAACCCCCCACTTTAATATTCTCACTCCGAGATCGCACTACAGTGGGGAAAAGGGAATATTCCCTTATCCTCACTGTACCGCAATCTAAGCAATAGTTTGCTTAGTTGTAAAATCAACAGTACAGTTGATGTACAACTAAATCTACATGCAAACAACTGGTTGCTTAGTCACCTTTCAGCGAAAGTGCTTTTTCGACAAAATGCACTTTCGCAAAAGTGAGTATGATCATGTACGTTTTGATGAAACGTACTTTTGATCGTAAGTCCAGAAACCCATATATATATATATATATATATATCTATATATATATATATATATATATATATATATATATATATATATATATCTATATATATATATATATATATATATATATATATATATAAAAGCAATGATATGAAAGAAATAAGTGTACACAGGAATAATAAGGGAGAAAAAAAATTATTGAGATAGCACTTACCTCTTAATTGGCTCGACAGCAAAGCCGACCACATCTATACGTGAAAAGCGGCAAAACAAGATCTTGGGTATGTTAGGGGTTGGAGCCTTATGGGTAGGGAGGAGCTCGAGAGTTTCAGCTGGCCATGAGCTAGAGTAATGGCTGAGGTGGATCCGAGGTTCAGATCAAAACTCAATGGTTGAGGAATGAATGAAAATTGACATCAGATTCTGAGATTTTCTGCTGTACCAGAGAAACAACAAGCCACAGACTGTATTAATTTTATGAAAGCATAAATAAGCAGCTGGACTGGTATTCCACAACAAGATTTGTTAATTGAAAGGGTACACTGTGTATGTGCTCCAAACCTGGAGATGAGAAAGCAGCAAATGCCTGTATTAGTAAAGATGCAATTATACCGGCCGAAAGAGTTGTTCTTGACAAAACTGTGGTAGAAGAGCAAGGTATTAAAAACTGGAGACAGTAGAGTGTTTGAGGAAAATGATTATTCACTGTACACTAGATAGAAGAGAAGCAAATTTATGCTAGCAATTAGGGAATATAAAGAGGTAGTTGTGAAATTCAAGATGCGTTATCCAGCTGTCTTCAGAAGATTTTTTTCCTGTAGGAACAAAGTTAATTTTGATGCAGAACAAGCTAAAGAGGAAATACAAACGTTTGTTCAACAAAAAGTGAGCCAGCAAACAGAAAAGAACTCTGCTTCTCAGTCTTCAGATAATAAAGCTCATAGAGAAACTTTGCACAGTGAAACCTTTTCCAGTGTTCTAAAATAAAAAAGTATGAGAGACAGTGATAAGTACAGGAGTTGACTAGAAGAATCGGAAGCACTTTGGACTTGAATCACAGTCTGTTGATAGAAGGCAATAAAGACAAGAGACCAACACCACTACAATTAGTGAATAAATATGTGATTATAAAGCATCAATCACATTTGTGAAATATGGCTTTACAAAAAAAGTGTCTGAGAAAGACTGGACTTTTGTTGACTTTGTTACATGAACAGGGGCTGAAAAGCATATAACCCACTTCATGGCATTAATGGACACTTAAAAAAAAAAGTAAATGTTAAGTAAAACAATTTTTGTTTTTAACAGTATTTGTATAAACATTTCATGATATAAATTGCATGTTATACAGTATAGTGCATTTTCAGTGACTGTTGTCTGTGATATAGATACTAAAGTAAACAAATACTTTTCTTTTTTAATTTTAAGAAATGTAGGCATTACAATGTAAAAGAGAAGAAAGGCAAAACATGTTTAATATGCTATAATCTTGGACTGACTGGGTGGGGTATGAGGTGCAAAAGTGCACTAATTATTATACATGTTGAGATGAGATGTTTTCTCTTTACTTTTGCATTACTGAATGTCTGGATTAATGCCCTTGACATAATCTAATAATTTTTCTGTTTAAGCAAGTGGGTTTTAAAAATAACAGAACACTGTGAATGTAATGAAAAAAAATTCTTTAGCAAATAAATGTTCAGTGTGAGTTGAGAAGTCTGCAGCTGAGGTTAGCTGTATAGTGTGTTCTTATGTTTACATGGAGACAAGCTGACCATGGGTGAAGGCAATAAATCTTGAGAGGTCTGGACATTGTTTGCTGACAGTAACATAAAATTAAAAAGTACAAAAGCAAGCAGCTTAGTAAAAAAATAAGCTTTGAAATTGCTGGAAAAGGATAAGAGATAGCAGATGTCCTGGTACGTACAAATTTCAATGCATTTACCTGAAAAGTGCATCATTTTGTTCTATTTTAAGGTAGCCAATGCAGTTTTTCTTAAAGTTAAAAGTTAATTTTTCTGAAAGCATACAAGCTGTTTTTCACATCTTGGAGAAGAATAAAGATAAGAGAAGAACAGACAGCAATTTGAGTAAATGGGAGCACAGGCTATAACATGAGCCCTAGAGGGATAATCTTTATTTTAGTTTAGGTAATGCCTGTGGGTGCAGTTGCTGATCTGGGACAATTGTTGCCATCAGGAGGGTTAATCTTCATTATCTGAAGATGTGCATAGTTCTATGTGTTTGTTTTAATTTAATAAGTTCTGGGGGTAGTCTGGGTGCCGGGGTGTTTTTCTGTTCATTTGTTTTTGAGGGTTTTCATAAAAACAAAAAGTCTTGCAAAATATGACATAGGTTCAAATGGAGATGACAAGAAAAAAAAAATTATGCACTCACCATAACTTTCCATCTGAGTTGTTCTTCATTTGTCTTCAACCTGTGGGTTCCTGATCTGGCACAGATCTGACTCGGCTGCATATCCAGCATCTGATCCAAGCTCAAAGCTCCTCCCCTACCAATAATGCCCCTGTCTCCTTCCTCCCTTCAGATCGAGTTTGCTGCCCAACTAACTTCCTCACCCGACCCAACTCTGTATCTCAAACTAGACATCTGCATAAGCAAGAGGAAGAGAGTAAGAGGCATGCAGGAGGTGACCACTTCTTCTATTCATCAACCACCATGCAGTCTATGTAAGCCAGGGGGAAGGAGGGAGGGACGGTTGAAGACAAATGAAGAACAACAACTCAGTTGTAATGTTATGCTGAGTACATAACTTCTTTATCTGAAGTTGTTGTCTTCATTTGGTCTTCAACCTGTGGGACAGAGTCCCCATTTACTAAACACCTGGGAGGACCTCATGGAAGGATGCTGCAGAGGATGGCATAGCCAAAGGATGCCCTATTCCTGGATATGATGTCCAACTTGTAATGTGAAATGAAGGAATTAGATGAAGCCCAAGTGGCCGCAGGGCAGATATCATCTGACAAAACTCTGGACCAGAAGGTCACTGAAGTAGCTGTAGATCTGGTGGAATGTGCCTTCACATGACCTGGCAGGGATAACCCCCTAACACAGTACTCTAGAATAATACACTGAGAAATCCAATGGGGGATGGTGACCTTAGATATTGGTTTCCCCAAAAAAGGTTTAGAGTAGGAAATGAAAAGCTGGTCAGACTTGCGAAAGGATTTAGTCCTTTGCAGGTAAAAATGTAACTGTCTGTGCACATCCAACAAGTGCAATTTGTATTCTCCCTTGTTTTGAAAGTTTTAGATAAAGACCGGGAGAGTAATCACCTGATTAATACTGGACTCTGAAGCTACCTTAGGAAGAAAAGATGGGTTAGTACACAAGGATACCCTGTACTTTTGAAAGATCATATAAGGGGGCTTGACCGATAAAGCTTGATGCTCCAAGACCCTCTTGGCAGAAGTAATAGCAACCAGGAAGGCCGTCTTCCAGGATAGAAACTGCAGATCCACAGAAGCTGCAGGCTCAAAGGGGGACAAAACAAGAGCTTGCAAAACTAACATAAGATCCCATTGTGGTGTAGGGTCCTTCACCAGGGGCTGAAGAAGAAATGTGCCTTTTAAGGCTTTACAAAGCTTAGAGGATGCTAAGGAAGCCATATTATCACTGACATGAAAATTTGAAATCGCTGCAAGTTGGGCCTTGACTGTAGAAGAACTGGAACCTTGCTGAAAGATCCCTGCCAAAAATTCCAACACCACTGAGATCGGGGCAGTGAAGGATTCCAGGGCACGCTGCGAGGCCCAAATTGAAAAATGTTTCCATTTGCTGGAGTACACTATTCTGGTTGAAGACTTATGAGCTGCCACCAGAATCCTTTTGACAGGTGAAGGTAAACTGGGAGTCCTGACTGTCATGGAAACTGGAGCAGCCAAGCAGTGAGCTTCAGACTGCCCAGGTATACCTGATGGATGAGAAATAAGATCCAGAACCAACATCCATGGTGGAGCCAATAAATGAGACCACAGATCGGAGAACCAGACTGGACAAGGCCAGAATGGGGCAATGAGGATAACTAAGCTTCCCAGCCTGCAAGCTTTCTGTAGGAATTTTGGAATCAAAGGAAGAGGAGGATAAGTATACAGGAGACCAGGTGGGGCTTTCCCCGGTGGGGGGGTTCAGAGCAAAGAATGCATTGCATTTCACATTGGGAGGAGAAGCGAAGAGATCACAGCAAGGCTGACCCCACTTGAGAAAAATCTGTTTCGCTACTGAAGGATTCAGAAACCACTCATAAGGCATCAGAATAGACATGCTGAGCCTGTCTGCTAGAATGTTGGACTTCCCCGGAATGTGCGTTGCCACCAGAAGACAGCCGGTGGAGATCGCCCACTCCCATACTCTAATGGCTTTGTGACATACAGAGTAAGACCTGGTTCCCTCTTGTTTTTTTTTTTGATGTACCAGACCAGAGACATATTGTCCATCTGGATAGCAATTGTCCCTGGGGGAAAATGGGCATGGAGAGTCTGCAATGCTAGATGCACCACCCTCATCTCCAGGATGATGACATGCAATCTGGTCTCGTAGGGGAACCACATGCCTTGGATTGTCTTTCCTGTGCAGTGGCCCTCCACCCTAGTAGGGAGGTGTCCATAGTCACCGTGGTCAAGGGGGAGGGCAGAAGAAAAAAGCAACCCCAGGCCAGATCTGGGGAATGAATCCACCACAGAAGAGAGTCCTTGCACACCTAAGAGATTCAAAAAGGATGAGACAAAGGGAGATTTGATATGGACCATTGGACCGCGAGGGTCCACTGAATAACCTGCATGTGAAAGCGTGCCATGGGCAAGAGACTCAGAATGGCCGCCATGGATCCCAATGCCCTTAATACCATTTCCACTGTTGGTGACTGAGTTTGGACAATGCAAATGACATATAGCTTCAGAGACTGAACCTTGGCCAAGGTAAGAAAGACTTTGGTTTGAATTGTGTCCAATTGAGCCCCAATGAAATCTAACACTTGAATCAGGGTGAGAGAAGACTTGTTGAGATTGATGGTAATGCCCAACCCCTATGCTAAGAGAAGAAGGGAATCCCATGCTTGGACTGAGCTGATGCCTGGAAGGGGTGGCGAGGAGCCAATCATCCAGGTACAGGAAGACCTGTATGACCTGGAGTCTCAGGGGAGCTGCTACTACAACCATCACTTTGGTGAACACCCTGGGGGCTGTGGTGAGACCAAAGGGGAGCGCTCTGAACTGATAATGATTGGCTCCCAGCTGGAACGGGAGGAACCTCCAAGAGCACCTGTCTATTTTGATATGGTAGTATGCATCCTGGAGGTCGATCGAGCACATCCAATCTTTCTTCTGCTGGAAGGGCAGGATAGATAGGAGGGTGACCATCCTGAATTTTGTCTTGGCCACAGACAGGCTCAAGGTGGAAAGATCTAGAATGGGTCTTAAGTCCCCCATCTTCTTTTTCACTAAAAAGAACCTGGAATAAACGCCAAACCCATACTGGTCAGGGAGGACGGGTTGGATGACTCGCTTTTCTAGCAGCCTTGCAATCTCCAGTGCTGCATCCTCCCTTTGCGCAGGTGGAACATCCAGGAGGTGTTTGGGTGGATGAGGTGACATGAAAAAGGGGATTGAATAGCCTCTGGATATAATTTGCAGCACCCAACGATCTTCCGTGATGGACTCTCACGCAGTTAGGTGTAGCAATAGGTGATCACCGACTGCCTCCAGAAACGAGCAGCCGGGCAACCCTTCAGGGTTGCTGAGTGGGTATCGCCGAGAAAGGCTCACAAGATCCTTGAATCCTCGGTCCCCCTCTGCCTCTAGGGTGGCATCTATCAAATCCCCCTCTGCCTCTGGGGGAAGGAGACTCCTGCATGTCCTAGGGATAGTTCTGAGATTTTCTGAACCACATCTTCTTGACCCCCTACTGATTCCTCAAGAAGGTTCGTTGAGGGGCTGAAAAGCGGATCCCAATGGCAGACAGAGTTTTCCCGTCCTTCTCAGTCTGGACTGAGGTGTCACATACCGACTTCCCAAAAAGGCAGGAACCATCATACGGGGCAGTCATAAAAGATGTCTTGAAGGATTCTGAGAAGGCCCAGAGCCAGAGCCAGGCATGGCGCCTGATGGCAATGTCTGCACCTGCAGCTCTAGCAGTGCCCTTGGTAGCATTGGAAAGGAGACGCATAGAGGTGTTAGTGATAGAAGTCAGGGTGGCCATTCAAGAGGAGAACACTTTCTTGTTCTCTGCTGACATGGACCCAGGGGGAGACTCAGCGACCTCATTGACCAGGTCTCGCTGCAGCCTATTCACGTGTGCCATATAATTCAGCACCCGCACAGAAAAGGTTGCAGAAGCAAACACCCGCTTCCCAAAAGAGTCCATCTTTCTGGACTTTTGGTCAGGAGAGTGGGCCGTGGAGCTCTCCTGAATGAGCTCCTTCTTAGTGGTGGCCACCATCACCATGGCATCAACTGGGGATCCTTTACTCCAATGTGTCCTGTCCAAAGGGGGACTCAAAACCTTGTCAGGGCTTTTGGGAATGGGCTCCACCATGTCCAGTTCCTTCCACACCCAAGATGTGATAAGATCCAGCAAAGGATCTGTGGCAGGGGACATCCAAGACGTAGACAGTCCTGCGCCAAATGCCTCCAGGAACACCGATTCATCCAAGTTAGGTTTTTTGGCAGACTACCCCCCACTCTGGCATAGTATTTCCATGGTGCTTCACATGGAGACATCCTCGGGGGAGACCGGGGAAACCCTTTCCGTCCGTCAAATTGGTGCCTTCCATGAGGGCCTCCAAACGGGAGCCCAACTGCCTCCTTTTGCATGTACGTTTGCAGGGGATCTCCTCAGTGGGGGTCTCTGGGGAGGATTCGCCACCATCTTGCTGCTCCCAAGAGGGGGTGCCCTAGGGCAAAGAAGCAGCAGGCTATCCTTAAAATGGTAGAATTGCAGGATCCATGCCAGAAACAGAAAGAGCCAGGATGGATTCCAAAGATGAGATTGTCAAGGGTCTCGATGGGATCGAGGGCACTCTCTCCACCACATCGAAAGCCGAAGGGGAACAGATCTCCTGAGAAGGCACAATGGTTGGAGCCGTAACCCTCTGACCCGAATGGGGAGCCGGAACCTAATCTACAGGCACCGAGATCCCAAAAGGAAGGCCTGCTCTGAAAGGCTTGTAGTCAACTCCATCTCCTCGGATCTGGCACCAAGGCTACATCTCCGAGAGCCAGACAGATCTGAGCTAGTCAGATCCGACCTGCTCAAGGCCATGGTTGATATCAAGGTACAAGGTACCACTGGAGCCGACCCCTCGACGCTGAGTGTCCTTGGATCCAAGGGCTCTGAAACCAGTGGTTGGACCAGAGAAGGAGCAATAGGGATGACCACCAATTGCATGCCCAGGGCTCAGGGTGGAGGAGGGGGGGGGCAGCCAGGACTCCCAAATGATTCTGAGCACGGAAAAACTTCTGCATTGTCCTATCCATCTCCGGTTCAGAAAGGCTGCAGGTGGAGTGAGAAGAGGAGGTCACTGTCACCGGCCTAAAGAGGCAGTAACGGGAAGCCTGCACATGCAACCAGGTCCAAAGCTCCTCCAGCTCCAAACAGAATGGAGGGAATGGATCTGAGGAGACTCCGACCTCGGAGCCTACATAACTTTAGTTACACAGCCTGCTGAAGCCGAGCGATCCAGGGATCGCATTCTGGCCCTGTCGTTAGACTTGGCACATTTTTCTGACTTCTCTGACTTGTCATCGTCCCCAGACCTCTTGGTGAGAGTTTGAGTCCCGGAGGCCTGGGCAGTGACCAAAGTAGAAGCCAAGTTAGAAGAGGCCTGTGCCCCGGTGGTAGGAGGGGAAGTAGGCCCCCTCAAAATTAGCTTATTTCACTTGTCCATCAGTGACCGGGGATTAAACCTGGCACAGATGGAACAGGAGGTGTCCAGATGGGTTGCCACAAATGCTAAATATCAGAACTTTGGCAGGCTAAAATCTACCTGAAATTAGCTGGACGTATAAGTGAATTTAAGTACACTTTTATCTGTTCTTTTGCATATAGTACTGTATTTAATTTATTTGTGTTTTTCACTGAATATTAACTCAACTGAAGTTGTGGCTGTCTCTCTACAGAGTACTCTTTAGAATTTCTGTGTAGCCATTGATAGCAGTTGGGGGTAGTTTCAGCTCATTACTGACATTCTGTCTTGCCTTATACAAGTGGTACATTTTGAGTTATCTCTGTTTAATATCAGAGCTTTGGCCGACTAACATCTACCTGAAATCAGCTGGACATATAGTGAATTTAAGTACACTTTTAACTGCTCTTTTGCATATAGTACTGCATTTAATTTATTTATTTGTGTTTTTCACGGAATATTAACTCAACTGAAGTTGTGGCTGTCTCTCTACAGAGTATGTTTTAGAATTTCTGAAGAGCCATTGATAGCAGTGGGGGGTAGTTTCAGCTCATCACTGACATTCTGTCTTGCCTTTTATAAGTAATACATTTTGAGTTATCCTTGCTTAATATAAGAGCTTTGGCCGGCTAACATCTACCTGAAATCAGCTGGACGTATAAGTGAATTTAAGTGGACTTTTATCTGCTCTTTTGCATATAGTACTGTATTTAATTTATTTATTTGTATTTTTCACTGAATATTAACTCAACTGAAGTTGCGGCTGTCTCTCTACAGAGTACTTTTTAGAATTTCTGTGTAGCCATTGATAGCAGTGGGGTTAGTTTCAGCTCATCACTGACATTCTGTCTTACCCTATATAAGTGGTACATTTTGAGTTATCTCTGCTTAATATCAGAGCTTTGGCCGGCTAACATCTACCTGAAATCAGCTGGACGTACAAGTGAATTTAAGTACACTTTTATCTGCTCTTTTGCATATAGTACTGTATTTAATTTATTTGTGCTTTTCACTGAATTATTACTCAACTGAAGTTGTGGCTATCTCTCTACAGAGTACTTTTTAGAATTTCTGTGTAGCCATTGATAGCAGTGAGGAGTAGTTTCAGCTCATCACTGACATTCTGTCTTGCCTTATATAAGTGGTACATTTTGAGTTATCTCTGCTTAATATCAGAGCTTTAGCCGGCTAACATCTACTTGAAATCAGATGGATGTATAAGTGAATTTAAGTACACTTTTATCTGCTCTTTTGCATATAGTACTGTATTTAATTCATTTATTTGTGTTTTTCACTGAATATTAACTCAACTGAAGTTGTGGCTGTCTCTCTACAGAGTACTTTGTAGAATTTCTCTGTAGCCATTGATTGCAGTGGGGAGTAGTTTCTGCTCATCACTGACATTCTTTTTTGCCTTATATAAGCGGTAGATTTTGAGTTATCTCTGCTTAATATCAGAGGATTGGCTGGCTAACATCTACCCAAAATCAGCTGGATGTAAAAAATGAACTTAAGTACACTTTTATCTGCTCTTTTGAATATAATACTGTATTTAATTCATTTATTTGTGTTTTTCACTGAATATTAACTTAACTGAAGTTGTGGCTGTCTCTCTACACTGTACTTTTTAGAATTTCTGTATAGCCATTGATAGCAGTGGGGGTAGTTTCAGCTCAACACTGACATTCTGTCTTGCCTTATATAAGTAGTACAGTTTGAGTTATCTCTGCTTAATATCAAGAACTTTGGCCAAGAAATGTCTACCTGAAATCAGATGGACATATAAGTGAATTTAAGTAAACTTTTATCTGCTCTTTTGCATATAGTACTGTATTTAATTTTATTTGTGTTTTTCACTGAATTATTAATCAACTGAAGTTGTGGCTATCTCTCTACAGAGTACTTTTCAGAATTTCTGTGTAGCCATTGATAGCAGAGGGGGGTAGTTTTAGCTCGTTATTGACATTCTGTCTTGCCTTATATAAGTGGTAAATTTTGAATTATCTCTGCTTAATATCAGAGCTTTGGTAGGCTAACATCTACCTGAAATCAGCTGGATGTATAAATGAATTTAAGTACACTTTTATCTGGTCTTTTGCATATAGTACTGTTTTTAATTTATTTGTGTTTTTCATTGAATATTAACTCTACTGAAGTTGTGGCTGTCTCTCTACAGAGTATTTTTTAGAATTTCTGTGTACCCATTGATAGCAGTGGGGGTAGTTTCAGCTCTTCACTGACATTCTGTCTTGCCTTATATAAGTGGTACATTTTGAGTTATCTCTGCTTAATATCCGAGCTTTGGCTGGCTAACATCTACCTGAAATCAGGTGGATGTATAAGTGAATTTAAGTACACTTTTATCTGCTCTTTTGCATATAGCACTGCATTTAATTTATTTATTTGTGTTTTTCACTGAATATTAACTCAACTGAAGTTGTGGCTGTCTCTCTACAGAGTACCTTTTAGAATTTGTGTGTAGCCATTGATAACAGTGGGGGTAGTTTTAGCTCGTCATTGACATTCTGTCTTGCCTTATATAAGTGGTAAATTTTGAATTATCTCTGCTTAATATCAGAGCTTTGGTAGGCTAACATCTACCTTAAATCAGCTGGATGTATAAATGAATTTAAGTACACTTTTAACTGCTCTTTTGCATATAGCACTGTATTTAATTTATTTGTGTTTTTCACTGAATTATTACTCAACTGAAGTTGTGGCTATCTCTCTACAGAGTACTTTTTAGAATTTCTGTGTAGCCATTGATAGCAGTGGGGGGTAGTTTCAACTCATCACTGACATACTGTCTTGCCTTATATAAGTTGTACATTTTGAGTTATCTCTGCTTAATACCAGAGCTTTGGTCGGCTGAAATCTACCTGAAATCAGCTGGATGTATAAGTGAATTTAAGTACTTTTTTATCTGCTCTTTTGCATATAGTACTGTATTTAATTTATTTATTTGTGTTTTTCACTGAATATTAACTTTACTGAAGTTGTGGCTGTCTCTCTACACAGTACTTTTGAGAATTTATGTGAAGCCATTGATAGCAGTAGAGGGTAGTTTCAGGTCATCACTGACAGTCTGTCTTGCCTTATATAAGTGGTACATTTTGAATTATCTCTGCTTAATATCAGAGCTTTGGTCGGCTAACATCTACCTGAAATCAGTTGGACTTATAAGTGAATTTAACTACAGTTTAATCTGCTCTTTTGCATATAGTACTGTATTTAATTTATTTATTTGTGTTTTTCACTGAATATTAACTCAACTGAAGTTGTGGCTGTCTTTCTACAGAGTACTTTTTAGAATTTCTGTGTAGCCATTGATAGCAGTGGGGGGTAGTTTCAGCTCATCACTAACATTCTGTCTTGCTTTATATTAGTGGTACATTTTGAGTTATCTCTGGTTAATATCAGAGCTTTGGCCGGCTAACATATACTTGAAATCAGGTGGATGTATAAGTGAATTTAAGTACACTTTTGTCTGCTCCTTTGCATAGAGTACTGTATTTAATTTATTTATTTGTGTTTTTCACTGAATATTAACTCAACTGAAGTTGTGGCTGTCTCTCTACAGTGTACTTTTTAGAATTTCTGTGTAGCCATTGATAGCAGTGGAGGTAGTTTCAGCTCATCACTGACATTCTGTCTTGCCTTATATAAGTGGTACATTTTGAGTTATCTCTGCTTAATATCAGAGCTTTGGCCGGCTAACATCTACCTGAAATCAGTTGGATGTGTAAGTGAATTTAAGTACACTTTTATCTGCTCTTGTGCATATAGTACTGTATTTAATTTATTTATTTGTGTTTTTCACTGAATATTAACTCAACTGAAGTTGTGGCTGTCTCTCTACAGAGTACTTTTTAGAATTTCTGTGTAGCCATTGATAGCAGTGGGGGGGGTGTAGTTTCAGCTCATCACTGACATTCTGTCTTACCTTATATAAGTGGGACATTTTGAGTTATCTCTGCTTAATATCAGAACATTGGTCGGCTAACATCTACCTGAAATCAGCTGGATGTATAAGTGAAATTAAGTACACTTTTGTCTGCTCTTTTGCATATAGTACTGTATTTAATTTATTTATTTGTGTTTTTCACTGAATGAGTTTGTAAGAGTGGCACAGGATATGTACGAGGGTAGTGTGACAGCAGTGAGGTCTGCAGTGGGAGTGACAGAATGCTTTTAAGGTGGAGGTGGGATTACATCAAGAATAATCTCTGAGCCCTTTCTTATATGCAATGGTATTGGACAGGTTGACATCCAAGATCATACAGGAGTCCCCGTGGACTATGATGTTTTCAGATGACATTGTGATCTGTAGTGAGAGTAGGGAACAGGTGGAGGAGACCCTGCAGAGGTGGAGATATGCTCTAGAGAGAAAAGGAATGAAGGTTAGCAGGACTAAGACAGAATATATGTGCTTGAATGAGAGGGAGGATAGAGGAGTGGTGAGGATGCAGGGAGTAGATGTGGCGAAGGTGGATGAGTTTAAGTACTTTGGATCAACAGTTCAGAGTAATGGTGAGTGTGGAAGAGAGGTGAAGAAGAGAGTACAGGCAGGATGGAGTGGATGGGGAAGAGTGTCAGGAGTGATTTGTGACAGACGAGTACCAGTAAGAGTGAAAGGGAAGGTCTACAAGAGGGTAGTGAGACCAGCTATGTTATATGGGTTGGAGACAGTGGCATTGACAAAAAAGGCAGGAGTCAGAGCTTGACATGGCACAGTTGAAGATGTTAAGATTTGCACTGGGTGTGACGAGGATGGACAGGATTAGGAATAAGTATATTAGAGGGTCAGCCCAGGTTGGAAGGTTTGGAGACAAAGCCAGAGAGGCAAGATTATGTTGGTTTGGACATGTGCTGAGGAGGGATGCAGAGTATATTGGGAAAAATATGCTAAGGATGAAGCTGCCATGTAACAGGAAAAGAGGAAGGCCTAAGATAAGGTTTATGGATGTGGTGAGAGAGGACATGAATTTCTGTGTAGCCATTGATAGCAGTGGGGGGGGTAGTTTCTGCTCATCACTGACATTCTGTCTTGCCTTAAATAAGTGGTACATTTTGAGTTTTCTCTGCTTAATATCAGAGCTTTGGCCGGCTAACATCTACCTGAAATCAGCTGGACATATAAGTGAATTTAAGTACACTTTTATCTGCTCTTTTGCATATAGTATTGTATTTATTTATTTGTGTTTTCACTGAATATTAACTCAACTGAAGTTGTGGCTGTCTCTCTACAGAGTACTTTTTTTGAATTTCCGTGTAGCCATTGATAGCAGTGGGGGGTAGTTTCAGCTCATCACTGACATTCTGTCTTGCCTTATATAACTGGTACATTTTGAGTTATCTCTGCTTAGTAGCAGAGCTTTGGCCGGCTAACATATACTTGAAATCAGGTGGATGTATAAGTGAATTTAAGTACACTTTTGTGTGCTCCTTTGCATATAGTACTGTATTTAATTTATTTATTTGTGTTTTTCACTGAATATTAACTCAACTGAAGTTGTGGCTGTCTCTCTACAGAGTACTTTTTAGAATTTCTGTGTAGCCATTGATAGCAGTGGGGGTAGTTTCAGCTCATCACTGACATTCTGTCTTGCCTTATATAACTGGTACATTTTGAGTTATCTCTGCTTAGTAGCAGAGCTTTGGCCGGCTAACATATACTTGAAATCAGGTGGATGTATAAGTGAATTTAAGTACTTTTTTATCTGCTCTTTTGCATATAGTACTGTATTTAATTTATTTATTTGTGTTTTTCACTGAATATTAACTCTACTGAAGTTGTGGCTGTCTCTCTACACAGTACTTTTGAGAATTTCTGTGTAGCCATTGATAGCAGTAGAGGGTAGTTTCAGGTCATCACTGACATTCTGTCTTGCCTTATATAAGTGGTACATTTTGAGTTATCTCTGCTTAATATCAGAGCTTTGGCCGGCTAACATCTACCTGAAATCAGCTGGACTTATAAGTGAATTTAACTACAGTTTAATCTGCTCTTTTGCATATAGTACTGTATTTAATTTATTTATTTGTGTTTTTCACTGAATATTAACTCAACTGAAGTTGTGGCTGTCTTTCTACAGAGTACTTTTTAGAATTTCTGTGTAGCCATTGATAGCAGTGGGGGTAGTTTCAGCTCATCACTAACATTCTGTCTTGCTTTATATTAGTGGTACATTTTGAGTTATCTCTGGTTAATATCAGAGCTTTGGCCGGCTAACATATACTTGAAATCAGGTGGATGTATAAGTGAATTTAAGTACACTTTTGTCTGCTCCTTTGCATATAGTACTGTATTTAATTTTTTATTTGTGTTTTATACTGAATATTAACTCAACTGAAATTGTGACTGTCTCTCTATAGAGTACTTTTTAGAATTTCTGTGTAGACATTGATAGCAGTGGGTGGTAGTTTCAGCTCATCACTGACAATCTGTCTTGCCTTTTATTAGTGGTACATTTTGAGTTACCTATGCTTAATATCAGAGCTTTGGCCGGCTAACATCTACCTGAAAACAGTTGGACGTGTAAGTGAATTTATGTAGACGTTGGTCTGCTTTTTTGCATATAGTACTGTATTTAATTTATTTATTTGTGTATTTCACTGAATATTAACTCAATTGAAGTTGTGGCTGTCTCTCTACAGAGTACTTTTTAGAATTTCTGTGTAGCCATTGATAGCAGTAGGGAGTAGTTTCAGCTCATCACTGACATTCTGTCTTACCTTATATAAGTGGGACATTTTGAGTTATCTCTCCTTAATATCAGAACATTGGTCGGCTAACATCTACCTGAAATCAGCTGGATGTATAAGTGAAATTAAGTACACTTTTATCTGCTCTTTTGCATATAGTACTGTATTTAATTTATTTATTTGTGTTTTTCACTGAATGAGTTTGTAAGAGTGGTACAGGATATGTACGAGGGTAGTGTGACAGCAGTGAGGTCTGCAGTGGGAGTGACAGAATGCTTTTAAGGTGGAGGTGGGATTACATCAAGAATAATCTCTGAGCCCTTTCTTATATGCAATGGTATTGGACAGGTTGACGTCCGAGATCATACAGGAGTCCCCGTAGACTATGATGTTTTCAGATGACATTGTGATCTGTAGTGAGAGTAGGGAACAGGTGGAGGAGACCCTGCAGAGGTGGAGATATGCTCTAGAGAGAAAAGGAATGAAGGTTAGCAGGACTAAGACAGAATATATGTGCGTGAATGAGAGGGAGGATAGAGGAGTGGTGAGGATGCAGGGAGTAGATGTGGCGAAGGTGGATGAGTTTAAGTACTTTGGATCAACAGTTCAGAGTAATGGTGAGTGTGGAAGAGAGGTGAAGAAGAGAGTACAGGCAGGATGGAGTGGATGGGGAAGAGTGTCAGGAGTGATTTGTGACAGACGAGTACCAGTAAGAGTGAAAGGGAAGGTCTACAAGAGGGTAGTGAGACCAGCTATGTTATATGGGTTGGAGACAGTGGCATTGACAAAAAGGCAGGAGTCAGAGCTTGACATGGCACAGTTGAAGATGTTAAGATTTGCACTGGGTGTGACGAGGATGGACAGGATTAGGAATAAGTATATTAGAGGGTCAGCCCAGGTTGGAAGGTTTGGAGACAAAGCCAGAGAGGCAAGATTATGTTGGTTTGGACATGTGCTGAGGAGGGATGCAGAGTATATTGGGGAAAAATATGCTAAGGATGAAGCTGCCATGTAACAGGAAAAGAGGAAGGCCTAAGATAAGGTTTATGGATGTGGTGAGAGAGGACATGAATTTCTGTGTAGCCATTGATAGCAGTGGGGGGTAGTTTCTGCTCATCATTGACATTCTGTCTTGCCTTAAATAAGTGGTACATTTTGAGTTTTCTCTGCTTAATATCAGAGCTTTGGCCGGCTAACATCTACCTGAAATCAGCTGGACATATAAGTGAATTTAAGTACACTTTTATCTGCTCTTTTGCATATAGTATTGTATTTATTTATTTGTGTTTTTCACTGAATATTAACTCA
The DNA here is from genome assembly GCF_019279795.1 of Protopterus annectens. Lineage (NCBI taxonomy): Eukaryota > Metazoa > Chordata > Ceratodontiformes > Protopteridae > Protopterus > Protopterus annectens. The sequence continues at coordinate 1,995,712,165 of NC_056729.1, read as the reverse complement.
ACTGAAGTTGTGGCTGTCTCTCTACAGAGTACTTTTTTGAATTTCTGTGTAGCCATTGATAGCAGTGGGGGTAGTTTCAGCTCATCACTGACATTCTGTCTTGCCTTATATAACTGGTACATTTTGAGTTATCTCTGCTTAGTAGCAGAGCTTTGGCCAGCTAACATCTACCTGACATCAGCTGGACGTATAAGTGAATTTAAGTACACTTTTATCTGCTCTTTTGGATGTAGTACTGTATTTAATTTATTTATTTGTGTTTTTCACTGAATATTAACTCAACTGAAGTTGTGGCTGTCTCTCTACAGTTAGTTTCCCATCCACCCTCCCTGTTCTTGTTTTGGTGTTAATGTTGGTGACTTTGAAATTGCCCACCCGTCTTGTAGATTTGTATTTGGATACCCCTTCTGGGCCCATCTCATTTGCTCACTCAACTGAGTGCAGTAAGATCATATTCTGATTTCAGGCACTCCTACGGTGTACAAAGAGAGCATTTGGGAAGCACAACCCCTGTAGCATCTTAATCCTGCTCTGTTCCCTCCCTCAAAGAAAAAAAAAATATATATATATATATATATATATATATATATATATATATATATATATATTTATATTTTTTTTTTATTCAGCTGCTCTTCCTGTAACTGACTTAGTTGCTCTTCTGCGTGCTATCTGTTCAGTCACTCTTACTTTGCACTTATTACTGCTTGTTAGTAGCTTTCTAATTTACTGCCTTCTGCACTTGTTTTTTATTAATTTGTTAATTTAATTGCTTTTATTTGAACTGCATTTGCCATAGTGTTGCTACACACTCAGGTGTGCTGGCCTGCACTACAACTTGAATTGTATTTACTACTGCTATAGCTGCTTTTCTGTAACAAAAAAAAAAAAATTCTAAGCTTGTTTCCTGCCTTTCCTGTAACTAGTCAAGTCCAGATACAGACTTGCTGTATCCAGGACTGTTGTTAAACTTCTGAGCCCCCAAGCCTTTTTGTGTTGGAGGGAAGCCTTCTGGCTTATCAGTGGGAGTGTTAAGCATTAGGTAGCATATCTACCAGAGACAGAGTGGGTTTTGGTCCTGAAATTGTAGTCTTTTGGCAGTTTGAGCAGTTTTTCCATCTCTTTCTACTTTCTGGTTAAAAGCCCGTTTTGCGTTTGGTCCCTGCCTTTCCTATAACTAGTGTAGTCCAGGTACAGATTTGCTGTATCCAGGACTGTTGGTAAGCTTCTGAGCCCCCCAAGCCCTTCTGTGTTGGAGAGAAGCCTTCTTGCTTATCAGTGGGAGTGGTAAGCACTAGGTAACCTATCTACCACAGGAGGAGTGGTTTCTGGCCCAGAAATTATAGTTTATTGGCTGTTTGGGAAGCTTTTCCATCTCATTCAACCTTGTGATTTAAAAGTCTGTGTTTACCCTTGTTTCCTGCCTTTCCTGTTACTAGTCTAGTCCAGGTATAGATTTGCTGTATCCAGGACTCTTTGTAAGCTTCTGACCCCCCAAGACTTTCTGTGTTGGAGGGAAGCCTTCTAGCTTATCAGTGGGAGTGGTAAGCATCAGGTAGCCTATCTACCACAAGAGGAGTGGTTCCTGGCCCAGAAATTGTAGCTATTGGCTGTTTGAGCTGTTTTTTTTCCATCTCTTTCAACTTTCTGGATTGAAAGCAGCACTTGTGCCTGTTTCTTGCCTTTCCTATAACTAGCCTAGTCTGGTTACAGAGTTGCTGTATCCAGGATTGTTAGTACGCTTCTGAGCCCCCCAAGCCTTTCTGTGTTGGAGGGAAGCCTTCTAGCTTATCAGTGGGAGTGGTAAGCACTAGGTAGCCTATCCTCCACGGGAAGAGTGAGTTTTGGCTCAGAAATTGTAGGTTATTTGGCCGTTTGGGCAGTTTTTTCCATCTTTTTCAAAGTTCTGGTTTAAAAGCCACACTTGCACTTGTTTCCCACCTTTCCTGTAACTAGCCTAGTCCAGATACAGAGTTACTGTATCCAGGACTGTTGGTAAGCTTCTGAGCTCCGCAAGCCTTTCTGTGTTGGAAGAAAGCCTTCTAGCTTATCAGTGGGAGTGGTAAGCACTAGGTAGCCTGTCTAACACGAGAGGAGAGGTTCTTGGCCCAGAAATTGTAGTTTATTGACCATTTGGACAGTTTGTCCGTCTCTTTCAACTTTCTGGTTTAAAAGACCACATCTGTGCTTGTTTCCCATCTTTCTTGTAACTAACCTACTGGTAGCACTAGAAAGCCTTAAACTGATACAAGCCTTCTAGCTTAGAATAGAGACTTTGGAGTGATTAAGTATCAGTTTTCTGTACTTTCTTGCTGTACTTAACTGTTTTCCGCCTAAACGCAGATTTTCCAGCGTTTATTGTGATTTAAAAGCTTGTTTTTTCACATATTGTACTTATTTGACTGCCTGCACTTTTAAAAAGTTTTTTGTTTAAATAATTTGTTTAACTGTTGTAGGCTACACACTAAAGTGCGATAGCCTTTTCTGATTGTTTGTAGTCATTTAAAGCTGTTTTAAGTGTATTTTTTACTGTTTTTGCCTTATCTTTTCAAAAAAAACAAAAACAAAAACAAAAAAACTTCCTTGTTTGCTGCCTTTCTAAGCTAGTATAGTCCAGTTTTCAGGCTAATGCTGAATTCAGGGCTGTGATACTAGTTTCTGAGTTGCCCATACTTTACTTGGATAGAAGGAAGTTTCTCTGTTCACCTGTGAGAGAGGGGAGCTTTGAGCAACCTATCTGTCCCTGGAGGGGTGGTTCCATCCCAGAAGTTAGTAGTTTATTGGCCATTTTGGGCTTATTTCTATCTCTTTTATTTCCCTACTATAAAAACCGAGTTTTACACGGTTTTGCGCACTGGGCAGTGCCGGTTAGCTACGGTTAAATTATTCCCGGCTCCACTAAGTCTCCTCTTCAGTTTTTCCCTTGAAACTAGTCTAACTCTCAATCTAAGCACTCAAAAAGCATCTTACAGCCCAGCACTTGCTCAGACCGAATAGCAAGCACTAATATACCCTGACACTGATTGCCCAGCAGGGCAAGGATCTTTATTCACCCCTCACCAACCAAGCAACTAAGCAGCTCACCCTACAATTCAGGCATGACAAAAGGGCAACTTCAGGTGCACTCTCCAGTCCAGCTGGTGAAACTGGGTATCCTGAGGCAATGTTACAACTGCCTCATGTACACAGACAACCCTCTCCTCTTACCACAAAACACTAACATATGGGAGAGATGCAATTATACAGCCAAACTGGAAGCTAAGCTGTCTCCATCCAAGACTGGAAGAGACAGTCAAGAGGAGAAGGTTAACACTTGCACCACACCTCCAGCCGCACGCAGACCTACTAAAACAGCACTGGCAAAAAATACACATAAATACACAAAATCATAGTTGGAGGCTCTAAATAAAAACCTGCAAAAGCATCAGAGACCTCCAAAGCAGACACCCAAACAACCTGCACTTCCCGTCACAATCCAGACAACACATAAAACACAAAATCAGTGTGCCACACAATCACAGCCCTTAAGGTGAAATAACATACCTAACACACTAGTAATAGGTGACTCTACAGTCAGGCACACTGACGTCCCACTCACTAGGCTGGACAAGCAGAAGGTTACTGTTAGCTGCCTGTCAGGAGCTAGAATCCGCCACATAACATAAGCACTCAGATCACTCCAGAACAAGTACAAATATGACTCTGTCATTGTTCATGTTGGTGTGAATGACCTGAGCCGTACCTCCCTGGACTACATGAAAAGAGACATGGAAGAGCTCTCTGATCATGCAGCCCAGGCTGGTATGACCCTGACCCTGAGTAGCATCCTGCTCTCACCAAGAATGATATGTCAGTATTAAGAAAAAATGATCAATTTCAACAATTGGCTAAGCTTCTGGTGTCATTCAAAGGGGATCCAGTGTCTGTCAGCCTGGGATGACATGCTCGACAAGCCACATTGCTTCACAAGAGACGGCTTGCACCTGTCACCCCTAGGCTTTCAAATACTGGCCAAGGCTCTTGCTGCCCCCATAGTGCCTTTTTTAGGCAAGGCTCAAAAGTCAAACCCACCTCCGTAAACAGCACAATTAACAAAAAACTGAGGGTTATGCTACTTAACGACAGGAGTTTAAATCTCAAAATGCACGCGCTCGAAGCACTCCTTAGTATGGAGAACATCAACATCTGTACAGCAACTAAAACCTGGTTCAAGGCTCCACAGAGCAACCCAGCACTACCGGGCTACAACTCATACCACACATTTCGGGTACAGAAAACGGACCGAAACACAAAACGAGGGGGTGTATCCATATTCATCAAGGATACCTACACCTCTAGGTTAGTGGCGTAGCATGATACCTCTGAGATCATCCATGTGCAACTAACATCGGGCAAATCTCCAATGCAAATTGTGGCCTGCTACAGATCACCCTCCATGACCCAGGACCACCACTCCACCTTTCTGGAGACACTGGAAAACATGAAGGTCTTACCGAACACCCTGATACTGGGAATTTTCAATTACCCTACCATTCACTGGGAAAACTACTCAAGTACAAATTCCCAGGCCCAGGGTTTCCTGGAATTCATCAACTCAAATGCCCTGGATCAGCTGGTAAACTCCCCTACCAGAGGTGAAAACATATTGGACCTGGTCATCACCAACATTGGCGACAGGTGTTCCACACCGGAGGTCAACCCGTCACTGGTTAGATCAGACCATAAACTAATCACTCTCGATGTCCACACCCCACCACCACCCTAACTAAGGAAACCACAGTAAAAAACTTTTCTAAAGCAAACTTCACATTACTTAAGACAGAGGTGGTAAGTTTCACAGCCCCCACGCTAAAGGATAATGCTGCCCAAGATGCAGGAACCTTTACAAATGCACTCTATGAGCACCTGCAAGGATGCATGGATTGTGCCATCCCTAACAAAACCAAGACTTACTCCTCTAAAAGAAGGAAACCAGTTTGGTGGACCCCTGCAATAAACAGGCTATACAATTGAAGAAGGAAACTAGTTCAGAAAAAAAGCAAATCCCAAGAAGGAAAGACATCCCTGATCAGTATCAATAAGAAACTAAGGTCCCTCATGAAATCATCCAAGGCTAACTTCGAAAGAAAAATAGCCAAGGATTCAAAAAATAACCACAAAGGCTTCTTTAGCTATGTTAAGAATCTTAGTGGCAACTCGCAGATATGCACTGAACTAGTGCAAAATACCACAAAATATACTGAACCTACTGATATTGCCAACATCCTGGCAGATCGATTCAGTGCAAACTTCACCCTCCTCTCACCTCCAAAAGGGCCCGCAACAATACCGGAAAAGCGTATTGTCCCAAAAATCACAGACGCACAGGTGAAAACCGCCCTTTCAAAAGCCAAAAACACAGCGTCAATGGGACCAGATGGTGTCCCAGGCTGCGTCTTGCATGCACTACAGAACAAACTAAACCTCACCTAAACATGCTGTTCAACCTCAGCCTCTCCACAGGCTACATGCCCATAGAATGGTGCACAGCAATGGTCATTCCTCTCCACAAAGGAGCGGCCACAAATGACCCTGGTAACTATCGCCCCATAAGCCTGACTAGCCTGGTCTGAAAGGTTATGGAGCGCATCATCATGGAACTCATTAACAAAGACATTGGGAACCTCCAAACACTTGACCCGACCCAGTTCGGCTTTGTTAAGGGCAGATCATGCCTACTAAACCTGGTTGACTTCTTTGAGACAGTCATCAAGGCCATAGACGAGGGAAAGGTGGGTCACACAGCCTGCCTTGACCTCGCCAAGGCTTTCGTCACCATTCCCCACTCAGATATTACAGAAAAACTCACCAGCCTGAACATAAATACCTACGTCACGAGATGGGTTGCCAACTGGCTTACAGACAGAACTCACACGGTAAGAATAGTGGGCTCCAGGTCCAACTCTAAACCAGTCACAAGTACTGTCCCGCAAGGCTCGGTCCTGGGACCCCAATTGTTCGGCATATACTTCTCAGAAGTACAGGCAAACACAGGAGGACTATGGCTAACCAAGTTCTCCAATGACTGAAAACTGGGAGCCATAATTGACTCTCCAGCTGACATGGACATCCTCCAAAAGGGCCTTACTGAGACGGACACCTGGTGTCAAAGTCATGGCCTCAAGCTAAATGCCAAAAAATGCATAGTCATCCCATTTGGGAAAAACAAAACACCCACGAATTACCACATAGGTGGCAGCCCCCTTAATACAGAAGATGTAATAAGAGATCTGGGGACCCAGGTAGATAGTAATCTTTCCTTTGACAATCATATTGCCAAATTAGTTAGGAAATCCTTCTATGTGGCCCATCTAATTACTAAAGGGTTCGCATCTAGAAATAACGAGGTTATAGTGCCCCTCTACTCGTCACTCATTAGCTCCATCATAGAGTGCAATGCCCCATTTGGGATGTACCTCATAAGACACTTCCAACAGCTGGAAAGACCACAATGGTACTTCACCAAGAGGATTACTGGCCTCAAACATATGTCCTACGCAGCCCGACTGAAAAAACTCCGGCTGTACTCAGTGGCATATCGCTTACTCAGAGGTGATCTCTGCCTGACTTACAAAGCCATGTCCAAACTCAGAATTGATGGACATGCTCCACCTAAAGAAATCCAAGTCACTAAGTGCCACGAGCTCTAGTGAGCTAAACCTTGCCACAACAATAAATAGAACATGCTGGAGGGATAGATTCCTGTCACAGAGACTCCCCATGCTTTGGAAAAAAATTCCAAATTACATCAGGCAGAGTCCCTCACTAACACTCTTCAAGAGAAACCTTGACGAGTGGATGGGTAATAGAAAATACATCCCTGGGATCACTTCATTGGCTCTGCTTGACAGAGGATCAGTTAATTAATCAATGGGGCGGCGAAAGCCGACACTCTGGCTAGGCTTATAAATGCCCTTGGGCAGATAGCCTAGTACCTAACTATGAACCTATAAGACATTCAACGCACAGAATGTGCCCATCAGCTGGGGAGAGCTTTTGGCCACACTCCATGTATTTTTGGAAGCCTGATTTAGGTTTATCGGACATACTCCTAACCTAAGGCCTAACATGCTCACTCAAACACAAACCACTCACGAGAAAGGTAGAAAGAGAAGTTTTTTGTTTTTTTTTACCAACACAGAGAGCATGAGGGGAGGTAGAAAAGATAGAAAAGTGGATAATAAAGTAAAAGGGGAAAATTAACAGTTATAAAGACACTTACCCAAACTTTATAAGCAGTGAGTACAGATCGCGATGTGGAAAATAGTGCAGCAAACAAGATCTGAAGGGAGGAAGGAGACAGGGGCATTATGGGTAGGGGAGGAGCTTTGAGCTCAGATGATATGCTGGATATGTGGCCAAGTCAGATCCGTGCCAGATCCGGGAACCCACAGATTGAAGACCAAATGAAGACAACAACTTCAGATAAATTGTATAAAAGATCAATCTACCACACATTAGCGGGTGCATGTGCCATAAAAGCTGGAAATCAACATTTAAAAAAAACTGTATTTATTTATTTAACATTTGATAGCCAGGAAAATCTGACTTGGAATGAAGCCAATTTTCAGTGGAGGCCTGGGGAAAAACACTCCAGATGCATGTCTTTCTAACATGGAAGGAAACAGTAGAATCCAGAGAAAACCCACACAAATGCAAGGAGGACATGCAGACTCCACGCAGAAGGCACCCCAGCTGAGAATTGAACCAGAGAACCTCTTGCTGTGAGGCGACAGCGCTACTGCTGCACTACTGTGCTGTCATATATAATAGCTGGTAATAAAACTTCTTATCATAATGACTATACTATCAAGATTATTTTGGAACATGAATGACCACAGAGGTGTAGACAAAAAGGTAAGAGTACTGAACTATATTAAGAAATGCACAGTGCAAATGGCAATGGTATAGGAGATACATTTGGATTGAAGTGAGTGTGTGAACTGATAAAGTATTTCAGGATGGATATTCAGCAGAATATAAGGGACAAAGGAAAACTGGAGTACTTAACACTAGTTGCAAGAGAAGCCCCAACAGTGACAGACGAGGAATACATATAATTATGGTAGATTTGTGTCAATAGGGGGCTACTGGCAAAGGAGGAAAATTACAACACTGCCATGTATTATATTCCACCTGAAATTGTTATTATGGAGCTAAGAAAATTTTGGGAAAAATAATCAGCTTTCAGCAAGGAATATTCCTTATAGGTCGGAAATGGAACTTGATTTGCAACATTGAGGCTGCATCTGGGGGGACCTAAAAGGGAATTATAATAAAACAGGGTACATTTCTGAAAATATTTGGTACAGAAGACATAATTCAGTATTAGGAACTCAGAGAGAATTTACATATTACTTCCAAAGGTACAATAAGTGGGCTAGACTAGACAGAAATTATATTTCATAGAAACATGCACATTTAATTGAAAGCTTCAACACACATACAATAACGATTTCAGATCATGCACTGATAAAAAACTAAGATAAAAATATAAGATAATGATGTAAAAATGAGACTAGCATTTTCATACTTAGCTGTTAAAAAGACAGGAGATTCAGGAGTTATTAAGGAAGTTAGAAATTTCATCAGAAGCTATAGTTAGTGAGTAGGACAAAGTGAAAGTGGGGTTTAAAAATATAGTAGAAATAAAACAAAAAAAAAGTTAAGGTTAAGAAGTAACAATAATTATTTAGAGGGACTGACAAGGTATTGCAGAATAACAGGAACCTCACAGAATAAAAAGATGCATAATTGCAGAATGCTAAAGAGAAAATAAGGGAATATCTGGATAATATGCATGAGTTTAGAAAGACTGCTATTAAGCAACCGTTTTTTTATGATAACTGCAGAGCACAAAAATGTTTAGCACAATGACTCAGGCAAAAGAAAGTAGAAAGGTTTGTTGCCAGACTTAGGGAGCCTATAACAAGAAATATAACCAGAGATATTTGTTGCCAGACTTAGGGAGCCTATAACAAGAAATATAACCAGAGATATGTAAATGTATTAGAGATAGTTTGGACATTTTATGAAAATTTATAGAAAGCAGAGAAATATGGAACACAGGAAAGAGCACAAATGGAAATATTTATGGAAGTCTTAAGTATGCCTATGTTAGAGGTAGCTTAGTCTCAATAATTAACAGTTAAGACAGTAGGAGATGAGATAAAAATTGTGAAATATAATCAATCTGTTGGAAGGTCTCCAGGAATAGAGGGTATTCCTGTGGAAGTTTGGAAGCTAGCAGCGAAGAAAGTGATAATGATCTGGAAGGTATTAACATTATTTTAAAAGGAGGGGAAGCAACAACATCCTGGAAGAGAGCTGTAGTTGCTATAATACCTAAAAACAGTAAAGGCATATCATACCTGTCTTCAGTGCCATTTTCAATTTTAAACCATGATAACAAAGTGTTTATGTCTATAATAGCTAAAAGAATTGGTGTTGCAAAATTGATAGATATGGATCAATGTGATTTTGTGGAGAGGAGGCAAACATTTGACAACATTAATACAATGATGATCCGGAGGGAAGCATAATGTAAGAAAAATACTGTTGTTGGTGGTGGGTCTTGATTCAGAGAAAGCATTTGACAGACTAAGCTGGGATTTTATGAGTAGGGTAATGGACGTATTTGCATTTCCTAATACAATAATAAGATTAGTTAGGAGGCTATACAAGGGACTGGAAGCAAAAATTAAAGGGGGATGGTTCTTCTCTGATAAGTTGTGTCTGAATAAAGGAGCCAGGCTGAGATGTCCTCTTTCCCCTTTGTTATTTGAGTTATATTTAGAACCATTGGCAAAGAAAATAAGGGACTCAGAAATTCATGCATATAGTTGGTATGGTAATCAAGAAAAGTTGGCTTTATTTGCAGACGATATTGTTTTGTACCTGTCAAAACCAGAAAAGAACATCTCAGTGTTGTGGAACATTTTAATACAGTTTCAGGTCTTTCTGGGGTATAAAATTAATGAAGATAAAGCAAAGGTTATAGATGAAAAGTACGTACCTGCACATTAACTGGTTCAGCAATATCCATAATTATAAGGACAGAATAAAATGAAGCATTAAGGAGTATGGATTAAAAGGGACTCTGCTATGAAAGCTAAGGATATGTGGGAAGAGACAAAACAAAAGATAATACAAAAATTGAGAACATGGAAGCTCTTGTTTATGTATATGGCTAGCAAGATACAAGCAGTAAAACTGTTTTTTATTCCTGTTACTTTTATATACAGGTCAGGCATACTTTTAGCAACTAGAGGAGAAGTTGTGGATAGCAATTAATAAAATGTTGAAGAATTTTTATCTGGGAGGGGAAGAGGGCAATAGTTAAAAGAGGTAAGTTGATCCTTCCACTAGAACAAGGTGGTTTAGGATCACCTGCTTTAGAGGGATATTTTAGAGCTACACAGTTATGGCTCATATACATAGCATAAGCAGAAAGCTATAATTCAAAGTGGAAAGGGATGATGATGAAGCAGGGAGTAAATTTAAGAAATGAGAGAGTGGGACTTTGGATGCAGATTCTCAAGGAGAATAACAACAGCCATAAAGAATATTGTATTCATAAAGTAGCAGAAAGTATTCTAAGAACAAAGCCAACATGAGAATAGAGAAAGGAGAGTTTGCCAATAGGATAACTGCAATTAGGAGTACAGAGAATAGGCAAGAGGGAGCTAGAATTTACTGGAGAAAACTAGCAAAGGAACAAGGTATTTGGAGCAAATAACTGTAGAGGGAAAGGTAAGAGAATGGGAAGAGGCAAAGAAGACATTTGGAATGGGGGGGGGGCATTCCCTATCAGGGATTGATATCAGAGTATAGGCAAAGAGAAAGGGATAGGGCAATCCTATGTGAAAGACCTGCCGTGGTAGAGCTTTTAGCTGAATATAAAACATAAATTGCTGTTAAAAATGGATAATTAGTAAGGCATATAAATATTACACAATAACTACAGGATTCAATCAGAAGAAGTTAGAAAAGATTAGGAAGGGAGCCTGGATAAACAATTCAAAAGGAAACAACTGCAGGACATGTGTGTGCCTCCCAAATATGCAACAAAGTCTCAAAGATTTATGATTTTGCTTGGAAGTGTTTGCGGTATTTTTATACCCCAAGTAGATTTTAAAGAATTTTTCCTTAGGTAAATGGCAAATGTTGGAGGTGTGATGTGGAAAAAAAGAGGTAACTGGGAACACATATTTTGGGAGGGTAATGAGTTGGTACGTTTTAAAAACCCTGTCAGAAATAATGGGTGAGCAAACGGGTGTAATGAAGGAATTTTTTTTTTTTTTGAGCTAGGATACAGGATACAGGATTGCTTAAACATAGTAAGGCCTTGTTAAGTTTAATTCCAGGGTCTGCCAAAAAAAGCAATTACTAGATAATGGAAATCAAAATCTAAACCACATGTATTTGAAGCATTGAATATTGTAACACAGACAAAGATCTGGAAGTGGGATCTTTAGAAGAGGGTAGGAGCAAATTACATGGAAAAAAAATGGAAACTGCAGGAACAATACACGCAGAATAATGTTTGAAGGAGGAGTGAGGTTTAATGGAAGGCAGGAATTGAGCAATTTATGAAATGTTGGACTGAAGAAGATAATAAAAATACAAAAGAATTTATGTAACGTATAATGTTTGTAACTGGGAACATGTTAATATGGTTTGTTTTCTTTTATATAAATGTATCTTTGCCTGAGTCTTAAGTGATAATTCAATAAAGGTAAAATAACATAAATTCCAAATGGAAAACACTGTAATAACTATAAAAATAAAAAACAGCCACCAAGGACAAAACCAGTAGTCTTGATCGGTGAAAAATGAATTTAATAACACACTAAAACATAAATGACTAAGCGCTTTCACCAGATAAACACGTGTTTATCTGGTGAAAGCGCTTAGTCATTTATGTTTTAGTGTGTTATTAAATTCATTTTTCACCGATCAAGACTACCGTTTTTTTCCTTGGTGGCTGTTTTTTATTTTTATAGTTATTACAGTATATTATTAATTCAATAAAGGTGTTAAAAATAAAAATGAGCCTTGACACTTTCTTCAACAATATTAACTAGAGGATTGCCACAAAAAATCAGGACTATTCGTCAACCAGAAAAAGGCGTCTGACAAGTGGATAATGTGTCCTGGAAGCGTCAGTTCTACCTACTGACAAACTAACCGAAACAAAGTCCATTCACAGGAACAAACCAAGGCCGTTCTTTAAAAGTTCAAAAAAGAAATGCTGTCTTATAACTTCTCTTAATGAATACCGCTGAATGCAGAAAGCAATATTAGTAAAATACTTTTATTTGCACAACTCGGTAAGCACTTTCACCATATAGGCTTCATCAGACCATGAAAAACAAGTGGAAATAAGAACGTATATACTTCCTTGTTCATATTAATTAATGATATTATATCCTGCCATCTAATTAATTAAATCACTACTACATACATTCTAAATATGCAGTTAAAATATTAATAAAGAATAATAAAAACCAAAAGACTAACCCAATAAATATCTTATAAAACCGAATATACTATAAAATAAAACACTCCATTTCAACTTATAAAATATATACAATAAAATACATAAACAAACATACACGCTTTGTCCATCTAGCTAAATTAAACCTATACCAATTCAAGCTTGTAAACTAAATTTGTGATAGAAAAGAAACATTTTTATTTTCAAAAATGATGAAGTGGAAAGTAATCCATAATGAGGAACTTATCCTCCCAGCACTGGTGAAGCACTAGTCAACTGTCCCCTCACTCAGTGCCCACAGAGGAGCACACTCTTCAGCAGCAAGAAAGTTTTGAAGTTTGGTGTGCTAGCTACTGAACTATCTCTCTGTCCTTGAGCTGTGCAGAGGCTACAGAGCACGAGATGTACCCCAAAGCTTTAGATGCTGGGTAGATGCCTAATAGCTGCTCCTTCTCACAACTAACATCCAACAGAAAGACATATGACCTCCTCTTTATGTGTCTAAATATCAGAAGTATAACTAATAAAACCTATGACCTAAATGCCAATATAGCTTTATACATTCCTGATATTCTCATCCTGACTGAAACCTGGCTCAAACCTCACATCAAAAGTGAGGAAATACTCCCAACATTATAACATTCATCAAGTAGCTAGACTATCTAAGAAAGGGGGTGGTGTGACTCTAATGTTTAAACACCACCTCAACATCCAGATCCTTAACACATTTGTCCCCCACATTGGAAATGAAGAAATCCTATATGCCAACCTCAAACTAAACCCAAATAAAACAATCAACACCATAGGATGCTACTTCCCACCTGGCCAAAACATCCCACCCCTGGAAAACCTCCTGAATTGGGCTAACCATTCCCTACCTGAGGAAACCAAGTGATTTTAATATTAGCTTGCTATCTTGTAATAACAATCATCCAGCCCACCAGCTAAACCTTCACGGTTTCTCCCAACTAATACAGTCACCTACACGGATAAATAAAAACTGTAACAAACACACTACTCTTGACTGGATATTAGGCAATAAAGTCCCTCATTCATACTTAGCTGGCTGTCTACCAGACAGCCTCAGTGACCACACTCCAACATTCCTTCTGAGACACCACTTAAATTGTGCTAAGCCAATCATCTAAAGGCCAGTCCAAAATAGGGTAAACTTTAACCCTCTCTCCTTTATCTCATCCCTTCAAAAATGTGATTGGACACAACTAAAGTACCTCAGTCTGGATGAAGCCATCCACTTCTTCAATAGCACCTTTTAAACATCCTAAATACACATGCCCCCATAAGAAATGCCAGAGTCAAAACACAGTACTCCCCTTGGCTACAAAAAAGCACCAGGGCACTAATGAAAATCAGAGATAAGGCCTGGGAGCACTGGCACTTAACAAAAACCTCTCGTCTAGACAGTCATTCCTAGAGCTGAGCAATAAGGTCTAAAAGCAAATAAAATGATAAAAACTCCTTCCATCACAACCCTAGCAGTTTTGGTCCACAATAAACTCCATTCTCCACCCAGGTAAAGTAGCCCCCCCCCCCCACCTACCACTCCCCCTTCTTCCAGAAGTATTGCTGACTCATTCTATAAATTTTACTGAAACCATTATGTCTTTGACTAAACAACAGAACCCTCTACCCACCCTCCCCACAACAAAACCAAATACTTTGGCCACAGTCTTTTCTTTTTCATCAGTACCTATCTCCTATATAAAAAAAACTTCTATTGAAACTTAAGCCTACAAAGCTTGCAGCTGACAATCTCCCCTCTGAATACCTAAAAATAGCAGCAGAAGCCCTAGCTTATCCAGTCTCTATCTTAATTAATCGGTCCTTAACAAAAAACCATGTCCCCCCACTGTGGAAAATATTCCACATCATTCCCCTCCATAAAGGTGGCCCCTCCATGAACTTTCCAGTTACAAACCTTCCAAGATACTTGAGAAATGCATCCATTCTCAAGTCTTAGACAACCTCTTAGCTTATAACCTCTTCTCCAGCACCCAGCATGGCTTCAGGCCATACCACAGCATTACTACCGCCTTGCTCTTTTTCACTAATGCTATCCTTTATCATAAAAATAATGGCCTGTTCTTCTCTGCTATATTTCTGGATCTATCCAAGGCTTTTGACATGTTCTCACACACACTACTAATCTCTGTTCTCACTAATCTATCCTTTTCCCAGTCAGCTACTGACTGGTTTCACAGCTATCTAACTGGCCGCCAACAATCAGTTGTCTGACACAATGACCTATCTCATCGACTCCAAAGGCTCCATCCTTGGTCCCCTACTATTCTCACTCTTCACTAATGATCTATTCACAGCCACCAAGCATGCTTCTTTTATACAGTATGCAGATTACGCCACCCTCATCTGCTCAGCCCCAGCTATACCTGTACTTCACAAGATCACACAGGAAGCCTTTTTATCTGTAGAAAGCTGGCTATCTAATGCCCAGTTATTACTCAACCCGAGTAAGACTAAAGTCCTTATCTTCCACCCCACTAAATCTAACCCAATTATTCCTCACTTTAATATTCTGGCCAAAGATAATACTGCCAAATTCCCAACAGAACACAAACTATTTGGTGTTGAGACTGATAACAATCTCAGATTTGACATTCACATTTCTCTTACCATAACTGCGGTGGTGGTGCTGTGGCAGCGTTGTCGCCTCACAGTAAGATGTTGTCCTGTTCGATTCTCAGCTAAAGCGTCTTCTTTGTGGAGAAATGCGTGAATGGGCATACCTTCGTTGAAGATTGTGCGTCAGGGCTGGCAACTCGGTACGTAAAAATCTACTGCCAATCATTAGCGGACCGGAGTTCCGCTGTGGCGACCCTTAACCGGGAAAAGGCGAAAGATACAACAACATTTCTCTCACCATAACAAAAGTTCACAAAAACACTAGGTGCATTGTACAGACACAGAGAGTTCCTCACCAAGACAGCCAGAAATTTGCTGCCAATTCCCACCAAATCTCCACTTTACTCTATACCTCTCCTATACTTACCTGCTTTAGACAAACAGACCTAAACAAACTCGAGGCTTGCTACAATAAAATTGCTAAGTTTGCCACTGGTGTATCTTATCGCAGCCACCATAGTATTTCACTTAGAGAACTTGACTGGCTTGAACTCCCTCAACTTCTTCACCTGAATCAACTCTCTCTCACCCACAATTTAGTAAACTATCCTCTTAAAGTCCCATCGCTTCAAAACCTTCTCCAGCCCTACTGCTCCACTAGACCACTATGCTCCAGCAGCAAAAATCTACTTCTAGTGACCAAACCCAAGAACTCAGCAGGAGAAACACTATTATCCTGCGTCATATCCAGATTACGAAACAATCCGCCCCCCCATAACCACACTACCTTCTTGCAATCACTTCAAGACTGCACTAAAAACTCACTTAAAAAGTCTCTGGTTATGCCCATGCACCAATCCCGACTAGTAACCCTCCTTTTTACCTCCCCTTCTCCCCACCCCTCTCCTAGCCACCCTGTCTCACGCCATCCGATCATTGCATTCCTTCCTCTGCAGGCTCTGACTCACCTTTTACCCTCCCCTTCCCTCCTCACTCACTCTCTCAGACATGTTATAACATGCTTAACTACTTCACTTCATCTCAACTCCAAATATGTATCCAACTGACTAACACCAAGCTTCCTCTCACTACCATGTATACTACTTACTCAGTCTCCTCTCTTCTTCTCTATCTTCCCCTTCCATCCCATTAACCCTTCTAGCTTATTCCACCTTTGTGTGGAGCATCTGTTATATATCTGTTTGAGTTTAGTGCAATATTTGTATATAAAATTTAGGTTTATGAGTTTAGAACAGTATCTGTTTGAGCTTAGTACTATCTGTATATACATCCTACCTTTATTCCTAGCCTCTATATTGATATATCTGCTCATTACTATGTTTCATATTGTATGCATAGCTAAGGTTTCTGTAGTATATATTATTTGCAATTGTATGTACATTCAATTCTTCTTCTTGTACTCTGCTGCTCATTTATTGTTCTGTGTACATTTTCTCCCTGGGCCTCCGCTGAAAAAGGAAGTGTGTCCAGTTGGAATTTCCCAGTAAACAAATATAAATAAATAATAAACAAAATAAGTAAATAAGATGGTCAGGTCCTTGGTAAGACTTCTCATAAAGCTTAGGCTACTACAAAAGTGATCTTAAAATGAACATCAAGGAGTGTAGGAAGAAGTGGGAAATTGAAAAGATGGGCCAGGCAAAGAAGGAATACTAGTTGGCTAACAAAGAGACTAAGAGAGCAGTTGTAGTGACAAAGAATAAGGCTTCAAAGAAATTCTATTTGCTTCTGGAAGGACACACAGCAAATGTTGCAAAGAAACTTTATTAGGTTTCATGGCAAAGTCTGCAAGGTAAAGAACATGGTCATTATTCATTAGGGATGCCAGAAGCAATCTTTTCACCAGTCCAGAAAGCATCAAAAGCACATGTAAGGAGTACTCCCATCAGGTCCTGAATAAAGAAAAATTCATAAAAGTTCTATTTCCCCATGTACAGCCAAAGATGAAGGAGAAAGAAGATCCGATCACAGAAAAAGTAAATACAGCACTACAGATATCAAAGTCAAAGAAAGCAGTAGGCTCAGATCAAGTCACAGCAGATATATCAAGATATTGGCTAAGTTATGGAAGAAATGTCTTCTGATGGTAGTAATCACAGTATAGAGAGAATTAAGTTAGCATCCTCATTGTAATTAAAAGCAATTAATGGCAGTCTGTACTCTAGTTTAGGTAGTAAATCTTTTCTAACAGTAACCTTCCTGCATTCAGATGCAAAAAGGTGGGCGGCCACGGAGGTCCAGCGGTTAGCACTGCCGCCTCACAGCAAGAGGTTCTCTGGTTCAATCCTCAGCTGGGGTGCCTTCTGTGCGGAGTCTGCATATCCTCCCTTTGGTCGTGTGGGTTTCCTCCGGGCACTCTGGTTTCCTCTCACATCCCAAAGTCATGCTGTAGGAGGATTGGATACTCTAAACTGGCCCTAGGTGTGAGTGTGTGCCTTCAGTGGAAGGTTGGGCACTGGGCTGGCAACTTGACACTGTAAAACTCCACTGCCAATCATGTTAACATATCCACTATCCATTTAGTGTATTTATCAAATGAATGACCTGAGCCCATCCAGAGGCCTAAGGGTCAGTATATTTATCTATCTATAGAGCTATATCTATCTATAACTATACCTATGATATATATATATATATATATATATATATATATATATATATATATATATATATATAAATGTACACACACGGGTCTAATTCATCTTACCGAAAGTTCACTTCTTCGAATCCAAGATTGCCGAGTCCACTTCACAGACCGAAACTCCACTTAAGCAAAAGTACAAACTACCGAACAGCTTTCCTTGGCAAACAAACCACTTGGCCACGAGGGAAAATACATCAAACGAAAATAAATTAAACCCACCTGAGAGGGGCTACCCCCACGCCCCATAGCTAAATATACAAACTCAGAGATTGCACTACACTGGGGAAAAGGGCAAAGTTCACACAGTTGGCCAAGTGGTTCATTTCCCAGGGAAAGCTGTTTTGTTGTCTGTAGTTTCCCTTAAGTGGAGTTTTGCTGAATTGGACTCGGCGATCTTGGATTCGAAGAAGTGAACTTTTGGTAAGTAGAAGTAGACCCATATATATATATATATATATAGATATATGAACACAGACTAACCTCTCATATCATTTCTTTCACAAAGATACCTGTCTTATTACTGTATATACTAACTGCCTAATGAAAACCATAAATATAACAGGCCTTAAAATTGATTAGATTCTCTATCTATATCCAAAAATGTCTTTTCAGACTACCTACTATGTTAACAAAAGATACTTATCATAAGATTCTGCAATCAAATGTGTTTTGAAGTGAACATATTTCCTTATATTCTACTCTACTCACATCTATATGATCTTTCATGTATCAAATAGCTTAATTTTGTATTGTACTTGCACCTGTGAAATTTTGTTTTGTTTTTATATATATATAATATTGTACTTTACTTTCGAGGAGCTTTTCTCCCCGGGCCTCTGCTGAAAATGGACATGTATCTAGCTGGACTAGCCCGGTCAACAAATGTAAAATAAAATAAATAAAATAAATAAATAAATATATATATATATGTATATATGTGTGTATATATATATATATATATATATATATATATATATATATATATATATACATATACACACACACACACCTACATACCTATATATATATATATATATATATATATATATATATATATACACACATACATATATAGCTTTACTACAGTTGATCGAAGTGTCAAAACGTCAAAACTTCAATGACCACATAGCCAAGACCATATGTTCAAAGTTTTGAAACTTCAAAAGAAAAATAAAATACAAAAAAAGGAACAAAAATAGGAAGTTATGTGCTCACCATAATGTTCCATGTCTGTTGTCCATTTCGCCATTCATTCTTACTGGTTGGGTTCAGAGACAATCCTTGGCTCCGACTCGGCCAGATACTATAGCTCGAAGTCTTTTACTTGGCTTGTGGCTGAACAACTATCCCATCATGCAGTGTGTGATTCCCCAGATCTTGTTTGCTGCTACTTATAGTCATATGTGAACACTAGTCCTACAATAAAGGATACCAAAAGGAAGAAAGCCAGAGAAGCTCCTATCCAATGAAAAAATCCTCCAGGTTCTCTAGGAGTCTTGGGCAGGGGGAAGGTGGGAGAGATTGTAAGAATAAATGGCAACATGGACAACAAACATGGACCGTTAGTACATAACTGCTTTATGTTACGTTGTCCTATCTCGCCTTCATTCATACTGGTTAGGACAGCGTCCCTAGCACCATATTCCCAGGGTGGCGCATGGGAGTACACTTTTCAGCACAGTGGAACCAAAGGAGGCCCTGTCCCTGGAGGCCAAATCCACTTTGTAGTGAGTGATAAATGTGTGTAGTGTTGCCCACATAGCAGCGGCACAAATATTATCCACTGATAGTTTAGCCTGGTAAGCAAATGATGTTGTCATAGCCCTAGTAGAGTGACCTTTGACTTTGAAAGGTAGTTGTCTGTTATTAGAATTGTAAATAAAGGTAATACAATTTGAGAGCCAGTTTGAAAGTGAGACTTTAGAAACTGGCATGCCTTTTTTGACTTCTTAAAATGAAACAAACAATTAATCAGACTTCCTGAAATCTTTGGTTCTATGTAACTAGAAGCGAAGTTGTCTATGCACATGTAACTGATGCAACTTGTATTCTGCCTTGTTGCCATGATTAGGGAAAAACACTGGCAGCACAATAGATTGGTTTAAGATATGTTGTGAATACACCTTAGGTAAAAATTATGGGTTTGTCCGGCGAGACACTCTATCCTTATGGAAGATTAAATAAGGAGGTTTAACTGATAAAGCTTGGAATTCCGATATTCTTCTTGCAGAGGTAATTGCAACTAATAAAATTGTTTTCCAAGACAGAAATTTGTGGTCACAAGATGATGATGGTTCAAAAGGGGGCTAGGTCAGATATGTTAGAACAAAATTCAAGTCTCATGGCAAGAGTGTTTCTTTAATGGGGGGGTCTAAATAAACAGGTTCCCTTTAGAAAGGCTTTATATAATCTGTGTGACATCAAGTTAGAAATTCCGTCTCCCAGCCAGAAGCGTGACTCCTTGATGCTCTATCCATTTTTATGTGGTAGTACGCATCTTGGAGGTCTACTGAGCACATCAAATCGTCTTTCCCTAAAAAGGGAAAAACTGACTGTAATGTCACCATTTGGAGCTTGAACTTCTTTATGGATTTGTTTAATTTGCTGAGATCCAATATGGGTCTCCAGTCCCCTGTTCATTTTGGCACTAAAGAAAATCTTGAGTAAGTTCCGAATCCTACTTGGTCTGCGGGGACTTCTTGGATGACTCTTGTCTAGCAACTTTTGAATCTCTATAGTCGCCTGTACCCTTAGACTGGGTGGAACATCTGGGATCCTTCGGAGCTATGAGACAGGAAGGGCAAAGAGAATGTAATAACGTCTGGATATTATACTTTGTACCCACGTGTCTTTTGTGATATCTCGCCAGGCTTCTGGGTACAAAGATAATTGTCCCCAACTGCCTCCAGAGTAGGACAGGCGGGCCTACTTTCAGGAGCACTAAAAGGGTCGGCCAAAAAAGGAATCATGGTCACCCTGATTTTGCAGACCCCCTCTGCCTCGTGGATGGCATCCACCATTACTAACTCCCCCTTCTGTCCTGGGGAAGGATTCACCATGTGCATCCTGAAAAACTCCCTAGGATTTCTTGAACCACATTTTTCCACCTTTCTGACCCTTAGGATAGGGTCTGGAAGGGACGGAAAAATTCACCTCAATGCCAGAGAGAGTTTTCCCTTTCTGCTCGCAGTTGCTGAGTGTGCCCTTGACTTTGGGTCCAAAGAGTGAGGAACCATCGAAAGGGGCATTGACAAACGTAGAGTTAAAAGGTTCTGCAAAATTACACAAGCGCATCCAGGAGTGCCTCCTTAGGGAGACTCCTGAACCTGCTGCCCTGCTCGCTCCATCGCTGCATAGGAAATCAGTCTCATGGAGGAGTTAACTATGGAATTTAAGGTGGACAGCTGAGAGGTCACTTTGTCTGAAAACCTCACAGCTAGTGAACTTTGTAGAGTATTTTCTAACTCCTTCAGGAGATCTCTTTGTAGCCTAGTGAAGTGCGTAAGGTAGTTCAGCGATCGAAGGGTAAAAGTCACTGACAAGAAAATATGCTTCCCATATCTGTCCATCATTTGAGACTCCTTGTTTGACGGATGGACAGATGAGAACGTTTCAGTGAGTTCCTTCTTGGTGGCTGCCGCCACCACCAGAGCATCTACAGGGAATGCCTTTAGTAAGAAAATCTTTTTCCACTGGAGCTGTTAGGAATTTATTTGCTCTCCTAGTGACCGGTTCCATAGTGTCTGGTGACTCCCATGCCTTTCAACTAACCAATTCCATCAGTTCATCAAAAGGCGGAGACACCCAGGAGACTAAAGGTTGAGATCTGAAGGCCTTCAGGTATACCAACTCCTCATCAGAAGGGTTAATGGGCTTTCAGCTGCCTCTCTGCTTTAGGATTTCTAAGATATCTGCAAAGGAAATATCTTCAGAGGGACACTGTGGGGACCCTTCTGACTCCTCGAGATCAGTATCTGAGGTGACGGACTCATCAGGTGAGTCCAGATGCTTCCTCCTGCATGTTTTCTTCCAAGGAATCTCCTCAAAAGGGTATACTGGGGAGGTCTCGGGAGAGTGAGACTCACCCAATGAGGCTAACTGAGGCCCTGAATTCCGCTGTCCTGAGGATGGGATGGTGTTGAGACAGACATTGGTGCCTTAGGGGGAAGACTACCAGTACCCTTGTGTAGAGCTGTAGGAGGGGACAGCACACTCCTCATCAGCTCGAAAGTAGGTCCTCCCGGCTCAGAGGATGCCTCCCATTTGGAAGAAATAGAAGGAATCCCCAGCTCCGAGACCGGCTCCAAGCCCCAATGTAGGAGCCAAGCTCACCCATGCCGAAGCCCCGAAAGGTAAGCTTCGTACCAAGGAGACTCGGGTCTGAGCTTTCCCCTCAGAGCCAACCAGAGAGCTTTAGCTCCTAGACACCTATGAAGGCACCGAGGGTGTTTGAGCAGACAATGATTCCGAAATCTCCTGGACGGGTCTCAGGACAGAAGGTTCTACATCAAACGAAATGGCACTCTGGCTCCAAAGATCCAACTTGGTTTGAAGGAGGAATAGTCATGGATGAAAGAGACTTAGTTGGCTCCGAAACCAATTGAGTCAGAGCCAAAAACAATTTAGCCAGCGCCGGTGACTTTAGAAGTCTGCGCACCACCCCATCCACATCATTGTCCAATAAGCTCCTAGCGGACTTGGAGGAAAGGGTTGGTGAGCGAGATCTCTCCAATATGGGAGATCTTAAGGTAGGGGAGACCAGTACTCACTCAGTGGACCGGCTCCAAAAACTAGTCTCTTTTGGCCCCAAACACTGTGGAGCTGAAGTACTTGTCTTGTCCAATTCAATGATCTCTCTCCGTTCCGAGTCCTGTGGAGCTGAACAGATCAGTTTGTCCAAAATTTTCAGATGGTTCCGAATGAGCAGATGAGGAGGAAGAAGAAGATGGTCTCTTTGTAGGTTTGTCACCCCTAGAAGAGAGGGACTTAGGTTTTGAGGAGGTACTCTGGCTTTCTTAAGCTTCAGCAAATGGAGTTTTTAGGAGCCCTCTGACTATCAGCTTGTTCTTCCTTTCCTGCAAGACACGGGAACTGAAAGAATGACAAAAAGTACATGACTCCTGCAGGTGAATGGCCTCCAAACAATAAACACATACACTATGCCCATAAGTTAGGCACATTTTTTGTGAGCATTTCTGACACTTTTTAAAGCCTGATGGCTTAGTTCCTTCTCCCTACTTTCCTCAGACATCATGAGAAGGAAGCACAACTACCAATACTATAAATGTAAAGCACTAGCTACAGTAATACAAAAGTAGAAACCAGCACACTCATTATATACATATATCCTAATACCACACTACAATACTAATAAACACAGCACATCTATTAGAAGAATATATAACAAGAAGAAAAATACAGCACTGCCCTCTAAATTAAACGGGTGCTAGGCCCTCTAACTTAAACGGACCTAGCAGCTATAGACAGGGGAACAAAAACTCAGTTAAACCATCTAACTTATTTGGGTACTTGGCTCTCTAACTCAAACAAGCCAAGAATCACACACAAGGAAAATATACACTAGACAACGTTCTACAATAAAGTACTTGATGGGATAGAAGGAAATAGGCCTTGTGACTACGACGACAGCCATCAAAGCAACAAACACAGTACAGTGAGATTAAAACAGCACATGCAGAACTACAGCAGAGAGAAAACACTATATATCTAAAGACTCTATGGCTACTTGTAGACAAAACAATTAGTAAAATGCAAGAAAAATACATTTTTCAAAAAATTTAGCCACGGCCAAGGAGAAGAGCATCCAAACTCGCTGAGCGGCAAATGAGATCTGGGGAATCATACACTGCATGATGGAATAGTTCAGCCACGAGCCAAGTAAAAGACTTCAAGCTATAGTATGTGGTCGAGTCAGAGCCGAGGATTGGCTCCGAACCCAACCAGTAAGAATGAAGGTGAGATAGGGCAACATAACATCACTTTTTACTTACCTTTTGCAACTCCCCACACCCCTGCTACTTAAATATACCAACTTTAAGATTGCACTACAGTGAGGAAAACAGCAAATCCCGAGTTCCATGCTGTACGGCGATCTCAATGCAAAGTTTATCGAAGTTTCACAACTTTGAACATATGGTCTCAGCCATATGGTCCTTGGAGTTCTGAATGCTCGATAAACTGTAAGAAATCCATATATATAGATATACATATATAGCCAGACAGATATATATATATATATATATATATATATATATATATATATAAATTTTTGACGTTTTTTTTTTCCCAGCAGGTCTAGAACTGTAACAGCATCAGATGAATTTAAATTCTTATTAGAAGAGACAAAAAAGCAAATAAATCATTCTGTACAATTAGTAGAGAGCATAGTCATTACTGCTCATCTTCCAAAGGAGCAACAAATCAGTATTCAGCTAATTCTTAAGGTAGGAAAAAACTGTACAATTAAATCATTGGAGTAATACAGAATGACAGAAACTGAGATAAAACTATTAATATCACTTAAGAAAGGCAGAAGATGACTGGATTAATTCTATCTTCCAAGTTAACAGATTTGGAGTCTTGAGGTAAGCAGTTTAGCAGTCTTCTCCATTACTGTACTATTAAGTATATTGTCTTGGCAGACAGAAGCTATTAATATAAGACAGGCTTAGTTCCACTACACTTGATTAGTGCTTTCTGGATGGCAGGGAAGGGTGGAAAGATATAAAGTTAACTCTGAATCCATGGGAATCAGAAAGAGTCTATATTCTGTTCTGGTAAGGAAGTGGAGCAAACAGTTTGATGAGGATTGTTGAGATGAGTAACAGGTCTACCTTTGTCAAGCCTTACATCTGTGCAATGTTCTGAAAGTTCTGATGATTCAGTCTCTATTCATTAATCACTATTTTGTCCACTGACTAAATCAACAGATTTGTACTGTAGTCCTAAAAGATACAAGTCTAAAAGGAATATGTTGTACTGAGTGGCCCAAAGCAAAAGCACAAGTATCTCATTGCAGAAATGGAAAGATCTGTTTTCTTCTTCGTTGATGATATGCCATTTGTAGTGATATTACCTGTACTGATTCATGGGAGGCCACAGATGAAGTTGTCCTAGAAGGCTATCACAGTTCTGTATATTGCTTTTACGTTTTTCACACTGCTTTGTAGAAATCTTTCTGATACTGTCAATATGTTGGTGCAATGCAGCTGAAGGAGGGCTTCCCTAGCAAAAAATGGAGGCTGTTTTCTGTTGTTGCAAAACAGCAGAAGAAGTCCAACACACTTTGTTTTAGATGTGATGGCCTATCCACCAAAGAAATTGTTCTTTAATGGGTAAGGAATGTGTATCATAGTGTCTAGTTTTGTTTCAAACATTCCAGTTGGTCAATTATGGCATTCTCATGTACAGTGCCTTGCATGCTGGAGTACAGGACTAGGATTACATGTTCTAGGGCCTTTAGGTACTGCCTTGGTGTTTTTCACTTTGCAAAAAGCCAAGTCTGCCATCACATTTTGAATTTCTAGCAGTTTACCATGGAGAAAACCAACTTTTATTTGGACAGAGTTTATGATAGAAGCCAAAGGGGTCAGTGAAATGTTCTTGTAGTTGACAGCATCAAAGAGGCTGACACACTGAGGTACCAATTTCTGAGATTAGGCATTACCCATTACCATTATCATTATTCCAACATTTCTAAAAATTAATTTGGCAGTCTGCTTTTCTCTTCACAGTCTAATACTGCAGCAGTTGCACGACTTTGCTGCATTTCTCAAAAGTGAAGTACAGATGGTCTTAGATGATGGACCAAGATTTATCAAGTTTTGTTTCCTGGGATGAATAAACACTGGAGGTAAACATTTGGTAAATGCCCCTGTCTATGGACAGCCTAATGAAAGAACTGAGAACTTAAAATACCGATAAGCAATGTGAAATCTAAGAGTTTTTTATGTGTCATGGCTTTAATGGAATATGTAAGTAAAATCTGCCATGTCTGGTGTTGCCATGAAGGATGCTCCTGTATAAAAGGCAGCAAAGTCTTCAGAGTTAGCACTCTGAATTACTTTACTTGAATACAAATGTTCAGGTACGAGAAATGTAATACTTACATGAAGTTGTTCCTTTTGTGGATCATGTCTTTTGCCAACAGAACATCATAGTATAATGGTACATTAACAAACGTCTTAGGAACATGCATCTTACTTTCATTACATAGGGTGAGAGGTCTGTATGCTGTGATAAAGGAAATATTGGTCCATCATCTAAGACCATCTGTACTTCACTTTTGAGAAATGCAGCAATGTCGTGCAACTGCTGCAGTATTAGACTGTGAAGAGAAAAGCAGACTCACAAATTAATTTTTAGAAATGTTGGAATAATGGTAATGGGCTCATTTATAGGTTCATAGGTTGGTACTAGGCTATCAGCCCTAGGGCCTATACAAGCCTAGCCATAACAATTCCCTGGCTATTTCTTCCCACATTATTTACTTCCCTGGACCCCTGCCTAGCAGGACGAGTGATGTGATCCCTGGGGTAAATTTCCTTTCTCCCATCCAATCATCAAGGTTCCTTTTGAAGAGGGCCAAAGAGGTGCTCTGCTTGACATGTATGGACAGTCTATTCCAGAGTCTGGGGAGTCTCTGGGTCAGGAACCTATCCCTCCAGCATGTTTTGTTTATTCTGATGACAAGGTTTAGATCCCTGGAGCGTGTGGCTCTGAGGGATTGGGATTTCTTTAAGTGTAGCATGTCCAACAGCTCTGAGTTTGACATGGCCTTGTATGTTAAGCAGAGATCGCCTCGGAGTAGACGATATGCGACAGAGTATAGCTGGAGTTTTTTTAAGCAGTCAGCATAGGGCATCTGCTTTAGGCCTGTGGTTCTTTTAGTGAGATATTTCTGCGGCCTTTCCA
This sequence comes from Protopterus annectens, assembly GCF_019279795.1. Taxonomy (NCBI): domain Eukaryota; kingdom Metazoa; phylum Chordata; order Ceratodontiformes; family Protopteridae; genus Protopterus; species Protopterus annectens. Next base: position 1,995,685,427 of record NC_056729.1, on the reverse strand, counting down.
GTTGTTGCATATGTCTTGAGAGGTACATACCAAATGGAACGTTGTATTCTATAATGGGTCTAATGAGGGATGAGTACAGTGGGACAATGACCTCCTTTTTTCTGGATGAAAAGCCCTTAGTGATGAGGTGTGCCACATGGAAGGATTTCCTGACTGTTGCGGCAATGTGGTTATTGAAGGTGAGACCATTGAACACCTGTGTCCCTAAGTCTCTTATCACACTTTCAGTGTTTAGTGTACTGCCACCTATGTGGCAATTCATGGGTACATGTTTTTTCCCAAAGGGGATAACTATACATTTCTTGGCATTGAGCTTGAGCCCATGGCTCTGGCACCAAGCATCTGTTTCTGTAAGGCCCTTTTGTACAGTATCAACATCATTTGGGGATTCAATAATGTCCCAGTTTGCAGTCATCTGCGAACTTTGTTAGCCAGAGTCCCTTAGTGTTGGCCTGTACTCCAGAGAAGTAGATGCCAAACAAAAGAGGTCCCAGGACTGAACCCTGAGGTACTCCACTTGTCACTTGTCTGGAGCTGGATTTGGAGTCAGCTACTTTTACAGTGTGGGTTCTGTCAGTAAGCCAGTTGGCAACCCATCGAGTGACATAGGGATTAATGCCCAGCTTAGTAAGTTTATCTATGATTCCAGAGTGGGGGATGGTGTCAAAGGCCTTGGCAAGGTCCAAATAGGCTATGTGGACTGGCTTACCAGCGTCCACAGCTCTGGAGACTGATTCGAAGAAGTCAATCAGGTTCAGGAGACAAGACCGGCCCTTCACGAACCCAAACTGGGTGGGGTCCAGTGTTTTAAGGTTGCCAATGTCTTTGTTTATAAGTTCCATGATAATATGTTCCATGGCCTTGCAGATCAGGCTCGTCAGACTGATAGGGTCATAGTTCCTGGGATCCAAGGTGGATCCCCCCTTGTGGAGCGGGATAACTGTAGCTGTGCGCCACTCAGTGGGCATGAAGCCTCAGGTGAGGGTATGATTAAACATGACACTTAGGAGAGGTGCCAGTTCATTTTGTTGTTCATGTAGTACACAGCCCGGGATGTCATCTGGTCCCATGGATGTTGTATTCTTAGCTTTGGAGAGTGCGTTTTTTATCTGTGTGGCTGTTATTACCGGTATTTGGCAATCTTCCGGTATTGAGATGGGCCATTTAGGGGGTGAGGGGGGGTGAACTTGGCACTGAATCGATCTGCCAGGATATTGGCAATATCCTTGGGATCAATATATTTAATGCCATTCTGTTGTAGCTCAGAGCAGATCTGAGAATTGCCATTTAGATTCTTGACATAGTTATAGAATGCCTTGTGGTTGTCTTTGGAATCTTTGGCAATTTTATTTTCGTAACTAGCTTTGGAGGATTTTATGAGGGAAAACAGCTTCTTACTGAGGCTGGTACGGGAGTTTTTTGCATCCTGGGATTTTCCTCTTCTGCAACAGTTTCTTCCTTTTGTTGTAAAGTTTGTTTATGGCAGGGGACCACCAGATTGGCTTCCTTTTTTTGGAGAAGAGCATCTTGGTTCTATTTGGGATGGCACGATTCATGCATGAGTGGATGTGCTTGTACAGTGCCTTAGTGTAGGACTCAGCAGTCGAACTTTCAGTTCCCGTCTGCATGGGTGTCACGAAGTTTGTAACTTCTGACTTGAGTAGCATGAAGTTGGCTTTGGAGAAGTTTTTTATGGAGGGGATTTTATTTCCTGGGGATTCAGGGAGCAATGCTGCAGAGGCCTTGCAATTAAATAAAAAAATTCATCAGATGAATGTTGATTAGTTATCACTTTGTGTTGTCTTTGTTTTTCAAGGTTTGGCATTTTGGCAGTAGAGAGTTTTGGCACATCAGTCTGTATGGATCTTTAGTGCATTTCCTGGCCAAGGTACTAATGGGTGTAATGTTACAATAAAATGATGTTATAGTCATCACAAAATCATAAACACTCACCAGCACTATGGCACAGGAGAAAAAAACCCTAACTGTGTCCCAGTTGTCTCATATTCACTTAGTAGCCCAGGTGCTGAAGTAACTTGTAAGAGAAGGAAGAGGACTGATGAAGCAAGACTTGCTCATTTCTGTTATGGGGATGGTGTGGCATTCTTGCCCAGGGTGCAACAATCATGCTAGAATCCTTCATTGATTGAAAGGAGAAGAATGGCCTTCTGACAGGTTACATCACTCAGAAAAGAATGTGACATGTTCTTTTTGAGACCTGTTGCATGCTAAACCCTTTGGTGTCTATGGACATGCATGTGATTAGTAAGATAGGGACATACCCCCTCCAAAAATACCTGAATGCTGCCCAGATGACAACTACATTATGACTTTCTGTCATCCTTTTAAAGAATAATTGGCCAGAGTCACAGTAATCAGTCAAAGAGTATATTTATTGAAAATAAAATCTAGTAGTACTTATGATTCCAAGCTTGTATTATTCAGATTTTAATACAAATGGGCTTAATTATACAGTGTCATTCTCTAATATTATGGGAATACAAATACAGCAGCATAATATCTAAGATACACTTTATGTAATTTCTAAAAGATCAGTTTTTAGCATATGCGGTTTACAGTAATTTCAAACTGAGTGGAGCATTTGAAGACAACATGCTGAATTCAGGTAACCAGAGAATGGGGGGTGTGCAAAAAAGTGGCACTGCAGGGTGGCTGTATGAAAGAACACTTCTAAGGTGTTTTAGTTCAATTTGCAAAATATATACAGTATCCAATGTGCAGCCATCCTTCCCTGCAGTGGTAAAGTCACTTGTTTCATGCAGAGATGAACTGCAGTTTCTTTTTGTCAAAGTTTGACTCTGTCAAGTATGGTGAGTTTCAGGTCTGATGTAATAGTTGTATGGCTTGCCTCAGTGGCCAAAGAAATTTGCAGATCTTAGGTAGTACTGATGTCAGTGAGGCACAATAGAACTTAACTGTCATATTACAAAAAGTACTCAAAGACACTACAGAAATCAGATGGTGACTAGAAAAACAGAAGGCCATGTTGCAACTGCACTTGGCTGCTGTATGAATGTAACTAAACAAAAAGACTCTTTAGAAAGCATGCCACATTAGCACGAAAAAGGTAACAAAAACAGAGGGGCAGGAGAACGAGTACCACCAGAAGGTATTGATTCTTTTAAATTTCTTAGCATATTATAAATGTGAGGTGGAAAGGGTGTAAAAGGAAAAATACAATCAGCCCTGGGCAAGTTAAGCATCTGATATACAAGCTGTTGAACTTTAAAATTAAGGAAGTGATATTAACTATACTGTAAGAAAATGGGGGAGGGGGCACACTTTGTGCAAGATTTCAGCACTTGGATATAAGGAATCAGTTCCTGCTCTGCAAGAATTAAAAAAAAACTGGACTTCTAAATGCTGTTAATCTTCCCTGCACATTTGTGAGTGCCACAAGGAATGTCTTTTGTTTACATTTTATTCTCTAGACAAGCTTAAGTACGTATTTACCATAATGAAAGTCCCTACAATAATCTGAAGAGGTCCCTCAAAAGAGGTTATGTAAGAGGAAGCATTTAGACTCCCCAGAGGAGTGCAGCACTTCGAATATGGACCTCAGTGATGCCAAAGGGACTCCACGGTCATCTCCTTGGAAATACTTAAGCAGAGAGGCAGCTGGAAGTCCACCAACCCTTCAGCGGAGGAGGCTGTGTACCTGAAGGCTTTTGGATCTCCCCCTTCCTCCACTTGGCTGTATCCGCCTTTCAACAAACTTATGGATTTAGTTTCTCGAAAGGCATGGGAGTCTCCAGATTCTGTGGAACTGGTTCCTCAGAGGTCAAATAAGTACATTACATCCCGTCTGACAAAGGTTTCCAAGCAAAGGGAGTCCCAGTAGATGCTATGACGGTGGCAGCAGCCACTAAGAAGGAACTTTCAGTGGTCTTCTTCTGTCCATCCACCAAACAAGGAGTCTCACACAGTGGACAGATATGGGAAGTGCATTTACTCCTCAGCAACATTTGCTCTCAGGTCACTGAATTATCTGACTCATTTCACAGGGGTACAGTGAGATCTCCTGAAAGAGCTAGGAGATACTCTCCAAGGTTCAGTAGCTGAAGGGGTGTCAAAAAAGGTTTCCTCTCAGCTCTCTGCCTTAAATTCTGTGGTCAACTCCTCCATGAGACCGATTTCTTATGTAGCAGATGGAGCGAGCAGAGCAGTAGGTTCAGGAATTTCATTAAGGAGACATTCCTGTATGTGCTTGTGTGACTTTGGGGAACCCTTTAAATCTTTGTGAATGCCCCGTTTGATGGCTCGTCCTTCTTCGGGCCTAAAGTCAAGGACACACTGACCAAGTGTGAACAGGAAAGAAAGACTCTCTCTGCCGTAGAAGTCCATTTTTCTCTAACTACCAGACCTTACCCCAAGGGTCAGAAAGGTAGCGGGAAAATGTGGTTTTGAAAATCCCAGAGAGCTTTCTAGGACACATGTGGTGAGTTTTCCCCAGGGGCAGAGGGGGAAACTGCTAATGGAAGACGCTGACCATACACCAGAGGGAGTCCGCAGAATCAGGGCAACCAGGAATCCTTCTTTGGTAAGCCCTTTCAGTGCTCCTGAATGGAGGCCTGTCTGTCTATCTCTGGAGGCAGTCAGGGGCCTCTTATCTTTGTACCTAAAAGCCTGGCTGACAATAACAAAAGACAAGTGGGTACAAAGCATCATATCTAGAGGTTACTCCATACCATTTTCCTCCCCTCTCCCAAACATAAAAAAGATCCCAGACATTCAACCCAGTCAAAGGGAACAGACAACTCTAGAAGTTGCTGGACAAAAGAGTCATCCAAACAGTCCCCGCAGACCAAATAGGATCCGGAACTTTATTGAGATTCCTTTTAGTTCCAAAAAAACAGGGGACTGAAGACCAATTCTGGATCTCAGCAAACTAAACAAATCTGTAAGAAGATCCAAGTTCCAGATGGTAACACTGCAGTCAGTACTCCTGTTCTTAGGACAAGACAATTGGATATGCTCGATAGATCTCCAGGATGTGTACTACCACATAAAAATGGACAGATGATCCAGGAGACACCTGCGCTTTCAGCTGAGAGTCAGTCATATTCAGTTTCGGGCTCTGCCCTTTGGCCTCACTACAGCCCCCAGTGTCTTCATCACGTGCATGCAGTAGTTGCGGCTCACTTGAGATGCCTAGGATTCTGAGTGTTTCCATACCTAGACAACTGGTTCCTAACTGCCACAACCGAGCATCTGCTAACAAAAGCGAGAGACTCCACTTTGCATCTCTGCTCCCAATTAGGGATCACAATAAACTACAAAAAAGTCTACCTTGCTGCCCTCTCAGAGTATCATTTTCATAGGAGCAGAACTAGATACAACAAAGATGATAGCCAAACTCCCTCCAGAAAAACTTCAAGTCCCCTTTTTCTGCCCCAATAGTTTCCAACCTAGAATTCTTGGCAAAACTATTCAGTGAAGGCACAGCCGCAGCTACTGTTCGAGTTCAGTTAGCATCCAATTTCCATTTAGATGAATCAGGCCTCAATATTATGTCACACAGGCTATGCAAAGCCTTCCTTAAAGGTACATTTTTATTAATATCACCTATTAGGGATCCTCCATTACCATGGGACTTAAATTTTGTCTTATCTCATTTAGTTTTTCCTCTGTTTGAGCCAGCATCATCCTGCGATCTCAAATTTTTGTCTTGGAAAACTATTCTTTTGAGAGGTATTATCTCTGCTAGAAGGGTGTCAGAACTGCAAACCTTGTCAGTGAAGCCCACTTACATGATTTTCCACAGAGCCAGAGTGTCCTTACAAACAAACCCCTCCTTTTTACCCAAAGTATGTAAAGACTCTAACCTAAACCAATCCATAGTGCTCCCAGTGTTTTTTCCTAACTATGAGAATAAAGCAGAATACATGCTGCACTAACTAGATGTACTGCTCCGAGGAACCAGAGGGAATTACCGGAACCAAGGGGGAAGGCTCCGAGGCTGATGTAGGAGTCAAGGTTATCTGAACTGATGGCCTGTGAGGCAAGTTCAGATCTGACAACTGTCCGATCCGACTCTCCTCCCCAGACCAGACTGGGATGGAACCGAGGAAGTTGGAGAGATGTTCGGATCCATCGATCTTGTGGTAGGTCTTGGTTCCGATGGTTCCACCAAAATCAGTTATGGACATCCCGGCTCTGAGGTCCAAGGTTGGCATGGAGGAGGAGTTGGTACTGAAGGGGGTGAGGGTTGGTCGGATCTGAAGCCTTCAGGGTTGGATCTGATAACAGTTTGGTGAACGCCGGTGTACTTAACAGTCTATGCACCACCCAATCCACATCATCATCAGACAGACTCCACTCTTTTTTAATTTATCCAAGTCTTTTGGGTTTCTAATACCATGACGGGAATGGAATGGACCCCATTTCTAAGTCAAAGTATGATTAAAGTTAATTTAAATTTGTATTGTTTCAATCTTTGATGTCAGCCAGTAGTGCTCTTCGTAGCACCTGCAATGTGCCCAGTAATGACTCCTTCTGCAGTTCGTATAGAGTTACATGTATTGGTAACATATCTAAATACGACTAAAAATTATTTTTTATAAGACCCATTGCTCCTACTACTATTGGAAATGTCTGCGTATCTTTCTTCCACATTGCTCTCATTTCTGCTTGCAGATCCTGATATTTTATGACTTTGTGTCTCTCTGTATGGAAGACAGTGTAGTCACTGGGTGTGGCAATTTCAATGATCAATGTTACTCTTGTCTTCTTTTCTTGGACCACTATATCCATTTTTTAGCATCTATCTTTTGAACTGTTGGTAATGGTTGATCCCATGTGATGTAGACTTCTTCATTTTCTATGATGCTTTATGGCTCATGTTTCCAGTGTTTTTCGGCCACTTCAGTACCATCATGTTTGCACAATCCCCAGTGCAACAGTCTCGCCACATTATTATGCCTTTCACTATACAGTCCTTCTGCCATTAGTATGTCGCAACCGGCAATGAGGAGTGCACTGTTTCCAATTCGGTTTTACAAATCCTACATTTGCATATTTCTCCCACATGTTCAATGGACTTTATAAACCGACGTGTATGCAGCCCACTATCTTGGGTCGCCAATATTAACCTTTCATCTCTTGGTTTGAATTTGCCTCTCCTTAACCATTTTTGTGTTCATTCCTGATCAACATGAGGTTCTTCCCGAAGTTTTCTATACTTGCAAATATATTTATGCTTTTTCCACATTCCTTGCCTTCTCATTTGATCCTACACCTTATAGTCTTTCTTTTGTTTTTTGACACATTCAATTGCTGCCTGATTTTTATCTACTTCTGGTTTGATTTCCATTCCTGCTTAACGCCAATAAGTTTATGCTACATTAAGCAGAGAGGTCATCTTAGATTTATCTCCTCATGTTTTAAAACCTTCACTACCTTTGGGTCTTGTGAGGTCAGCAGATATGTGTGGAGTCCCACGACTGCAGATCTATACATATAATCAGTTTCAAGAAGGCCCATCCCTCCTTCGGAATGGGGAATATATAATCTTGGTATGCAGTGATTTTTATAAATCATTTGGTGACCATGAAGCATCCTTCTTGTTTTCCTATCTAGTCTAACCCGTTTTGGGGCCAGTCAGTCACTCCAATACTGTAAGTTAGGACAGGAAAAGCAAACTGGTTTATAGCCTGGATTTTGTTCCTAGATGTCAGTGCTGTTTTCAGGATTAATTTAAGTCTTCTGAAGTATTCCTTACTAAGTTTTATTCACATTTGTTTATGTTTTATTGTTGATCCTTCATCAAGTCCCAAATATTTATACACTCCTTCTTGCTCAAGTTCTTTTATATCACATTCTTATCCTAAACTGATGTTTTCCTGGTGTTGCAGTTTTCCTGCTTTAAATGTTGCTTTTGTACATTTATCAAGACCAAATGACATTCTTATATCATCTGAAAAAGTTCTGACAACTTGCAATTGTGCTTTCAGTTCCTCATCTGATGAGCTATACAGTTTTATTGCCCTTTTGTTCTACTGCCATAATTGAGTTTTCTTCTAAATGACAATAAATTCAGTGGCATCAGTTCCAATGTATAGTTTATACGTCGTCAGAAGGCAAGTTATTGGTTGATAATTTCTAGGGTAGCTTGCAGGTTCACTGTTACATAGGAGCATTGTTTTTCCTACTGTTAGCCAGGTTGGTGTCTGTTCTGGGTGTGCATATAAATAGTTTTTACTCATGGCTAAATCTTCATGCAAAGGTGTTAATACTTTTAAAAGATATTAGGTATTGCATCTGGGCCTGGGGTTTTCCAGTCAGAGGCTTTTCTTAACTTTGTTTCAATCTCTCTAGCTGTTACTTCATCCCATTTCATATCCTGTACCTTTAAACTTCTTATTCTTTCTTTTACTTATTCTATCCATTTAGCACCTTTGTTATGTTTCACAGGATCTTCATAAGATACTTCTCCAAAATTTATCTATTTCTTCTTTTTTTGGCAGTCTTTCAATTCCTTTTACCTTATTTCCCAGTTCTCTATACAAACCTTTTTGGGTCATCAATAAATTGCTTATTTTGTACTTTTCCTTTATATTTATCTTCGTATCTTCTAAGTTTTTCCTCCTGTGCGGAAAGTTTTAGTTTATTTGTGACAGTGCATAATAGATCCTTGTCTATTTTAATATGGTGCATTGCTTTTATCACATCTATCTTTCTTAATATTTTGTTGATCTATTCCCTCTTCTATAGTCTTCTAACAGTGACACTTCTTGTCTTAATTGCTTTATAATTTTCTCTATTCAATATTTCCATGATGGTATTCGATTTCTCCCCTTCTTTCCCTCACTACCCTGTGTTCTTGTGGTAGAACTTTATCAGTTATTAATTTAGCTGCACAGTAATATATCCTGTTTACTTCTGTTATATCGCATTGATCTCTATGAACAGTCCTAATTACTGTGTTCATTTGCTTTATCAGACTTCTGAAGTTTTGAGTTTTATTAACCTTCTGCAGTCTAGTTCTTTCATTGATCTTGATATATCTGTCCATGTTTATTAAATCAAGCAATTCTTCTCTTAGCTCATTTTCTTCCAAACTGAGGGCACATCCCTTGTTTTCCAATTCCTGCGGGCATTCTATAGAAGGTTCTATAGCATCTTCTTGTGACACAGTCTCATCAATTTCATTCTGTGCCGTCTGTTACTCTATCATATGGGAACTCACTGGCCTATCACTCCTCAACATTGACTGCATCAGATTTTCCACAGTTTTCTGTTCCTTCCCTTGCTGTCTAGCTTCAAGTGAACGTTTACACTGGTTTCCTGTGGAAGGCTCCAAATTATCTTCATATGGCACCTGACCAATTACTTCCTGTTCCACTGGTTTGCCCTTAATTTGAATATCCATTACTCTATTCTGTTGTGGTGCTTTCTGAATTAGATTTTCTTCACTAAATCCTTCACTTTGCAGGTACTCCATAACTTTTAGTCATGTACTTACCATAACTTTAGATGTATGGGATCCATCTCGCCTACATTCTCTACAGATGGGTTCGGAGCCGATCCTCGGCTCCGACTCGGCGCTATACTATAGAACGCAGTCTCTTATTGGCTGAGTTACCTCATATCCCAGGATGCACCACCACTACCTCCCCAGATCTCGTTTGTTCGCACTCATATCCACAGAGACATACTATTGTCATAACATACTCAGGTCTTTCAAGAGAGGAAAGAAAACAGATTCGGACCGTCCGGTCTCTCCTGGTCTACAAGGCAGGGGGATGGAGGGTGGGTTATTAGGAATGTAGAGATGGATCCCATACATCTAAAGTTATGGTAAGTACATAACTAAAAGATGTAATGTGATCCTATCTCGCCTACATTCTCTACAGATGGGACAGCGTCCCTAGCACCTAATTCCTGGGTGGCTCATTGGAAAACACTCCTGAGTACTGTGGAACTGAAGGAAGCTCGACCCCTGGATGCCACATCTAATTTGTAGTGAGAAACAAAGGTGTGTGAAGATGTCCACGTGGCAGCCGCACAAATATCGCTAATAGAGAGCTTGGAATGAAAGGCTGCCGAAGTGGCCATAGCTCTAGTGGAATGAGCTTTTACGGGAGCTATGAGCTGCTTGTTTGAGATGAGATAAACGTGAGTGATGCAGTCCCTGATCCACTTGGCAATAGTGCTTTTAGTGATGGCTTTGCCTAATCTGTTATCTGAAAAGGACACAAACAGTTGATCTGATTTCCGAGCTTTGTGTGTCCTATCCAAATAGAAGCGCAATTGCCTGTGCACATCTAAGCAGTGAAAAGTGTATTCAGCTCTGTTGGAATATTTGGGAAAGAAGACCGGCAGCTCCATCGATTGCTGTAGACAGAAACTAGAACAAACCTTGGGTATAAAGGATGGGTTTGTCCTAAGAGATACTCTATCCTTGTGGAACACCAGGTAAGGTGGTTTAACACATAGAGCCTGAAGCTCTGAAACCCGTCTTGCTGAAGTAATAGCAACTAGAAGTGCAGTTTTCCAAGAAAGGAATATGAGGTCGCAGGTAGCTGCCGGCTCAAAGGGTGGCGAGGTTAAGGCACTTAATACCACGTTCAGATCCCACGGAGGTGCAGGTTGGGAAATGGGGGGTCGTAAAAGCCAAGCTCCTTTAATAAAGGCTTTACAAAGCTTGTCGCTCATTAATGGAGGTTGCACATTTTCATGAAAATTAGAAATAGCCGCCAATTGTACCTTAATGGTAGATACTGAGCAGCCTTGCTGGAACAGGGAGGCTAAAAATTTGAGTACTTCAGATACCGAGGCTGTCATTGGGTCTAATCCTCGGAGCTGGGCCCAAATAGCAAATCTCTTCCATTTACTGCTATATATTTTCTTCGTAGAAGTCTTGTGGGCTGAAGACAAAATGTGTATGACTTCTGGAGCCAAAGAGTGGGTCCTAATTATGGTTGGAAGAGGAGTAGCCAGGCTGTCAACTTCAACGAATGGAGGGACTGATGAAGTTGTCCTGACTGGTGAGTCAACAGGTCCGGAACTTGGTCCAGGAACCAAGGACCCTCCAATGCATATCTGTGAAGGAAGGGGAACCAGATTTGTCGAGGCCAGTATGGGGCGATTAAAATCATCTTGCTTTTCAAGCGAATCGCCTTCTGAATCACCTTGGGGAGAAGGGGAACCGGTGGAAAGGCGTAAAGCAGACCGGAGGGCCAATCGTGGACAAGAGCGTCCTTGGGAATCCCCCCCGAAAGTGGGGTTAGAGTGAAGAAGTGATGACACTTCGCATTGAGGGGGTTTGCAAAGAGATCGCAACAGGGGACTCCCCATCTCGTGAAAATCTGTGTTGTCACTCTGTTGTTCAAGGACCACTCGTGAGGGGAGAGAATAGTTCTGCTCAGCCTGTCGGCTAACACGTTGGACTTCCCCGGAATGTGTGTTGCCATTAGAAAACGCTTGGTAGCAATCGCCCAATCCCATACTCTCATGTCCTCTCTGCAAAGGGGATAGGACCTGGTTCCTCCTTGTTTGTTTAGGTACCAGACTACCGACATGCTGTCAGATTGAATGGCAATTGTACCCTGGGGGAGGTGATTGTGCAGTGCTTACAACGCTAAGAGCACCGCCCTCATCTCCAGGATATTGATATGAAGAAGACTCTCGTCGGGGTGCCACGTGCCTTGGACCGACCTGTCCAGATAATGACCCCCCCACCCTGTCTGGGAGGCGTCCGTAGTCAGCGTGGCAGAGGGGAGTGGCGGGACGAAGGGTCGCCCTTGATTCAGGTTGGGGGTTATAAGCCACCAACGGAGATCCTGTTTGCACGTGTCCGTGATCAGAATGTGGTGACTGAGGGGAAGGTCCTGATAAGACCACTGGACTGAGAGGAGCCACTGAAGTATCCTCATGTGCAACCTTGCCAAGGGGACCAGAAGAATGGTGGCTGCCATGGAGCCCAACAGTTGCAGGACCATTCTTGCTGGAGCTCGACGCCTGAGGAGCAGAGTTCGGACTTGGGACTGAAGCGTTATGATCCTTTCTGCAGGAAGATAGACTCGCATCTGCCTTGAATCTATTTCTGCACCGATGAACAGAATACGCTGAGATGGTTGCAATACAGACTTTGACCAATTGAAGGTGATTCCTAAGGAATTGCCCAGTGCTATCGTGGCTGCCAAATTTTGCAAGAGTAGATGCCTGGAGGCGGCAGTTAGGAGCCAGTCGTCTAGGTATGGAAACACCTGGAATCCTAGACTTCTCAAGTGAGCAGTCGCGACTGCCAAACATTTGGTAAACACCCTGGGGGCTGTGGTGAGACCAAAGGGCAGCCGGAATTGAAAATGACTGTCTCCCAGGCTGAAGCGTAAGTGTCTCCTCGACGCCTGATCCATCAGAATGTGATAGTAGGCGTCTTTGAGGTCTATGGAGCACATCCAGACTCCTTTCTCCAACAGTGGGAGAATGGATTGTAAAGTGACCATCCGGAATTTGGACTTTTTTACAAATCGGTTCAGTTTGCTGAGATCCAAAATGGGTCTCAAGTCCCCGGTCTTTTGGCACCAAAAGAATCTTGAGTAAGTCCCTGATCCGGCCTGGTCTGCGGGGACAGGTTGGATGACTCCTTTTTGAAGCAGCTTTGAAACTTCGTCGGTTGCATGATCCCGTTGACTGGGTGGTGGGTCCGGGATTCTTTGGACTGATGGGGGTGGTTGAAGAAAGGGGATGGAGTAACCTCCGGCAATGATTCGAAGCACCCACTGGTCCTGAGTAATGTTTTCCCAGGCCTTTAGGTGCTTCGAGAAACGACCCCCGACTGGCTCCGGAGCTGCACAGTCGGGCACTCCTTCAGGGATGCTGGAAGGAGGAGGAGCCATGAAAGGACTCGCGGTCTCCAGTGTTGCGGGGGCCTCCGCCGCCTCTGGGACGGCGTCTCCCTGAAAAATTTCCCCCTCCTCTGCCTCTAGAAGGGGGATCGCTCTGCTGCGCAGTAAGGCTTCTGAGACTTACGGAACCACATCTTCCCTCCCCTCCTGGCCTTGGGATAAGGCCTGACAGGAGTGGAAAAACGGGCCCCCACGGCAGCCAAGGTCTTACCCTCCTGCTCGCAGCGAGTCAACGTGTCCTTTACCTTGGGACCAAACAAAGAGGACCCATCAAAGGGGGCGTCAGCAAAGGAAGACTTAAAGGCCTCCGCAAAATGACACAGGCATAACCAGGCTTGTCTCCGAAGAGCAACACCTGTTCCCGCCGCTCTACTCGCCCCTTCGGCCGCATAGGAAATGAGCCTCATGGACGAATTAGATAAAGAGGAAATGGTAGCCAACTGAGAATTAACTGTCTGCGTTAATTGATCAGGTAAGTTACCCGAGAGGGCATCCGACAGCTCCTTGATCAGATCCCTCTGTAGTCTGGTGAAGTGTGCCAACTAATTCAGAGACCTTAACGTAAAGGCCGCTGAAGTAAGGGTACGCTTGCCGTACCGATCCATGCTCCTAGACTCCTTATTAGGGGGATGGATGGACGTCGAAGCCTCTGCCACATCTTGTTGTGTGGCAGATGCCACCACCATAGCATCTACAGCCACACCCTTAGATAAGAACTCCTTGTCCGGGGGTGCTGAAAGAAACTTGTTGGGACGAGCTGGCACCGGTTCCACAGAATCCGGGTGTTCCCACGCCCTTCGAGAGATCAAATCCAGAAGCTCATCGAAGGGCGGAGACACCCAGGAGGCGGAGGGCTGAGCCCCGAAGGCCTTGAGGAACACCGACTCCTCAGCGGAAGGGGGTTTGGATTGCCAATCGCCTCGGTGTTTAAGGATTTCTAAGATGTCAGCAAAGGAGACATCTTCCGATGACGACTTTGGGGACCCCTCCGCATCATCGAGGTCGCTCTCTGACGTGAGGGACTCGTCAGGGGAGTCGACGTGCTTCCTCTTACACAGTCTCTTCCTGGGTGGTTCCTCCGAAGGAGAGTCGGAGGAACCTCCAGGAAGAAGGGAACCACCAATGGGGGTAACCTCAGGCCCAGGGGCTCCGCTGTCGCGAGACAGGGGGACTCCAGAAACGCCAGTCACCACATCCAAGGAAGGGGGTGGTGGTGGAAAGGTCGAAGTGGCCAAAGAGGATTTGGCTAAGGCACTTCTCATGGCATCGAAGGCAGGACCCCCAGAATCCTGGGAAGGTGCTATCCCCGAGGCCACAACAGCAACAGGAGCCCCCGCAGCCGACGCACCGAGAGAGAGGCTCGGAACCGAAAGGGTCGGATCCGAAGCCTCCCCCCCGGGGCCGACTGAGGAAGTTCGTGTACCGAACCCCGACCCAAGGGACGGAGTTGAAGTTAAAGTCGGAGCCGACTCGATAACTTCGACCGGGTCCACCAACACCGACTCCAACGGCGCCGAGGCTGTCGGAGGAGGAATGGTAGTAGAAGGATAGGGGATCGGCTCCAAAGCCAACTGGGCAGGAGTCGAGATCAATTTAGCAAAGACCGGTGACTGGAAGAGCTTCTGAAGCACCCTGTCTACGTCCGAATCGGACATCCTTGAAGAACGGGAGGAGACCGATCGGGTCCGAGTCGACTTCTCCGCCGGCTCCGAAAGAGTAGGGGACCGGCTCCGTAAAGGCTCGAGACGTATCGGCGCCGAGGGAGATTCCACTATTGCAATCTCCCTCGGAGCCGATGTGGACTTCGGCTCCGAAGAGGAAGTGTCTGAGCGGGCAATCCTCATCGGCTCCGAAGTCAGTGGAGCCGATGAAGGTGACCCACCTCTCGATGTCCGAGCTCTCGACTCCAAGGTCAGGGGAGTCGAGGCTGGAGGCATCGAGGCAGACCATTCCGCCCTCGGCTCTGAAGTCCGTGGAGCCGACAGAGAAGCCTGCCTAGACTTTTTGGCTGTCGGTTCCGACGGGCTGGTCGGAGCCGACGATTTTTTCTTCTTTGCAGAAGGGGAAGAAGAAGAGGACAAGGCTTCCTCAAACGAAGGGGCAATGAGCCCTTTTAAAATCAATTTGTTTTCCTCTCTTGGAGGACTCGAGAGGAAAAAGCGTGGCAAACGCTACAAGACTCCTGTAGGTGTTTAGGGCCTAGACAATAGACACACAGGGAATGATCATCTGTGATTGACATCTTATAGCTACACTTGACACATTTTTTGAAACCAGAGGGTCTATGTTCTTTAGCCATGGTTTCGACAATTAACAATACAGACTAACAAGAAAAAACACTGACAAAAAACTAGGCTCTAACTCAAACGCCTAAAGTAGGGCTAGGCCCCTCTAACTTAAACGGAACCTTCCTACTCGACAAACAAACACAATTTACCACAAAATATTATCTAAACACTAACGTACAACAACAATAGCTGTTAAAACAGCTTTTGGGTGAGTTTCAGAAAAAAATCTGACAGAAAAGATTTCAAACCAGAGGTACTTAGCTCAGCCAAGTCCGAGACCACGTCTATGCTGGAAAGCGGCAAACGAGATCTGGGGAGGTAGTGGTGGTGCATCCTGGGATATGAGGTAACTCAGCCAATAAGAGACTGCGTTCTATAGTATAGCGCCGAGTCGGAGCCGAGGATCGGCTCCGAACCCATCTGTAGAGAATGTAGGCGAGATAGGATCACATTACATCCTCAGTTTCTATTTCTTTAACTTCTCCATAACTAATCTCCTTTTCTACTTTTCCTCTTTGTCTTCTTATTTTTTGTATTGTAAAGTATTCCATGTCTGAATTCCTTTGCCCATATTTCTCTTCAAATATCTTTGGTACTCTTTTTGTATTGGTTAGTTTTGCTCTCTCCTTTGCATAAATATTGCACCATATTAAATCTGTTTTTCTTTCCCATGTCCATATTTCTTCTTCAGATGTTTCTTGATCTTCCTGTTTCTCCCTGCTTTGGGGACTCACTCCATCCTGCTGTGATATAACCTGGGTTAGACCTTTTACATCAAATCATTCACTTCGTATTCTACAACTTCAACTTCTATTTTTTTTTACTTCTACTTTACTGATCTTCTATTCTATGTTCCATCCTTGTGATATATTTTTTTATTGTGAAATTTTTTATATCCTGTATCCATATAATCTGTATTTCCCTTCGAATATCTTTGGGGCTGCCTTCTTTACATTGATTAATTTGGCTTTCTCCTTTGCATAAATATTGCACCATATCAAATCTCTCTTTCTTTCCCATGTCCATATTTCTTTTTTATACTTTTCAAATATCTCTTGGTTTTGTTGTTTATATTTTTGCACTTCCTCAGATGCTTCTTCTTCCAAACAGATCAAGGTTTCGTGCTCTATATACTGTTTCTCACAAATCTATTGTATTAGTGAACAGAAATTTTCATTTGAAGCTTCTGACAGTTTTTCTTGCAGAAGCATTTTTCTTTCCTCTAATTTCTCCCTTAATCATTTTGTATAGCTTGTGTCTGGAAATTCTGGGGTTTTTACATAATAGTAACAATACATAAGTTCTTTCTTATCCTCAATAGTCCACTTTATTGTCTTTATGGCTCTTCTTTGGCCTATCAGTTTTTGTGATTTTTGTGGACTACTACTTCCTTCTACAACAGCGGGGCCATCCTCCCCCTGGGCCTGGCCTGGCCCCAATGTTTCCCTATTTTGAGGACTCTACATTGTCATCTTTTCCAGTCCTGGCACCAGTACACCTACCAGGATTGGGCACTTTTTTATCCTGGGTCTTGTGCACCCAGCTATCTTTTTTAGTTTTTGACCTACTTCTGTCCATGATATATGCTATATAAATACAGTCTATATATCAGTGTCGCCTTGGTGAGATTTTGTGAAAACAGGGTCTACCTCGAGAAGATACTCACCAAGACTTGAGGATGAATTCAATTTCAGCACTACTACTCTCCTTTGCTTGCTGAGTTTTCATCTCTTTATTTGGACTCCAGGCTCCTGGAAGATCAAGTCGATGGGGCAGGAGATTTTGAAGACTGAATTAACTGAGACCTCAGTGTTGGAGATACCGGTTCCAGTTCAAGGGACTGCCTCCGTAATTGAAATTCCACTGGCACCGAGACTAATGGGGCTGAAGTGGAAGGTCTCTTGGAGCCGATCGCCTTCACCTCCGGAGAGGATACTTTAGGCACCTTTTTGGATGGCTCCGATGGAGGGCTAGAAGATGAAAACCTTTTTGACTCTGGAGAAGGTGATTCTGAAGTACTCGTACTTCCTTGAATCGCTTCAGGAAAGGAGGTTTTTAAAAGGCCTCTTAAAATCAGCTTATTTTTACACTCCAATAAAGCCCTGTGGCTGAAGGAATGGCAAATTGCACATGACTCTTGGAAATAATCAGCTCCAAAACAACAGACACAAACTGTATGCCTGTCTGTAAAGGACATTTTTGTCCACATTTTTCACACTTTTTAAACCCAGAGGGTTTTGGGTTTTTAGAATCCTTAGAAGACATAATAGTGCCGATCAGTAAAGAGAAGAAAAACAGCCAAAAATCAAACTATAGATATATGTGAATTTCTTTTTTAAAATAACAACAACAAAACTATAAACGACTAACCAGAAATAACTGTACCTAACTATAATAGAAGGGAGAGGATGGCGTAGCCCTCTAACCTAAATAGGTTATGCCCTGTGGAGTGAAAAAAGGGGAGTGAAGACCCTCTAACTTAAAAAGGTCTAGGTAGTTCTCTAATTCAAATGAACTACTGGTAAGAATCAGAAAAGGGAAAGCCCTCTAACTAAAACGGGGCTGTTTAAATTTAATTTCAAACCGGAATAGGGGAAGTAGGCCTTACGGAAAAAACAATGGCCAACACCAGTTAAATACAAAGGTAGTGAAATGACTGACAGTAAAACCACGTGGTTACTAAGAGAAAAAATACACTATAAGAGGAACAGTACAGATAAACACTATTTTTCCAAAAAACAATTGAAGAAATTGTACTTAACCAGAGCCAGTGGGAAGAGCACCCGATCTGTTTTAGTGGCAAACGAGATCTGGGGAACTCTCCTGGTGTATGATGGGATAGAGGTTTGCCACAAACTAGTGAAAGACCTCGAGCTGGTATATAAGGCCGAGTCAGAACCGAGGATCGGTTCTGCACCCAACCTTAGTATGAATGAAGGCGAGATAGGACAACAACAAATCGGTAGTTTGACCAAGAGCAAGGCTATTAGGAGTGGCCCACACAATGTCAACAAACAAATATGAAAGTACTCTCAAAACTAAAATAGCTCTACAAAGGTCAGCCACAATGAAAGGTTTAAATATATTTAGTAATAAATAATAAAAGGACAAGACAATCTTCTTCTTCTTTCGGCTTTTCCTGGTTAGGGGTCGCCACAGCGGATCACCTGTCTGCTCATGATTGGCAGTGGAGTTTTACGGTGTTGAGTTGCCAGCCTGCTTCCCAACCTTCCACAGAAGGCACACACATGCACGCACTCACACCTAGGGCCAATTTAGAGTGTCCAATCCACCTGCAGCATGTCTTTGAGATGTGGGAGGAAACCGGAGCACCCGGAGGAAACCCATGCGACCACAGGGAGGACATGCAGACTCCGCCCAGAAGGCACCCCAGCTGAGGATCGAACCGGAGAACCTCTTATTGTGAGGCGGCAATGCTAACCGCTGCACCACCATGGCCGCCCAAAAGGACAAGACAATACTAAACATATATTCACAGTGATATCAGAGTTCAAAACAACAGGAAATATTTAAAACAACATTGCAGGACAGTCTCAAATAAATAAAGAAAACATTTAAACTAAGCCTCATTATATTCCTAACTGTATCTAAGAGAATTACTATAACCGAAAAACGTACTAAGAGAGCAAGGCAGATGTTGTGAATGGATCTTCTAGTTGTTGTCACATTCAAGACAGAATGCAGAATGCTTTGTCTCACAAAGAGACTTCTCAAATTAATATCTCAGACATTACTGCTGGGATAGCTTGCAGAATGACATCCTCTCTGGTCATTTGACCTTCAGTTCTCAGGTGAAACCCCTACTGCTAGAAGCTGGCACCATTTAGCATCTACCTGTAAAAATATACAGACAAAGGCTTCTGCTCAGATCTTTGGCAGATGCTGGAAGTCATAAAACAATTATATTCCCCCTCATTTCAAGACTAGTAATTAGTTCACCCTAAAGACAATATAGAAAATTCCCTAGTACAGACACTGTGTCTCTTGCTGCTTTGAAAACTGAAAGATACTACCTTTTATAGCCTAGCCATAAAGTAATTTCATTTCAGTTATTTTTTTTTGAGGTTTGCTACACTGAAGTTAACCTCCTGTATTCCAGTTTCTACTGTTAAACTGTATACATTTAAACAGTTACAATAGTGCATCTACATTTCTGTTCTCTTCCAGTAGGGTGCACTTTGGTTACATTTCAAACAGCATTTTGCAAATATCCTTTCAACACATATGTCTGTACAAGCAGTTTGATATACACATGACATACTGTTCTAATACAGTTGTAACATAAGCATCTTATATAAATCATTTCAATATTCACCAATGACATAATTATTTACAAAATTCCAGCTAGCTGTGCTGGCAGTATCTCCTTTCATCTCACACACCATCTCCATCACAGTTGACCTTTACACTGTTTTCATTTCCCATTCTCAAAATATTTTTCTGTGACAAGTCAAATTTTATAATTTATGTTATAATCAGTACATCTTAAGTATGCTCTTTAACATTGTGTTAAACATTTTCAATTTCAGTTTTTCAGACTCCTTTCTTGCCCTCGTTTTACAAGTACTTTTACAGACTTATTTTATTCAAACTCCACATATATTTCCAGACTTCAAACAATCTATTTGGAGCACTACTACAAGAATCATTGGCTCCTCCTACCTTAGAACATCATCAATAATCTATCTCACTTAAGGGGATCCTCAGACAGAGCAATGGATCTATGTTAGAATGCTAAACTGCAAAGCATTCTCCCCTAAGGGACTGAGAAACCTCAGTATTCTCCCCCTGAAAACACTGGGTCATACTGGAAATAGTCTCAGGAAAAAAAAAGAATCCCTCACAACACGATTCAGAAACTGTACCTTCCTCAGAATCTGCGTCAGAAACCTGAGGAGAAAAAAATGCATGTGTCCCTTCACATTCTCCTTAAGATTCCACTCATGAACCTCTTCAGGGAAAAGAGAAATCCCTTCAATTTATTTCTTTACTGCTTTTGTTTACCAGGAAAGCCTGACTGGGCACAAGCCCCATTTTCAGCAGATGTCCTAGGAAAAATGCGCTATTCTACAGAATGAATAGATAGCAGTTACACAATATTTACATAATAAATGTACATACATACATAAAGTAGTAGTAGTATGACAGTTAAATAATAAATGTACATGTGTAGAATAGTAAATGAACATACACAGAATTGTAATGATGTGACAGTTAATAAAAGCATGACAGTTAAATGAAGAGTACAGTAAAACATTAGCTGACATCAAGCCTATAAGAGTTTATCTACTTTCAAATGAAATTAGCAGAAAATGGATACCGAGTAGGAGACAGTGGAGAAATTATAGGATGAAGAATGTGAAGGAGCAGTGAGGAGTTCCAAGTAAAAGGTTTTCTTTTCAAGTCAATAGCTTTCACAAGACCTTGAGCCAAGCCCAATAAATTACCCCTGTATGGAGAAACTGACACCGGAGAAGCTAAATGTTTAGTTTAGCTTTTTAATAGGAAAGTTTGCATACACAGACTTAATATTGCCAGCAACAGTTTTCCCAGGGATGAGTACAACATTCTGGCTAAGCAGGGACACATTCCCTGCTCCTCCTGCCATATCCAACAAGAGTGGCTATTCATTGCCCACTGAGTGGATCCCAAGAATCACAGAGGATATGGCTAATTACTGGTCCAAGGTGGATGCATGGACAACACCAAAGGCATCTGAAGAAAAAGAGAAGTGGTCTGAGTAGCCAACTTTGGCCACAGCAGATGCAGCCACCTGTTGCTGTGGCAAATTGCCAGCCTGTTCTGATGGCAAATATTACTTAGTTAGCTTTTTAGTTTTGTGGCTGGAAGAAGGTCCAACTGAGAGCAGATGGTTCCATGGTCAAGCTGAAAAAGGTGACTGTTTTCTGTGGAAGCCTAGCAGCAATAGTCAAGTAAGACAAGTAAGTAGCAAAAAAGTAACATTTTCCGATAAAAACACAGTAAAAAATACTTCAAACATTTTCACTTGCCCAAAAAGTGTAATAAACATAGTTTATCCACAGAAAAAGTAGTTTTAAATGTTTTACCACAAAAGTAATAAAATGCAGCCCCATTTAAAAACACATAAAAGTCTCAAGACAGTCAAGGTATATATTTTCCCAGTGTAAAAGTAGTTGCCTTTCACGAAAGTTAATTACAACAATTTAGAAGTAAGATGGAAGTTTTTTTTCCCCAAAAGGAACTTTTATGCTTACCACTGGATCAGTGTTAGATTACCTAAAATTGTCATAATCCCATACAAGAGCACTCTTCTCAGCAGCAGGAAAGCTCTGATGGGCTTGGCTCCCAAACCTGTTTTTTTTCGTCAGTTCAGCATGAACTGACCAATGGTTTGGATGCATGGAAGGTGCCTTGAAGCTGGTTGGCTATTATATCATAAGAAGGATATAACCCATGTAGTTTAGAATATGTGGTAGTGATTAATATGAGGATCAGTGGTACGACACTGATGTGCCACAAAACTGAAAATAAACATTTTTTTTTCTGGGAGGCAAGCCCTCCTGCACCCCTACACCCATTGTTACTTATATGTTAACTCCAAAATCAAACTGCAGCTGAGAATGGGAAAACCCCCAAAACCCAGCTGTACTGTGAGCTTGCATACTCACTTGTACTATGTGTAATATTTTTACTTTCAGTTTTTGGCACTTTAATATTGTGCCATTTCACTCATTTGGGATTGAAGTTAGAAATGCTGTTTTGGCAAGTCGACATTCTATCACAGATCTATGATGCAATATATTTCCTACTACTATACCTTGAGTTATATGTGTTTGACACATTCCCCCATTAACTGGTTTTCTCCCACAAAACACAGATAAACAAAACCATATAAATTATTTCACTGTTTACATTTTAGTGCATCAGTAGTCCCACTTTCTCTATAGTTCTGTTTTCCTTCCGTCTTTCAGTTTGCCTCTATAAAACTGACCCGCCACTGCCAATGAGGGATAAAGCTGGCTTTCTCTTTTATGGTCTTGCATGTGATTAATTTTTCTCTTTTTATTCTCTCTACCAAATTTATAACTCCCTCAATTCTTGGGCTAATCTCACTTTTCCATCTTTTAGTTATGGCCTTTTGGGCCATCAGCATAATTATCCTGATGAATAATTTTCCTCTTCCGTCATCTCTTCACTCAGAGTACTACCTAAGAGCATGTCTTCTTTGTTGAACACCTGGTTTTGTCCAGTTAGGGTAGATTTTTAAAATCTTCAGTTCTTCTTTAAATTGCCTTAATCCATCATACTCCCAAATCATATGTTGCCAGTCCCCTGCAAGTGCCCTATTGCACCTCCAACAGTCCACACATGACTAGAAACTATTTTTCCCAGTTTTGCTGGCATTTAAAAATACTTGTGGAAGTATTTCCACACAAATATGCAAAATCTTCTAACTTTTATTACTGCTCTTGATGTTAAACATATGCCTGACTAGTTCTCTATCAAAATTTCCTTACTCAAAATTCTTTCCCCATGAGAACATTTTCCTCCCCTTTCATTTCTAATAAATGTTTATATAATCCAGATAGCACAATTTTTGCATGCCTCATCCTGCTCTTACCTCTAATACTGACTTTATAGGTTCAAAGGTTCATAGGTGATTACTAGGCTAACAGTCCTAGGAGGCCTTTTTAAGCCTAGCCATATTTTCCCATTTGTGAGTGAACATATACATTATCCATAAGAAAATAGTTTGGGCTGGCCATTTTCCCATTCATACATGACAGGATACATCACCCAGTGGCATACAGTTATGCTGAGGAGGCATAGCATTAACAAGCTGCCTCTGTCCAGTAGGGGCATAGGTGCAAGTCCAGGGCTAAATTTACAGTTTTACATCCAATGGTCAGTGTAGGACTCTGCTTCAAATGGATCGGAAACCCATTTGATCAGGCATTCCTAATACTGCTAAACTTGCAGAGATGAATCAAGTCCATCAGTACAGGATCAGATGCTGCCTTGTATGCCATGCATAGATCACCTCTCAGCAGTCTGTAGGGACTGAGTACAGGGATAAGGCTTTGAGATGGTGACAGTATGGAGCCCTTAGGGGTCTTTTTGTGGAGATAGCGTCCCCTATCTTGACTTCCTGTGTCCTATCCATGATCCAGACAGCTATCCAGCAGGTGACATAGAGGTTTGCTCCTAGTTCCATGAGTTCGTTTACAATACCTGAGTGGGGAATAGTGTTGAATTCCTTGGTCATGTCAAGACAGGCCTGTTTTGCCCTCATCCATGGCTTTGGTGACTCTCTTGAAAAAGTCCATCATGGTGAGCAGGCACAACCTGCCCTTGAAGAATTTAATCTGTGTTGGATCCAGTGTCTGAAGATTAGATGGCCTGCCTTTGTGCAAAGGAACAACTATTGCAGTCCACCACTCATTGGAGACAAACCCAGTTTGAAGACTAAGGCTGAACAGTATTCTAGATGGCTGGAAATGTCATGTTTCATGCCTTCTACAATGCATTCTGGGATATTATCAGTTTTCACTGATGCAGTAATTTATGCCTGGGAGACCTCATTCAGAACTTGTTATCTAGTGATAGCCAGGAGCATTTTGGTTGAGAGGTGACTGGTGGGGAAACAAGGTAAAGTTGTAGCTAAATGTATGAGCTAGTAGATTAGCTATATACACAGGTTCCATACATGTGGTTCCTTTTACAATTAGTTCAGCACACTTTTGTGCGGAGTCTGCATGCCCTCCCTGCGTTCATGTGGGTTTCCTCTGGGTGCTCCGGTTTCCTCAAACGTTACAAAGACATGCGTCTGGAGTGTTTCTCCTCGGGCCTCCGCTGAAAATTGGCTCGTTCTAAGTCTGACTTTCCCAGTTAACAAATGTAAAATAAAAAATAAAAAAATAAATCTTTGAGGTTGTGGGAAGGGGTTTAGAAGGCCTTATGTTTATCTTTTCCCTACAAGACTATCTTCCCCTTAAACTTGACTTTAGTGGACTTAATAAAACTTCTGAGTTGTTTATTTATTTTGATGAAGAGTTTCTTATCTTGCTGGTATTTACTTTTCCAGGATTTGGTCTTAGTTTTCTTCCTTTTGTTGTACAGTTTGTTTATACTAGAATTCCACCAGTGTGACTTGTTTTTTGAGGTGGTCTGTGTTTATTTTGTGTGGGTACCACTGCCTCATTGCAGCTGTTTACATGTTGGTATAGGGTTTCAGTAAACATTTCTACATAGGGAGTGAATTTCATACAGTTTTTTTTTGGTGGGGGGGGGGCAGAAATTTGCCAGGGTATCACTCAATAGTAAGAGGTTAGCTTTGGAATAATTTCTAGACATTTGAGGATTAGATAAGGTTGTAGTTTTTAGTTTAAATTCAAAGAAGACTGCTTTATGATATGAACTGACAGGTGAGGACATTACAAATAGGTGGGTACAAAGGTCAGGCCAAGGATGTTGTCATCCTGATGAGTGTATGGTCCAGTTGGTCCAGAGCATTTTGATAAAGACCAGGAGTACTGGGAGGTGTGTATATTTCTCAGTCTACAGTGGGTAGTTAAAATCATCCAGGACTATAATGTTATGTTGGATAGTGATTGACTCTAATAGGTTTAGGTGTTGTGTGGGCATTCTGGGTCACAGAGGGGGGATGTATGGCTTGCAATGATATAGTATGGGACTTAGTTTATGGTGAGTTGAATGTGAGGAAGCTTAGTTGAGTCAAACTGCTTGACCATCTGACTGTTTTTTATGAAAACAAAGACAACTCCTCTATTTGTCACTTTCTGTGAAGGAGCTGGTCTAAAAGTGTGAAACGCGTTATAGCCTTGCACTGTCAGAGTGTTCTCTGTGGCTTTAAACCATTTCTCCATAACTACACATACAGCTACACTTCATAAGAAGAGAAAAGCTTGCAGAGAGTGGAGTTTTCTGTTATGACTGTTTCACTGAGCAGTAATACCTTCAGGTTTTCTTAGGTAGGTTTTGCTATGTTGGAAGAATTATAAAGTTGGCATTGCCTACAATAGGCACTATGGTGGTGGACAAAGTTTTAGCCAATATTTGGAAGCCCAGGGGTGCAGGTGCAGACCATCCTTGTTGAAGCAGAGTGTCTGTAAGCTTTGTCCTCCCATGCTGAGAAATATTGTGCCCACTTTAAATGACATCAAAAAATGACATCAATTGTTAAAGTGAATCATCTTCTATTCATATTGCGGTCTCATCCTTGGAGAAGGGAGAATGCTGCCCAGTGCTAGGTTCATATTCCCCTGGGATGCAGAGTCCAAGAGATCCATCACATCTCTCTCTTCATAAAGTTCAGGGAGGTGCGTCTCAAGTCATTTACACATGTACAATGACCAAGTCACATTTGTACTTGTGGTTCAATGACCTGAATGCGTGTGTGATCTCGTGGATGCTAGCCCTTGATAGGCAGCTGACTGTGACGCTCTACTTGCTCAACATGGTGAATGGAACATCTGTGCCTCTTACAATGGAATATCCTATGACTAAGACATTTGCTTATGTAGAGGTTTGCCTTGTGGGCTTATGATTTGAGACACCTTGTGTTGAAGCTGTATGTGCTTTTGCAGATGCTATTTTGGCAGAATATTTATGAGGTAGCTGAGAAGTCCCCATTGCTAAAGTTATGTCTTGGAGGTCTTTGTGGCTTAGGCAGATTGCTTTTTTAGAGCCACAGCATACATCAGTCTACATGCTATGTCACCATTGAAGGTGGTAGGTAGAATGTGGTGGTATGTGTTTCTGATGACCTGTTTGGCAATTGTGTGTGAGTCTTGTCTCCAGTGACAATGTATAATTACCTCTCTCACTGAATGTATCCCACTAAGAATTAAGTGGTTGTCAGAACATGAGAAAATTGTCTAAATTGTCTCAGGATGTCCATTATCGCCAAGCTTTTTGCAGAGAGAGAAGGAAAGTGCATATTCATTATTCCAGTTCTTCACACATAGGAAAATGTCCTTATGTGTGCAAGCAAGGTGCTTGTCAGACAACATAGAACTCAGGAATTATCTGGCATTTTTTACTGTGAATTTTGGATTTTAAGTGCCTAATACTATACAGGCCACTGCTAACTGCAAACTTGATGACTTTATACAAACACAAAAAATGAGTAAACAAGCAAAATGGCCCACTCCTCCATCACAAAAAAAAAAAAAAAAAAAAAAAAACTTTCAACAGCAATTTTCATGCTCAGAAGAGACCAAGTTGCTCTCTACTGCAACCAGAGTCTAGACTTGACATTGTTTATTGTAAAATCATGATAGATGAGCCAGAAATGCAGGAACCACAATAAACAAGAAAATAAATACTAGCAATCACTTATATTTAGATACCGTAAAAGTTCAGAAAAACAACAAATGCTGCAGAAATATAAAACATACCAGCAGCACTCGTAAAAACAGAATATTTCTTGCTTATTTTTCCCCATCTCTATTGAATAATTTCTTGTCACCCAAAGCTGTAAATATAAGCCATTCTAAAGAAAAAGAAGTTATGTACCTACCATAACGTTCCATGTTAGTTGTCTTCATCTCGCCTTCTTTCTTGCTGGTTGGGATCGGAGCCGATCTTCGGCTCCGACTCGGCCATCTTCTATACCTCGAGAGCTGTTTACTGGCTCAAGGCTACCCCTTATCCCATGATGCCTAGCGCTAGCTACCCAGATCTCGTTTGTAATAGCTAACCCCAGACATAGCCAGAGAATCAACCTATCCAAACAAACAGGTTGAGCATAGCTGTCATACTCTCTCAGTCAGTAGAGGAAACAAACCAGAGAACACTCAGCCAGTGAAACCAAAACTCCTCTCGATCCAATAGGACAGGGGGACGGAGGGTGTGACGCAAAAAAGAAGGCGAGATGAAGACAACTAACATGGAATGTTATGGTAGGTACATAACTTCTTTATGTTAAGCTGTCTTTCTCGCCTTCGTTCTTGCTGGTTGGGGCAGCGTCCCTAGCACCTACAATCCTGGGTGGCTCATTGGACCAGACTCTTCAGAACAGTGGAACCAAAGTCAGCTCTGCTCCTGGAGAGCATATCTAGCTTGTAATGAGAAATAAAGGTATGAAGATTTGCCCACGTAGCAGCTGCACAGACAGAATCCATGGGCAACCTAGATTGGAAGGCTACAGAGGTAGCCAAAGCCCTAGTAGAATGACCTTTTGGTTTGACAGGCAATTCTTTGTTTCTCAATTGATAAATGAAAGTAATAATGTGAAACAACCACCTGGATAAGGTCACTTTAGAAACTGGGAGACCTTGTTTGCCTAGAGCGTAGGAAAGGAATAGTTGGTCTGACTTCCTTATATCCTTAGTCCTATGCAAGTAAAAATGCAATTGTCTATGAACGTCCAATTAGTGTAATTTGTATTCTGCCTTGTTGGTGTGGTTAGGGAAAAACACAGGAAGGTCTATAGATTGGTTTAAATTGTTTTCTGAACAGACTTTTGGAAGGAACAAGGGTTTAGTCCTCAGAGCAACCCTGTCCTTATGAAAAACCAAGTATGGAGGACGAACACATAGTGCCTGAAGTTCAGAGACGCGTCTGGCTGAAGTAATAGCTACCAGAAAAAGTGTTTTCCAAGATAGAAACTTAATGGAGCAGGATGCTGCAGGTTCAAAGGGGGGCATAATTAAGGAGGTTAGTACCAAATTAAGGTCCCAAGGAGGAGGGGGATCTCTCACTGGAGGTCTAAGGAGAGTAGTCCCTCTTAAAAAGGCTTTACAGAGCTTATGAGACATAATGTTTGAATTAGATAACCCAACATGAAAGTTAGAAATGGCCGCCAATTGAACCCTGATTGTAGCAGAAGCAGACCCAGAATGAAAAAGTTGTGCTAGGAACTCCAAAATTTTGTGGACTGGGGCTGAAAAAGGATCTACGTTCCTAGCCTCTGCCCAACAAGAAAAACATTTCCATTTGCTAGCATAAGTCTTTCTGGTTGTGGACTTGTGAGAGGAGACAATAATCTCACGCACGGCCGGGGAAATGCTGGGAAGTCTGGCTAAGGTTGGAAGTGGAGCAACCAAGCTGTGAGCTGGAGTGTTTGGAGGGATTGATGCAGCCCGTCTGATTGATGAATCAGTAGGTCTGGAATCGGATCCAGAGTCCAGGGCTGATCGAGAAGGTAATGGTGCAGGAACAGAAACCATATCTGTCGAAGCCAGTAGGGGGCAATGAGGATCATTTTGCAACTCAACGATATTACTTTCTGTATGAGTTTCGGTATCAGGGGAAACGGAGGGAAGGCATAAAGAAGTCCCTGAGGCCAATCATAGACTAGAGTGTCTCTGGGTGTATGACCTGGAAGCGGAAGAAGGTAGAAGTAGTTGCTGCATTTGCTGTTGAAGGGGGTGCCAAAAAGATCGCAGCAAGGCTGTCCCCATTTGCGCAAGATCAGATCTGCAACTACCTGATTCAGAGACCACTCGTGAGGCATGAGAATAGCTCTGCTGAGTCTGTCCACTATGACATTGGACCTCCCAGGGATGTGCATCGCAATCAGAAATCGTTGGGAAGAAATCGCCCACTGCCAGAGTCTGAGTGCTTCTCGACATAGGGGGTAGGACTTGGTTCTGCCCTGCTTGTTGATGTACGAGACCACTGACATGTTGTCCGTTTGAAATGCAATGGTCCCAGAAGGGAGGGAGTCTTGAAGAGCTTGCAACGCTAGGAGCACGGCTCTCATTTCTAGGATGTTTATATGCAGGTGGTACTCGTGAGGCTGCCAAGTGCCTTGGATTGTCCTGCCCTGATAATGCCCCCCCCCACCCTATCAGGGAGGTGTCCGTGGTCACCGTAGCAACCAGAGGGGGCTAAATGAAGGGTCTGCCCTGTGGCACTAGTGGAGAGACTATCCACCAGGAAAGGTGCCTTTTGCATGCTTCTGTAATCATGATCATGTGAGACATGGGTAGCTGTTGGAAAGACCTCTGTGTGAACAGAAGCCACTGAAGGATCCTCATGTGAAAGCGGGTCAGTGGGATTAGAAGAATTGCCGCTGCCATGGAACCCAGAATTTGAAGGACGAATCTGACTTGGATCCTTTTGCTCTGCATTAGAATTTGTACTTGCTGGCGAATTGTAGACACCCTTTCTGTCGGTAGCCTTGCGGACATGTTCTTTGTGTCTAAGTC
Organism: Protopterus annectens; assembly: GCF_019279795.1. Classification (NCBI taxonomy): domain Eukaryota; kingdom Metazoa; phylum Chordata; order Ceratodontiformes; family Protopteridae; genus Protopterus; species Protopterus annectens. Next base: position 1,995,656,087 of record NC_056729.1, on the reverse strand, counting down.
TGCTCCTATATAGGTGATAGACTGACAGGGCAACAAGGCAGATTTTTCGAAGTTTATTGTAATGCCTAGCTGGGAGCAGATTGTGATAGTGTAGTCCCTGGCTTGCAGAAGTTGATGCCTGGTAGTAGCAGTGAGGAGCCAGTCATCTAGATATGGAAACACCTGGAATCCTCAACATCTCAGGTGAGCCGTGACCACTACAATACATTTGGTGAACACCCTGGGGGCTGTGGTGAGACCAAAGGGCAGAGCTCTGAATTGGTAATGACTGGCTCCCAGCTGGAAGCGAAGGAATCTCCCGGAGCGCCTGTCCATTTTGATGTGGTAGTACGCATCTTGAAGATCTATGGAGCACATCCAATTGTCCTGACCCAGAAAGGGTAGAATGGACTGTAGCGTGACCATCCAAAACTTTGTTCTTTGAACAGACTTGTTTAGTCTGCTGAGATCCAGAATTGGTCTCCAGTCCCCTGTCTTTTTTGGTACCAAAAAGAACTTTGAGTAAGTTCCGGATCCCTGTTGGTCTGCCAGGATTTCCTGGATGACTCTTTTTTCTAGCAGTCTTGAAACTTCTATGACTGCTTGGTCCCTCAGATTGGGTGGAACATCTGGAAGGGATTTGCTCGACGGTAAGGGGGGTTGAGAGAAGGGAATTTTGTAACCTCCGGATATAATTGACTGTACCATTTGTCTTGCGTTAAATTTTGCCAGGCTTTTGGGTACAGTGAAAGTCTTTCCCCGACTGCCTCCAGAGGCGGGCAGCTGAGCAACCCTTCAGGGATGCTGAAAGGGCTTCTCAGAGAAGGATTCTCTGTTGCCCTGATTCTGTGGACCCTCTCTGCCACGAGGGCAGCGTCTATTGTTGATATTTCCCCCTCTGTCCCTGGAGAAAAAAATCGCTACGTGTGTCAGGCGAGGCTCCCTGGGATTTTCTGAACCACATTTTACCACTCTTCTGACCCTTGGGGTATGGTCTGGAAGGAGTGGAAAAATGGACTCCCACAGCAGAGAAAGTCTTGCCTTCTTGCTCACACCTAGTCAAAGTGTCTTTCACCTGTGGTCCAAAAAGAAAGGAACCATCAAAGGGGGTGTTGGTGAATGATGCTCTAAAGGGTTCCACAAAGTTACACAGCCACATCCATGCATGTCTCCTAAGGGCCACACCCATACCTGCGGCTCTACTCGCACCATCGGCTGCATAAGAAATGAGCCTCATGGAGGAGTTGACTACAGAATTAAGGGTCACCAGCTGGGAAGCCACTTTAGCTTGAGCCCCCTCAGCTGATGGATCTTGAAGGGTATCTCCAAGCTCTTTAAGGAGATTCCTCTGAAGCCGGGTAAAACAGCATAAGTAGTTCAGTGACCTCATAGAAAAGGTCGCTGAAGCAAACATTTGTTTCCCGTATCTGTCCATGGTCCTAGACTCCTTGTTAGGAGGATGGACAGATGAAGAGGTTTCCACTAACTCTTTTTTGGTGGCTGCTGCTACCACCATGACATCAACAGGAACACCTTTGTTAAGGAACTGCTTATCGTGGGGTGCCGTGATGAACTTGCCAGGTCTCCTCGGAGTTGGTTCCACTGTATCCGGGGCCGACCAAGCCTTTCAAGCCACCACGGACATAAGTGGATTGAAAGGCGGAGAAACCCAGGAGGTGAAAGGTCGGGAACCGAACGCATCCAGGAATACAGACACCCTCGGTAGAGGCTAGGGGATTCCAGTTCCCCCCCTGCTTAAGCATTTCGAGGATGTCCGAAAAGGAAACATCTTCAGAGGGAGATCTCGGGGACCCTTCCGAATCATCTAAGTCTGTATCCGAAGTGACAGACTCAGGGGAGTCAATGTGCTTCCTCTTGCACTTCTTCTTATGAGGGGGCTCCTCTGAATGTTCAGGGGAGGCCTCGGAAGAAGAGGAAACACCCAATGGGGTGCCCTGGTGCGCCGGTTCCCCATGCTTGGGGTCTGGAGGAGGAGCAGAGGTTGGCACAGGCACTACAGGGGACGGAGCCGGTGGGGCCGATAGTGGAGCTGACTCAGTGGCCAGCACACTCCTCATGACATTGAAGGCGTCCCTGCCACGATGCAGAGAAGGCTCCGTTTCTGAGGAAATCGGAATCCTTCTACGCACCGAGGGAGACGGCTCCGAGGCCGATGTAGGAGCCGAGCTCACCTGCGCTGAAGCTCTGAGAGGGAGAACGGGGTCGGACAAGGGTCCGATGCCACTCGCCCCCTCGGAGCCGATGAAGGAGCCACAGCGCCCAGATCCCTCGACGGATGGCACCATCGAGGGAATCGGAGACGACAAAGGAACCAAAGGAGATAAAGTTATCGGAGCCAACGGTTCCATTACTCGAACCCCAATAAACTCCGGCTCTGAGCTCAATGGAGTCGGAGGAGGAACATCGATAGAAGTGGACAGAGCCGACACCTGTTGAGGAGGGCTGGACAACATCTTGGCAAGTGCCTGCGACTTTAGCAACCTACTGACCACTCTCTCCACGTCGTGATCCGAGAGCCTAGAGGATCGAGAGGAGTGAGAAGATCTGTGACTGCGCTCGCTTTGCAACAGGGGAGACCGAGGAGCCGAATGTATCGATTCCAGAGAAGGGGACCTCAGCCTCTTGTGGCTCAGAGAAGGCTCCGAAGTTTCTGATGGAGCCGACGGGAAGATAGTCTTATCTTTTCCAGCCGGAACCGAAGTAGCAGGTAGAGACTGAACCAAAAACGTCTCCGAACTTGGAGCCGACGATTTGGTAGATTTAGAGGATTTCACAGGTTGAGTCTTGGCCGGTGAATCCTGGGGCCTTAAAAGGCCCCTAAGAATAAGCTTATTCTTATGTTCCTGCAGAACTCTTGGACTAAATGCATGGCAGATAGAACAAGAGTCCTGCAGGTGCACAGCGCCTAAACAATAGACGCAAGAAGTGTGCCCATCTGTCAGCGACATTTTCTGACAGCATGACTCACACTTCTTGAACCCAGACACCTTGGATTCTTTGGACATCCTGCAACAAAAAATACAACAATAGCTACCAATCAAAATACAGTCTAAAGAGAAAAAACACAGTACACTACAGACTAAAGCTAAAGTTTTTTTTTTTTTTTTTTTAATAGGAAAGCCTCTAACTCAAACGGCTAGCCTATAAAGAAGATAGAAGGAAAGCCTCTAACTTAAACGGCTAACCTGACAGGAATAAGGAGGGAGGGGGGGAGAACTCTCTAAATTAAACAAAGGCGAGATAGACAACTTAACATAGTAATTTGTCCTTGCCTCCTCTCAATGCCTCCTTGCCCTGAAATAACTGGCACCAGAGTTTTAACTCTGTACTCTGCTGTCTCCACCTTCACCCTGCTGTCTTCTGCCTTCTGTCTTCTAGTTTCCTATCTATGGGGAGATTGTTGTGGCTCCACTCCTTCAAACCCTTAATCAAATATATTCAGCTTAACTCTCTGGTGAATTGCCCTAACTGGAGGGCACCTAAATACCGAGTTATCTCCCCATATTGTTTCCAACTAAAGTGCCCCATCTCAAACAAGGCACATTTATCATAGTCATTTCACACTAATTGTCCTCATACTGAGTCACTCTGTAGCGGGCCCACCAGCTCAAATGCACTGTTTGAATATAGCTCTCTGTGTATGGCACCAGCTCTACTGTTTTTCTTTTCCTAGGTTTTGAATAAAAAGTGACAAAGTGATTTCTTTAGCCTTGGCTTTGTCATCTGTGAAGTTTAAGGGAGTTTGGTTTAAATAGATTTCACAGTATATGCCCTATAGGGAATGTTAATAGTTAACACTGAATGTATAAATTGCATTTTTTTGTTTGTTTACTGTATATGTGGTATGCTTTTTAAGCCACTGCATGAAATTGGTAGGAACTGCAGGGTTGCTCTTTTTGTCTTGCAAGACTGAAATGTCATATCCTCAGTGACAGAATAGTACAAGTGTAGCATCGCTAGTATTGTGAGCACTATCATGGAGCTACTTGATGGTTGATATTCATAGGTTCAGAGGTATATACTACTCTAACGATGACAAGGGATTTTTATCCCTATAAAGAAGATAGAAGGAAAGCCTCTAACTTAAACGGCTAACCTGACAGGAATAAGGAGGGAGCGGGGGAGAACTCTCTAAATTAAACGAGTTCTAAAGGGACCGGAAGGAAGCTACAAATACACACTTAGCTAACACAACAAATATAAGACTAAAAACTAACAAAAACTCCTAGGAAAAAGACTATTTCTAGTAAAAGAGTTCTAATAATAAACTTTATACGAGCCTGAGCCAGAAAAATGACACCTCGCAGCTGAAGCGGCAAATGAGATCTGGGTAGCTAGCGCTAGGCATCATGGGATAAGGGGTAGCCTCGAGCCAGTAAACAGCTCTTGAGCTATAGAAGATGGCCGAGTCAGAGCCGAGGATCGGCTCCAATCCCAACCAGCAAGAACGAAGGCGAGATAGACAACTTAACATAGTAATTTGTCCTTGCCTCCTCTCAATGCCTCCTTGCCCTGAAATAACTGGCACCAGAGTTTTAACTCTGTACTCTGCTGTCTCCACCTTCACCCTGCTGTCTTCTAGTTTCCTATCTATGGGGAGATTGTTGTGGCTCCACTCCTTCAAACCCTTAATCAAATATATTCAGCTTAACTCTCTGGTGAATTGCCCTAACTGGAGGGCACCTAAATACCGAGTTATCTCCCCATATTGTTTCCAACTAAAGTGCCCCATCTCAAACAAGGCACATTTATCATAGTCATTTCACACTAATTCTCCTCATACTGAGTCACTCTGTAGCGGGCCCACCAGCTCAAATGCACTGTTTGAATATAGCTCTCTGTGTATGGCACCAGCTCTACTGTTTTTCTTTTCCTAGGTTTTGAATAAAAAGTGACAAAGTGATTTCTTTAGCCTTGGCTTTGTCATCTGTGAAGTTTAAGGGAGTTTGGTTTAAATAGATTTCACAGTATATGCCCTATAGGGAATGTTAATAGTTAACACTGAATGTATAAATTGCATTTTTTTGTTTGTTTACTGTATATGTGGTATGCTTTTTAAGCCACTGCATGAAATTGGTAGGAACTGCAGGGTTGCTCTTTTTGTCTTGCAAGACTGAAATGTCATATCCTCAGTGACAGAATAGTACAAGTGTAGCATCGCTAGTATTGTGAGCACTATCATGGAGCTACTTGATGGTTGCTATTCATAGGTTCAGAGGTATATACTACTCTAATGATGACAAGGGATTTTTATACCTATTCATTCATCCCAAATGTATCCAACAAGTATTGGCGGCTTACAGATTACTTTAAGGGGCATGTGCAAGCTAGGGCATGGGTAGTCAAGTATTTACAGGCTGCCTCTCTCCATTAGAGACATGGGTGACAGACTAGGGTGAATTTCCGATTTCACATCCACTGGTCCAGTTTACACTTGAATAATCTTAGGGAAGAACTCTGCTTCATATGGATGGAAAGCCTGTTCCAGAGAAGGGATACTCCCTGAGATACATCTCCTTCCAACGCTTCTATATCACGTTACTGAAAATTTACTTAATCGAATCAATAAAGGTCGAACTTTACTGATCGATTAAGTAAAACATCGAATAACGTAAAAAAACAAAACAAATTAAAACAAAAAAAAAAACTAACTGGCGTAGGCAGGGGGGGTAAGCCCCCCTACACCCCCCTACTTAAATATACCAACTCCGAGACCACACTACACTGAGGTAAACAGAAATATCCCCTTATGGAGATTTCCATTTACTTGCACGATGTTCTTCACTTTCGATATCGTCGTGCTGACAATATCAGACTCGGTATTGTCAGCTTACGACAACATGAAGTAGACCCTCTTCCAACATAGGTTCATAGGTGTTTACTAGCTAACAACCACAAGGGCCTTTTTAAGCCTAGCCATGCATCCCAAATCTCTGACAAGTTCTGATACCCTTGATAAATGTAAGCAGGGGCTTGGGAGATGAACTCTTTACAAGCTAGGGCATGGGAGATGAACCATTTACAGGTTGCCTGTGTCCATTAGAGAAATAGGTGCCACACCAGGGATGAATTTTCTGTTCCCCATCCAATTGTCCAGGTTGCACTTGAATTGGGTTAGGGAGGAACATATCCTAGTTATGTTGCAAGCAAGGTTTAAGTCCCTGGATTGGGTAGTTGTGATGGGTAGTTATGACTCTGTCACAGTCCATGTTGGAGTGAATGACTTTAGATGTACCTCACTGGGGTGTATATTATGATATCGAACTTTTAAAAGTTCGAACGTCATATGGTTGAAGCCATATGATCGAACTTTTAAAAGTTCGAAAAGCGGGAAAAAAAAAAAAAATAAACAGAAAAAACCTACCTGATAACCCCCCCCCACTCTTTAAATATACAAACTCCGAGATCGCACTACAGTGGAGGAAGGGGAAATCTTCCCATTCCGCACTGTACGGAGATCTCTTTTGAAACGTTCAAACTTTTAAAAGTTCGATCATATAGTGCCGACCATATGACGTTCAAACTTTTAAAACTTTGATAACTTAATATGTTCCCCCTCACTGGACTTTATGAAGAGACATGACTGAGCTCTCAAATTATGTCTCAGGCAGGTATGTCCCTAGCCTTAAGCCTCGGTATAAACAAAAATGATGGACTTCAACAATTGGCTTATCTTCTAATGTCAATCCAGGAGATTCAGTATCTGTCAGCCTGGGAAGATATGGTCAACAAACCACACTGTTCTGCCAGAGATGGTCTGGTTAGTGGCCAAGGTACTTGCTTCCCCATCGTGCTTTTTTAGGCAATGTCATAACAACAAAATTTCCTGACGTAAAAAAATCCAATAGAGACAAACTCAAGGTTATGCTGCTTAATGCTAGGAGTCTAAATCGGAAACTGCACTCACTGGAAGCAGTCCTCACCTTGGAAGATGCTAATGTCAAAACAAGGTCCTCACAAAAAAACAAGCCACCCTGGTGGACATCAAGCATAAACAGGTTATACAACAAGAGGAAGAAACTAATGTCTAAGAACAAGAGGGGAACTGACTCAGCAGAGGAAGAATACCCTCCACAGCTTGAGCAAAAAAACTAGATATCTTGTAAAGTCCTCTAAAGCCAACTACGAAGATAAACTAGCATCCCTAGCAAAGGATAATCACAAGGCATTCTGTTAAGGATAATCACAAGGCATTATTTAGCTATGTCAGAAATCTAAAAGGGGAGGCCCAGCTTTGTGGCAAACTAGTAGTGGATGGTATCAGTCATACTGACCCTGAGGACATCACCAACCTGCTAGCAGACAGATGTGGAGCAAACTTCACCCCCCCATCCCCAACAGATATACCTCAAAGCATACCTGTCACCAGTCCTCTACCTAGTATCTCCAAAGAGCATTTCAGAACGCACTCTCCTTGGCCAAAATCACAGCCTCTGTGGGACCAGATAACATCCCAGGCAGCCTACTAAATGGTCTAATACTGGACCTAGTGGAACCACTTGGCACACTTTTCAACCACAGTCTAAGTACTGGCTTTGTCCCAGCAAAGTGGAAAACAGCAACAGTAATTCCCTTGCAGAAAGGGGGTCCATCAATCGACCCTGGGAGCTATAGACCCATAAGCCTAACCAGCCTTATCTGCAAGGCCATGGAGAGAATGATTATGGACCTTATCATCAAAGACACAGGTGATCTTCAAACTCTTGACCTGACCCAATTTGGCTTCATTAAGGGTAGATTGTGCTTATTAAACATGGTGGACTTCTTCAAGAATGTCAACAAAGCCATGGACGAAGGCAAAACAGTGCATACAGCCTATCCTGACTTAGTCAAGGCTTTTGACACAATCCCCCACTCAGGCATCATTGAGAAACTCACCCAACTGGGAATTAACCCATATGTCACTAGATGGGTAGCCAACTGGCTCAATGACAAGACACATACAATCAAAACAGGGGATTCCACCTCTACCAGTAGACCAGTTACCAGTGTGTACCACATGGATCTGTGTTGGGCCCTCTACTGTTTAGAATCTATTTCTCAGAAGTCCAGGCAAAAACAGATGGCCTGTGGCTTATCAAGTTCGCCGATGACTGCAAACTGGCTGCAATCTTTGAGTCCCCCAATGATGTTGACATACTACAAAAAAAGGCTTACACAGACAAATGATTGGTGCCAAAGCCAAGGACTTAAACTAAATGTAAAAAAATGCATTATCATCCCTTTTGGCAAAAGGGAAGTCTCTGTAAATTACAATATTAACATATCCCCCTTAGCTCAAACCCTGTGGCGAGAGATTTGGGAACACATATTGACAGCAACCTTAATTTCAATCACCATGTGTCCAAAGTGGTAAGGAAGGCCTTCTATGTTGCACATCTCATAAGTAATGGCACCGCATCCAGAGCTAAGGATGTTATAACTCCCCTGTACTCATCAGACCACTAATAGAGTACAATGCTCCCTTCTGCATGTACCTCACCAGTCACCTGTAGCAGCTGGAGAGACCTCAGAGGTTTCTCACCAAGAAACTTTATGGCCTTCAACACATGACCTACATGGACTGACTGAAGACCTTGTCACTGTACTCTGTATCTTATAGACTGCTGAGAGGCAACTTGTGCCTGGCCTACAGAGCAGACTCAGACCCTGTCCTAATGGAAATGCTGCACATCCACAAGTCCAACGGGACAAGATTCATTCACTCTAGAGATCTTAACCTAGCCTGCAACATTAACAGGACATGCTGGACAGAAAGATACGTCTCCCAGAAACTGCCACTCTTATGGAACAAACTCACAGTTCCTGTGAAACAGAGCTCTTCAATGACCCTACTCAAGCATAACTTAGACAACTGGATGGGACACCATAAATTTACCTCAGGGTGTCACCTATGCCCCTCTTGGATAAGGGCAGTTGGTGCTGGTCACAGACTCGCACTACAAATATAGACCATACAAATTGGTCAATAAGGGAACAAGGGTATAACATGGTTAGGATTATAAATGCCCTAGAGCCAATAGCCTAGCAACCTCCTATGAACCTATGAAGAGGTCCATCAGAGCAGGATTCAAGGATGTCTTATATGCCAGACATAGACTGCTCTTCAACAGCCTGTAAGAGACAGAGTACAGAGATAGGGCTTTGAGTTGATCTCCACAAGACATGTTGTTAATGTCCTGTATTCTTCTGTAAGGAACCCATGTGGACATTCCAGTTGCTGCATGTCCCTGTTAAGGTACATACTGAAGGGAGCATTGTATTCAATGATAGGCTTGTTGACAACTGAAAGCAGTGGAACAATGATTGCAATGGACATAGATGTCATACCCTTGCTTATAAGGCTGAATGACATAGAATCAGGTTCCTTGCTACCTTAGACACATAGGTTCATAGCTGTGTACTAGGCTAATGGCCCTGGAGCCTTTACAAGCCTAGCCCATAGGATTACCCTGGCATCGTGCCATCCAACCTTAGTTCCCAGTGGCTTTGTCAAGTAAAGCCACTGGAGTGATCCCTGGGGTGAATTTTCTATTTCCCATCCACTCATCAAGATTTCTCTTGAGGAGGGCCAGTGAGGGGCTCCGCTTGACATGTATGGGAAGTCTAGTCCATAGCATGGACAGTCTCTGGGTTATGAACCTGTCCCTCCAGCTTGTTCTGTTGATTGTGGTAATGAGGTTGAGGTCTCTGGAGCATGTAGTGTGGAGGGATTAGGATTTCTTTAGATGTAGTATTTCTAACAGAGGTGGATCAGACATGGCTTTGTAAGTCAAGCAGAGATCACTAAGTAGGTGATATGAGACAGAGAATAGTTGGAGGTTTTAGGGTCTGTCCATATAGGACAAGTGTTTAAGGCCTAAGATCCTGTTTGTGAGGTATTTTTGTGGCCACTTCAGTTGTTGTAGGTGTCTAGTGAGGTACATGCCAAATGGGGCATTGTACTTGATGATTGGTTTAATGAGGGAAGAGTAGAGGGAGACAATGACCTCTTTCTTCCTGGATGCAAAACCCTTAGTAATGAGATGTGCCACATAGAAGGACTTTCTGACCACAGTGGCAATGTAGTGGTCAAAAGAGAGGTTGCTGTCAACCTGTGTTCCCAGATCTTTTATGATGCTTTCTGTGTTCAGTGGACTACCATCGATGTGGTAATTCATGGGAACCGGGTTTTTCCCAAAGGGGATGACGACACATGTTGGTCGAAAGCCAGGTTACTGTCTACATATGTCCCAAATCCTTGACTACTGGGTCTACACTTAGGAGTGTTTTATCAATGAAGTAGTTTCCTGTGGTAGCCAAATTTCCAAAAGGCATTATTATGCATTTCATGTCACTGAGTTTTAAACCATGTCTCTGTCACCAATTATTTGCCTGTGTTACCCCTTTCTGGAGTATATTAGTGTCCTGGGGGGAATTCTATGACTGCTCCCAGTTTGCAGTCATCTGCAGTCTTGGTCAGAGACCTTTGATGTTAGCCTTGACTTCAGAAAAGTACATACTAAAAAGGAAAGGGCCCAGCACAGAGGGACTTTGCTTATAACTCGCCTCATTGTAGAAGTAGACTCTTGTATCTTAACTTCCTCTGTCCTATCTGAGAGCCAGCTGGCTATCCACTATATAACATAGGTGTTTATACCTAATTCTGTGAGTTTGTTTACAATGAATGAGTGGGGTACTACTGGTCAGATAAAGGTAGGCAGTATGGACTGTTCTGCCCTTGTTCTTTGCCTTGGTGACTTTCTCAAAGTACACCAGGTTAAGTAGGCATGATCTGCCCATAACAAAATGAACTGGGTTGAATCCACTGTGTTAAGGTTTCCTATGTCATTTTAATCATTTCCATAACAATTCTTTCCATGGCTTTGCATATAAGATTAGTCAGACTTATGGGTCTGTAGATTTTGGAGTGCATAGAAGGTCTGCCCTTGTAAAGAGGTATAACTGCTGCAGTTCTCCATTTACATGGCAAGAAGCCTATCCAGAAACTAGAATTAAATAGTGACTCCAGTGTATCTGCTATGTCATGCTTCATGTTATTTAGGAGGCAACCGTGAATATTATAGGGGCCAACTGATGTGGTGTTCTTGGCCTTGTAGAGTGTGTTTAGGATCTGTTCACTAGTGATAGCTGGGCGTTGTTTTTGAAGGTATTTTCCTGAGGGATAGCTGGGGGGTGGAGCTGAATTTGTTGGGCAGGTTTTCTATTTCTTCAGGCAGTAGTTGGCTCCAATTACAATTAGTTCTGCACATTGTTGTGTACAGCCTTTGAGGTTATAGACACAGCAAATTAAATCCTTATAGTTTTCCTTTTCTTAGGAGGCTATTTTACCACAAAATTAGCTTTGGTAGAGTTGATTTGCCCTCTGAGTTGTTTACGTAGATTGATAAGAGTTTTTATCCTGCTGGATGTTTATTTACTAACTTTTGCTATGACTTTCTTCCCTTTGTTGTAAAACCTACTGATGTTTGGATTCCACCAGCATGGCTTCTTTTGAGTCTGTTCTGAGCTTATTACTGGTAGTCACACCTGTCTCTCTGAACCTAATAATATGATTATATAGGATACCTGTGAATAATTCCACATAGGTAGCTCTGTTCTTAGGATTTGTGGGGGCTTGAAATTTTGCCATTTTGTCACTTAATCTTAAGAAGTTTGCCCTAGAAAAGATCCTGAATGTTCCGGGGTTAGCTAGAGTCACGTGTTTTATTTGTATTTCTAAGGAGGCAGCTTTATGGTCTGAGCTTTCCACAGAGGATGTTACGGGAGGGGTGGGGGGTGCAGTGTTCTGCTAAGTTCGTAAGGTTCATGTCAAGTATGTTTGCATCCCTTGTGGGTATATGGACTATCTAGTCCAGGATGTTTGTGTCTGGGACATTCTCACTTGCAATCAGCAGCGTGTAAGGGTTTTAGGAGATCACCCTACTTTTGTATATAAAAAGAGCAGAAGCATACATAGCTATGTGGAAGAGAAAAATAAGGAACACCAGGATGATGTGAGCACTAAAATCTGTGGGCCAACTAACTGCACTTTCTGTGAATACTTGATGGAGTGGGAATCGTTTGAGTGCCCATATCTTAAAAAAGATGATGAAATCTTCAACAGGTGCTAACTATAATACTGAAAAAAATGAATATAGGGCCACATGCAATGACTGCCCTGCATTTTATGTGGGTAAGACTATGAAAAAATTAAAAGGAGAATTTCAGGTCATCTTTCTGACATCAGATGTAAATGCCAGAGGAACGCCTTTTCCACTTATTAGAACACCCCAGACATTCTGGTTTTAAATTTATCATTCTGGACTGTGTGGAGATGGATGAGCTTGAAGGGGACGTCAATGGTATTTTGGAGGAAAAAAGAATTATGCTGGCAGTTGAAATTAAATGCATACAGAAAACCAGGACTTAACTATTATTGCTCTATTAAGAGTTTATTGAATTTATGTAGGCTGCCACACAATCTGTAAAAGTTTTTAGGGAATTATTTTGAGAAAATATTTTTAGTACTAAAAATATACTAAACAATAATAAAAATTATGTTTAAAATGAGTATAAATGTATATATGTTTAGTTACTTTAACCTCAATTATGTTTTGATTAGAATTATTTATTACATTATAGAATTTATTAACCATCGATTTAAACTGTAAATTCAAAGCACACTTTTTTTCATATTTACAAGATGATATTATTAGACAGATGTATTTTTATATTTATTGTGTTCTATTTAGATTATGTTTATGATTAGATAGCTATGTGTTTTTTCTTGATTTTAGTTCTTGTCACAAACCTGATAAAGGTTTTAAAGTAGCCGAAATCGGTTTTAGTTAAAAGTCTTTTTATATGAATTTTATGCTTTTTGAATACCTGATTTTGGATTGTGGGTTGAAAATAGATATGTAGTATTTTCCTTAACTAGGTTTTAGATAGATCTAATCAGTAGTAGTGTGTGGGGGTGGGTACTTGTAAAATGTACTTTTAGGGCCCTGTTTATACTGTTCGCCTTGAATAGCCTGGTTTAAAATTAAACAATATGTACATTTTACACACCTACTTTTAAGTATATAAAAGCGGGTATGTTTAACATTGTTAAAATATTTCAGATTTTTTTGTTACTGAGGATCACTTGTCTGTGACGAATAAAGGCTTGTTGCTTTGGAACACTACCTGGGGTTCATGATTTTTGGAAGTTATTGTGACTGAGGTCATCAACAAAGTTTTAAGACCACTAGTTTCTTTGTTTTTTATTTTTTTCCTCAACACTAGTGGTGGTGAGGTTGAAACTAAAGAGATTCCTGTGCTTGTTCATTTTTTATGCTTTCACAACTCACAGACCTATGTTTTATTGAGGTGTATGGTATAAAAAAACAATGTGGGAAACAGGACAATTCAATGAAAATGCTGGTTTATATCACACTATACTGGAAATATTGCTTGCTAGCTGCTTATCTGTAGTAATGAAAATAAGCAATATTTCCACATGTACTTAATACTTCAAATACCAAACTATTGCATGACATTAAGTGAAACTTAACAGGTTGTTAAAGGTAATGGTTGCTGATATTTGCCTGTCAGTCATACATCTTTAGAAATATCCAGTGCTAGTTCATAGGTTCATACTAGGCTATCTGCCCTAGGGCATTTATAAGCCTAGCCAGAGTGTGTTTGGCTTTCGCCACCCATTTTAAATGAATTTTGTTATGCCCTTTTTCGAGGTTAGTATACTGTGCCTCTGTCTAAGAGTGACACAGAAGTGATACCCACGGTAAACCTACAATCTCCCATCCACTCATCAAGATTCCTCTTGAAGAGAGTCAATGAGGGACTCTGCCTAACCTGGACTGGGATTTTATTTCAGAGTGAAGGGAGCCTCTGGGTTATGAATCTGTCCCTCCAGCATGTCCTATTTATTTCAGTGCTGAGGTTCAAGTCTCTCGAGCGCGTAGCTCGATGGGATTTGGATTTTCTGAGGTGCCGCATGTCCATTAATTCTGGGTTGGATATGGCTTTATACGTCAGGGACAGATCACCTCTGAGCAGGCGGTATGCCACTGAGTAGAGCTGGAGTTTTTTTAACCGGGCAGCATATGGCATCTGTTTGAGCCCTTTGATCCTCTTGGTGAGGTACTTTTGGGGTCTTTCCAGTTGCTGCAGGTGTCTGGTAAGGTACATCCCAAAAGGGGCATTGTACTCAATTATGGGCCTGATGAGGGATGAGTAAAGAGGCATGATGACCTCCCCTGATCTAGATGTGAATCCCTTCATGATTAGGTGGGCTATATAAAATGTTTTTCTAACCACTTTGGCCACGTGGTTTTCAAATGAGAGATTGCTATCAACTTGGGTCCCCAGGTCCCTAATTACTTCTTCCATACTTAATGGATTACCACCTATGTGGTAATTTGTGAGCACTTTGTTTTTGCCAAAGGGGATGACTATACACTTTTTGGCGTTTAGCTTGAGGCCATGGCTCTGGCACCAGTTGTCTGTTTCTATGAGGCCCTTTTCTAGGATGCTTGTATCGGCCGGAGAGTCGATTATGGTGCCCAGTTTGCAGTCATCTGCGAACTTGGTCAGCCACAGTCCTTCCATGTTGGCCTGTACCTCCGAGAAATATATACCGAACAAGAGAGGTCCCAGGACTGAGCCTTGCGGGACGCCACTTGTAACTGGTTTGGAGTCTGACATGGCTCCAGCAATTCTAACCATGTGGGTTCTGTCCTTGAGCCAGTTTGCAACCCATCTAGTGACATAGGGGTTTATATTGAAGCTGGTGAGCTTATCTATAATGCCCGAGTGGGGTATTGTATCGAAGGCTTTTGCGAGGTCCAGGTAGGCTGTGTAGACCACCTTCCCCTCGTCAATGGCCTTGGTGACTGTTTCAAAGAAATCGACCAGGTTTAAGAGGCAGGATCTGCCCTTAACAAAGCCGAACTGGGTAGGATCCAGTGTCTGTATGTCCCCAATATCTTTATTTATGAGGTCCATGACGATCCTTTCCATAGCTTTGCAGACCAAGCTAGTCGGGCTTATGGGCCGATAGTTTCCAGGATCCGTTGAGGCACCACCTTTGTGGAGAGGGACCACTGTTGCTGTACGCCACTCTTTGGGTACATATCCTGTAGTAAGGCTGAGATTGAACAGTAGTTTTATGTTTGGGTTTAGCTCTTCTTTGAGTTCATGTAGGACGCAGCCCGGAACACCGTCTGGTCCCATTGATGCTGTGTTTTTTGCTTTGGAGAGGATGGCTCTTACTTGAGCATCTGAGAAGTCAGGGGGGCAGCACTCTGCTGGGATAGATATTTGCCCTTTTGGTGGGGAGGGGGGGAGAAGTTTGCGCTGAACCTGTCAGCTAGGATGTTGGCAATGTCTGTGGGTTCAGTGTATTTTTTGTCATTTTGGACTAATTCTGAGCATATCTGGGAATTCCCACCCAGGTTCCTAACATAACTAAAGAAAGCCTTGTGATTATCCTTAGTGCCCTGTGCAATTTTCTCTCGAAGCTGGCCTTAGACGATTTTATGAGTGCCCGTAGTTTTTTGCTAATACTGATCAGAGATGCCTTCCCTTTTTGGGATTTTGCTCTATCATGTAGTAGCTTCCTCCTTCTATTGTATAGTTTGTTTATGGCTGGGGTCCACCAGACAGGACGCCTGCCTTTGGAGGATTGGGTCTTGGTTTTATTTGGGATTACATGATCCATACATTCCTGAAGGTGTTCATAGAATGCGTTTATAAAGGATTCTGCGGTCTGGGCCGTATTTTCCACAGGCCCGGGAGCTTTGAAGGATTCCACCTCGGTTTTGAGGAGTGTGAAATTTGCTTTAGAGAAGTTTTTCACTCTGGTTTTCTGGGCAGGGGGTGGGGTCGGAATGTGAATATCCAGTGAGATTAGTTTATGGTCTGATCTTACCAGTGAGAGAAACACTTCTGGTCTGGAGCATAGAGCCCCCATGTTGGTGATGATCAGGTCCAGTATGTTTTCCCCTCTTGTGGGAGTGGTAACAAGTTGTTCCATAGCATATGAGTTTATAAATTCTAGGAATCTTTGGGCTAGGGTGTTGGAGCTAGAATAATGCTCCCAGTCTATGTTTGGGTAGTTGAAGTCGCCCAATATAATGGTGTTTGGAGAGACCTTCATATTTTCCAGTGTTCTCAGGAAGGCCGAGTGGGGTTTCTGGGTTTGGGAGGGTGGTCTGTAGCAGGCTATAAACTGGAAGGCAGTTTTACCCACTGTTAGTTGCACATGGATAGTCTCTGATGCTTCGTGCTGTGCCACCAACCTGGAGGTGTAGGTATCTTTGACGAATATTGATACTCCCCCTCCTTTTGTTGTTCGGTCCAAGTTTTGGGGCCAAAATGCATGGTATGAGGTATAACCTGGTAGTGCTGGGGTGCTCTCGGGAGCCTTGAACCAGGTTTCTGTTACTGCACAGATATCGATGTTCTCCATGCTAAGGAGAATTTCGAGTGCGTGCATCCTGAGGTTTAGACTTCTGGCATTGAGTAGCATTACTCTTAGTTTCTTATCCCTTGTGATACCTATGGAGGTGGGTTTGTCTTTTGAGCCTTGCCTAAAAAAGGCACTATGGGGGTGGCAAGAGCCTTTGCCAATATCCGAAAGCCCAGGGGCGACAGGTGCAAGCCGTCCCTAGCGAAGCATCGTGGCTTGTCGAGCATGTCATCCCAGGCTGACAGGCATTGGATCCCCTTTGAATGACACCAATACTTAAGTCAATTGTTGAAATTGATCATCTTGTCTTCATATTGTGGCATCATTCTTGGTGAGGGTAAGATGCTACTCAAGGTCAGGGTCATACCGGCCTGGGCTACATGCTCAGAGAGCTCCTCTATGTCTCTTTTCATATAGTCTAGGGAGGTATGTCTCAGGTCATTCACACCAGCATGGACATATTTGTACTTGCCTTGGAGTGACCTGAGTGCTTGTGTTATGTGGCGGATCCTAGCGCCCGACAGGCAGCTCACCGTGACCTTCTCCTTGTTCAGCCTGGTGAGCGGGACGTCAGTGTGCCTGACGATAGAGTCACCTATTACAAGTGTATCAGGTGTGTTGTTTAGCCTTAAGGGCTGTGACTGTTTGGCACACTGGCTTCATGAGCTATGTTTTGCACGTGTTTTGTTTTGGGCTAGCGGTTACTTGGGTGTCTGCTTTGGAGGTCTCTCCTGCTTAGGCAGATTTTTATTTAGAGCCTCTGAGTATGTTTTTGTGTGTTTATGTGTTTGGTTTGCTGTCGTGGTAGGTCTATGTGAGACTGGAATTGTAGTGAGTGTGGTTTCGTTCTCCTCTTGACTGGTTATGCCAGTACTGAGTTGAGAGAGCTTAGCCTCCAGTTTGGCTATATGGTTGCATCTCTCACATGTGTTGGAATTTGTTGGGAGGAGGAGAGGGTTGTCTGTGTACATGAGGCAGTTGTAACATTGCCTCAAGATTCCCAGATTCACCAGCTTGACCAGAGAGGAGATTGACAACTGACCTTTGGACATGCTAGAATACTATTGGGAATTCCTTTATAATTGAAAAAAAGGGCCAATGGGGAACAAGGTACTCAAGGGGAGTTTGTGAGGGTGTAGTGCTTTTAATTTTTTAGTGCTGACTTATATAATTGCTTTAGTGAGCAAGTGCCAGGCTTTAGAGTAGATCAGTTCTAAGGGAAAAAGTGAAGAGCAGACTTTGTGGAGCCGAGAATGGTTTAAACCCAATTAAGCGGAGCTGCCCGATGCTGCGCTATACGCAAAATCGCACAAAGCCGCGCCAAAGCGGGTTTTATACAGAGGGACTTGAAAGAGCTAGAAATTGGCCCAAAATGGCCAATAGACTACCAGATTCTTGTGCTGGGAACACTCCTCCAGGGATAGATAGGCTGCTCTAAGCTCACCACTGCCAATGGTGAACAAAGAAGCCTCCCTTTATCCAAGAAAGGAAATGGGCAACACAGGAACTTTCCAAAAGTCCAGAATACAGCAAAGCCTGTATTTGGACTACTCTAGGTCAGGAAAGACGGGAAACAAGGATAATTTTTTTGTTTTTTTTCTGTTTACAACAAACAGCAGGAAAATGCAATAAATATGTAACACAGGCTAGCACACTTGAGTGTGTAGCCTCAACAGGTAAATGCAACAAACAGGACAAACTTTAAAAGTGCAGGTGCAAAAACAACTTTAAACAGTTTAAAACAGTTGAAGAAGCAGAAATACTTGCAGTTTAGCTAGATCGGACAGTCGCCCAGGTAGTAGTAGGAAAAAAAAACACTTTTTTCAGGTTAGCAGTTGCTCTTTTAGCCTCTCTGCTGCTAGCACCACTCTGCAGGACCACGAGGAGCTTGGCTGAGTAGTAACAAGCGCAAAAACCGCACCAAAGCGGGTTTTATACAGGGGGACTTGAAAGAGCTAGAAACTGGCCCAAAACGGCCAATAGACTACAAGATTCTTGTGCTGGGAACACTCCTCCAGGGATAGGTAGGCTGCTCTAAGCTCCCCACTGCCACTGATGAACAAAGAAGCCTCCCTTTATCCAAGAAAGGAAATGGGCAACATAGGAACTTTCCAAAAGTCCAGAATACAGCAAAGCCTGTATTTGGACTACTCTAGGTCAGGAAAGACGGGAAACGAGGATAATTTTTTTGTTTTTTTTCTTTTTTTGCAACAAACAGCAGGAAAATGCAATAAATATGTAACACAGGCTAGCGCACTTGAGTTTGTAGCTTCAACAGGTATATGCAACAAACAGGACAAACTTTATTGCTAATTACACAATTAAGCATATGTTTTCATTTTTCTGCAACTATCTTAGTAAACATGCACTTAAAGTCTTATACTATATCTGTAAAGTGGAATTTCTTGTTGTCACGTGAAAGCTCATGTCTGGTTACCAAAAATGTTCTAACAATATATGTTTAGGTTGTACATTTTTCAAGATATGAAAATTTGTTTGCGAAAGTTTAGAAAAAATATCATTTGGGGCTTGTGTGCATTATAATACATAACAATATTTATGGAAAATACTATGAATGCACTATTTTCACTGTAAAGAATATTTCGTACTAATAAGATTTTTATTGTTCACAAATTGTTTACATTTGTTTATCTTACGCTTTTAAATGTTATTATTCAGAAAATGTTTTGAAATGTAAGATGTGTGCAGACAGCTACAGGTGTTATATTCCACACTACTGAGGTGTTAATGAGGAAAGAAAGAAAATAAAGAAACAATTATCTTCTACAATCATATTAGTTGAGCGATTTTAGAAAGGAGGTCATTATACAAGCTTGTCACACAAATATTCCCTAGCTGAAATAAAAAAAGAAGAATATCAACAAAAAGTAGGTCAAATAACAAGCAAATTACTTATCAAACAGAAAATACAATCAGTTGATTGACAGCAAAAAGAGGAATGGAAGATGATCTGAGGTATTCTTGGTTTAATATTATCCATGTGCTTATAAACATATGTATTGGAAAATGATGGACATTATACCATTTGAAATATGGGACCTTTGGATTGCTGGAAAAATACGGGTAAAAAGAAAACTACTATATGCAAACAGAAGCCCATTTGCTATACTGCTGGGAGTTCTCCACAAAGTAAATACTGATTCTTTATATTTTACTTTTACTGTGTGCGTATAACTTAAAACGAGTTTCAAAAAACATATGCATTTCAGTAAGACTATATGACACTTTTTTCTAAGATATTAGCCATCTATCATGTAAAATAAATCATAAACTTTCAATTTTCATACCAGCTGTCATCCTCCTTCTACTTCCAGAATTAATTTTAAGTGTAACATAATCAGTAGTAAATCAACAGAATAACGCAATTATGTTATGTTTACCTGGTGGTCCTGAGGGGCCTTGTAATCCAGGATCTCCATGTCCAGCACTACCTTTTGTTCCTGTTTCACCTGGCTCTCCTACAAGACATGGGATGTTTATTTGCTGATAGTGGAAATAATAGGGATGAATATATTTTAACAGAAATTAACAAATTCTACAAATACAGAAATACATAATACAGATCTAGCCAATTGAGAAGGCTAAATTTTCAATGAATTTGCCACCTTTCATCCTAGCACTGCTGATTTGACTAAGCCATCTTAGTGAATCATGTCCCTTTATGTATGGCTCATCTGTGCTTGTGCCATGTATTCCTGAATCTAGAATTTTTGTTACTCCCATATTTTACTAGATAAGCCCCCAGAAATGTGCTACCAGTTCTACAAAAAGGTGTCCCCCCACACATTGTTTAAATATGTGTGCATTTGGAGGAATATTTAGTGGACTGTTGAAAGACTATGTACAGGTCTAGCTAATGGGGTACCTGTATGCAGATGCTCATGCACCCACACACACACACACACACACACACACACACACACACACACACACACACACACACACACACACACACACACACACAAACAAACATACATGCCCTCATTAAAGTTGTTCCAAAGTTTCCACACACTCTAGTACCATAGTGCACCCAGTTTCTCCAGCAGACTATGTGACCATATCTTCTGCAGTCACACACAAGCTGTTCCTTAAAGTATTTTCTTTATGGTATAGCCATTTTACCCCACTCCAAAACGTCATGTTGATGCTCTGATCCAACTAATCCTTAGTGGTGATTGTGCCACAGCAAGATGTATGACACTCAGTCACCAGATTAATTGTCCCATCAATGGTTTATAAAAAATAACAAATATATATATAAACTGCTTCTAGAAGGAAAACCTGTTGAAGATAGGCTACAGTATGGCTGTTTATCTTACAGTCCTACACTCTGTGGTTTTCATGATGCAGTGTAACTGGTGGTCAAGAGATTTGAGAAAAGACTCTGTAAGGCCAACATCTTGAATGTTGGTACTTTCACATACAGGTTGAGAAATAACAGGTTGAGCACTGGTCTCCATGAAGGATCCTTCTTTGGTACCAGAAACATTCTAGACTACAATCCCTTTCCCCTTTCATTTTGAGGCACTGGTTCTATAGCCCACCCAAGGAAAGCATATGATGAAGAATTAAGGAAAAAATGTGTCTGGTCCATGTGTTTTTTTAGATACCGCTGAATCTTATTCATGTGTATCCTGGTGAGACGAAGGAGAATCACTGATGCCACAAACTCCAGAATACTGAGAGACTCTCTGGCTGAAGTCTGAGACCAAGTTGAGAAGCTTGGAAGTTGAGAAGCTTGGAAAGCCTTCCATATGATAATACACCTTCTCCTGCATCAAAAGGATCTTCTAATGCAAAGTGTCTGTAAGGCACCCTAGAAAAAATCCTGTGTGATGGGGTTAAGGATGTTTTTTGAATGTTTATCTGGGAATCCCACAGATGAAACACATGTCAAAGACTCTTGTCATGTGGGAGAAGATTCTGCATAGATGAGTACGTTTTCTAAATAAGACAACTGAATAGCACTTAGTCTGCAATAAGCTTTGACTGGAGATAGATAGACACTTTGTAAACACTCTTGGAGGAGTAGATAATCCAAAGGGTAATGCAGAGAACTGATAGTGTGACTCAAACACAAAAGTGTGAGAACTTTCCAGAAGCCTTTGGCTATGAGAATGTGATGGCATGCATATTTTAGATCCAATGTTACCATAAAGCATCCCTGGGAAATAAGAGGCAACAGACTGTGAATGGTCAATATCTTGAATATTGGAACTCCCACATACAGATTTAAGAAGAAAAGATATAGAACTGGTCTTCATGATGACTCTTGTGGCACCAGAAACATTCTGAAAGAGAAACCCTTGCCTGTTTAATTTGATGGCACTGGTTCTATGATTTCTAGGGTGAGCAAGTGTTGAATAACCTGAAAGGAGTTTTTTTTTTTTAATCCACTACCAACTGCATTTCTCCTGAACCACCTTTAACACCCAATAGTCTGTCACAATCTTTTTCCAAAGGGGAATGTACAGAGCCAATTGTTGGGCCAGGATTTGAGAGACTGGGGCAGGCGGGAGGGGGAGGGAGGAAGAATGCTGGCATATTCACCCTGAAGTTGTTGACTGCCCCTTTTTTGGAAAGGAACCTTGTTTCTTGTTGTTCCCCTTCTGTCACCTCTTTCTATTTCTCTGTTTGGCCTGAGAAGGCAGAGATCGCTTGTTCTGTTTCTTAGGTGTGAAAGAAGATTTGAGAGATTTGTAAAGGGGGGGGGGCTGAAAAATCTTAATTTCCTGAATTAAATTTCCCTCTCATAAAATCACTTGAGATTGCATAGAAGATAGTCCAAATAAAACCTCCTTATCTAAAGCTGAATTTCAGACTTTACCTCATCAGAAAAATGTTTGATTCCATAAGCAGGCATACCTTCTCAAAATAGTAGCAGAAGCACAGGCTCTAGTCCCAGTTGTCTGCACAATCATACACACTCCTTATGGCGTGTTTACATACTTGAGAAATGTTGGTAACAATAGAAATAAAGCATTACCTATAGGGGAAGAGTGGTAGATAGTTCTCTCAAGCTGTCTATATAAAAAAAGCACAAACTTCCACATATGGGTCTGATAGTTAAGAATTCTATATGTTAAATTTCTTTTACTAGGCCTGCCCAAAATCTTTCCCTCCTTGTCCACTGGTCAAGGGTTGGATGACATCAGGAACCTCTCCACTGCTGACATAGATGTTAATGTTTTTGAAGGGTCTGACCTGAGGTAAGAAAACAAGTGCTTGCTAGTTTGAGAACCTTTGTAAAGCCTATCTGCTTTTTCTGGAGGACTGACAATTGTGAATCCAGGTTTCTACAGGCAGCATTATATATATATCTTCAAGGGCTGACACTGGAGGAGAAACATGCATATCCACTTGCAATATATTACACTATCTCCTCGGTTCATGGAAAACATATATCTGTTCCCATAAAAACAACTACTCATTCCTCATGGTAATAATCTGGGAAAAACAAAATTCCTCCAAAGAAGGTTGTGAGGGTCTGTTTTCCTAATCATCAGAGATTTGGCCTTGGGCAAGAGAGGAAACCTTGATCCTGTCTATATCAGAATCCTATGACATGTATTTCAAAGAAATATTTTGAGTGACCTGATTCACAGGTACTGTATTCTCTGTACCAGGACTGACTGTAACAGTTTTTTGGCTACAGTAAGAAAATCTTTTCTTACAGTTACCATGTTTTGTGATGAACAATGTTTAATGTTTTGTTTTCTTTTTTATAGGTGAAGGAATGTTTACCCCAGCAAGAGGTGTCTTCTCCAAACACTTACAGCAGCATCTCCTGGTTTAGCTCTGTGCCCCAGTAAAAATGTTTTTTCCATTCTCAGCTCCAGCACTGAACAGCCAAAGAAGATGTGGCTGACAAGTCTATGATTGGCTATCGAAAACACAAACCCTTGAACGACTACATATCATACATAAAACAGCAATACAGAACATTACCGAACATGTGTAACTTTGAAAATAAATTAATCAAATAGCCATAGCTGGCCAACATTGCAAACACAACCAACCAAGGTGGGGGGCTTTGCCCCCAATACCTCCCAATGTGGGGAGCTGAGCCCCCACACCCCCTTAACTATATATTACCAACTCTGAGACTGCACTATAGTGAGGAATAGGGCAAAGTTAAAAGGTTTCCTTCACTTACCTTATGCATTGCATTATTTCCTGGTTGTTGGCCTGACAGGAAATTTAGGATATTAAAAAATACCAGGTTTCTTATAAGGCAAGAACCACTAAAGTAACATAAAAGTAAAAATAAATAAATAAATTTTAAAAAGTTATATACTTAGCGTAATGTTCCATCTGTGTTGTCAATTTTTATTCTTTCTCAACTGTTGGGTTTGGATTTGATCCTTGGCTCTCACTCGGGTGTTACTAAAGCTCTTGGCCACCAAAAACTCTCAAGCTCCTCCCTTACCCACAATGCACTAACCCCTAACATACCTCATATTGTGTTTGTTGTTTTAGATAAAGTATAAAGAATCATTACAACTTTCCTGACAATAAGATCATATCTATAGCTTAATATTAAGGACAGTGGTGTCCTTATAGTCTCTTGTCTTCTACAAATTCAAATGGAAAAAGGGTTGGGGATTGCTGGGTGGGAAGTTGAGGAAGAATGAAAATGGACAACACAGATGGAACATTATGGTAAGTACATAAAGTTTTTCATCTGAATTTGTCAATTTTTATTCTATCCTCAACTGCTGGGACAGTTCCCCAGCCGCCTAAAATCCTGGGTGAACTCTAAGGAAGGATATTCCTGAGCACAGTTGAGCCAAAAGCTGCTCTTATCCTCAAGACAAGACACATTTTGTAATGAGTGATAAAGGTATGAGGACTCGACCAAGATGCAGCCACACATATGTCAGCCATTGAAGCTCTAGAGATAAATACTGAAGAAGTAACTATGGACCTAGTTAAATGGGCTCTTAGAGGTCTTGGAAAGCAGAGACCTAATTTGTTGTAGATAAATGATATGCAATCCATCGGCCATTTGACTACAGTTACTTTTGCAACTGATTTGCCCAATTTAGAATCTGCAAGGATACAAATAATTGATCTGTCTTTCTAATTTCGTTTGTCCTATGTAAGTAAAAACTTAATTGCCTGTGAACAGCCAATAAATGCCACATATATTCACATTTGTTTGCAAATTTAGGAAAGAAAACTGGCAAAGCAAACTAATGGATTGATTGATACTGGATTCTGACAACACCTTATCAAGGAAAGATGCATTGATATATAATATAACTCTATCCTTATGAAATATCAAGTAGAGAGGTCTAGATGACAATGCTTTAAGTTCTGAGATTCTTGTAGCAGAGGTAATGTCCACTAGAAAAATAGCTTTCCAGGTGAGGAACTTAAGATCACATTTTGCTGCTTGGGGGCTGATTCAATGCTTGCAGTAGCAAGTTCAAATCCCATAGTGGAGTAAGGTCTTTATATTGGTGTCTCGGCAGGAGTGTGCCTCTCAAAAAATGCTTTACAATGTTTAGACAAACCCACAGAAGAATTCTCAAATCCAGTATGAAAATTAGAGTTTGCTGCTAATTGAACTTTAAACATTGAACAGCTAGCTCCCTCGTTAAAAAAAGGTTGCCAAAAATTCAAGTACATATTGTACAGGAGCTGAGAAGGGGGTCAATGTGTCTTTATTGTAGAAGCCTTATGGGAAGATCAAAGTATATGACTGATGGGGGAAGGGAGTATAAGTTGTCTGACTATTGAAGGAATTGGAGAAATCATGCTGTTAGCTTGAGGTTTGAGATGTTTGTGTCAATCATGCCTGTTGGGTGAGACAGGAGGTCTGGAATCAGATCCAGAATTTATGGTGGAAAAATGAGATGAGGCCAAAGAAAGGGGAACAAAATCTGTTGATGTCAGTAAGGTGCAATAAGGATGACTTTGCTCTTCGACCAGGCAGCCTTCTGTAGGAATTTGGGAATTAGGGGAATTGGGAGGTAAGCATAGAGAAGACCCTGGGGGGGGGACCATGGAGGAGAGCATCCCTCTGTGGTTCCCCAGGTGGGTGGAATCAGGGCAAAGAAGCTGCTGCACTTGTTACTTAGGACAGATGCAAAAATATTGCAGCAAGGCTGGCCCCATTGACAAAAAATCCTATTTGTCACTTTCTTGTTGAGAGACCACTTGTGAGGTGGAATAATGGACCTACTCAATTTGTCTGCTACCACACTGGACTTCCCTGGAATGTGTATTGCTATCAGAAAGTGGTTGGATGAGATCGCTTTCTGCCATACTCTGAGTGCTTCTTGACACCAGTGGGTAAGATCTGCTTCCTCCTTGCTTGCTGATGTACCAAACTACTGACATATTCTCTATATGAATCGCAACTGTCCCTACAGGGAGAGCATCTTGGAAGGCTTACTGAAGAGAGGGATGAAGTTCCCCCCGAGTGCATCAGAAGATCTGGAACTGGGTCCAGAATCCAGGGGTCCTCCAATTGATGAAGTCAAAGGAAGGGGAACCAAATCTGACGAGGCCAATGAGGGGCTATTATAATGATGGTCTTTCCCAGCACTTTTACTTTCTGTAGCACTTTGGGTATCAACGGAATTGGTGGGAATGCATAGAGGAGACCCGGAGGCTAATCATGTACGAGTGCATCCCTTGGGGCCTCTCCCCGAGGGGGAATCAGGGCAAAGTAGCTTCTGCATTTCTTGTTCATGTGGTTGGCGAAAAGGTTGCACCAAGGCTGGCCCCACCTGTTGAATATCCTGTCCGCTATTTCTTTCTTGAGCGACCACTCGTGAGGCAACAAAATTGCTCTGCTCAGCTTGTCTGCTATCATGTTGGATTTCCCCGGGATGTGTATTGCTAACAGAAAGGGTGGATGTAGCCCAATGCCATACTCTTAGGGCCTCGCGACAAAGGGGGTAGAACCTGGTTCCTCCTTATTTGTTCAAGTACCAGACCACTGATATGTTGTCTGTCTGAATCGCAATTGTACCCAGAAGAAGAGAGTCCTGAAAGTACTGCAACTCTAAAACTACTGCTCTCATTTCTAGGACATTGATATACAAATGTGTCTCTTGATCGGTCCATGTGCTTTAGGATGTTCTTCCCTGAAAATGCCCACCCCACCTATCAGGGAAGCATCCGTGGTCACTGTGGCCGCTGGTGGGGGTAGAACAAAAGGATGACCTATCGTGACATGAAGAGAGGTCAACCACCACTGAAAATCCTTTTTGCATATATTAGTGATCATTATACGATGAGACATTGGGAGCTCTTGGTAAGACCTTTGAGTGAACAACAGCCATTGCAGAATCTTCATTTGCATGTGACCCAGCGGTATAGCTAATATTGCAGCTGCCATCATGCCTAACAATTTTAGTACTTCTGATGCTGGAGCCTTGTTTTTGAATATAATATTGTGGACCTGCTGACAGAGTAGTAAGACTCTTTCTGCTGGAAGTCTCAGAGTGGTGGTGGTGGTGCCCAATTCTGCTCCGAAA
This sequence comes from Protopterus annectens, assembly GCF_019279795.1. Lineage (NCBI taxonomy): Eukaryota > Metazoa > Chordata > Ceratodontiformes > Protopteridae > Protopterus > Protopterus annectens. Next base: position 1,995,629,117 of record NC_056729.1, on the reverse strand, counting down.
AAAACGGTATGTTGTGATGGCGAAAAGGCAGATTTTCCTGAGTTTATTGTAATGCCCAGCTGACTGCAGAGTGACAGAGTGGTGTCCCTGGAATGAGTTGATGGCTGGTGGTGGTGGGGAGGAGCCAATAGTCTAGGTACGGAAACACCTGGAATCCTAAATGTCTCAGGTGAGCTGTGACCACTGCCATGCATTTGGTGAACACTCTGGGGGCTGTAGTGAGACCAAAGGACATGGCTCAAAAGTGGTAATGACTGGCTCCCAGCCAGAAGCGCAGATGATCCCTGGATGGTCTGGCCATTTTTATGTGGTAGTATGCATCCAGAAGATCTATCGAGCACATCCAACTGTCTTTCCCTAAAAAGGGAAGTATCGGCTGAAGTGTGACCATCCAGAACTTCTCTTTCTTGACAGATCTGTTTAGTCTGCTGAGGTCCAATATAGGTCTCCAGTCCCCTGTCTTTTTTGGAACTAAAAAGAATCTTGAGAAAGTTCTGGATCCTATCTGGTCTGCTGGAATTGGTTGGATGACTCTTTTTGTTAGCAACAATCGGTCCTCTATTTTTGCCTGTTCCCTTAACTGAGTGGAACATCCAGGATTTTTCTTGTCAATGGAGGGGGTGTAGCGAAAGGAATGAAATATCTTCTGGAAATGATACTTTGTACCCAGTTGTCATTTGTTATTTTGAGCCAGGTGTCCCCAACTGCTTCCAGAGTAGGACAGTTGGGCCTCCTTTCAGGAGCGCTGGTAGGGCTTCCCAAAGAACTGATCTCTGTCACCCTGGTTTTGAGGGACCCCCTGTGCTGTGAGGGTGGTGTCTTCCATTATTGTCTCCTCCTCTGCCCCTGGAGGGGGGTTCACCACGTGTCCTGAAAGGCTTCTTGGGGTTTTACGGAACCACATCTTTCCTCCCCTTTGACACTTGGGGTAGGGTCTTGTAGGGGTGGAAAAACGGACTCCGACGACAGACAGAGTCTTTCCTTCCTGCTCACACCTGGTCAAAGTTTCCTTAACTTTGGGTCCAAAAAGGGATGAGCCATCAAAAGGGGTATTTACAAAGGATAACTTAAAGGGCTAAGCGAAGGAACACAAGCGCATCCAGGAGTGTCTCCTAAGAGCAATTCCTGTACCTGCTGCCCTGCTCGCTCCATCAGCTGCATATGAAATGAGCCGTATGGACGATTTTACTATGGAGTTGAGGGTAGCAAGCTGGGAGGAAACTTTATCTGAAGCTCCTGCAGCTACAAGATGAGTATCTCCAAGCTCTTTTAGGAGATCTCATTGCAGTCTAGTAAAATGGATTAAATAGTTGAGTGAACGCAGTGCAAAAGTCGCTGAACTGTAAGTGTGCTTCCCATATCTATCCATGATCCTAGAATCTCTGTTAGGAGGATGGATAGAGGAAGAAGTTTCCTTTTTGGTGGCTGCTGCCACCACCATGGCATCAACTGGAGCACCCTTAGTAAGAAAAGATTTGTCCTGGGGGGGGGGCAGAAATAAATTTATTAGGCCTCCTGGGGACAGTCGCCATGGTGTCTGGAGACTCCCACGTCCTTCATGAGACCAGCTGCATAAGCTCATTGAAGGGCTGAGACAAACAAGAGGTGGAGGGCTGAGACCCGAAAGCCTTCAGGAGAACCAACTCATCTTCCGTAGGGTTGGAGCACTGCCAGTCACCCCTCTGCCTAAGGATTTCTAATATCTCAGCGAATTAGATATATTCAGAGGGGGACCCTTCTGATTCATCCAAGTCGATATCGGATGTGAGGGACTCCTGTGGGGAGTCTAAATGCTTCCTCTTACAGATTCTCTTCCTGGGAACCTCATCGGTGGGGGCTTCTGGTGAGGTCACGGAAGAGCAGGGGCCACCCAATGGGGCTTCCTGAGGCATTGGGTCTCTATGCTTAGCAAGGATCTGTGAAGCAGAAGCAGACACAGGCGCTTTTGGGGAGGAGGTAACTGGATCTGACATCGATGATGTCTTAGGAGACATAACTCTCCTCATGGCTTCGAAGGTACCTCTGCTCCAATGCGAAGGGACTAACAGATCCAAGGAAACTGTCGATACCCCCGGCACCAGGACAGTGGGCTCCGAGCCAGAGGTAGGAGCCTAGCTCATCCGAGCCGAAGCCCCGAGAGGCAGAGTCGGAACCGCAAGTTGGTCCAACTATCCTCCCCGGACCCGACCAGAGAGTGTCAGCTCCTAGATTTCTCGATCAGCGCCTAGGACGTCAGAGTAAATGGGGCCAAGGACACTGGAGCAGGCATTGGCTCCGAAGGCTCAATGATTATCAAATCTGACTCCTCTGGCTCCGAGGGACCAGTATGGCTTGGAGGAGGAAGAGTAGTAGATGGTAAAAGGGTCTTCGGTTCCAAAGCCATCTGGGTCAGAGCCTATAAAAATTTTGCAAAGGCCAGTGCCTGTAAAAGCTTCTGCACCACACGATCCACATCCAAATTAGAAAGGCTTATCGAAGACCGAAATAAGTTGATAGAAGGAGGTACAGATTGCAGGACTGGAGACTTAGGCAGTTCGGATACCAGTTCCAGAACCGGGGACCGGCTCCGAAAGGATAACACGGTTGCCTCTGAGGTCTGTGGAACTGATATCAAAGATTTTTTTAGATTTCTTCACTTCAAAAGAAGTAGAAGCCTTAGAAGACTTTGAGGATTTGTTGGACCCATCCTGGTTGCTCAAAGATTCCTGAAAGGATGGTTTAACTAAACCTCTGTCAATTAACTTTCCCTTTCTCTCCTGGAGAACCCTAGAAGAGAATGACAAATGGAGCAGCTTTCTTGGAGATGCAATGCTCACAAACAATTAACATAATTCACATGACTGTCAGTGACAGACATTTTCTGCCCACATTTAGGACATTTCTTAAAACCTGATTTAGGGTGTTTATCTTTATCATGGTCAGCCATACTGTAACAAACACAATCTCAATAGGGTAATGTAAAAAACTAGAAACACCCAAACAAGAAATATCAAACAAGCCCTTTTAAAACTATGGGCTAAAATAGTAATCAGTGTACACACACACGCACACACACACACACACACACACACACACACACACACACACACACAATACTATTTATGTAAACTCTAAAGAGTAAATATATCAAAGTTGTGACAGCAAATGTCACTATACAAAGGCACACAACTGCAATATAAACTATTACACACACGCTATACTATTTATCTAAACTCTAAGACTAATTATATCAAAGCTGTGACAGAAGAGTCACTATTCAAAACTCTAAGCACACAACTACAATCTTAAGTACTATTAAAGATTTAACAAGGCCTAAAATAAAATAAGGCCAAGAGAGCTAATTACTAGTTAGAAAAAAGGCACACCAAGGGAAGGGAAGGGAAAACTATACAAAGAGCTAATCTAAGTATCTAAAGATAAATATCAGAACATTTTTATCAGTATTATAATATATATTTTCAAGAAAAATTTTTTTTTACTGGCCCGAGCTAGCAAGAACCTCTGATTTATTGCAGCGGCAAACTAGATCAGGGGTAACGCTAGGTACATCATGGGATAGGGACTTGGCCTTGAGCTATCTGAAGACCTCCAGCTTTGTAGTAGGCCGACTGGGAGCCGAGGATCGGCTCCAAACCCATCTGTAAGAATGAATGGTGAGACAGAACAACTTCACATCTATATGTTATGTGGATATTAAATTACTGGTGCAGAAGTGTGCGTTGAACTGTGTGTTCAGCTTCAAGAATGTAACCACAGTGTACCCTACTGGAAAAGAACAGAAATGTATATAAACTATATACCTGTGCAAATGTATGTTTTAATAGTAGAAGCTGGAACAACAGAGTTAACTTGCAAAACGTCAAGAAAATAAGTTGAAAAGTAAAGTGTTTTACAACTGTGTTATCTCTCAGTAAGGAGAGACAATTTCTAGAGCTAGAAGTTTTTCTACTGTCTTGAAAGTAATTTTAATTACTAGGTTTAACATGTAAAGTGTTTTATTGCTTTCTAGCAGCTGCACATCTGAGAGATATGTACTTCTCACACAGAGATGATAAAATTCTTAGTTTCTGTTAGCCTGGGAACTGAAGGCAGGTGAAAAAGAGTGATGTCATCCAGGCTAACCTAGCAGTACTATGTGATATTCATTTAGGAACCCTCTCAGATAGAGAGACAAGGCATTTTGTATATTGTCTTGGACCTAGCAAGAACATCCATTCAGCACTTCTGCATCTGCCTTGCTCTATAAGTAAGATTTAGGCATACTATCTTGTAGAGATTTAGAGATAGATATGAATATAGTAAAGATTAGTTTAGATGTTTTCTGTATTTATTTGAGACTGTCTTGCAATGTTGTTTTAAAATATTTCCTGTGATTCTGAACTCTGTAGTCACTGTGTTTTGTTATTGAGTATTGTCTTGTTCTTTTATTATTTATTATTAAATATATTTCAACCTTTTAATTGTGGCTGGTTTGTTTACAGATATTTAAGCTCTTAGTGTACTTGCATAGACATGTGGTGACACTGTACAGGCCACTCCTAAACATCCGCGGTCTTGATCACACTTACCATTTGGACAATAGTAACATCACACAGTAGGACTGGTCACCCTTTGGGAAGAGCCTTATAGTGGCTGATAAAGAGCTTGTTGTGGCAGTGATAACTACCTTACAGTCTGAGCAGAAGGGGGCATAGCTAGTAAACCTGTGCCAGCCTTCACCAGGGGTATCTGTGTGTTTCTATACAAATCAAATCTCAAAGTTTGTGTGTGTGTGTGTGTGTGTGTGTGTGTGTGTGTGTGTGTGTGTGTGTGTGTGTGTGTGTGTCAGCTACTTGAGCAAGGACATGAAGCACTGGTTGGACAGAGAGGGTGCCGGAGGTTTTGGCTTGACCACTCGGCTGAGATCTTAACCCTATAGCTGTGCCAGTGGGGAGTCTTATTGGGACTCTGCAGAAAGAGCCAGATACCAGCCCCAGACTAATTGTGATCTCTGTGTGCTTTTAAGGACAATTGTACTTTACTGTGTGTATACTTGTCATCCTCCCAATGTGTATACCCCTCACTGGTGCTAGTGGTGAGGATTGAGGCTCCCTGATTGCTGGGCCAGTGTAGGGGCATCACAGTCACTATGGCCTTGGGTTGAGGCAGAATGAAAGGAAAAACCTGTAGAACCTGATCTGACAGAAACCACCACCAAAAATATTTCTTGAATGCCTGAGTGATTGTTATTTGTGCTGACATATGCTGGGAAAGAACTGTCCACTGTGTTGCTAACATCAATTGGAGAAATGTCATATGAAACGTGCTAGACGGACCAAGATGATGGCAGCTGACACTGATCCTGAGGCTTGAAGAAATTTTGGCATTGCAAATTATTTTCCTGAAATGCAATCTGACAGTCTGCACTCTTGACAGAAGAAGAGAAGCTGTCACTGATGTTATGCTGAAGACTGCTTCAATGAATTCCAAGGTTTAAGTTGGTCATAACTGAGACTTCTTCCCAGATAAGAACAAGTCTGGATCACCTGATCTCTTGCTGATAATAGCAGATGCATGGCCGGGAGGCAATGAGCCAGTCATCTAGATATGGAAACAACCATAATCCCTGCAGTCTCAAGGGAGGTGCTACTACTACCATGCATTTGGTGAACACCCTGGGGGCTGTGATGAGGCCAAAGGGCAGTACTTTGAGCTGATAGTGACTGGCTGCAAGCTGGAAGCATGAATACCTTCTGGATTGTCTGTTTATTTTTAAGTGAAAGTATGCATCCTGCAGGTCTAACAAGCATATCCAGTGGTCCTTGCCCAGAAAGGGTGGAATGGACTGAACCATGACCATCCAAAACTTCGTATATCAAACTGATTTGTTCAAGTCCAGAAGATCCAACATTCATCTCCAGTCCCGTTTTCTTTGGCACTAAAAAGAATATTGAGTAAGTTCTGGATTCTATCTGGTGTGGTGAGACCTCTTGGATGACTCTTTTTTTCCAGCAGCTTTTGTATTTCTACAGCTGCTTCTTTCCTCTGACCGGGGGGGGGGGGGCATTGGGAATATTATGTACAGTTGAAGGTGGAAGCGATAAGGGAATTATACAGCCCATGGTAATAATCCTCTGCATCCAAATATCTCTTGTTAAATCTAGCTAGGCTCTCTGGTACAGCAATAGTCAACCTATGATTGCCTCCAGAGGGGGATAATCGGGCCTCCTTTTAGGAGCTCTGATAGGGTCTGTCAAAGAAAGAATCTCTGGACCTCTGGTTTTGTGGGCCTCTTCTGCCATGTGGGCATTGTTGTCCATTAGAGTTCCCCCCTCTGCTCCCAGGGGAATTGTCTCCATGTGTGTCCTGGAAAGGGCCCTGTGACTTTCTGAAGCATATTTTACAACCACCTCATTTATTCCTAGAATAGGATCTTTGAGGGGTCAAAAAACATACGCCCACTGCAGAGAGGGTCTTTACATCCTTCTTACACCTGGAGAATGTACCCTTCACTTTGGAGCCAAACAATGAACTGCCATCAATGGGAGCAATGATGAATGAAGACTTGAAAGGTTTTACAAAATCACATAATTGCATCCAGGCATGCCTCTTATGAATATGCCTGAACCCACTGCCTTGAGGCACCTTTGGCTGCATGCGAGATAAGCATCATGGATGAATTTGAAATGGACTGGAGGTAGTCACCTGGGAGGCCACAGAAGATTGAGCTTCAGCAGTAATGGTCCCTGAAAGGGATTTTGAAAGTTTCTTGATCAGACCCCTTTGTAGTCTGGTAAAATTTGCCAAATAGTTCAGTGACCTAAGGGCAAAGGTCGCTGATGCATATACACACTTCCCAAACCTGTCCATCACCCTAGACTCCCAGTTAAGGGGAAGGACAGAAGAACTTTGCTCAGTGAATTCCTTCTCGGTGGCCGACATCATGACCATAGCATTCACATGCACCCCCTTACCCCAAAATTCCTTCCGGACCGGTGGAGCCAGAATCCGATATGGCATCTTAGGGACTGGCTCAGCTGAATCAGGTTCCTTCCATGACTGCCTAGAGATCAAATCAATGAGCTCATCAGTGGGCGGAGTAACCCAGAAGATAGAAAAGCCAGCTCCAAAAGCTTCCAGAAATACTGATTTCTCTGGTGAAGAGATGCTGGAGGACCACACACTTCTCTAGCTAAGATTCTCGAGAATGTCTCCAAATTAGATCTCTTCTGGAGGTGATCATGGGGACCATTCTCCTTCATCAAAATCAGTATCCTCTGTGAGCGACTTTTCTGGTGAGTCCAAGTGCCTCCTCTTGCACTTTCTCTTCCAAGGAACTTCTTCAGTGGGATGACCCAGTGAATTGTCATAAGAAATTATAATACCCTGTTGGGTGATCTGGTGGCCTTGAGCTGGCTGTTCTTGTGACATAGAACGATGTGGCTCCAAACGCTGAGGCATCTGGTAACTAGATGGGAGATCCAAAGGGGCTGGATCCGTAGATCCAGTCGGAACAAAAAACTCTTTCTTCACAACCTTTAAGGCAGACTGCTCCAGACAGAGAAAGAAGACAGCATCTCTGAGAAGGCAGGCTTCTGGATCACTGCTTCCCTTTGCTCCAAGAGTAACTGCCCCTTCAGTGGATGCCAGAACTTAGCTATCCAATGCAAAAGCTCCAAGGGCCATTGATGGCTCTGAAAACCTCAGAGTCAACTCCAGTACCTTGGACCCGAAAAGGCAGCTTCAGCTCAGAGTCATGCAGACCTGAAGTCAAACCCAGTGAGCTCAGAGAAGTCTTCAGATCTGAAGATAAAGGTATCTTCAGATCCGAGTCAGATGGACCTGGAAGGTTTGGATCCAGGGACTCTGAAACAACAGATGGCATCAGAGAAGGAGCAGACAATGGTGGTATAAGAGATGGATGGGCTCCCTCACTCAAGGGGATAGTAGATGGGAGAACACCCATCTGAATCTGTGCCAAGAGGAATTTCCTCATCATTCTGTCCACATATTCCTCAGTTAGACTCCTGGAAGAACAAGATGAGGCAAGGGACAGTGACCTTGAATGGCATCTCTCCAGGAAGGGAGAAGGAACCCTGGAAAGTATTGGCTCCAGTTTTGGAGAATATCTCATTCTTCGTAGAATCTTCAGATCCGAAGAGCTTGGATCTGAATATTTTCTTGTCAGGACAGAGGACCTGAGCAGATTTCTGATCTGATTTTGACTTTTTCTTCAAGGGCTCCAAAGAAGGAGTGGAAGAATTAGATGGCCTTGGAGACTTTGTCAATGTCTCCTTAATTTTTGTTTTGGGGGATTGAGCCCCGGAGACAGCCTCTCTGAAAGAGGATGGAAGCAATCCTTTTAAGATCAATTTATTTTTTTCTATCTGCTATGGCCCTAGGATTGAAATGTTTTCATACAGCACAATCCTCTTGTAGAGTTTGAAGGCCTAAACAATAAATACATAAAGTTTGGGCAACAGATAAAGGTATGTTTATGCCCACATTTCTGATACCTTTTATAGCTGGCATGCCCTTTGTCAGACATGATGACTTTAGAGAAAAATAGAAAGGGATAAAAGTTTTTTTTTTTTTTTTTGGATAAACATAAGAAAAGGAAAAGAAAAGAAAGGGGAAGGGAAATACCAGCAATGGTAAACAGAATTACACAGGTGTGTACACTATAAGATTAGATTGTATAGCATGTACGGGGAAAAGATTACCAACAATGGCATAATAGAATTATGTTGACTGTAAAAAGTAAGGGAGATATGTAACAAGTAAGAAAATATGAAGAAAAAAGCACTTATCTCAATTACAGCTCGAGAGTTCAGGCTGACCACATCTTTCGCGAAAAGCGGCAAATGAGATCTGGGGTATGTTAGGGGTTGGTGCATTATGGGTAAGTGAGGAGCTTGACAGTTTTTGGTGGCCAAGAGCTTAAGTAATGGCTAAGTCAGATTTGAGGATTGGATCTAAACCCAACAGTTAAGGATAGAATGAAAATTATCAACATCAGATCATTTTTTGTGCACTCACACACACAAACACACACACACACACATATATATATATATATATATATATATATATATATATATATATATATATGTATATATATATATATATATATATATATATGTATATATATATATATATATATATATATGTGTGTGTGTGTGTGTAGATCTGCATACATAGATATAGATATAGATAGATAAATATTCCTTTTTATTTAATATATTAAATTTCCATTGTGGAAGGGTTCAAATTACTTTTCAGAAATAGATAAAGTTCTGGCTGTTGTACTAGTGAAGCCTATGAGCTACTTCTTCGCAAGTTAGAAAGAAAGTAGTGAACATTTTCCACTCTGACCGCTGACTTTACCTTCTCAGGGCTGACCAATCATCTGACAGAGAAGTGTGGGAAGGAGGCATAGTTTTTGGAAGCTAGCTGGTTGTCTTGGGCAAGACACAACCCATTCAGCCTCAAGGCTACTGCAGCAGTGGGCATAATGAACATATGTGATGCTCCATATTGTCATATAAATCTATATAAATGAACCCTACCATACAGATATCAAAATACATGTATTTACTCTTCCTTTTGGTAGTCAATAGATACATCTCTTGACTCTAATGAAGTTAAAAAAATATTCGTTTAAATCTGAAATTTGCTCCCTTAAAAAGTTATATTACACACAATTAATTATTCTTCACAGTGCTTATATGACACCATCTAAAAAAAGCTAAATATTTCCCACATGTTCATCCTTATGCAGTGCATGTGGCAGGGATGAAGCAGATGTATTGTATAATTCCTGGAAATGTAAATGTTCATCTCAGCTTTGGGTCACACTTAAAAATTGAATAAGAACATTGGGTTACCATGAAAATATTACTTCATGGAAGTTTGCTATCTTTTATATCCCCAAAACAATTACAGTTAAATGATCTGAGAATATTGATAATGACTTTTTTTTGCTTTTTAAGCTGTAAATAGCTCAAAACTGTCCTGATCTCAAAATATTAAACTGGAACAGTTTTAAAGAAACAGCTATCAAACATTAAAATATACACAATTATACCACAAACTAAAAAAAAAAAAAACAGCTCTCTAGATTGTTAGGCAAAAACCTTTGATATGGCCACTAAACTATCTGCTACAGACACACACACACACACACACACACACACACACACACACACACACACACACACACACACACACACACACACACACACATTTATTAATAAAAGCTCACCCATACATGTATTTTCTATTGGATCTATTTAAACGTTTATATTCTGTCAGTTTTCCTTTTCTTGTTTTTATCTCTACATCAAAAATGTTTGTTTTACCTTATAGTCCTTTTGTATAGCTAGTATTACTGGAAAGTTAAGCATGCATTATAGGTGTATGCGGTTGTATATTGTTCACTGTTTGTTAGTTTTCTTCTTCTTCTTGTTTTCTATTGCATTCACCTTGCTTTGCTGTTGGTGCTTGTACTTATGAAACTATAAATAAAAAGTATTGGAAAAAGCAGAAATAATGTAAAAATTGTGACAGAAGCAGTCTGAATAACTGTCTAATAAGTACACTATTTATTATCACTTAGCTGAGATCCTGGATTGTGTCCATGTTTAAGAGCAGCAAATGAGATATGAGCTAGAGTTAGGGGCAGCTGTATTATAGGAATTTGGAAGGAGCTTGAGGTTTGAATGCCTGCTAGAGCTGCCAGGTGGATCCATGAGATCGCTATAATTCCATTAACTGAGTAGGATGGATGGGATGAAATAGGATACATTCTTATGCATAATTTAGTAAGTTACATAACATCACTGTATGTCATTAATTACATGTTTGGAATATGGGCAGCATGGTGACTAGGTGGTAATTTCTCAGCTTCAAAACTCCAGGGTCCAAGGGTCAGTTTTGACTTCTGGCCACTATCTGAATGGAGTACATGTTTCCCCTTTATCTGCATGGGTCTTCTCTAAGTACTCTGGTTTCCTCTCACTTGCAAGAAAGAAGTTATGCACTAACCATAACGTTCCATGTGAGTTGTTCATCTCACCTTCATTCTTACAGATGGGTTCAGAGCAGATCCCGGGCTCCGAGTCGGCCTACTACAAAGCTCGAGGTCTTCAGACAGCTCGAAATCAAGTCCCTATCTCATGATGCACCTAGAGTTACCTCAGATCTTGTTTGCTGCGTATAATAATGCCATATGTCATTCTATCACTCCATAAGAGAAAGTTATAGAAGGGTTGAGCAACCAGGAAGAATCCAGCATCTCGGTCTTCGAAAAACCCTGGAGGGGGTAGGAGGGTTGGAAGTAAGAATGAAGGCGAGATGAACAACTCACATGGAACGTTATGGTAAGTACATAACTTCTTTATGTGAAGTTGTTCTATCTTGTCGTTCATTCTTACAGATGGGTAGTGTTCCAAGCACCATCTATCTCGGATGGCTCACGGGAGTATGTTTTTCAAGACAGTAGACTCAAAGGAGGCCCTATCCCTGGAGGCCCTGACAACTTTGTAATGAGTGATAAAGGTATGCGGTCTTGACCAAGTGGTTGCTGCATAAATGTTATCAATAGGAAGTCTGGCAGAAAAGGCAGAGGATGTAGACACTGCTCTGGTAAAGTGGGCCTTAATTTTATGTTGTAAGGGCATATTAGCAGCTGAATAAGCAAATGTGATACAATCAGATAACCACTTAGTTGTTTTGGCCACTGGCATACCTTTCCTGGAGTGTGAAAAAGAAACAAAAAGCTGTTCAGATTTCCTAAAATCTTTTGTTCTATCAAAGTAAAATCTGAGCTGTCTATGAACATCAAGTTTGTGCAGCATATATTCTAAATTGTTGGAGTGATTGGGGAAAAATACTGGCAAATCAATAATTTAATTAAGATTGGCTTCAGTACAAACGTTAGGCAAAAAGGAGGTGTTAGTTTGAAGTGAGACTGTCAGCATGGAAAATCAAGTAAGGAGGCTTAATGGACAAGGCTTGAAGCTCTGACACTATGCGGGCAGAAGTGATAGCTACTAAAAAGATAGTTTTCCATGACAAAAATTTGAGGTCACATGAGGAAGCTGGTTCGAATGGAGAGAGAATAATGTGAGAAAGCATAAAATTTAGACTCCATGGGGAACAGGGAGATTTCACAGGTGGTCTGAGATGAAAGGTCCCTTTGAGAAAGGCTTTTGGTAGTTTGTGTGACATAATGTTCAACCCTTCAAATCCAAGGTGAAAATTAGAAATAGCAGCAAGTTGAACATGAACTGTTGCTGCTGTAGCTCCTTTGTTGAAGCTCATGGTCAAGAACTCTATTATAGAGGCCATAGGGGCTAGATAGGGATCAATGTTGTTTTGAGAGGCCCAAATAGAACATTTTTTTCATTTGCTAAGGTACAGTGTCCTCGTAGAGGATTTGTGAGAGGATATGAGAATTTGCTTTGTCTGACTAGAAAGGTTATAGAACCTGGCTATGATGGGAATTGGAGCAGCCAAGCTGTCAGCTTCAGGGACTGAAGAGAGGGATGAAGTTTCCCTGACGACTGTGTCAGAAGATCTGGAACTAGGTACAGAATCCAGGGGTCCTCCAAAAGATGAAATCGAAGGAAGGGGAACCAAATCTGACAAGGACAATTAGGGGCTATTAGAATAATGGTCCTTCCCAGAGCTTTTGCTTTCTGTAGTACCTTGGGTATCAAAGGGATTGGTGAGAATGCATAGAGGAGACCCAGAGGCCAATCGTGTATGAGTGTGTCCCTTGGGGCTTCTTCCGGAGGGGGAATAAGGGCAAAGCAGCTTCTGCATTTTGTGTTCATGTGGCTGGCGAAAAGGTCACAGCAAGGCTGGTCCCACCTCAGCAATATCTTGTCCACTATTTCTTTCTTGAGGGACCACTTGTGAGGCAACAAAACTGCTCTGCTCAGCTTGTCTGCTATCACACTGGATTTCTCAGGGATGTGTGCTGCTAACAGAAAGTGCTGGGTGGGTATAGCCCACTGCCATACTCTTAGGGCCTCGCAACAAAGGAGGTAGGACCTGGTTCCTCCTTGTTTGTTCAAGTACCAGACCACTGACATGTTGTCTGTCTGAATCGCAATTGTACCCAGAGGAAGAGAGTCCTGTAAGTACTGCAATGCTAAAAGTACTGCTCTCATCTCTAGGACATTGATATGCAGATGTGTCTCTTGATCAGTCCATGTGCCTTGAGCTGTTCTTCCCTGAAAATGCCCACCCCACCTTATCAGGGAAGCGTCGTTGGTCACTGTGGCCTCTGGTTGGGGTAAAACAAAAGAACAACCTATAGTGACATGAAGAGAGGTCAACCACCACTGAAGATCCTTTTTGCATGTGCTTGTGATCATTGTAAGATGAGACATTGGGAGCTCTTGGTAAAACCATTGTGCGAACAACAGCCACTGTAGAATCTGCATGTGCATGCGACCCAGCGATATGGCTAATATTGCAGCTGCCATCATGCCTAACAATCTTAGTACTTGTGATGCTGGAGCCTTGTCTTTGGATATGATATTGCGGTCCTGCTGACAGAGTAGTAAGGCTCTTTCTACTGGAAATCTCAGCATGGTGGTGGTGGTGCCCAATTTTGCCCCGATAAAAATGGTATGTTGCGATGGCGACAAGGCAGATTTTCCTGAGTTTATTGTAATGCCCAGCTGACTGCAGAGTGAAAGAGTGGTGTCCCTGGCTTGAATGAGTTGATACCTGGTGGTGGCAGTGAGGAGCCAATCATCTAGGTATGGAAACACCTGGAATTCTAAAAGTCTCAGGTGAACTGTGACCAATGCCATACATTTGGTGAACACTCTGGGGGCTGTAGTGAGACCAAAGGGCAAGGCTTGAAAGTGGTAATGATTGGCTCCCAGCCGGAAGCGCAAATGATCCCCTGGATGGTCTGGCCATTTTTATGTGGTAGTAAACATCCAGGAGATCTATCAAGGACATCCAATTGTCTTTCCCTAAAAAGGGAAGTATCGACTGAAGCATGACCATCCGAAACTTCTCTTTCTTGACAGATCTGTCTAGTCTGCTGAGGTCCAATATAGGTCTCCAGTCCCATGTCTTTTTTTTAACTAAAAAGAATCTTGAGTAAGTTCCGGATACTATCTGGTCTGCTGGGACTGGTTGGATGACTCATTTTGTTAGCAACGATCGGACCTCTATTGTTGCCTGTTCCCTGTAACTGGGTGGGACGTCTGGGATTTTTCTTGTCAGTGGAGAGGGTGTGGCGAATGAATTAAATATCCTCTGGAAATGATACTTCGTACCCAGTTGTCATTTGGTTATTTTGAGCCAGGTGTCTGGATACAAAGATAAGCGACCACGACTGCCTCCAGAGTAGGACAGTTGGGCCTCCTTTCAGGAACACTGGTAGGGCTTCCCAAAGAGGTGATCTCTGTCACCCTGGTTTTGCGGCCCACCTCTGTTGCGAGGACGGCATCTTCCATTATTGCCCCCTCCTCTGCCCCTGGAGGGGGGATCACCACATGTCCTGAAAGGCTCCTTGGGCTTTTTGGAACCACATCTTTCCTCCCCTTTGACCCTTGGGGTAGGGTCTGGTACGGGTGGAGAAACGTACTCCGATGGCAGACAGAGTCTTCCCTTCCTGCTCACACCTGGTTAAAGTTTCCTTAACTTTGGGCCCGAAAAGAGATTAGCCATCAAAAGGGGTATTTACAAAGGATGACTTAAAGGGCTCGGTGAAGGAACACAAGCACATCCAGGGGTGTCTCCTAAGAGCAATTCCTGTACCCGCTGCCCTGCTTGTTCCATCAGCTGCATATGAAATGAGGTGCATGGACGTGTTCACTATGGAGTTGAGGGTAGCAAGCTGGGAGGCAACTTTATCTGAAGCTCTTGCAGCTACTGTACCCTGAACAGTATCTCCCAGATCTTTAAGGAGATCTTTTTGCAGTCTAGTAAAATGGGTTAGATAGTTGAGCGAATGCAGTACAAAAGTCGCTGAACTCTAAGTCTGCTTCCCATATCTATCCATGATCCTAGAACTTCTGCTAGGAGGATGGATAGAAGAGGAAGTTTCCGAAATTTCCTTTTTGGTGGCTGCCGCCACCATCATTGCAGCAACTGTCACACCTTTAGTAAGAAAAGATTTGTCCTGGGGGCAAGAATTAATTTATTAGGCCTCCTGGGGACAGGCTCCATGGTATCTGGAGACTCCCACGTCCTTCGTGAGACCAGCTACATAAGCTCATCGAAGGGTGGAGACACCCAAGTGGTGGAAGGCTGAGACCAGAAAGCCTTCAGGAGAACCGATTCATCTTCAGTAGGGTTGATGGACTGCCAGTCACCCCTCTGCCTAAGGATTTCTAATATCTCAGCAAATGAGCTGTCCTCATAGAGGGACCATGGGGACCCTTCCGATTCGTCCAAGTTGGTATCGGATGTGAGAGACTCCCGTGGGGAGTCTAAATGCTTCCTCTTACAGATTCTCTTCCTGGGAACCTCATCAGTGGGAACTTCTGGTGAGGTCTCGGAAGAGCAGGGAACACCCAATGGGGCTTCCTGAGGCTCTAGGTCTCTACGTGTAGCAAGGATCTGTGATGCAGAAGCAGACACAGGCGCTTTTGGGGAGGAGGTAGCAGGACCTGAAGTCGAAGATGTCTTAGGAGACATAACTCATCTCATGGCTTCGAAGGTACCTCTGCTCAGATGAGAAGGGACTGACGAATCCGAGGAAACCATGAATACCCCTGGCACCGGGACAGAGGGCTCCAAGCCAGAGGTAGAAGCTGAGCTCATCCGAGCCGAAGCCTCGAAAGGTAGAGTCGGAACCGACAATTCGGTCCGACTATCCTCCCCAGACCCAACCACAGTGTGTCAGCTCCTAGATTCCTCAATCGTCACCGAGAATGTCAGAGTAAATGGAGCTGAGGACACTGGAGCAGGTGTTAGCTTTGAAGGCTCAATGATCATCAAGTCTGACTCCTCTGGCTCCGAAGGACCGGTATGGCTCGGAGGAGGAAAAGTAGTAGATGGTAAAAGGGTCTTCGGTTCCAAAGCCATTTGGGTCAGAGACGATAAAAATTTAGCAAATGCTGGTGCCTGTAAAAGCTTCTGCACCACATGATCCACATCCAAATCGGAAAGACTTATCGCAGACCTAGATGAGTGGATAGAAGGAGGTACAGATTACAGGAGTGGAGATTTGGCACTTCGGATACTGTTTCCAGGACAGGGGAATGGCTCTGAAAAGACAAGATGGTCGGCTCCGAGGGCTGTGGAGCCAACGTCGATGTTTTTTTAGATTTTTTTACTTCAGAAGAATTAGAAGCCTTAGAAGACTTTGAGGATTTGCTAGACCTGTCCTGGTCACTCAAAGCTTCTTGAAAAGATGGTTTGACTAATCCTCTGTCAATTAACTTTTTCTTTCTCTCCTGAAGAACCTTAGAAGAGAAGGAATGACAAATGGAGCAGCTTTCCTGAAGGTGCAATGCTCCCAAACAGTATACACAATTTACATGGCTGTCAGTGACAGACATTTTCTGTCCACATTTTGGACATTTCTTAAACCCTGATTTAGAGTGTTTATCCTCATCCTGGTCAGCCATACTGGAACACACAGTCTCAAGAGAGGGTATTGTAAAGAACAAAACACACCCAAAAAACTATCAAATAAGCCCTTTAAAACTATGGGCTAAAATACTATGAGCATACACACACTATAACTACTTATCTAATATCTATATATCTAAATATAATCAAAGAGTGTGACAGAAAAAGTCACTATTCAAAGGCACGCAACTACTATTAAACTACAGTAAAGATTTAACAAGGCCTAAAATAAAATGAGGCCAAGAGAGCTAATATCTAGTCAAGATAAAAGGCACACCAAGGAAAGGGAAACCACACAAAAAGCTAGAATAGCTAAGCTAAGTCTAAAATAGAGAAATATCAAAATATTTATATAAATTTGTAGAAAAACGTTTTGTACTGGCCCGAGCTATGCGAGGAACCTCCGATCTATTGCAGCGGCAAACTAGATCTGAGGTAACTCTAGGTGCATCATGTGATAGGGACTTGGCCTCGAGCTGTCTGAAGACCTTCAGCTTTGTAGTAAGCCAACTCGGACTGTAAGAATGAACAGCGAGATAGAACAACTTCACATTCACACTTTTTCTACAGAAGAAATGGTTATCAAATACTTTAAACAACTTTTAATTTGACAGGAAAAAAATTTGCTCCTGTTTAAAAGTACACTTATGTCTTGTGACAGTCCATTAAAACATAAACACCTAACTCAAAAATAACTTTTGTATGCAAGAAAGAATAATAAAATAATTTTTTTTTTAATGTGGAAGGTTTTCCCCCAAAGGAAACTTATTTGCCCAGCAAAGGAATAGCACATGCTAACCACTGATCCCTGAAAGCCCACACAGGAACATTTTCTTCAATGGCAGGAAAGCTCTGAAGGGGTGGCATCCAATTATTTTCTTTTAGTCAGTTCAGTCTGAGCTAAATTACAGTTTTCATGTGGAACGTGCCCAAAAGCTTAGGAAGCTGCTCAGCTGTTATGCCCTTAGAAGGATATAATCCAAAAAGAGAGATATAGATGATAAAGGGAGAAGTTGAAGAATATTTAGAAAAGCACAACCTACTCTGGTAAAGATTCAAGGAATACATGGAGATTAACAAAAAAAGCAGGAAGGTACAGATATTGCAAAAGAATGGAACGGGGGAAAGAATGTAGAGGGATATACAGTGGAGGAGGAACAAGAAGTTATGCTGAATGCACAGGGAACAAGGAATGAGATAAGAACAGCCATATACAAGATGAAGGAGAGGAAAAATGGAGAGTGAGATGAGCTCTCACTAGAGGTCTACAAAACAGGAGAAGTGGAAATGTGAATGGTCCTACAGAAGGAATACAAGAAAATACAGGAATAATGCAAAATATGTAAAAGTATGAGAAGAGTCAGGATAACCATGATACCTAAAGGGAAGGGATGAGAAAAGGAGGAAGTAAAATATTATACACCTATCTCTTTGATTAATGTAGATGTGAAGATTTTAGTAAAGGTTTTGACAGGAAGACTTAATGTCATATTGCCAAAAGTAATACAAAAATAATACAAGCAGCGCAAAATGGCTTTGTGATGAGAAGAAAGGCAGAAAAAAAAGATGGAACCTGCTGGAATGTATGCACAGAAAGCAAAACAAGCAGCAAGGAAAAGGTAGGATTGAGATCTTTCATCTGCAGAAGGCCTTTAATATGGTGTGTTAGGAATTCCTATGAAAGACACTGCAGCAAAGGCAGAAGGAGAAAAAAGTTCATACATTAGATATTAGATACAGGTCATATACCAAGACACAGAAAGTGAAGTACTCATAAATGGAGGATTATTGGATGGGACAAGGATAGAAATGAGGACAGACAGGGGTGCCAATATCCCTAGGCCTGTTTATGCTTGTAATCAAGGAGATGACAGTGGAAGTCAGACATAATTTAGCAACGCTTGATGAAAAGGAAGGGATAAAATCACAATTTGTGTTACATCCAGATTACTGTATTTTAATGTTGAGAAATGACAGGTATCAGGTGTAATAACAAAAAAGACAGTTGTAGTAAGATTAGAAAACAGCAAGGGGAAAGGGGGAAAAGTGAGACAAAAGAGAAGGAGTTCCCAGTTACCTAGTGCTCTATGTTTGGAAAACTGGGAGAGTGACAATAGCGGAAAACCTACAGAAAGCTGGAAAAAAGGTAAACAATACTATGGAGGGAGACTTATACACTTATACATTGTATGGAAGAATTAATGCAGCAAGAATGATACTACCAGTAATTCTCCACCTACTCTATAATATACACATAGATACTAGGGACAAAAGGGTACAACAAATGAAAAAAGACAGAAGACTGGGTCATTAAAGCTAGGGAGAAAAAAGTCAACAGGTCAAAAGTGTGAATGAAGAGATACAGGAGGGTCTGGGGGCCCCCACAAATCCCAGCATATACACTTACATATAACATAATTCACTCAATAGAAACAGAGAGAGAGACATGGAGAAGTCTGTTAAAGGACATGAATGAAGCAGCACTAAAATAACTGGGAGGCATAACATAGGGTGAAGGGAAACTCAAAAAATTATGGGGAACAGAAAGGTGGGGCAAAGACAAGGAAGAGAAATAAAGAAATCTGGAAAAGCTGAATATCTCAAAAGGAAGACTTGGTATGCAGAGAAAAGGACGGTGAAGGAAGATATAAAGCAATGAAGGACTTAATACAGAAATACAATACACCAGAGACCCAGTGGTGAAACTACTCGATATTTAGGCAGACCTGGAAAAGGTTTGCAGAGAGGACAACAGGAGAAAGGAATAGTCAGGAAAGGAGGAAAAAGAGGGAGAAGATGCCATCCTGGAGGAAATGGGAGAAGTAAGGGAAGCAAAGGACTAAATATACCTTTGAAGTGTTAAGGGAAAGAAGGGACAAGGTTGAAGAAGGGAGAGAATGAGAAAGAACTGTAGAAGGGAGAAAGGAATGGAAGGGAGCTGCAGGATACTGACAGAAGACTATTCAGCCAGTGAGTAACATGTAGAAATTTCAGGGATCAGGAGATCAAAGCCTAAGAATACTGCATAGATGGTATCTAACCTCCACAAGACTGGGAAATGACAGCAGAAAGGAGGATAGTCGATAGTGGTAGTGTCACGAGAAACATGCAGGAATAATGCACATGCTCTGGGACTGTGGCTTGATACAAGAAGTCTGGAAGTAGGCATAGATGATTTGGAGAGACATACTTGAAAATGAAGTTGAGTATACTTAGAAATGCTGTACATGGGGCAGAGAAACATAAGATAGCATCTGGAAAGAAGGCAAAATGAACATTATTAGACTGCTAAGCATTAAAATTAAAACCATCATCACTCAAAATTGGAACGGGACAAAAATAATATGGAAGCAAGAATTACACAAGAGGTCCTCAAACATTGAGAAAAGACTGCAGAAACTGACAAGAATGAGGAAAGGAAGAGAGGAAAAATGAAAGGGTAATGGAGAAAGGAAACAGAATACTACAAGAGTGAAAATTCAAATACGGAGGAAGCAGAAGGCTAATGCAAAGGGAAACCAAAAGAGGGATTGGGATAGGGTAAGAAATGAATCAGCCAACAGTTGATGAAATATGGTGCACCATGCATGAGGCCTGCATGTGAATGTAATGTAATGTATGGAGCTAACTTAAATTGCCAAATGTAAACACCAGTTTTTGATTATGTCTGGTGGAAAAGATAAGATGGACTGTACTGGTAGATATAAACAAAAACAGGCCAGATGGTTGTGGTAATAAAGTGCATGATGTATGAGGATTGCACTTCAGAACTGATACGGAAATGTGTTTTTGCCAATAATGTTTAACAATATAAAAAAAATGTGTTGCAAAAAAAATCTAAACCAACTATAACTAAAGTATTAATATTATAAAGGAGATAAGAAATAGAGGTGGGATCTTTGGAAAAGGGAAGGAGTAAATCACATAGAGCAATGTATACAGAGTCATGTTTAAGAGACAGAGCAAGGTTTAAAGGAAGGCAGGAAATGAGCAATTTATGCTGTGACCGAAAACTGTTAAGAACAAAATGCGGATGTATGCTCCATAAAAATGCAATTATGATTTGTTTTCCTTTCTAATAATGCATGTGTACCTATGTCACTGCCTAAAATGGGATTTAATAAAGATGTTTAAAAATGTGCTGGATAAAGTAGAAAGCAAAACAAATGTAAATCAACAGTGCTGAATTATTATCACATGTGATGCAGTTAGTTCACCATGTACAGTAAGGTGTCATCTTTAACAATAAACAATAAACAATAAATGTAAACTTACCATAACAGTTGTTCTAATGATTACTGCTGCAGTAGCCTAACAGCCAGCAAGCTTTCAAAAGCTTCAGGATACCTTCCACATGCCCAAACCCTTTTAGTTAGCTCTAGCTAAGCTGACCAAAGGATGGGTTTAGGCACAAATCCCTTCAAAGCTTGAATGACAATTGAGAAGGAGGCTAAGCCCTAAAGGGACATTACTAGGAAAAGAAAAAAAAATACACGTCCACACCTTGGCAAAACACTGAATGAAAAATAAAGGGAATGGAAGGAGGGAGTGGCTACTACAGCAGTGATCAGCACACCTCTACTGTTATGGTAAGTTTACTTACACAACTGTTCATAGGCTGTTACTAGACTAATGACCAATGTGGCCCCTACAAGCTTAGTCGCACACTTCACAAAAAGAAAAGACTCATAATCAGCAATACTATATTCATCGTTATGATCACTGCTGTAGTAGGTCTAGGTATATGGGTAGATTACAATGCTTAAAAGAACTGAGAGGAGGAAGGATACGGGTCCTAGCAAAACCTGTCCTAGACCTGGAAAAGGAATCTATCTAGTTTATAGTGCTTTGTGGAAGTATGCATTAGAGGACTGTGTTGCTGCTTCTAGAATACATCTATCATCCAACCTTTTCCAAAAAGCCACAGAAGAAGCCAAGGCCCTGGTAGACTGAGTCTTGCTCTATGTTAGAACAGTTTTGCTGTGATGAGAATAATTAGAAATTCTGTACTCACCATAACTAGGCATCTGTGTTGTCCATTTTCATTCTTCCTCACTTATGGGTTCAGATCCAATCCTCGGATCCAACTCGGCCGTATTTACCAGTCTTCGGATCCAACTGTCAAGCTCCTCCCTCTACCCATAATGCCCTACTCCATCGCTATTGCTTCAGATCGAGTTTGCTGCTCTATTTCCCAAAAACAGATACAGCCAAACCAAAAAAAAAGGCAGGACTCAAACCTGGAACAGTAGGTTCAAGACACAGTCCAATATTCCAGAAGAACAATGGATTGGGGGATGGATGGGAGGGGAGCCAAGGAAGAATGAAAATGGACAACACAGATGCCTAGTTGTGTTGAGTACATAACTTATAAATCTGATGTTGTCCTTTTCATTCTTCCTCACTTATGGGACAGAGACTCCAGCTATGTTGACCTTGGGTGGCCCTCATGGAAGGATATTCCAGAGTATTGCCAAACCAAAGGAACTTTTAGTTATGTACTTACCATAACTTCGGATGTATGGGATCCATCTCGCCTACATTCATAACAGATGGGTTCGGAGCCGAACATCGGCTCCGACTCGGCAACTAATACACTAGCACGAAGTCTCTCATTGGCTGGGCTACTCCCTATCCCAGGATGCACTACACCTGCTTCCCCAGATCTTGTTTGTTCGCTTTCATACATCCATGCAAACACATAAAAACGAGTAGTCACTATAACCAACTAAAGTTCTTCAAGAAAGAACGCCAAGAAAAAAGTGACTACAGCTCCTCTAAATCCGAATGGAAGGGGGAAGGAGGGTGGGTACTTATGAATGTAGGCGAGATGGATCCCATACATCCGAAGTTATGGTAAGTACATAACTAAAAGATGTAATGGGATCCTATCTTGCCTACATTCATAACAGATGGGACAGCGTCCCTAGCACCTACATCCCGGGTGGCTCATTGGAAAACACTCCTGAGAACTGTGGAACCAAAGGAAGCTCTGCCTCGAGAGACCACATCAAATTTGTAATGAGAAATGAAAGTGTGCGGAGAAGACCAGGTTGCCGCAGCACAAATATCATCTATTGATAACTTGGAGTGAAAAGCTACCGAAGTAGCCATTGCCCTGGTAGAATGAGCCTTGACTGGAAAGGGAAGCTCTTTGTTAGCCTGTGAATAGATAAAAATGATACAATCTTTAATCCATTTAGATATGGAGGTTTTTGTTACTGGTTGGCCCAATCTGTTCACTGCAAAGGAAACAAACAATTGATTTGATTTCCGCGTGTGAGCGGTTCTATTCAAATAAAAACGCAGTTGTCTGTGTACGTCCAATTGATGCAAGGTATATTCTGCGTTATTAGAGAATTCTGGGAAAAAGACAGGGAGTTCTATAGTTTGTTGAATACAGAAAGAGGAGGCTACTTTTGGTATGAATGTAGGGTTTAATTTCAATGAAACTCTATGCTTGTGAAAAATCAAATAGGGAGGATCAGAACAAAGAGCTTGAAGTTCTGAAACTCGCCTGGCAGACGTTATGGCTACTAAAAGGGCCGTTTTCCAAGACAGAAATTTTAAATCACAGGTAGCAGCTGGTTCGAAAGGACGGGCAGTTAGGGCAGCAAGAACCATATTCAAATCCCAAGGGGGGACAGGGTGAGATATTGGAGGCCTAAGGAGCCATGCTCCTTTAAGGAAAGCCTTACAAAGTTTGTGAGACATCAATGAAGGTTCAAAGGAAGCATGAAAATTTGAAATAGCCGCTAGCTGAACCTTAATGGTAGAAACTGAAGAGCCCGATTGAAAAAGGGAGGCCAGAAAATTCAGAACCTCCGATACTGGTGCAGTGAGAGGATCTATGCCCCGTTCTTGAGCCCAGAAGGCAAACCCTTTTCCATTTACTGGAATAAAGTTTGATAGTGGAAAGTTTATGAGAAGAAAACAGTATGTGGACCACTTCCGGCGACAGGGCATTGTGTCGGACTAAGGATGGAAGTGGAGTAACCATGCTGCCAACTTCAGGGACCTGAGAGACGGATGAAGCCGTCCTGACTGATGAGTCAACAGGTCTGGCACTGGATCCAGGAACCATGGACCCTCTATCGCATGCCTCTGTAGGAAAGGAAACCAAACTTGACGAGGCCAGTGCGGGGCAATCAAAATCATCTCGCTCTCCATGTAAATGGCCTTCTGTATCACCCTCGGTAGGAGGGGGAACGGAGGGAAGGCGTAGAGAAGACCGGGGGGCCAAATGTGGGTCAGAGCGTCTCTGGGAATCTGTCCCTGAGAAGGGAACAGTGAGAAGAACTCTTTGCATTTCGCATTGTGAGGGCTGGCAAACAGGTCGCAGCAAGGAAGACCCCATCTGTCGAAGATTTTCGCAGTTATGTTCCGGTTGAGGGACCACTCGTGGGGTAAAAGAATGGTCCTGCTTAATCTGTCCGCAATCACATTGGACTTCCCCGGTATGTGCGTTGCCATTAGAAAGCGGTTGGTAGCTACCGCCCAGTGCCAAAGTCTCATGGCTTCTCTGCATAGTGGGTAAGACCTGGTTCCACCTTGCTTGTTTATGTACCACACCACTGACATGTTGTCGGATAGGATAGTAATCGGTCCCTGTGGGAGAGCGTGATGGAGAGCTTGGAGTACTAATAGTACCGCTCTCATCTCCAGGACATTGATATGTAAATGCGTTTCCTGGATCTGCCATGTGCCTTGGACCGACCTGTCCAGGTAATGACCCCCCCACCCTACCTGGGAGGCGTCCATAGTCACAGTGGCAACGGGACGTTGAGGTATAAAGGGTCGTCCCTGGTCGAGATTTGATTGGAGAAGCCACCAATGCAGATCTCGACGACAACTTTCCGTGATTATGATTAAGTGGTTCAAGGGAAGTTCCTGATAAGACCATTGAACCGACAGTAGCCATTGTAAAATTCGCATGTGAAGTCTGGCCAAGGGAACTAAAAGTATGGTTGACGCCATCGAGCCCAAGAGTTGTAGGATCCGATGGGCCGGGGCTCTTAGTAGGGGAAGACAGGATCTGACTTGATCTTGTAGGACCTGAATTCTTGCTGCCGGTAAAAAGGCGCGCATTGTTCTTGTGTCTAAGTCTGCGCCTATGAAAGTAATACGCTGAGATGGCTGTAGTACAGATTTTTGCAAATTGAACGTGATCCCTAAGAAACGGCCCAAGGTGAACGTGGCTCTTAGCGCCTGGAATAGTAGATGCTCGGAGGTGGCAGTAAGGAGCCAGTCGTCTAGATATGGAAACACCTGGAATCCCAGACTTCTCAGGTGAGCAGTTACCACTGCCAGACACTTGGTGAACACCCTGGGGACTGTGGTGAGACCAAAGGGCAGTGCTCGGAATTGGAAATGACTGACTCCGAGGCGGAAGTGTAAGTGTCTCCTGGACTCTTGAGCTATGGGAATGTGATAGTAAGCGTCCTGGAGATCTATGGAGCACATCCATGCCTCTTTTTCCAGCAAAGGAAGAATAGATTGAAGAGTGACCATTCGGAATTTGGACTTCTTTACGAAACGATTCAATGAACTGAGGTCCAAAATGGGCCTGAAGTCCCCTGTCTTTTTTGGTACCAAAAATAATCTTGAGTAAGTTCCTGATCCGATCTGGTCGATGGGGACAGGCTGGATGGCTCTTTTTTCTAGCAGCTTTGAAACCTCTAATGCTGCTTGATCCCGCTGACTGGGTGGTACGTCCGGGATTTCCCTCAAAGAAAGGGGGGGTTTGTTGAAGGAGATGATATAACCTCCGGTAATAATGCGAAGCACCCACTGATCGCTTGTTATGGATTCCCAAGCTTGAGGGTGCGCCGCAAAACGACCCCCGACTGGCTCCGGAGTTGCACAGTCGGGCAACAACTCAGGGACGCTGGTTGTATGAAGAACCACGAAAGGAATCGCGGTCTCCAGAGTTACGGGGGCCTCTGCCACCTCTGGGGCGGCGTCTTCCAGAATCCCCCCCCCCTGCCTCTGGAGGGGGAATCACTGGGTGGAGTAGGGAAAGACTTTTGAGATTTTCTAAACCACATTTTCCCTCCTCTCTGAGCCTTGGGGTAAGGCCTAGAAGGAGCGGAAAATCGGGCCCCAACGGCAGTCAAAGTCTTGCCCTCCTGCTCGCACCGAGTTAATGTGTCCTTCACCTTGGGTCCAAACAAAGAAGAAGCATCAAAGGGGGCGTCGGCGAAGGAAGACTTGAAGGCCTCCGCAAACGAACACAAGCGTAACCAGGCTTGCCTCCTGAGGGCAACGCCTGTTCCCGCTGCTCTACTCGCCCTTGCCGCATATGAAATGAGCCTCATGGACGAGTTAACAATAGAAAGGAGGGTAGTCATCTGAGTGCCAACAGTCGGGGCCAGCGCCTCAGGTAGATTCCCAACAAGGGAGTCATTTAGCTCTTTAAGGAGATCCCTTTGGAGCCTCATAAAATGACATAAGTAGTTCAGCGACCGTAAGGCAAAGGCCGCTGAAGACAGGGTACGCTTCCCGTACCTATCCATGCTCCTAGAATCCTTATTAGGAGGATGAACAGACGTCGAAGCCTCTGCCACGTCCTGCTGTGTGGCAGAAGCCACCACCAAAGCATCTACAGGCACACCCTTTGTGAGAAATTCCTTCTGGGGGGGGGCTGACAAAAATTTATTGGGCCTCGCAGGCACCGGTTCCACAGAGTCAGGGTGTTCCCACGCCCTTCGAGAAACCAAATCAAGGAGTTCATCGAAGGGCGGAAACACCCAGGAGGCGGAAGGCTGGGCCCCAAAGGCCTTGAGGAAGACTGACTCCTCAGCTGAAGGGGTTTTGGCTTGCCAGTCACCTCTCTGTCTCAGAATCTCTAAGATGTCTGAGAAGGAGATATCATCCGAAGATGACTTGGGAGACCCTTCTGCATCATCGAGGTCAGTATCCGATGTAACAGACTCATCTTGGGAGTCTACGTGCTTCCTCTTACACAATTTCTTCCTTGGGGGTTCGTCCGAAGCAGATTCGGATGGACCACCCGGAAGAAGGGAACCGCCGATGGGGGTATCCTCAGGCCCTGTGGCCCCGCTGCCGGGGAGCTGCAACACAACAGAGGCACCAGTCTCCAAATCTAGGGACGGTGAGGTACAATCTTGTTGAGCCGGCATAGACAATGCTAGCGCGCTCCTCATGGCCTCAAAGGCCGGACCTCCAGAATCCAAGGAGGTCACTGGTCTCGAAGCCACGATGGCACCAGGAATTCCAGCAGCCGACGCTCCGAGGGGAAGACTAGGTACCGAAGCACCCAAACCCAAGGCATTCCCCTCGGCTCCGGCCGAAGAGGTCGCAGTGCCAAACCCTGAACCGGAAGACAGGGTAGGAAGCACAGTCGGCATCGAGAGGCCTGTAAGGGGTCTCTGCTCCGACTGTATGGCTCCACTATGCTCCACCACCACCGGCTCCAATGGCTCCGAAGAGGTTGGAGGAGGAATAAAATGTGTTGGAGGGGGGATCGGCTCCGAAGCTAACTGAGCTGGAGCCAAGATCAATTTAGTAAAGACTGGAGATTGGAACAGCCTCTGTATAACCCTATCCAGGTCCGAATCTGAAAGTCTCGATGATTTAGAGGCGGTAGACAATCGAGAAGACTTTCCTCTCGGCTCCGAGAGAGAAGGGGACCGGCTCCGAAACGGCTCCAACGCTATCGGCGCCGGCTCCACCACAGCATGGACCACCATCGGCGCCGAAGGAGCCTTCTTCGGAGCCGAGGGGGAAGAGTCTGAGCTGCACACCTCCACCGGCTCCGAAGCCATTGGAACCGATGGAGGTGATTCACCTCTCGATACTCCAACCTGCGGCTCCGAAGGCAATGGAGCCGAGGCAGGAGGTATCGAGGCAGACCCTTCGACCCTCGGCCCCGAAGTCAGTGGAGCCGAGGAAGAAGAGGTCAATTTTGGCTTTTTCGAAGTCGGCTCCGACGGACTTGTCGGAGCCGACGATCTCTTCTTTTTGGAAGCAACAGGAGGATCTAATGCTTCCTCGAAAGAAGGTTTGATAAGCCCTTTTAATATTAATTTGTTCTTGCGTTCTTGAAGAACTCTAGAGGAGAACGCATGACAGACACTACAAGTCTCTTGCAGATGTTTAGGTCCCAAACAATAAACACAGACAGAATGACTGTCAGTGATGGACATTTTATAATTGCACCGAGTGCATTTTTTGAAACCTGACTTTTGTTCCTTAGACATGGTACACCACAATAAGAAACTGTATGAAAGGAATCACAAGTATATCACAATACACCAAAAAAAAAGCGCCAACTAACAAGCGCGAGACACACTGGCGCGACTACTGATGACAGTTTACCTCACAACAACAAAAAACAAGTTAAAAGGCCCAAAGCCCTCTAATTTAAACGGGCTTTGCCCGAAGAACAACTACCAAAAATTAACTAAAATCTAATATCACTGAAAGGTAGGGCAAAGGCCCTCTAATTTAAACGGGCCTTGCCCGACTGACTAAAATAAATCTTTCTGAAACACTCAACACTCAAAAGAACTAGTGAGAAATAGCTGTTAAAACAGCTGTTTGGTAATATAGACAAGAATTATCCCTAGGTCAAAGACCAATAAGGTAAAAAGAACCACTTAGCTCCAGCCAAGTCGAGACCACGTCCAGCTTGTTAAGCGGCAAACGAGATCTGGGGAAGCAGGTGTAGTGCATCCTGGGATAGGGAGTAGCCCAGCCAATGAGAGACTTCGTGCTAGTGTATTAGTTGCCGAGTCGGAGCCGATGTTCGGCTCCGAACCCATCTGTTATGAATGTAGGCGAGATAGGATCCCATTACATGCTCTATTTCTAGATATGATGTCCAATTTGTAATGTGAAACTAAATTATGAGTCTTGGACCATGTAACTGCTGCAAAATTGTCATCAATACATGTCACTGACCAAATAGAATTGGGGAGTCCACCTCAACAATGGGGCCAGTTATAAGTAGGGTCCCTCAGGGATCAGTCCTTGGAACAGTCCTTTTTGGCATTTACTTCTTGGTCTCTGGCTGACTACATCTGCAGATAATTGCAAATTAGGAGGTGTCATTGAATCTCACACTGACACAAATGTTCTCCAGGAGGGGTTGACACAGAAAAACAACTGTTGTCAGAGCCATGGACTAAAACTAAATGCCAAGAAATGCATAATATTATCCTTTGGGAAGTCATCCTTCCCTGGTAATTATCATATTGACAACTCACCCCTTAGAGGTGACCCAGTAGTCAGAGACTTGGGGACACACATAGATAGTAATCTAGGCTTTGGTCATCACATATCTGCAGTGATGAGGAAATCATTCTGTGTTGCGCAACTTATAAACAAAGGTATAGAATCCAAGTCCAAGGAAGTCATTGTTCCACTGTATTCAACATTCGCAGAGTACAATGCCCCCCTTTGGTAAGTACCTAACCAGGCATATCCAACAACTGGAAATTCCACAGAGGTTCCTTACTAAAAGAATACAGGGCATAAGTAATATGTCCTAGGCAGACCACCTGTCTGATGGACCTCTTGCATATTCACAAAACAAACAGCACAATTATTATCCATTCTAAAGACTTAAACCTTGCTGTGATATAAATAGGACCTGCTGGAGAGATAGGTATGTATCCCAGAAACTACCTTGACTATGGAACAGGTTCCCCATCCATGTGAAGCAG
Source organism: Protopterus annectens (assembly GCF_019279795.1). Taxonomy (NCBI): domain Eukaryota; kingdom Metazoa; phylum Chordata; order Ceratodontiformes; family Protopteridae; genus Protopterus; species Protopterus annectens. The sequence continues at coordinate 1,995,599,838 of NC_056729.1, read as the reverse complement.
AGTTCCTCCATAACCCAATTCAAGTGCAACTTGGACAACTGGATGAGAATCCGGAAATTCACCGCTGGTTTGGCACCTATGTCTCTAATGGACAGAGGTAACCTCCCTATGATTCATCTCCCAGGCCAATTCTCACACTTATCAAGGGTATCATAACTTGTTAGAGATTTGGGATGCATGACTAGGCTTAAAAAGGCCCTTGTGGTTGTTAGCCTAGTAAATACCTATGAACCTATGAAAAGCAGATGAAGTAGCCATGGACCTAGCTGAATGAGTTTGGGAAGGTTTTGGTAATGTCATACCCTTATGACAGTGTATCCATGAGATACAGTCTGTAATCCATTAGTCGTCTGTGCACATCATGTAGCATGTACCCTCCTTTACTAGAAAATTTTGGAAAGAAAACTGGCAAGTGAATGGATTGGTTGATGTTATTTTTGGAACTCACTTTAGGTAAAAAAAAGAAGGATTTGTCCACAGGAAAGCCCTGTCTTTATGAAAAACAAAGTAAGGTATTTTTTTTTTTTTTTTTCTGAAAGAGACTGGAGTTCAAATATTCTTTTTGTCCAGGATAGAGCTAGCAAGAAAATGTCTTCCAAGACAGAAATTTTAGATCAGATTTGTCTGATTGTTCAAAGGGTTTTTGTTTTAAACCTTCAAGTAACACAGTAAGATCCCAAGGAGGTGAGGGATCCTTTATCAGAGGGCTCAGAAGAAAAATGTCTTTCAGAAAAGCTTTACACAATTAGAGGAAGCTAATGAAAAAGATTTTTCCATCTGTGGAAATTTGAAATTACTGCCAACTGTAATTTAATTGTGGAGAAGCTTCATCTTTGAAGAGAGTTGTCAAAAAATTAAGAATAGCAGAAATTAGTGCAGAAAAAAGATCAGTCTCCCTATCTGGCACCCAAACAGAGAACCTTTTCCATTTACTTTTATAAACGTTTCTCGTAACATCCTTTTGAGAAGCCAAAATAATGTCAAAAACTGAGGAAGAGAGCCTGGACTGTCTAATTATTACTGAAACTGGAGAAACCATTCAGTCAACTTGAGGGTTTGGATGTGGGATGTTGAATCCCCGGTGGTTGAGAGAGGAGATCCTAAGTAGGCTCCAGTATCCATGGAGGATAATGAAGATGAGACCATAGAAAAGGCAGAGGCCAGATAGGGGCAATGAGGATAACTGAGCTCTTTAGCCTGCTCTCTTTCTGCAAAAACCTTGGAATCAGGAGATGAGAAAGATAAGCACAAAGGAGACCTGAGGGCCAAGCGTGAAGAAGAGTATCTCTTGGTGACTCCCCCTGAGGGGAGATCAGAGTGAAGTGCTTTCTGCACTTGTTGTTGAGAGGGGTAGCAAATAGGTCACAGCAAAGTTGGCCCCAATGCCTGAAGATCATATATGCTACAGACTGATTGAGAGACCACTCATGAGGTATCAGAATGGATCTGCTCAGTTTGTCCGCATCACAATTAGAAAGCGGCCTGATGAGATCATAATCCCAAACCCTCATGGTCTCTCCGCAAAGGGAATAAGATTGAGTTCCTCCTTGCTTGTTGATGTACCAGACTACAAACATATTGTCAGTCTGAACTGCAATAGTCCCCCAGGAAAGAGAAATCTTGAAATGCCTGCAACGTTAAAAGGACTGCTCTCATCTCTAGGACATTATTATGCAAGTTGGTATCTTGGGGGACCATGTGCCCTGGACAGCTTTTCCCAAAAAATGCCTTCCCCTATCCCAGATGTGAAGGGTCCGTGGTCACTGTGGCTACTTGGTTCAGTAGAACAAAAGGTCTGCCCAGAAAAATATTGTTGGATTGTATCAATCAGTGAATGTGTTGCTTGCAAATTGGGGTGAGTTTTACTTGAAAAGATAGGGGTTGAGATAGAATGAACCACAGTACAGCTAGAGTACACTGGAGCATCCACATAAAGAAGTATGAAAGAGGAAGCAGTATTATGGCAGCTGACATCGACCCGAGTGCTTGAAGTGGTAACCCTGCTGGAGGAGATGGATGAAAACGGATAGACTGAATATGGTTTCTGATAGAAGTGATGTGGTGGAGAGGCAAAGATGCTATCTGTGTTGTTGTTGTTTCCAAAACTGTTCCATTGATTTCCAGGGTCTGAACTGGTGCAAGTTTTGATTTGGCAAGGTTTATCGTAATGCCCAAAGAGTTGCAAATCTAAAGCAAATAGTCCCTGGCATGCTGAAGTTGATGGTTGTAGGGGGCGGTTAGGAGCCAGTCATCTAGATATGGAAACACTGGAATCCTTTCAGTCTCAAGTAAGATGCGACTACTGCCATCCATTTGGTAAACACCCTAGGGGCAGTGGTGAGTCCAAAGGGCAGAGCTCTGAATTAGTAAAGACCGGTTCCCAGCCAAAAGAGAAGATGCCTTCTGGATTGTCTGTCTACTTTGATGTGATAGTACATGTCTTGAAGATCTACAGAGCACAACCACTTGTCTTTGTGCAAAACAATCAGGCTGGACTGAACCATGACCATTTAGAACTTCACTTTCTTTACATACTGATTCAATTTGCTTAAGTCCAAAATGGGTCTGAGGTCCCCTGTTTTCCTTGGTACTAAAAAGAATTGTGAATAAGTTCCAAATCCTATCTGGTTGGTTGGGACCTTTTGGATGACTCTTTTTTCTAGCAGGTTTTGTATTTCTTGTGATGCAGCCTTCATTTGATGAGGTAAAATGTCAGGGAATTTTCTTCCTTTGATAATGAGGAAGAAGGGAAAATGATATGTAATATCCTCTGAATACTATTCTTAGCATCCATAAATCTCTTGTGATGTTTGTCCAGGCATCTAGGTGCAAAGAGAACTGACCCCCCCAACTGCTTCCAGAGTTGGACAGTCAAGCAGCACTTCAGGAGCGCAGAGAGGGCCTGTTTGAGAAATAATCTCCAACGCCCTGGTTCTGTGGGTGTCTTCTGCCTCAACGGCAACATCTACCATTAAAATGTCCCCCTCTGCCTCTGTAGGAATTGTCCCCATTAGAATGCTGGAAACCTGGAGATTTATCTCTGGTTCCTAAAAAAAGTCCATTGAGGCGTAGAAAACTTGATCCCCATGGAAGACAGGATCCTTTCTTCTTAGTCGCTGTGGGTGAGCATATCTTTAACTAATGGCCCAAATAAGGAAGTGCCATCAAAAGAGGAGTTAACAAAGGATGTCTTAAAGGGTTCTGCAAAGTTAAAGAGATGCATCCAGGTGTGTCTCCTTAGGGCGATGTCTGAACACGCTGCTTGTGAGGTCCCTTCAGCTGTGTGAGAGATTAACTTCATTGAAGCATTTGAAATAGATAAAAGAGTGGCCAATTTGAAATCCTCAGCAGGCATGGACGCTGAGACAGTATTTTATAGTTCTTTAGTCAAATCTCTGTGAAGCCTACTAAAGTGCACCAGATAATTAAGTGACCTCAGAGCAAAAGTAGCTGAGGTGAACACTTATTTTCCAAATTTTTCCAATGCTCTGGACTCCTTGTTAGGTGGATGGACAGAAGAGCTCTGTTCTGCTAGCTCTTTCTTAGTGGCTGCTGTCACCTCCATAGTATCAACAGGGACTCATTTGCTTCAGTGGAGTCTGTCTACAGGTAGGGTCAAAAACTTGTCAGGGTGCTTGGGGATGGGCTCAACAGTATCCTACCATGCCCAGCAGGAAACCAGGTCAATAAGTTCATCCGCCTAAGGGGTTACCCAAGACGTAGGTGGACCAGAACCAAAAGCCTCCAAGAACACTGATTCTTTTGGGGGAGAGAGGTTTGGGATGACCAACAACCCTTCTGCTTCACGATCTCTAGAATATCTCCAAAGGAGATGTCGTCTGGTGGTGATCTGGGGGATCCTTCTTCATCAAAATCAGTGTCTTCTGTGAGAGATTCCATGGGGAAGTCTGTTTTCTCTTACACATTCTCTTCTGGGGCACCTCTTCCATGGGATGTTCTGGAGAGGTGTCGGAAGAAAAGGGAAGTTCCTCTACTGGAAATGGTTGGAGATTAATTGGAACTGGCTGTCCCTGTGGAATAGGTCTGACACTCAGAGTTCTGAACCAATGACAGAAAAGGTTTACTTATTTATTTATTACTTATTAACATTTACTTACTGGGAAGGTCCAACTTGGAACAAAGCCAATTTTCTGCAGAGGCCTGGGGAGAAACAGTCCAGACACTTGTCTTTGTAACTTTAGGATCTGAAACATGAGAAGACAGTTATTTCTGGAGAGAAAAAGCCCTTTCAACCACCATGAAGGCTGTGGGACCAGGAGAAGCCCCAACCCACTCCCTTGGAGCCAAAACATCCAAAGAAGGTAGCTCAAGGCCACCGCTGGAGCTAAGCCTTGAGTGGAGAACCAGATCTGAACTGTCTAGGGATAAAGCTCTGAGGAGAAGGGATGGATCTGACCAAAACTGTAGCCAAGTCTACACCCTCAGATTTGATACTGACACTTCGGCTCAAAGACCCATCCTGATCCGAGGATATAGGAGCAGAACCAGTCAGTGAAACATCTGGAATGGAAGAGGAAACTTTCTTCGGATCCAATGCTGAGCCTTCTCAGGGATCTTGGATTCTGGGTCTCTGAAACCACTGGATGAATCAGAGAAGGAGAAACAATGCTCTTATATGTGACAGGCATATTCACTGATCTGATAGGGGATGGAGCTTGTACGACTCCAATCTGGATCTGAGCTCTTTGAAACTTTTGCATCATCTTATCCACTATTGCTTCCCACAAGCTTCTGCAGGACCTAGAGGAAGTGGTGGATGGGGGCCTGGAGAAGTCGAGCTGGCAAAGTGGGCAAAATTGGTTTTAAAACATATCTGGGTGTAGTACTCCTAAATGAACTATCCAGCTCTGAATCAAATGACTTAAGATCTGAGGAGATAGCTGGTGGAATAATTGTAATTACAGTCAGAGCCAAAGCCTTAGGATCCGAAGGCTTCAGATCTGATTGTAGAGACATCTTCGGATGCAGGGAAGTCAAATTCAAGAGTCTCCTGTTTTTGGTTGGTGGCTCCAACAAGGACTTACGGGACCTCAGAGGAGAACACTTATGGTGCTCCAGAGGAGCATACACTTACTTGTTTTGGAGGGGGTTTAAGCCCCTGGAGTGGAAGAAGAAGGAAGATGACCCTTTAAATAAGTTTGTATCTTCTGTACACCAGAGCTCTAGGATTAAAGGTGATGCAGATCCCACAAGCCATGTCCAAGTGCCCAGCTCCCGGGCAATAAACACACTACTTGTGGCCATCCAAGTTTGGGATCTTATGCCCACAAGAAGTGCATTTTTTAACCCTGTAGGTTTGTTCAACATAATAACAGTACAGGTTTTATATATATATATATATATATATATATATATATATATATATATATATATATATATATATATATATATATATATATATATATATATATATATATATATATATATATAAACAAGAAGGAAAAAACTACCAACTATGATAAAAACAAAAAATACCATAAGGTTAAGGTATAATGAAAGAAAAAAAGAATAACAACAATAGTAATGGAGAAAAGTTTACTGTGAAACAGTACAGAAAAAAAGAAGAAAAAGTCCCTAATGACCAGTGACAACTAGAGGGAGGAAGAAGAAGAATTATAAACTGCTGAATTCGTTCAAGAGTGGAACCTACATCTCATAGGTTCATAGATTCAAAGGTAAGTACTATGCTATCTACCCAAGGGCATTTATAAGCCTAGCCAGAGTGTGTTGGCTTTTGCCACCCCCTTAGATTAGTTTCCTGCGCCTCTGACCAGCAGTGCCATTAGTTCCCTGCACCTCTGTCCAGCAGAGCCACTGCAGTGATCCCCGGGGTAAATTTTCTGTTTCCCATCCACTCGTCAAGGTTTCTCTTGAAGAGTGCTAGTGAGGGGCTCTGCCTGATGTATACTGGAATCTTGTTCCAAAGCATGGGGAGTCTCTGGGTCAGGAATCTATCCCTCCAGCACATCCTATTTATCGTTGTGGTAAGGTTTATATCCCTAGAGCGTGTGGCTCTCAGGGATTTGTTTTTTTTTTTTTTGGTGGAGCATATCCATCAATTCTGGGTTGGACATGGCCTTGTATGTCAAGCAGAGATCCTCTCTGAGTAAGCGGTATGCAACCGAGTACAGCTGGAGTTTCTTTAGTCGGGCTGCGTAGATCATCTGTTTGAGGCCAGTAATCCTCTTGGTGAGGTACTTTTGTGGTCTTTCCAGCTGTTGCAGGTGTCTTGTAAGGTACATCCCAAATGGGGCACTGTATTCTATAATGGGTCTAATAAGTGATGAGTAGAGAGGCACAATAACCTCCTTTGTTTTGAATGAGAACCCTTTTGAGATTACTTGGGCCACGTAGAAGGATTTTCTAACCACCTTGGCAATATGATTATCAAAGGACAGACTGCTATCTACTTGGGTCCCCAGATCCTTTATTACTTTTTCTGTATTTAGGAGACTACCACCTATGTGGTAGTTCACGGGTACTTTGTTTTTTCCAAAGGGGATGACTATGCACTTTTTGGCATTCAGCTTGAGGCCATGATTTTGAAACCAGGCATCCATCTCAGTGAGACCCTTCTGGAGGGTGTCTGTATCAGCTAGAGAATCAATTATGGCCACTAGTTTGCAGTCGTCTGCGAACATGGACAGCCAAAGTCCTCCTGTGCGAGCCTGTACCTCTGAGAAGTATATACCGAACAGGAGGGGTCCTAGGACTGAGCCCTGGGGGACGCCACTTGTAACCGGTTTAGAGTCGGACCTAGAGTCTGCAACTCTTGCCATGTGGGTTCTGTCCGTGAGCCAATTTGCAACCCATCTTTTTACGTAGGGGTTAATGTTCAGGTTGGTGAGTTTGTCTATAATACCAGAATGGGGAATGGTGTTGAAAGCCTTTACGAGGTCTAGGTAGGCTGTGTGGACCTCCTTACCCTCATCTACTGCCTTGGTAACTGTCTCAAAGAAGTCCACCAGGTTTAGGAGGCATGATCTGCCCTTAACAAAGCCAAACTGGGTGGGGTCCAAAGTTTCGAGGTTCCCAATATCTCTGTTAATGAGTTGCATGATGATACACTCCATAGCCTTGCAGACCAGGCTAGTCAAGCTTAAATGGCGATAGTTCCCGGGGTCTGTTGTGGTAACACCTTTGTGGAGTGGGATAACTGTTGCTGTGCGCCACTCTGTGGGTACATAGCCTGTAGAGAGGCTGAGTTTGAACAGTGCGTTTAGGTGAGGTGTTAGTTCATTTTGGAGCTGTTGTAAGACACAGCCTGGGACACTGTCCATTCCCATTGAGGCTGTGTTTTTGGCTTTGGATAGGGCTGTTTTAACCTGTGTGTCGGTGATTGCCAGGGCCTTACATTCTTCTGGTATGGTTATGGGCCCTTTAGGGGGTGAGAGGGATGTGAAGTTTGCACTGAACCTGTCTGCCAAAATGTTGGCAATATCAGTCGGTTCAGTGTATTTTGTGCCATTCTGCACCAACTCAGAGCAGATCTGAGAGTTTCCACTTAGGTCCTTGACATAGCTAAAGAACGTTTTGTGGTTATCTTTGGAGTCCTTGGCAATTTTTCTTTCAAAGCTAGCCTTGGATGATTTAATGAGGGATTGTAGTTTCTGATACTGATCAGGGATGTCTTTCCTTCTAGGGATTTTGCTCTTATCTGTACTAGTTTCCTCCTATTGTAGAGCCTGTTTATGGCAGGGGTCCACCAGACTGGTTTCCTTTTCTTGGAGGAGTGAGTCTTGGTTTTACTTGGGATAGTACAATCCATGCATTCCTGCAGATGATCACAGAATGCCTTTGTATAGGATTCAGCAGCTTGGACATTGGTCCATTGGCATGGGGGCTGTGAAACTTTCCACCTTGGTCTTAAGCAACGTGAAGTTTGCTTTTGAAAAGTTTTTCACGGTGGTTTCCTTGATTGGGGTTGGGGGCGGAATGTGAATATCCAGAGTGATTAGTCTATGGTCTGATCTAACTAGAGAGGGGTTGACGTTAGGTGTGGAGCACCGGTCGCCCATGTTGGTGATGACCAGGTCCAATATGTTGTTCCCTCTGGTGGGGGTGTTGACCAATTGATCCAGGGCGTTCAAGTTTATAAATTCTAGGATGCATTGGGCAAGGGAGTTAGTACTTGAGTAGTTCTCCCATTTAATGTTTGGGTAGTTGAAATCACCCAGTAATAAGCTGTTTGGTAGGACCTTCATATTTCTCAGTGTCTCCAGAAATGTGGAATGGGGGTCCTGGGTTATGGTGGGTGATCTGTAGCAAGATGCAATTTGCATTGCAGTTTTGCCCATTGCTAGTTGCACTTGGATGATCTCTGATGCATCGTGCTGCGCCACTAACCTGGAGGTGTGAGTATCCTTGATGAATATGGATACACCCCCGCCTTTTGTGTTTCGGTCCGGGTACTGTGGCTGAAAGGTATGGTATGAGTTATAGCCTGGTAGTGCTGGGGTGCTCTCTGGAGCCTTAAACCAGGTTTCTGCTACTGCACAGATAACGATGTTCTCCATACTGAGGAGTGCCTCGAGTGCGTGCATTCTGAGGTTTAGACTTCTGGCGTTGAGTAGCATGACCCTCAGTTTTTGGTTACTTGTGCTATTTACAGTGGTGGGTTTGTCTTTTCAGCCTTTCCTAAAAAAGGCACTATGGGGGCGGCAAGATGGCAAGAGCCTTGGCCAGTATTCGAAAGCCTAAGGGTGACAGGTGCAAGCCATCTCTTGCGAAGCAACGTGGCTTGTCGAGCATGTCATCCATTGCAGACAGATACTGGATCCCCTTTGAATTACACCAGAAACTTAGCCAATTGTTGAAGTTGATAATTTTTTCTTTATACTGTGGCATCATTCTTGATGAGGGTAGGATGCTACTCAGGGTCAGGGTCATACCTGCCTGGGCTACATGATCAAAGAGCTCTTCCATGTCTCTTTTCATGTAGTCCAGGAAGGTACGTCTCAGGTCATTCACACTTTTCAGACTTGTTGGCGAAGCACCCACCAAGAGGAGAAAATGCTGAGAGAAGAAAGGAGCCACTTTTGAGATTTGAAATATTTTTCTTCAGATTATTTGTTAAGATTTCTGCATTGCCGCCTATTTTTGGCATTTTCCAGCTTGCTAAAATTGATATCTGTATTAGGAACTGTATTTAGAACACATCTAGAGCCTGTTTACTGCATTTCCTGTGTTGCACTTATTTTAAAATCATTTTTTTCTGAACTTTCATTTTACCTGTCTCTGGCCTAGCACTCAAGTGTGGGGTCATTTAATGCACTGTGCTAACTTGTTGCTACTTGTGTATCTCTGCTATCTTTAAACAAAACAAAAAAAACAAAAAATCTTGCTTTTTTTCCCACTTTCTGAAATTTAAAAAAAAGTTCAGTTACAGATTTGCTGTTCTGAACTGTTTATAAGTTTCTTGGAGGCCATTGCTTGCTTGGGATAAAGGGAAGTATTTGTGTTCATCAGTGGCAGTGGTAAACACTGAACAGCCTGCTTGCCCCTGTGGGAATGGTTACTGCCTAGAAACTGTAGTTTTATTGGCCATTTTGGGTCAATTCCAAACTCCTTGATCCCCCTCTCTTTAAACCCGATTGCCTCGTAGTTTTGGCGTCTTTTCAGACTTGTTGGCTGTTGGTGAAGCACCCACCAAGAGGAGAAAACATTGAGAGAAGAAAAGAGCCAGTTTTGAGATTTTAAGTATTTTTCTTCAGATTATTTGTTAAGATTTCTGCATTGCCGCCTACTTTTTGGCGTTTTCCAGCTTGCTAAACTTGATATCTGTATTAGGAACTGTATTTAGAACACATCTAGAGCCTGTTTACTGCATTTCTTGTGTTGCACCTATTTTAAAATCGTTTTTTTTCTTAAAACTTGCATTTTACCTGTCTCTGGCCTAGCACTCGTGTGGGATCATTTATTGCACTGTTCTAACTTGTTGCTACTTGTGTATCTCTGCTGTCTTTAAACAAAACAAACAAAAAAAAAATCTTGCTTTTTTCCCACTTTCTGAAATTTTAAAAAAAGTTCAGTTACAGATTTGCTGTTCTGAACTGTTTGTAAGTTTCTTGGAGGCCATTGCTTGCTTGGGCTAAAGGGAAGTCTCTGTGTTCATCAGTGGCAGTGGTAAACACTGAACAGCCTGTCTACCCCTGTGGGAGTGGTTACTGCCTAGAAACTGTAGTTTTATTGGCCATTTTGGGTCAATTCCAAACTCCTTGATCCCCCTCTCTTAAAACTCTCTTGGCGCGTTTTTGCGCATAGCGCAGCATCGAGCAGCGCCGCTTAATCATGTTTAAACTATTCCCGGCTCCACAAAGTCTGCTCTTCACTTTTTCCCTTAGAACTGTTCCAAATCTCAAAGTAAGCAGTCTATTTTCCTTCTAAAACCTAGCAGCAGCTAGGATAAATGTCTTATAAGTAAGCACTAATAAACTAAAGCACTACACCCTCTTATACTCCCTTTAAGTACTTAGCTCCCTATTGGTCCTTTTTGATCAAGTCAAAAAGTAATTCCTTATACTATTCTGGCATGTCCAAAAGTCAGTTTCAGGTTTACTCTCCAGTCCAGATGGTGAATATGGGAATCTTGAGGCAATGTTACAACTGCCTTATGTACACAGACCACTCTCTCCTCTTCCCAACAAGCTCAAATATATGTGAGAGATGCAACTATATAGCCAAACTGGAGGCTGAGCTCTCTCAACATAGTACTGGCACGGTCAGTCTGGAGGAGAAGGTAATCACACACACCACAAATCCAGTCTCACATAGACCTATCGCAACAGCAAACCAAACATATAAACACACAAAAACATACTCCGAGGCTCTAAATAAAAATCTGCCCAAGCAACAGAGACCTCCAAAGCAGACATCCAAGCAACTGCTACCCCACAACAATACCCACGTATCACATAGTTCACAAAGTCAGTGTGCCACACAGTCACAGCCCTTAAGGCTAAACAACACAACTAATACACTTGTAATAGGTGACTCTATTGTCAGACACACTGATGTCCCTCTCACCAGGCTGAACAAGGAGAAGGTCACTGTAAGCTGCCTGTCGGGTGCCAGGATCCACCACATAACACAAGCACTCAGGTCACTCCAAAGCAAGTACAAATATGACTCCGTCATTGTCCATGCTGGTGTGAATGACCTGAGACGTACCTCCCTGGATTACATGAAAAGAGACATAGATGAGCCCTCTGATCATGTGGCCCAGGCCGGTATGACCCTGACCTTGAGTAGCATCTTACCCTCACCAAGAATGATACCACAGTATAAAGACAAAATGATCAATTTCAACAATTGGCTAAAGTATTGGTGTCACTCAAAGGGGATCCAGTGTCTGTCAGCCTGGGATGACATGCTTGACAAGCCACGTTGCTTCGCTAGGGATGGCTTGCACCTGTCACCCCTGGGTTTTCGTATACTGGCCAAGGCTCTTGCCACCCCCATAGTGCCTTTTTTATTCAAGGCTCAAAAGACAAACCCACCTCCTTAGACAACACAAGGAAAAAGAAACTAAGGGTAATGCTGCTCAATGCCAGAAGTCTAAACCTCAAAATGCACGCACTCGAGGCTCTCCTCGGTATGGAGATTATCGATATCTGTGTAACAGAAACCTGGCTCAAGGCTCCCGAGAGCACCCCAGCACTACCTGGCTATACCTCATACCATGCTTTTCGGCCCCAAAACTCGGACCAACCCACAAGAGGAGGGGGAGTATCCATATTCATCAAAGATACCCATACCTCCAGGCTAGTGGCACTGCATGAAGCATCTGAGACCATCCATGTGCAACTAACAGTGGGCAAAACTGCCTTCCAGTTTGTAGCCTGCTACAGACCACCCTTCCAAACTCAGGAACCCCACTCGGCTTTCCTGAAGACACTGGAGAATATGAAGGTCTCTCCAAACACCATTATATTGGGTGACTTTAACTACCCAAACATAGACTGGGAGCACTACTCAAGCCCCAACACCCTAGCCCAACGGTTCCTAGAATTTATAAACTCAAATGCTATGGAACAACTGGTCACCACTCCCACAAGAGGGGAAAACATATTGGACCTGATCATCACCAACATGGGGACTCTATGTTCCATACCAGAGGTATACCCTCATTGGTAAGATCTGACCATAAATTAATCACTATGGACATCCATATCCCGTCCCCACCCCCAGCAAAGGAAACCACGGTCAAAAACTTCTCAAAAGCAAACTTCCCACTTCTCAAAACTGAGGTGGAATCCTTCAAAGCCCCAGGGCCATTGGAAAATACAGCCCAAACCGCAGAATCCTTTACAAACGCATTCTATGGATACCTACAGGAATGCATGGATTGTGCTATCCCAAATAAAACCAAGACACACTCCTCCAAAGGCAGGAGACCTGTCTGGTGGACCCCAGCCATAAATAAGCTGTACAACAGAAGGAGGAAGCTACTACATGATAGAGCAAAATCCCTGAAAGGTAAGGCAACTCTGATCAGTATAGCAAGAAACTACGATCCCTCATAAAATCATCTAAGGCTAGCTTCGAAAGAAAAATTGCACAAGACGCTAAAGATAATCACAAGGCTTTCTTTAGTTATGTCAGAAACCTGGGTGGAAACTTCCAGATATGCTCTGAGTTAGTGCAAAATGACAAAAAATACACTGAACCCACAGACATTGCCAACATCATGGCAGACAGGTTCAGTGCAAACTTCTCCCCCCCTCCCCCCCAAATGAGCAAATGACTATCCCAACAGAGTGTAGCCTCCCTGACATCACAGATGCACAGGTGAGAGCTGCCCTCTCCAAAGCAAAAAACACAGCACCAATGGGACCGGACAGTGTCCCGGGCTGCGTTTTACATGAGCTCCAAGAAGAACTGAACCCTCACTTAAAATCACTGTTCAGTCTCAGCCTTACAACAGGATATGTACCCAAAGAATGGCGTACAGCAAAAGTGGTCCCACTCCATAAAGGTGGTACCACAACGGAACCCGGAAACTATCGCCCTATAAGCCTAACTAGCCAGGTCTGCAAAGCTATGGAGCATATCATCATGTAACTCATAAACAAAGACATTGGGAACCTCCAAACACTGGATCCTACCCAATTCGGCTTTGTTAAGGGCAGATCTTGCCTCTTGAACCTGGTCAATTTCTTTGAAACAGTCACCAAGGCCATAGACGAAGGGAAGGTAATCCACACAGCCTACCTTGACCTTGCAAAAGCCTTCTACAATACCCCACTCGGGCATCATAAATAAGCTCACCAGCTTAAATATCAACCCTTATGTCACAAGATGGGTTGCAAACTGGCTTAGGGATAGAACCCACATGGTCAGAATTACAGGTGCCATGTCAGACTCTAAACCAGTTACAAATGGTGTCCCACAAGGCTCAGTCCTGGGACCTCTCTTGTTCGGTATATATTTCTCTGAGGTACAGGCTAACACAGGAGGACTATGGCTGACAAAGTTTGCAGATGACTGCAAACTGGGGGCCATAATCGACTCACCGGCTGACACAAGCATCCTCCAAAAAGGTCTCAGAGAGACGGATAACTGGTGCCAGAGCCATGGCCAAAAGCTAAATGCCAAAAAGTGCATAGTCATCCCCTTTGGAAAAAACAAAGTGCCCACAAATTACCACATAGGTGGTAATCCATTAAGTACAGAAGAAGTAATTACGGATTTGGGGACCCAAGTAGATTGCAATCTCTCCTTTGACAATCACATTGGCAAAGTTGTCAGAAAGACATTCTATATAGCCCACCTTATCACGAAGGGGTTCACATCTAGATCAAGAGAGGTCATTGTGCCCCTCTACTCATCACTCATCAGGCCCATAATTGAATACAATGCCCCATTTGGGATGTACCTTACCCAACACCTGCTACAACTAGAAAGACCCCAAAAGTACCTCACCAAGAGGATCAAGGGACTCAAACAGATGCCCTACACAGTTAGGCTAAAGAAACTCCAGCTCTACTCAGTTGCTTAGCGCCTACTCAGAGGCGATCTGTGCCTGACGTATAAAGCCATGTCCAACCCAGAATTAATGGACATGCTCCACCTCAAGAAATCAAAATCCATCAGAACTACACTCTCCAGTGACTTAAACCTCAGCACAGAAATAAATAGAACATGCTGGAGGGACAGATTCATATCCCAGAGGCTCCCCTCACTCTGGAAGAAAATCCCAATCCATGTCAGACAGAGCCCCTTAATGACCCTCTTCAAGAAGAATCTTGACGTTTGGATGGGAGATCGTAAATTTACCCCTGGGATCTCTTCTGTGTCACTGCTAGACAGAGGTACGGTAAACTAACCTTAAATGGGCTATCTTCTGTGACCTACTATACAGAGGCACAGTTAACTAATCTAAGAAGGGTGGCGAAAGCCAAACACACTCTGGCTAGGCTTGTAAATGCCCTAGGGCAGATAGCCTAGTATCAACCTATGAACCTATGAACCAACATGTACAATGACAGAGTCGTATTTGTACTTGTTATGGAGTGACCTGAGTGCTTGTGTTATGTGGCAGATCCTGGCGCCCGACAGGCAGCTAACTGTAACCTTCTCCTTGTCCAGCCTTGTTAATGGAACATCGGTGTGCCTGACTACAGAGTCGCCTATCACTAGTGTGTTGGGTATGTCATTTTGCCTTAAGGGCTGTGATTGCATGGCACACTGATTATGTGAAGTATGTGTTTCATGGTTGGTGATGGGTTGTGGAGGTTGCTTGGATGTCTGCTTTGGAGGTCTCTGTTGCTTTTGCAGATTTTTATTTAGAGCCTCTGAGTATGTTTTTGTGTATTTATGTGTGTTATTTGTCTGTGTTGGTTTGTTAGGTCTATGTGAGACTGGTGGTGTGTTGCAAGTATTACCCTTCTCCTCTTGACAGTCAGTTACAGTCTGGGGTTAAGAGAGCTTTGCCTCCAGTCTGGCTGTATAATTGTGACTCTCGCATATATTGTTTGGTGGTAGGAGGAGAGGGTTGTCTGTGTACATGAGGCAGTTGTAACATTACCTCAAAATGCCCAGCTTCACCAGCTGGACTGAAAAGTACACTGGAAACTGCCCTTTGGACATGCCTGAAAAGGTAGAGTGAGCTGTTTTTCTGATTGATGTCTGGACGAATAGAGAGCCTTGTCCTTCTGGACAGTATAAGGGGGCTAGCGCTAGGGGTATTTAGTGCTTGTTATGAGTTTTAAGCAAGTGCTGGGCTGTAAAATGAATGGTTTGAGTGCTAAAGTTGAAAGTTTGTCTAGTTCCAAGGGAAAAACTGAAGAGTAGACTTCGTGGAGTCGGGAATAGTTTAACCCTAGCTGCCCGGAGTGCAAAACCGCGCAAATGTGGTTTTTATATCAGAAAGATTAAAGAGGCCCAAAATGGCCAATAAAACTACAGTTTCTGAGCAGAAACCACTCCTCCAAGGGCAGGTAGGCTGTTCAGAGCTCCCTACTCTCACTGATAAGCAAAGAAACTTCCTTTTTGCCAAAGTAAGGTATGGCCAAACACAGACGCTTAAACACAATCCAGGTGTCTGAAACTGGACTTTTCTAGCTTACTAAGGCGGGAAAATAGCAAGATTTTTTTTGTTGTTTTTCAAGAAAACAGTAGAAACAAATGCAAAAACACTTTTATAGTGCAGTAATGGCTATCACACTTGAGTGGGAAGCCAGTAACAATTAAAAAAAAAAAGTCTGTTCATGAAGGTGGCAAATGAGATCTGAAGCAATAGGGATGGAGAAGGGCAATATGGGTAGAGGGAGGGGCTTGGGAGTTGGATCCTAAATCTGGTAAATGTGGCCAAGTCGGATTTGAAGATCGGAACTGACTCCATAAGTGAGGAAGAATGAAAGGACAACAGCAGATCAAAATGTAATCACCTGGGACAGACAACCATTTGAAAATAGTCTGCTTTGACAGAGGCTCTCCTTTCTTCTTACCTTCACAAGAAATAAACAACTAATCAGAAGCTCCAAAAGATTTTGCTCTGTCAAGATAATACCTGAGTTATCTGTGGACATTCAAGATATGATCCTTCTCCCTTACTTTTACATTTTGGAAAGAAAACAGGGAGACAGATATATTGGCTTAGAGTGAACTTGGATACCACTTGAGCCATAAAAGAAGAATTTGTTCTCAAAGAAACCCTATCTCTGGAAGATAAGATAAGGCTGACCCACCATAAGAGCTTACAACTAGGATACTCTTCTTGAAGAGGTCATTGCAATTAGCAAAACTGTTTTCCATGTTAGGAACCTCAAGTTAGCTAGATGAGCTGGTTCAAATGGAGCTGGTGTTAGCTTTTGTAATACAAAATTAAGATCCCAAGGAGGATTTTTATGCAGAACCCCTTTCAGAAACATTTTGCCATAAGGCTTTGTTGAATAAGGGGATCCATGGCCAGACATGCTGAAATGGCCGACAAATGAACCTTGGTAGAGGAGCAAGACAGGTCATAGGATTGTAACTCACACAAATACTGTAAAATCAGAAAAATAATAGCCCCAAATAGGTGCTGTTTACTTTGCTGGCTGCAGCTAGAAAACCTTTTCCACCTGCTAATATATGATGTTCTAGTAGCAGGCTTTATTGCCTCCATTAAAGTCTACTGCACGGCTTCTAAAACAGGTGCCTAAAAGGTATTAACATCCTATCATCTAGGCAGTCAGCTAAAGTTGTTTGGGGTTAGGATGTATCAAATACTCCTGATCTTGTAGGAATAAGTCCAGTCCATGAGGAAGCTTGTGGCAATAGCCACTTCCAAAGCAAAGGAAAACTATTGTTGCCTGAGCAAGGGAGTCACCACAATGATCTTTGGGGAGTACTTCAGAATCTTCAGAACTATCCTCATAATCAATGAAATGGTGGAAAGGCATATAAAAAAAAGTTGTTGTCTTACCATAACGTTCCATCTGTGTTGTTGATCTTTTTCCATTCATCACTGATGGGTTTGGTTCCGAGCCCTCAGAACCGAGTCGGCCTAATACCAAGCTCGAGTACACCAAAAACTCTCGAGCTAAGCTGATACCTACAATGCACTTCTCCCAGTTACCTCAGATTGAGTTTGCATGTAACATACAGAAGTAAAATCAAAGGCCATTTCTGTGCAGAAACCCTAAAACACCAGAAGGACCCATAAAATCCACCAGGACCCTTTGGTGGGGGACGGAGGGTGGGATGTGATGAATGGAAGAGGATCAACAACACAGATGGAACGTTATGGTAAGACAACTTCTTTATCTGATGTTAATCTTCTTCCCATTCATCACTGTTGGGAGAGAATCCCAAGCTACTTGAAAACCTGGGTGGTCCGTATGGAAGAACATTTCTGAGCACCATTGAGCCAAAGGCCACTCTTCCCCTGGAGACCATGTTCAATTTGTAATGTTTGATGAAAGTATGGGGTTTAGCCCAAATGGCTGCTGTGCAAATATCGTCCATAGAAGCTCTGGAGTGAAAAGTAACAGAAGTTGCTATGGCTCTTGTTGAATGAGCTTTGATATTAACAGGTTTAGGTTCATTTGCTTGTGAGTAGGAAAAAGTAATACAATCTCTGAGCCATTTTGATAAAGTGACTTTTGATATGGCACATCCCATTTTTGGTCCAGAGAAGGAGATGAAAATTTGATCCGACTTGCGGAAAGATTTAGTCCTGTCCAAGTAAAAATGTAATTGCCTATATACATCCAAAGAGTGTAAACAGTATTCTCCTTTACTGGAATAATTTGGGAAAAACACTGGGAGTTCAATGGATGGATTAGTATGATGAGATACTCTGTCTTTATGAAAGATTAAATATGGACTCTTGATGCATAAGGCTTGTAATTCCGATATCCATCTAGCTGATGTGACCACCACCAAAAGAGAGATTTCCATGATAGAAATTTAAGGTCACATTTTGCAGCAGGCTCAAAAGGGGGTAAAGAGAAAGACTAATACCAGAGAGATTCCATGTCTCTACAGGCCGCCTGATTGGGGGTCTGCTATGGAAAACTCCTTTGAGAAAGGTCTTGCACATGCGGGTGGAGATAAGTGGAACACCTTCTAGACCGTTATGAAAATTGGAGATAGCTGCCAAGTGGACTCGAATAGTAGAAGCTGATGCTCCATTCTCAAAATTCTCAGAAAGGTATTGAAGTATAACAGATAAAAGAGCTGAGAAGGGGTCTAACATCTGTTCTTTAGACCAGAGAGCAACCCTTTTACACTTATCTCTGTAGAGTTTTCTGGTGGATGGCTTATGGGAGGCCAGAATAATATCGCAAACAGGTGAGGAGAGGATTTGCAGCCTGGCGACTAATGGGAGTGGAGAAACCAAGCTGTCACCTTGAGAGTGGACAGATATGGGGGAATCAACCCTTGGGGGTGAGAGATTAGGTCCTGATGAGTGTCCAGGATACATGGAGGTTGTAATAGGTGAGGCCGGAGGAAGGGGAAGCACACTTGTCAATGCTAGAATGGGGCAATGAGGATCACCTTGCATTTCAACTGAATTGCTTTCTTTAAAAATAGGGGTATCAAGGGAACTGGAAAATAAGCATAAAGGGGACCCTTGGGCCAATCATGAGAAAAAGTGTCTCTTGGTGACTCCCCTTCTGGGGAAAAGAGGGCAAAGAAGCTGCTGCATTTGTTGTTTGAAGGGGAAGCAAAGAGATCACAGCAAGGCTGGCCCCAATGGCTGAAAAATTCTGCCGTCACTTTTGGATTGACAGACCACTTGTGTGGAAGGAGGATGCATCTGCTCAGCCTGTCCACAATCACGTTGGAGCTCCCTGGGATATACGTTGCTATACAAAAGCGGCTGGAAGCTATCGCTCAGTGCCAAATTCTTATGGCCTCCCAACACAGGGGGTAGGATGTGGTCCCTCCTTGTTTGCTTATGTACCAGACTACTGACATATTGTCTGATTGAATCGCAATCGTTCCCAATGGAAGGAGCGGATGTAGTGCCTGCAACGCCAACAGCACTGCTCTCAACTCCAGAACATTGATATGCAAGTTGGCCTCTAAGCTGGACCATGTGCCTTGGACTGTCATTCCCTGAAAATGCCCCCTCCCACCCTATCAGGGAAGCGTCCGTGGTTACTGTGGAGTTGGGTTGAGGGATGTAGAAAGGACGACAGCAAAGATTTTCTTCTGGCCTCATCCACCAAAGAAGATCTTGCTTGCAGGAATTGGTGATGAGGATCTGTGAGTTTTGGGTGTGAAGATTTGCCAACCGTTAGGACAAAAGGAGCCATTGTAACAGTCTCATATGTAATCTTGCCAGAGGAACAAGTGGAATGGCTGCAGCCATAGACCCCAGAGCCTGGAGAACTTCTCTTGCTGACACCTTTCTTTGACACAGTACCACTTGTACTTGTAATCTTAACCTCTGAAGCCTGTGAGCTGGAAGAGATACCAGGTTTGTTCCCAGTATTGAAAACTGCCACTATAAATTCCAATTGTTGGGTAGGTTGTAGATTGGATTTTTCCCAATGGACTGTGATGCCTAGAGACTCCGCCAGTGAGAGAGTGTAGCTATGGTCAGGAGATGCTTGGTGGGGGTGAAGAGGAGCCAATCATCTAAATATGGAAACACCTGGAATCCCTGAAGTCTCAGATGAGCTGTCACCACTGCTAGGCAATTCGTGAACACTCTGGTGGCCGTCGAGAGACCGGATGCAGGGCTCTGAACTGGTAATGATTGGCTCATAGCCAGAAGCAAAGGAGACTCCTGGAGTGTTTGTCCATTCTGATGTGGTAATACGCATCCCGGAGGTCTATCGCGCACATCCAAACATCCTCTTGTAAAAAAGGGAGAATGAATTGTATAGTGACCATGCGGAATTTGGTTTGAACCACTGACTTGTTTAGATGGCTGAGATACAAAATGGGTCTCCAGTCTCTGGTCTTTTTTGGCACCAAAAAGAATCTTGAGTAAAAACCGGATCCTCACTGATCTGGGGGAACTGGTTGCATGACTTTTTTTGACACAGCTTTCTTATCTCTGAAGCCGCTTTTTCCCTTTGACTGGGTGAAACATCGGGAAGGTTCTCTGTAGGTTTTGGGTGTGATATTAGAGGGATGTAATAGCCTCTGGAGATTATTCACTACACCCACCGATTGTTTGTAATAGAGTGCCAGGCAGTTTGGTGCAGAGAAAAACGAGCCCCAACTGCTTCCAGAGGAAAGCAATTGGGCAATGGTTCAGGACCGTTGATAAGACCACGCGGAAAAAGAATCCCTGGAGTCTTGATTTTGGGGACCCCCTCTGCCCCTAAAGGGGCATCTTCCACTACTGAAACCCCCTCTCCCTCTGGGGGAATCCTCACCACGTGCGTTGCGGAAAGGACTTTGAGATTTTTTGTGCCATATTTTCCCACTCCTCTGGTTCCTGGAAAAAGAATGTTGAGGCTTGGAAAAACATAGGCCAAGGGCAGACAAGGTCTTTCCATCCTGCTCTCACCTGGCCAATATGTCCTTTACTTTAGAACCAAACAAGGACCATGGTTCAACAGGGGCATTCAAAAAGGAGGACTTGAAGGAGTCCGCAAGGTTACAGATGCGCATCCAGGCATGACGTCTCATGACTACGCCTGCACCCGCCCCCTTAGGTTGCATGGGAGAGCAACCTCATGGACGAGTTGGAGATAGACTCAAGGGTGGCAAGTTGAGAGGCAACCTTGTTCAGTGCCGCGTCAAAGACTTGACCCATGAGGGCTCCAGAAAGTTCGGAGATCAGATCCCTTTGGCGCCTCATGAAATGTGCAAAGTAATTCAGAGTCCTGACTGCAAAGGTCGCTGAAGCAAAAACTCATTTCCCTAGTCTGTCCACAGCCCAGGACTCTCTGTTGGGTGGGTGGACAGTAGGACTTTCCTCCGCAAGGTCATTTTTAGTGGATGCTGCCACCACCATAGCGTCTTCTGGCAAGCCTCTAGACCAATGTGGATGTTCCTCTGGTGGGGAAAGAATCTTGTCTGGTCTCCGGGGGATAGCCTCAAAAGAATCAGGGTTCCTCTATGCACGCTGCACAACAAGCTGGACTAACTTGTCAGCAGGTGGGGTCACCCAAGAAGTAGAAGGCTGAGAGCGGAAAGCCTGCAGGAAGATGGACTCCTCCGTGGAAGAGTTGGAGGGCTTCCAGCCACCTCTCCGTTTCAATATTTCCAGTATGTCTTTGAAGAAGGCATTGTCAAGGGGTGACCCCGGGGACCCTTCCCCATCATCGTAGTCCGTATCGTCTGTGAGAGACTCCTCCGGAGAGTCAAGGTGTTTCCTCTTACATGGCTTCTTCTGAGGGGGTTCTTCAGTGGGAATGTCTGAAGAAGACTCGGAAGGAAGATTACCCTGAACTGGGGTTTCCTGAGGCTTGTGCTCTCAGTGTCCTGGGGAGCTGGCCCATGGTAGCTGTAGCTCAGAGGGAGCAGGGGAAAGATCCGACATAGGTGGAGCACTTCCAGAAACAAGCACCCTCTCCATCACCCGGAAAGCAGGCCCACCTGAAGAGGAATGAGAGCCTGGAACCGAGTAAGACAATCTCAGAACTGGGGTCATACCCTGCTCTGCCAGACCCGCTCCCGGGGATGGAGCCTCAAGCAAGTTCGGGACAGGCGTTGCTCCCGGATCTCTGAGGATGGAACCAAAAAAAACTTGGAACCGTGCTCAGAACCAAGGGCTTCACCTCCCAACCAAGAGACTGAGGAAGGGATGGTTCTGATGGATCCGAAACCCAAAAGGGAGGCCTCAGAGCCTCAGTGAGGGTCACTGTCGGCACTGAGGAAAGGGTTCCCATCAAGGACGTCAAAGCTATTGGCCTTGGGACCGATGGATCTGAGGGAGGAGTATAAGTGGGAGTCCTGGGAGCAGTAGACCCAAACCCCGAAGTGGGATGAGTCCTATGAATGTTTGTTATCCCCCTGGCTGTCAACAGCTGGTCCAGCAGGTGCACCACATCAAATTCAGACAGACTCCTGGCGGACCTTACAGACACTCTCGAAGGGGAGTCAGACCGGTCCAGAAAAGGGCTATAAGCCTGGCCTAAGAACGGGTCCAATGAGGGGGAGTACTGTGTCTGTAGTGTTTGAATTGTCGGCACCGAAGACTCTAACTGGGAAACAGGCAATAGATGAACTAACGGTGTCGAGAAAGGACTTGGTGCCGAGGAAGCATTCGGAGTTGACGTTATTATCGGATCCAAGTGAATCGTTGGAATTGTCTTCGATGCAGTAAAAGGTGAAGTCGGTGCCGAGACTATCGAAGACAATAAGGTCGGAGCCGTAGTCGTTACTGTAGTTATGACTGGTGCTGCAGATGTCGATGCTGAAGGTGGTGCCGACGTCAAAGTTATCGCCATCTCCAAAGAGGTAACTGGAGCTGAGCTCGGAACAGAAACAACAAGAATATTCGGAGCCGAGGAAGCAATCTTGTGTTCAGTAGAAGATTTGTGGGCCTTGTGTTTGTGGGACTTGCCCTTATCACCAGCCGGTGAAGAGGGATCAGAATGTGGACATTTTTTGTCCTTCACTGGAGGGATTGAGACCTCTGACAGAAAGGGACTCTGAAAAAGGTGAGGTTAACAAGCCTTTCAAGAAAAGTTTGTTTTTTTCTCTCATTCAACGTCCGCTGACTAAAACTCAGACAAATCTGACAAGGAAGTTTCACAGAGAGGTGAGAAACCCCCAGACAATAGACACAATCATCGTGTAAGTCACTGCTGGGGAGTTTGCCATTGCAGGAAGTGCAATGTTTGAATCCTGAAGTCCCTTTTTTCTCAGACATATCCAATACACAAAAAGAAAAACAAACAAATTACTGCTAGAAAGTACAGAAAAGAAGCCAGAGAAGGGAGATACCAACGATATATACATACATACATACAAATGTTTCAAGCACAGGCATTAAAGCCCTTCTAGCCAATATGCCAAAACACTTGTTCCCATAATAAATATCCAGGCTGTTCTTAAAAATATCTAAACTAGTACTTGCTTTAATGTAATTAGGTAATCTGTTCCAAGCATCAGCTACTTTGTCAGAGAACCAGTTAGTACACTTCTCATTCCTACAGAATCTTCTACATTGGTTATCTGATGATACTCTAGTGCTTTTTGATAACCCCAAACATTCCCAGAGGTAGTTGTCCTTAAATGCCCTATATACCTGAGTAAGATCTCCTCTTAAATATCTGTAAGAGACACTGTACAAGTTCAGATATTTAAGTCTTCCATAATAACTTAGATTTTCACATCCATGGATGCCCTTAGTATATTTCCGCTGTACTCTTTCCAGTTTATTCATGCTTGTTTTCCTATAAGGTTTCCATATTGTTATTCCATACTCAAGTTTGGGTCTAATGTAACTAACAAACAATGACTTCATTATGTTTGATTTCCTGTGTGGTATCAAACGATACCACAAGGGTTGGAGAGTGCGTTACCAACGACGGTATAAGGGATACCTGATGGGTAGAGCTAGATAGAGAAAAAGGGTAGAGAAAATGAGTTAGACAGAAAAAAGTTTCACAATACAGTAAAATTTGTAAAAATATAACAGCTGGAGAACTCGGTGAAATGCTGCTATATGGCTGTGTGGCAATCGAGATCTGAGGTAACTGGGAGAAGGGCATTGTGGTTAGCAGCTTAGCTCGAGAGTTTTTGGTGTACGTGAGCTTGGTATTAGGCCGACTCAGTTCCGAGGGCTCGGAACCGAACCCATCAGTGATGAATGGGAAGAAGATTAACAACATCAGATTGCTCCTTTCCAATGAAAAGAAAGGGCATATACTTTCCAGGCCTTCTTGCATCGAGCACAGAATTTTGCCAGTTGACTGTTCAGAGGGGAAGCAAAAAGATCTGCATGATGTGTTCCCCTCAGATGGATTAAATCTCAGAAGACTCTGGTTCAATTTCAAGGTTTTGAGGGTCTGCCCTGGCGATGGTCAGCTTGACTACCACACAATTTTGCTCAAAAAGGATATAAGATGCCTGCCGAGTGAGACTGTGCTGTAAAGTTATATTCCATGCTAACATGGCTAGTCTGCACAGGTGGTAAGATCTGGTTCCCCCTTGCTTCATTATGTACCATATTTCTGTGGTGTTGTCTGTAAACACTTGAAGATGTCTCAGGGACCACAGATAATACTGAGAGTTGAGAGCATTTTAAGAGCTAGCATATCTTTAATGTCTGTGTGTACACAGTCTTCCTTTTTACAAATCCCAAGACTGGAATTTGAAAAGTCAGTGGATGTTGATGCTGGGACCATAGATATTTCAGATATAATTGTATCTTTCGCATGTGGAATCTTGCAAAATATATCATGAGAATCATGGGTGCCATGAGACCCAGAAAACCTAAGGTATTATCTTGCTGATACTGAAGTCTAAGTTGAAAAGCCCAGACATAGATCTAAATATAGAGCTATTTTTTAATGTGGAAGAAAGGCTCTTTGTACTGAAGTGCCCAGCAGGCAATCCAGAAAAAAAAAATTCTGTGATGAGGAGTCAGAAAAAACATCTGAATATTTTCTTGGAATCCTATCTTGTGTAGGAGATCCCTTACCCAAGACAAAAATTCCTGACACTCTGAAAAAGACACTGAAGAGATAAGAAAGTCATCTAAATATTGAAAAATGTGGATAGTCTTCTCTCTGCAGTGGGCTATAGTAGGGGTAGATACTTTGTGAACACTCTTGGAGCAGTGGATAGTCCAAATGATATGGCAGATAACTGATAATGTGATCCACCTTTGCAAAAAAACACTCCTGAAATCTGGAGGAAAAGTAATGCGGTGATATGCATCTTTAAATCTAAGGTCAGTAAGAAACTCAAATAAGGAAGAAACTCAAATAAAGAGAAGGGATAACAGAAGGCCTATACTGGAACATTGAATGTTTAACAGTTCAAATCACTAAAGGTCGACCCTTAGTGATCGAACTGTTAAAACATCGAATGTTCAAAAAAAAATTAAAACAAACAATAAAAAACTAAATTGTGTAGGCAGGGGGGCAAGCCCCCCTGCACCCCCCATGTAGGTGGCTGCGCCCCCCACTACTTAAATATACCAACTCTGAGGCCACACTACATTGACATAAATGGAAATCTCCCCTTACGGAGATTTCCGTTTACTTCTTTGACGTTCTGCAGTTTCGCTATTCTCGTGCCGACAATGTCAGATTCGACATTGTCGGCTTTCAAGAATTTAATATAGACCCGATAATAGATTGTAAACTGAAAGCATTTTGAATTTATACACTATCACAAACTGGCTCAGGATGGAAAGATCCTAGACTGGTCTCCAAGAATCTTCGTTCTTTCTTTGTTACCAGAAACATTATTGAATAAAATCATTTTCCTAACAGAGGAGGAAGAAAAGCTTATATTACCCCCTGGATAGCATGTGATATAAGAGGGTCTATATCAGATTGTCAAAGTTTTAATACTTCGAATCACTAAAGATCGAACTTTAGTGATCAAAGTCTTAAAACTTCGAAGTGCTATAAAAATGTTATTAAAACAAAAAAAGAAAAACAAAAGGATGTAAGCAGGGGGGCAAGCCCCCTTGCACCCCCCTTGCTCTTTAAATATACCAACTCTGAGATTGCCCTACAGTGTATTGCACTGAAGTGCGATCTTGGAGTTGGTATATTTAAATAACAGGGAGTGTGGGGGCATATCAACCTACGTGGGGGGTGCAGGGGGGCTTGGCCCCCTGCTTACAGCCTTTAGGTGTTTATTGTTTTGTTTTAAAAAACATTTTTGTAGCACTTCAAAGTTTTAAGACTTTGATCAGTGAAGTTCGAACTTTAGTGATTCGAAGTATTAAAGCTTTGATAATCTGATATAGACCTGATATAAGACAGGAGGAAAAAGAAGAAACTGGTATGGTGAAAAGGAGAAAGATTCTCCCATTGCCATCTGTAGCCTTGATAGATCACATTCAAAACTATATGTCTGAAAGACTATGTTGCCAAAAAGAGAAATGAAGATTCAGACTTTTCAGGAGGATTATGGGACTGCCAGGGTGGGGAGGGGGGTTGAGACAAGGTTCCCCATAAAGTCAATTCTGACTTATTTGATTATCCTTTGCTCTTTTTTTTTTTTTGGTACACCCCTGTCATTGCTTTTAAAACGTCTGCTTACCAGCACTTTGATGGGACTGTTTATTTTGCTTTTTTGCTAAAGTAAGATAAGGGAACAGGGAATCCATTGGAAAACGTAGAGAAGGAGGGCTAAAAATCTGTGAGATTCCCTGAATTAGCTATCCCCACTCATCATACTTTTTGATGTTCTCTGTAGTAGAAGGTCCAAAAAGTCTGTCCAAGTAAAAATTTAAAATGTCTTTTTTGACATCGTCTGAGAGGCCCTGAGAATGCAAGCCTCCTCCAAACTGCTCCAGTGGCAGCATCTCTAGAGGTAATATCCACAGAATCATAAACACATTTTAGGCAATGAATAGTAACTTGTGAAACAAAAGACATTAAATTACACAAAACACATCTCCCCCAGAAGAAGAAACTGATGCC
Organism: Protopterus annectens; assembly: GCF_019279795.1. Lineage (NCBI taxonomy): Eukaryota > Metazoa > Chordata > Ceratodontiformes > Protopteridae > Protopterus > Protopterus annectens. Next base: position 1,995,573,307 of record NC_056729.1, on the reverse strand, counting down.
AAAACATTCCTCATACTTTCACAACTAGGAGAATTTTCAACATATGAGCTAGCAATTTAGAATTCTAAACAGGGGCGGCTCATGCTATAGGACTGAAGGACTGCAGCCCCCCCCCCACCTAACAAGAAAGAAGAAAAATAAAAAAAATAAAATCAAGAGTCCCGGAACTCCACGCATGCGTGCAAGGAGTTCCTAGTATTCATAGAACTCAAGACTGCTGTGTTAGGCAGTCTGGATAGCAGAGAAAGGCATTTCTGCCCTGCAGCCCAGAAGTCTGTGCGATGATGACCGCACAGAAGAGAAGGAAACCGGACTGGGTTGTCTAAAGGCTGGAGACTCCAGCCACTCTCGCCGGGAAACCAATCCTGGAAACCAACTGTGAGAACTTGACTGCCAAGTGGGACCAAAGAGCATTTGGATTAGCTTGCTTCAGGGGAGCCGAGAAAACAGCCGTTAGCGACTGCCTAGCGGGACAATCAATTTAACACTGGATTGGCTTGCTTCACGGGACTGAAGACTGGATGGATTAGCTTGCTGCAGGAAGTGTGTGCATCTTTGGGACAATTTTAGCTGTGTGTTTTATCAGCTTGCTTCGGGACAATTTTAATTGTTTGTGTGTGTGTGTGTGTGTGTGTGTGTGTGTGTGTGTGTGTGTGTGTGTGTGTGTGTGTGTGTGTGTGTGTGTATGAGTGTGTCATTATATGGAATAAATACTCATTTATGCCTGAATCCGTGGTGACCCCACTGGTTTGATTACTTCTGTTATTGTTTTTTCTATGGTGTGGTTCTTCAGTAGTTGGTTTGCTCACTTTTATTGGATTGATGTGTGTATATATATATATATATATATATATATATATATAGTGTGTATGTATATCTATATATATATATATATATATATATATATATATATATATATAATCATCATCATCATCTTCTTTCGGCTGTTCCCGTTAGGGGTCGCCACAGCAGATCACCTGTTTCCATTTCTTCCTTCAGACCAGTTGTTTTACATTAGGAAGGTTTGTGGCCTGCACTGTGGTGGCACGACAGGTAGCTTACATCCTTCTAAGTTGGGAAATGCTGATTGAGGGCTCAGTGTCTGTTATTCTAAATGTGTATTAGTTCTGGTTTAAGCACTTGGGCTTCAGGCCAGTTATTTTACATTAAGAAGATTCGTGGTCTGCACTCTTGTGGGAGGAGAGGCTGGACTCTGCCCTTCTGAGCTGGGAATTTCTGGTTAAAGGCTTATAGTGCCTGCATATTTGAACTGTTTCTTACTGAAATTGGTACACCTTATTTGCTGTAGCATAGACTAGATCCAGGCCTGCTAAATCTAGCTTTGTTTGTATGCTTGTTGTTTGTTTGCTTGTTATTTCCCTGAAATGCTAATTCCACCTAAAAGCGCTTTTAGCTTCTGTGGATCCCTAGTGATATCTGCATTGCTTACTGTACTTATTTCCTTGTTTCACTTGAAAGAAAGTTACTGTTTGTCGTTTTTGCATTTAAGTTACCTGTAACACATTGCATTTAAGTTACCTGGCACTTGCTCACTAAAGCAATTATATAAGTCAGCACTAAAAATTAAAAGCACTACACCCTCACAAACTCCCCTTGAGTACCTTGTTCCCCATTAGCCCTTTTTTCAATTATAAAGGAATTCCCAATACTATTCTAGCATGTCCAAAGGTCAGTTGTCAATCTCCTCTCCGGTCCAGCTGGTGAATCTGGGAATCTTGAGGCAATGTTACAACTGCCTCATGTACACAGACAACCCTCTCCTCCTCCCAACAAATTCTAACACATGTGAGAGATGCAACCATATAGCCATACTGGAGGCTAAGCTCTCTCAACTCAGTACTGGCGAAACCAGTCAGGAGGAGAAGGAAACCACACTCACTACAATTCCAGTCTCACACAGACCTACCACAACAGCAAACCAAACACACAAACACACAAAAACATACTCGGAGGCTCTAAATAAAAATCTGCCTAAGCAGCAGAGACCTCCAAAGCAGGCACCCAAGCAGCTGCTACCCCAAAACAAAACACGTGCAACACATAGCTCACAAAGCTAGTGTGCCGAACAGTCACAGCCCTTAAGGCTAAACAACACACCTGATACACTTGTAATAGGTGACTCTATCGTCAGGCACACTGACGTCCCGCTCACCAGGCTGAACAAGGAGAAGGTCACGGTGAGCTGCCTGTCGGGTGCTAGGATCTGCCACATAACACAAGCACTCAGGTCACTCCAAGGCAAGTACAAATATGACTCAGTCATTGTCCATGCTGGTGTGAATGACCTGAGACGTACCTCCCTGGACTACATAAAAAGAGACATAGAGGAGCTCTCTGAGCATGTAGCCCAGGCCGGTATGACCCTGATCTTGAGTAGCATCTTACCCTCACCAAGAATGATGCCACAATATGAAGACAAGATGATCAATTTCAACAATTGGCTTAAGTATCGGTGTCATTCAAAGGGGATCCAATGCCTGTCAGCCTGGGATGACATGCTCAACAAGCCACGATGCTTCGCTAGGGACGGCTTACACCTGTCACCCCTGGGCTTTCATTTATTGGCAAAGGCTCTTGCTACCCCCATAGTGCCTTTTTAAGGCAAGGCTCAAAAGACAAACCCACCTCCATAGGTATCACAAGGGATAAGAAACTAAGAGTAATGTTACTCAACGCCAGAAGTCTAAACCTCAAGATGCACGCACTCGAAACTCTCCTTAGCATGGAGAACATCGATATCTGTGCAGTAACAGAAACCTGGTTCAAGGCTCCCGAGAGCACCCCAGCACTGCCAGGTTATACCTCATACCATGCATTTCGGCCCCCAAACTTGGACCGAACCACAAAAGGAGGGGGAGTATCAATATTCGTCAAAGATACCCACACCTCCAGGTTGGTGACACAGCACGAAGCATCAGAGACTATCCATGTTCAACTAACAGTGGGCAAAACTGCCTTCCAGTTTATAGCCTGCTACAGACCACCCTCCCAAACCCAAGAACCCCACTCAGCCTTCCTGAGAACACTGGAAAATATGAAGGTCTCTCCAAACACCATTATATTGGGCGACTTCAACTACCCAAACATAGACTGGGAGCATTACTCTAGCTCCAACACCCTAGCCCAAAGGTTCCTAGAATTTATAAACTCAAATGCTATGGAACAACTTGTTACCACTCCCACAAGACGGGAAAACATACTAGACCTGATCATCACCAACATGGGGACTCTATGCTCCAGACCAGAAGTGTATCCCTCATTGGTAAGATCAGACCATAAACTAATCTCACTGGATATTCACATCCCGACTCCACCTCCTGCCCTGAAAACCACAGTGAAAAACTTCTCTAAAGCAAATTTCACACTCCTAAAAACCGAGTTGGAATCCTTCAACGCCCCCGGGCCTGTGGAAAATACGGCCCAGACCGCAGAATCCTTTATAAACGCATTCTATGAACACCTTCAGGAATGCATGGTCCATGCAATCCCAAATAAAACCAAGTCCCAATCCTCCAAAGGCAGACGTCCTGTCTGGTGGACCCCAGCCATAAACAAACTATACAATAGAAGGAGGAAGCTACTACATGATAGAGCAAAATCCCAAAAAGGGAAGGCATCTCTTATCAGTATTGGCAAAAAACTACGGGCACTCATAAAATCGTCTAAGGCCAGCTTCGAGAGAAAAATTGCACAGGACACTAAGGATAATCACAAGGCTTTCTTTAGTTATGTTAGGTACCTGGGTGGGAATTCCCAGATATGCTCAGAATTAGTCCAAAATGACAAAAAATACACCAAACCCACAGACATTGCCAACATCCTAGCTGACAGGTTCAGCGCAAACTCCCCTCCCCACCAAAAGGGCAAATATCAATCCCAGCAGAGTGCTGCCCCCCTGACATCTCAGATGCTCAGGTAAGAGCTGCCCTCTCCAAAGCAAAAAACACAGCATCAATGGGACCAGAAGGTGTCCCGGGCTGCGTCCTACATGAACTCCAAGAAGAGCTAAACCCAAACATAAAACTACTGTTCAATCTCAGCCTTACTACAGGATATGTACCCAAAGAGTGGCGTACAGCAACAGTGGTCCTTCTCCACAAAGGTGGTGCCTCAAAGGATCCTGGAAACTATCGCCCCATAAGCCTGACTAGCTTGGTCTGCAAAGCTATGGAAAGGATCATCATGGACCTCATAAATAAAGATATTGGGGACCTACAGACACTGGATCCTACCCAGTTCGGCTTTGTTAAGGGCAGATCCTGCCTCTTAAACCCGGTTGATTTCTTTGAAACAGTCACCAAGGCCATTGACGAGGGGAAGGTGGTCCACACAGCCTACCTGGACCTCGCAAAAGCCTTCGATACAATACCCCACTCGGGCATTATAGATAAGCTCACCAGCTTAAATATAAACTCCTATGTCACTAGATGGGTTGCAAACTGGCTCAAGGACAGAACCCACATGGTTAGAATTGCTGGAGCCATGTCAGACTCCAAACCAGTTACAAGTGGCGTCCCACAAGGCTCAGTCCTGGGAACTCTCTTGTTCTGTATATATTTCTCGGAGGTACAGGCCAACACGGAAGGACTGTGGTTGACCAAGTTTGCAGATGACTGCAAACTGGGCGCCATAATCGACACTCCAGCCGACACAAGCATCCTCCAAAAGGGCCTCATAGAAACAGACAACTGGTGCCAGATCCATGGCCTCAAGCTAAACGCCAAAAAGTGTATAGTCATCCCCTTTGGCAAAAACAAAGTGCCCACAAATTACCACATAGGTGGTAATCCATTAAGTACAGAAGACGTAATTAGGGACCTGGGGACCCAAGTTGATAGCAATCTCTCATTTGACAACCACGTGGCCAAAGTGGTTAGAAAAACATTTTATATAGCCTACCTAATCATGAAGGGATTCACATCTAGATCAGGGAGGTCATCGTGCCTCTTTACTCATCCCTCATCAGGCCCATAATTGAGTACAATGCCCCTTTTGGGATGTACCTTACCAGACACCTGCAGCAACTGGAAAGACCCCAAAACTACCTCACCAAGAGGATCAAAGGGCTCAAACAGATGCCATATGCTGCCCGGTTAAAGAAACTCCAGCTCTACTCAGTGGCATACCGCCTGCTCAGAGGCGATCTGTGCCTGACGTATAAAGCCATGTCCAACCCGGAATTAATGGACATGCTGCACCTCAGAAAATCCAAATCCCATCGAGCTACGTGCTCGAGAGATTTGAACCTCAGCACTGAAATAAATAGGACATGCTGGAGGGACAGATTCATAACCCAGAGGCTCCCTTCACTCTGGAATAAAATCCCAGTCCAGGTTAGGCAGAGTCCCTCATTGACTCTCTTCAAGAGCAATCTTGATGAGTGGATGGGAGATCATAGGTTTACCCCGGGTATCACTTCTGTGTCACTGTTAGACATAGGCACAGTATACTAACCTCGAAAAAGGGCATAGCAAAATTAATTTAAAATGGGTGGCGAAAGCCAAACACACTCTGGCTAGGCTTATAAATGCCCTAGGGCAGATAGCCTAGTATGAACCTATGAACCTATGAACCTGTCCTCTGCATCTTGCTCTGTCACACCAACCACCTGCATGTCCTCTCTCACCACATCCATAAACCTTATCTTAGGCCTTCCTCTTTTCCTGTTACCTGATAGCTTCATCCTTAGCTTCTTTTTCCCAATATACTCAGCATCCCTCCTCAGCACATGTCCAAACCAATGTAATTGTGCCTCTCTGGCTTTGTCTCCAAACCTTCCAACCTGGGCTGACCCTCTAATATACTTATTCCTAATCCTGTCCACCCTCGTCACACCCAGTGCAAATCTTAACATCTTTAATTCTGCCACATCCAGCTCAAACTCCTGCCTTTTTGTCAATGCCACTGTCTCCAACCCATATAACATAGCTGGTCTCACTACCCTCTTGTAGACCTTCCCTTTCACTCTTACAGGTACTCGTCTGTCACAAATCACTCCTGACACTCTTCTCCACTCACTACATCCTGCCTGTACTCTCTTCTTCACCTCTCTTCCACACTCACCGTTACTCTGAACTATTGACCCCAAGTATTTAAACTCATCCACCTTCGCCACCTCTACTCCTTGCATCCTCACCGTTCCTCTATCCTCCCTCTCATTCACACACATATATTCTGTCTTAGTCCTGCTGACCTTCATTCCTCTTCTCGCTAGAGCATATCTCCATCTCTCCAGGGTCTCTTCCACCTGTTCCCTACTCTCACTACAGATCACAATGTCATCTGCAAACATCATAGTCCACGGGGACTCCTGTCTGATCTATATATATACTCACATAGACAAATACAAAAAATAAATGATATATGTGATTTCAGCTCTGCTGCTGAGACCTCTCAGCTTGTAATTTAGCAAGCCATACAGAGAATCCATAATATTAAGACTATGGTAGAGTTGAAAAGCAGTATGGAAATCTCTAAAACTTCCAAGACAGCAACAAGTGAGAAGCATTTTCTGTCAGCTGTAGCTAAGTTTCCTTTTCTCTGATATCTGTTCTGCAAACAACATTTAAAACTTTTACATTGCAGGGATTTTTCTTTTTTTTTCACATTTATTTGATTTTAAAAATGCCCTACTAGTTATACTCTTTTGATCTGTCTAGGTAACCTTGTATTCATACTAAGCTAACTAAAGGAATTTCCTGCCATGGGGACAAGAGAAAATGAATCTATAGACCCAAGACATTAAATCAAATGACCTTTCACCTCTGTACTTAGAAGAAAATAACACCAAATTTATGTTAAAAAATGTAAAAAAAGACGAAAGGACCAACATTGCCAGTAACTAAGAAATAAACCTACATGTGTATGAAATAAAAGAAGCTTTGTTTCACATCCCACCTGCAATCAAGAAACTGTTTCCAAACTTGTAACTACTGTGTAAAATGCCCCAGTTGCTATATACTGGTGGCTAGAGAACACATGGTTGGTGGGTAGAGAATACAAAGCTTGAACTCTGGACCTTGGGTGCAGGTGGCAAGCGCCTGAATTCCCTACCCACCACCATTTATAAAATATTTACAGATTTTTGCCTCATATTTGTTCTGTTCCTCATAAAATTTGCGGTTTCTGTGTGTTTTTTCCTTGCAAAGTCAGTAGTGCAGTGGTGCACTGGTAGCATTGTTGCCTGACAGCTACAGGTTCTCTGCATGGCTGGGGTGCCTTCTGTGTGGAGTATGCATGTCCTCCCATCTTACAAAGAACATGTGTCTGGAGTGTTTTTCCCTGCTCTGCTGAAAATTGGCTTTTGTTGCAAGTCAGACTTCCCTGGTTAACAAATGTGAAATAAAAATAACAGGCATTTGAATTTCAGACTTCATATTCTTCAGAAAGTACATGGTAACACAAAGCTTTTATTCTAGTAATTTTCTAAGTTTATAAGATGGATATTTGAAATGTGTCCCTATTTTTGGGATTGTATTCCCTCATTATTGTCTTCGTCCAGGTTTTTTGTGCTAAGGTTGAGAGCTATGGTGAGGACTGAATTCAATGAATATGTTTGGGGGCTGTATTCCCCTATTACTGGCTTTGTCCACGTGTCTTTTGCTAAGAGGTTGAGAGCTATGGTGAGAACTGATTTTGCTGAATATGTTTGGGGGCTGTATTCCCCCATTATTGGCTTTGTTCAGGTGTTTTGTGCTAAGAGGTTTTGCACAGGGTCCCCTGGGTTGAAGACAGTGGACGACAGTGAAATGTATCGTGGTAACACAGCATTTTATTCTAGCAACTTTCCAACATTATACAAGCAATGTTTAAAATGTGTCCCTGGCTTTTGGGCTTTTGCCCCCCCCCCCCCAATACATTTTGGCTTTTTCCAGATTTCTTGTGCTGCAAAGTTCAGAGATACAGCTGAGTGTCAAGTAGATTTTACAAGGAGCTGAGAGCTGCAGGGGAACAAAAGTTTAGTGCTGCTTATGTTGAGTCTGCTTGCCTTGTTAATAGCACAACAGGTAGGGTACTTGCTTTTGATGCAGAAGGCTGTGGGTTCTACTTCCACAATAGGTAGATGCATTGCTGATACTGTACTGTGTTGTAAAGGGGGTGGATGCTGCAGTCCTTTTAGGTAAAGATACCTAGCAACTATGAACCTGTTATCCGTTTGCCATCCATTCCCTATTGTGATATTACTAGCTTATTTTGTTAATGCAACATAGGTAATTTATTCCTCAAGGGCAACAGGCACTTTATTTGTAGATGAAACAATGACATATAGAGTTGTTTGCTAGCAGCAACCTCTTCATTAGTTACAGATCTCTTTAATGTGGAATTATTTAGATGACTTTTACTTCAGAGATTGTGCATATTTACTGATACTGGTGGACTGTAGAAGTTTGAGTAGACTTTTGTGATGGGAATTTTCTGAACTGGGTAGTTTTGTCATACTGGTGCATGCATTTTGTTTCATTGTTTACTGGAAAAATGTTCAAAACAATAAGTTTAAAATGCCCTCTAACAACTGTACTGCATTATACAAGGAATATAATTTAATACAATCAGGAAGGTGTATCAAAGAGCACATGTATATTTCGTGTTCAAGGGGCCTATGATTTGAAAACAGCCCAAAGTTAATCTTTATCTGCCACTGGCAAAATGTATTTTCTTCGAATGTGGGTTTCAATGCTGTTTCAATGAATGTGAGTTTCAAGGGCAGAGAAGTTTTAATACTAAGTCTATTTTCATTGTGGGACTGCATTGCTTTGTTTAGAAAATATCTATTAGTGTTTGTGGTGTAAAATGCAAAATAAAACTTTCAAATGAAATCCAAATCATCGCAGAAGTAAAGCAGTATGCACATTACAGTGTTTATGGTAAATGGGGCGAAATAACCACGGAATGGGACACTGGAATGGCTGCAGGGGGGAGGCTCCATTTGACCATGATTTCATGAGGGGGGAGGGCAGCAAACTCAAAGACAGCCCCAGCTGAACTATTATCTCTCAACTGTCCAGATTTTTGCAGAATTAATATATTTTTGCTTCTTAATATATTTTTGCTTCTTATTTTTGATTTGTTCCTCATAAAATTTGTAGTTTTCTGGCAAATCATTTAGGAATTAAGTCACTAAATAATGACAGACATTGAGTTTCAGACATCATAACCTTCAGAAAAATGCATGCTAAAGCAAGACCTATTATTCTATCAACCTTTTTTAAGTTTATACAAGAGCAATTTTTTGTAGTTTGTATGTTCCCCCAATATATTTGGCCTTGTCCATACTTTCTGAATTAAGAGGTTGAGAGGTACGTGCACATAAATCTCGCTATAGAATTAGGAATACCCAACTGTCCCCAATTTTGGCTCAAAATGTTGCTCTCCCCCTAATAATCCCTCCGCAAAATGGCAATTTTGGTAGAAAATGTGGAGGGTTTACAATTATAAATAACTGTAATGATCAGAGTTATAGATTACTTTTATTTCAGAAATGCATGTAGATGCTCTTATTTTGTCAGCTGCTCAAGTTAACAGTACTAATATTAAAAAAAAGTGTCCCTTCTTTGACAGGTTCTCAGCTGTATTGTGCGGCAATTTTATATTTTTGCATCACATTTTTGGTCTGTTTTTCATAAAATTGTGGTTTTCTGGCAAATTAGTGGCAAATCATTAAAGATTGAAGTTAGAAAATAATGGCAGACATTTGAGTTTCAGATTTCATACCCTTCAAAAATTTCATACTAATGCAAGACCTACTACTTTTTAAGTTTATAAGAGCAATATTTAAAAATTGTCCTTATTTTTGGGCCTGTGTCCCACTTCTATGCATGGCTTTGTCCAGATATGTTGCTCTGAGTTTGAAAGGTATGAGTGTCAGAGCCATCACCGTCAGCCAGAGACATTTCAAATTGTGACATACTTGTTGCACCCCACTCCCCACTGTAGTGGCTCTGGATGTGTCCAAGCAAGGCAAGGAGCAGTTATGCAATGTAAATGTGCAGAGTATTCCCCCATCTAAGGTAGACCACATGTACGACTGTGGCTTTTCATCTGTCCTTGATTTTGCAGAATGTTCTGGTTTTCTGTCATATTTTTATACTGTTGATTTATGCTTCCTATTATTCAGAAAATGCATGCTATCGCAGTGCCCTGTTGCTCTGTGTTTAAGAAGTAATGCTTTAATGACCTTCAGGTAAGCTTGTCGGAGATTGTAAGATCAAGTAAGCTTTAATAAGCATACTGTTAAAGAATTACCGACACTGAAAGCCTTTACATTGTTGCCATGCAGAGAATATTCACATAACTAGATAATGTATAAGCCTTAGGTATTGAAATGCATATGACAGTATTTGTAATAAAGGAAAGGATTACAGTATTTTAAGAAGCTCATTACATTTGTTGGAGACTTGCAGTCAGCTTTGCAAGCTCTACCCCTAAACTAAACAGAATGCCAATCTATCATGTGTGGTCATAACATGTGCAGTAATCCTTTAAGCAATTTATCTTGAGCTTGTTTCTTGTTTGCTGTTCATTTTTTACTTTGATCATGTCTTCCCCATGAAACAAGGAGATAATTGTTGTCAGGCAGCAGGTCTTTTTTGGATATGAAACATTTTTACAAGTGGGGTTATCAGATTGCTACTTTCAGCATGTTACTTGGCAATTTTATAAAGCTGAATATAAATTATAATTAGAACTGCAGTGCAATGAGAAGTGATTTGAGTTGAGTGCTGCTTGTTTTTTTTTTTATACTTGATTTTGACTGGCATTCCAGTAATGTATTTAAAAAGTAATTTATTTTTTCATGCTACACAACCTGTGTTTCCATCTAGATATTAAGTAAGTTGTCATATAGCCAATGCATTGAAATATGTTTTCTTCTACACTTCATTTTGTCTTGATTGAACTCTTGTAATGACAGTTTGGCACACAGGGCAGCATATTTAAAGTTCCAGTTGTTGTGGCTTTGAGCATAACCCCACCCCTTTCCAGTTAGCCACACCCTTTCCATTAGCCCCACCCACTCAGCTGTCTCCTGCAGCCCCCCTTTAATTTGAAGTCACCAGCCACCACTGATTCTAAAATCTAAACTTGCAGAATAATACACTTGTTTTCCAAAACTTGTCAAGCACCTTCCTATCCGAATCATTAGAGTGATTAGAAATAAAATGATAGCAGCAGCTGGATTCACTAAACCAATAGCTGTTAGGTCATGTCTGGGATTAGTGTATAAAAACTTGAAAGGAACTTTAGAAAATCCATCTGCATTTTTGGGCCAGCAGGCTGACTGTCAAGCAAATTGAAAGCTGTGAAAAAAACATCCTCCAAAGCAGACAAAACTGGAGGGATATGTGAAGATTCCAGAAATTCCAGTTGTAGCAAATCATAATATTTTCTGAGGGATTGAAAAACCTCACAATTTCCCCACTGAAAACATTAATCCATTCTGGAACACAGTCTCTTTGAAAATGAATCCTCACAGACAGAATCAGATACGACCCTCTCCTCAGAATCTGAATCAGAAGCCTGAGGAGAAAAACTGCCCCATGGATTTACTAATCTCCTGTGCCGGACTAGTGTAGTCCTGCATGGTAGTGGCCGCTTAGGAGCAGGATGGCAGTACACCATGCATATTAATGAAGGCGCGCTGCCCGACATCCTAGGCATACACAGAGCGTGTACGAGTGCAGGGGGCATGTCTGAGAGCAGAGCACTCAGAATAAACACGCCCCTGAAAAGTAGAACAGCAGAAAGTGGAAATAAATGAGCGAGGCCACTCATATGTGTCTGAATATCCCCACCAACAGTCCCCCATGCGTACAACAGCAACAAGACATAAAGATGAAAAGAAGAAACCCCTGCATTGCTGTCTAAAGCTCCGAGTACAGCTAACCGTAGGTGCGCGGGTGTGCCCATTGCTCAGCCACGGTGAAAGCAGCCCAAAAGGCAGAAGAGGATAACAAGGATGATATATGCAAATGAAGCATGTCAGCAATAGTGTAGTGGGCAGAGTGTTTGCCCAATGAGCAGGCATTCCCAGTTTGAGTCCCAAAGCAGCACATTCTATTTTACACTGCAAAGCATGGTATGAGCAATATTTGTAATGCAAAACCCACTAAATAACATAATTTTTATGAAAAGGAGTACTGCAGGAAAAGCACATATGAAGAGTCAGTATTATAATGAATAAGTCAGCAGTAAGCAGGAGTAAGCACAGATAAGCAGTAATAAGCATATGTAAGCACTAGTAAGCATGTGCAAGTGCATTTACGTGGAGTTAAGCACTGCCGACACAGATTAAGCAAAGGAGAAGCTGACTGGGTGTAAGACACTGTGACCAGCAGTCAGCAGTGCTTACCTCTGCGCAAACCTGCTTACAACAGCTTGAAAGTGCATTAAACACACCGTATCCAATGGCCGATGTTCTGCACAGCAACAAAACAAACAGCTTCTGCAAGTCCAGAACCTAGGACCATGCACACCATACACAAAACAATTTACCACTAAGCCATGCCAAATATGCAGAAATTGTATGTTGTCAGAAACATAACCCCAGCCCAGTCATGCAGCAGTACAGAGAATGTATAACTACAGCTAGATGGGCGTGCGTGTGCAAATATATTACTATCTAAATGGATACAACATATCTATAAATGTAGTCATAAATATATATATATATATATATATATATATATATATATAGATATATCTATCTATATATATCTATATATATATATCTATATATATATATATATATCCAGAGATATATACATCTATATATACAAATATATGAACAGATATACATGAAAATATTGACAACTAAGCATATATATGTCAACATCTATATGTCCACATATACACATCAAGTGACATGTATGTACACAGATATATGTCTCCGTAGGTATAGTCCGACATAGTAAGAAATATGTAAGCAAATATATATATCCACAGAGGTATATATGGCCAGACATCTGTAGATACCAAAGGCAGATGAACAGAAACATATATGTCCACATGCACCGTCAATGGGCCTGAAGGACCCCAAACAATATATGTCACGTACGAATTTGCATACCCCCCGCCCAGCCAAACACATCCGCCCTGCAATACACAATCAAGCTCATAGTACTGTACGTCTGTCATTGAACTAGGCAATTAAATTAGCCCACTGTTATGTTTCACATGTCGACATCACATACCCCTCTCCCCCACCCACTAGGCAGGCCGAGCTGTGCAGGCCCATCCAACCCAGGCCATCCTCAACCCATACATGCATAACCCACATTTCTGCTTCCCCCCACCCACAGCACAAACACAGCCACCATCCCTACCCTGGTTACCAGCCCCTAGCTACCACACCACCACACACTGCCCACCCCCAACCCCCTTTGGACCCATCCTGTATGATGTCCCGACCCAAATATCCTAGGTGTGGCACACGCTGTAAACCATGCATATAGCCAGGGGTACCTATGTAACCCTGGGTGTAGACGAAGGTTGAATACCCAATGTTTGGATTGTCCCGCATGGGACGATTGTTTTCCTGGTACAAACAATAGATTTCACGTGTGACGCTGTGGACATTAACGGATTTAGTTGTAGGTATCGCAAAGCATACATGGCACACAAGGTTGGCCGGTATGCACACGAAACACAGTATCCAGCAATACCAGTCAACATTAAAGGATATGTAGCTAAATATGTAGAGGTATAGGTGTTTGTATAAATACCCATAACTAAATAGATATATGCCTCCCCCTCTCTGTAGCACAAATGCATACATACATAGACAGACATATATATAAATACCCACATACAGATATATACATATGCAGACAATCATACATCCACATGTCGTTTTATATATATATATATATATATATATATATATATATATATATACATACAGCAATATATATATATATATATATATATATATATATATATATATATATATATATATATATATATATATATATATATATATATATATATATATATATATATATATATATATATATATATATATATATATATATGTATATATATATATATATATATATATATATATATATATATATATGCAGACATATATATATATATATATATATATATATATATATATATATATATATATAAATATATATATATATATATACATATATATATATATATATATATATATATATATATATATATATATATATATATATGCAGACATATATATATATGTATATATGCAGACATATACATATATATATATATATATATATATCTATATACATACACACACATATATATATATATATATATGTGTATATATATATATATATATATATATATGTGTGTGTGTGTGTGTGTGTGTAGATATACAGAGATATATAGCTATGATATGATACAGCACTTAAGAATGACATATGTTCACAGGCCATGACAATGGAGGTGAGGGTCCCAATCAACAAACGTGTAATATGTAGCATGAACCCACCCCTAGCCAGACAGGGGAAACATACAAACAAACACACAAACAATGTAAACAATCCACTGCTACCCAGACCACAGGCAGGATACAACCGGGGGGGGGGGGGGCACAGTGGACCCGAGGAGTCTAATCTTGGAACAGAGACAGGAGCGTCCCTTGCGGGACACCCCAAAAATTGTCTTGTTATAGGAAGATGCACGTGCGATGACCTATCAAGGCGGGGCATGTACGTACCCGGACTACAAGGGTGGGAAAGCCTGATGACCCATGGGTCAACACAATGTATGAGATGGGTCCCGTGAAATGGAGAGTCGGCAGTGTGTAGTGGTGTGTTTAGACTCAACCTGCACCCAGAGTAAGGATGAGTGCTGTAGAAGAGGTGCGGATGGGGGAACTATGGGTATGTAATTATGCATCTAGGTGTGCAGGTGTTTGCTGGAGTGGTTCTATTCGGACCGCCCCAGGGATTTAAGCAATAGTGTTCATTGGGCAGAGCCACTGCCCGAAGAGCAGCCACTCCCGCTATGAGTCCCACTGCAGCACAGTCTATTTTACATGGTAAAGTCCAGTATAACCAGATGTATTGTTGCAAATCTCACTAAATAACACCAAAGAACACATAGCCGCAATAACCCACTGTAGGCATGTAAGCCGAACTATTTGGTATCACAAGGTATTATTGTTGTCCCCACCCCCACTCAGGGGTGTGAGTATCCAAACCTACCTCCAAATGCAGTGTATATACACAGCTGTCACTGGAAAAGAAATGGCCACCTGTGGACCTTCCCGTCAGTCTACCTGCTCATACCTGGACATTCCCCCTACTATCTGCCCCTCTGTGTGCCCCATTAACACCACTTACCTATCAACCGCTGTGCAATTACTACTACTGTTCACAGTCACAGGTAGGTGTCACCCTCTTCCCCAACTATATTGACAGAATCTGGACCCCCTACCCACGTGTATTACCTCAGCTGTCCCACACAACACATGTAAATAACACATGAAGGAACAACTCAAGCACACTTGGAGCAGCACATGCTCACCACCTGGCGAATCCCCGCCCAACTAACACTCCGTACCCCTACACCAAATAGTGAAACTGACACCTCCTGTCCTGATGGCATACAAATCCCAACATCTTGTATACCTTCCCTATTGCTCCAACACCAATCATACCAATGGCCTACTATACAATTACAATGTCCCCCCTCTACCAACCTACCTACTCCTTCACTATTCACTTCTACTCTAACACAGAGGTATGGCATAAATAAACCTAACCTGAATTCTTGAGTGTAACCTATCCAGAACCTTTAAACTGAAATCGCAGTTCACCTTAAACTGACCTATGTCAACAGTCATACCTGACATGTAAACCTGACCTTTGCATGTATAATACCGACATGTTAATGTGAACTAAGCACGATGAATGTGGTACGTAGCTATGTTAAGTCTGTTGCTCTCTATGAATGTGTACCTCAGTACTACGTGTAATGTGCAGCTGGGGATTACTGTGACGCTTCACTCCCCGGACCACCGCTGACAATGGAGAAGCATCCAATCGGATTGTACCGGACAACAAATGTGAACTAAATACATGAAGTAGCACGGGGGTATGCTCCAGCAAGCAGGAGTACGCTTGTTTGGGTGGCGTTAAACAATGCCCACAGTGGTTAAGTAATGTGGAGGCCAACCCAGTGTAAGACGCCGTAACTGGAGGTCAGCAGATCTGAGCTGATCTGAGCCTCGCGCAAACCAGCGCATACCCACCTACACTTCCTCTACAGTGCCTTAGGCCCTCTGTAGCCAACAGCTCTCGTCGTGCCCATTAAAAAAGTAATCTACACTCCAGGGTTCCAACCCCCCCACCCTGCACACTATAGTCTAAGTGAGTTACAACTAAGGCATGGCAGAGACACATTCAGCTGCTATCACAAACATATCATCCACCACAGTTATTCAACAGTATAGGAAATGTATTTAGGTATGTAGATTAATACCAGCAAATGTGCACATCGCTCAATCACAGTATTCTGAGCAGTCTATGTGTAGCAATGAACTGTGCCTGTCCAAACATACTGTGAGAACAGTAATCTTGAATAATACTGAAGAGAAGAATGAATAACAGTGCATGCCGTGGGGGCGTGTGGGTGTGCTTCATGCACAGCATGTCACACCTGGGGCGTTGGTTCCGCAGAACCGGGAGATGAGGCTGGCTTGGTATGTGAGCAAACCGCTGCTTCCAGAACACCTGGCAGGATGCTACCAGTGGGAAAAACAGTGTAGACCAGCAAAGTCTACCCATGACACAACAACAGGTCCGTCCCTGGAGGGACAAACCAAACCTTGCGGGTCACATAGGTGTTTCCATCAGTATTGTAGGAGGATCAAGGGAAGGGTCGAATGTATGTGGACTAAA
Source organism: Protopterus annectens (assembly GCF_019279795.1). Classification (NCBI taxonomy): domain Eukaryota; kingdom Metazoa; phylum Chordata; order Ceratodontiformes; family Protopteridae; genus Protopterus; species Protopterus annectens. Next base: position 1,995,556,394 of record NC_056729.1, on the reverse strand, counting down.
TGGATGAGGAGCCTGCTGAAGCTTGGGACAAGACAGTATAATGGAGGAGTACCGACAAGTGCAGAGAGGGAAATGTGTGGAGATGTGGTATGGCTGGGCTAGCAATTGAGGAATGGATGGATGCTGTGTACGTGGAGCTCGGGGGCTGGGAAAAGGGAGCATGGGTATGACATTAAGGTAGAAATATGCAAATTAAGCAGAACTGCAATAGTGTAGTGGGCAGAGCATCTGACCAATGAGCAGGCATTCCTGGTTCGGGACCCACTGTAGCACAGTCTATTTTACACGGCAAAGCACGTTATGAACAATATTTTTGTTGCAAGACCAAGGAATTAGCAGAAATATATGAACTGGAGTACCGCAAGATATGCACATGTGACATATCAGTGTCAGACGGAATAAGGCACTAATAGGCAGGTTTAAGCACAAATAAGCAGTAGTAAGCATGTATAAGCACTAGTAAGCATGTTTAAGTGCGTTTGCGTGAGGGTAAGCATTACCTACACAGAATAAGCAAAGCAGAAGCTAACTGAGTGTTAGAAACTGTAACTGGAGGTTAGCAGTGCTTAGCTCTGCACAAACCCACGCACGCCCACATACAACTGCTTTAATGTGCCGTAATCTCTCTGTACCCAATGGCCCATGTTCTGGCCAGCACCAAAATAAACAGCTCCTGCACGGCTCAAACCAAGGACCTTGCACACCATAGACAAAGGGATTTATCTCTAAGCCATGACAGATACAAATGAAGTAGATGTTGTCAGAAACATATCATCCAGTCCCAGGCATGGAACAGCACAGAGAATGTATACCTACAGCTAGATGGACGTGTGTGTGCAAATAAATTACTATCTAAATGGATACAATATATTTATAGTTGTAGTTACATATCTATATATATATATATATATATATATATATATATATATATATATATAAAATATACAGAAATATATACATATATATGCACAGATATACATACAAATGCCGACAACTACACATATATATATGTCAACATCTATATGTCCATATATACACAGCAAGTTACATGTATGTACGCAGATATATATCTCCGTAGGTATATACAGACATAGTTAGAAATACGTCAGCAAATATATATACCTACAGAGGTGTATACGGCCAGACATCTGTAAAAAGCAATTGTAGATTAACAGGCACATATATGTCCACATGCACCTTGAGTGGCTCCAAACAATTTATGTCACGTACGAACTGGCATACCCCCCGCCCAGCCAAACACGTCCGCCCTTCAATACACTACCAAGCTCATTGTATTGTACATGTGTCACTGAAATAGGGATTTAAATTAGCCCTCTGGAATGTTTCACATGTTGACATCACATACCCCTCTCCCCCACCCACTAGGCAGGCCGAGCAGTACAGGCCCATCCAACCAAGCCCATCCCCGACCCATACATTCATTACCCACATTTCCGCTTCCTCCCACCCGCTGCACACATGCAATCACCATCCCTACCCTGGTTACCGGTCCGTAACTACCACACCACCACACATAGCCCCCCCTTCACCCCCCCCTTGGGACCCATCCCTTATGTTGTCTCTTTCCAAGTATCCTAGGTCTGGCACATGCCGTAGTCCATGCATATAGCCATGGGTACCTATGTAACTCTGGGTGGAGACGAAAGTTGTATACCCATTGTTCGGGCTGTCCCGCATGGAAGGAATGATTACCTGGTACTAACAATAGATTTCATGTGTGACTCTGTGTACACTAACGGATTTAGTTGTAGGTGTCGCAAAGCATACGTGGTACAAAAGGATGGCTGGTATGCACAAAAAACACAGTACCCAGCAATAACAGGCAACATTACAGGACATGTAGCTAAATATGTAGAGGTGTGTGTGCGTGTGTGTGTGTACATATACCCATAACTACATGGAGATATACCTCTCCCTCTCTGTAGTATAAATGTATACATGCATAGATAGACATATATAAATACCCGCATATAGATATATACATATGCCGACATCCATACATCCATATGTTGTTAGACATATATAGAGCAATATATATATATATATATATATATATATATATATATATATATATATATATATATATATATATATATATATATATATCTCCGTAGGTATATACAGACATAGTTAGAAATATGTCATAGCGGGAGTAGCTGCTCGTCGGGCGGTGGCTCTGCCCAATGAACACTATTGCTTACATCCCTGGGGCGGTCCGAATAGAACCACTCCAGCAAACACTTGCATGCCTAGACGCATAATTACATACCCTTAGGTCCCCCATCCGCACCTCTTCTACAGCACTCATCCTTACTCTGGGTGCAGGTTGAGTCTAAACACACCACTACACTCTGCCCACTCTCCACTTCACGGGACCCATCTCGTACACTGTGTTGACCCATGGGTCATCAGGCTTTCCCACCCTTGTAGTCCGGGTACGTACACGCCCTGCCTTGATAGGTCATCGCATGGGCATCCTCCTATAACAAGACAATTTTTGGGGTGTCCCGCAAGGGACGCTCCTGTCTCTTTTCCAAGATTAGACTTCTCGGGTCCACTGTGTCCCCCACCCGGTTGTATCCTGCCTGTGGCCTGGGTAGTAGTGGATTGTTTACATTGTTTGTGTGTTTGTTTGTATGTTTCCCCTGTCTGGCTAGGGGTGGGTTCATGCTACATGTTACACGTTTGTTGATTGGGCTCCTCACCTCCATTGGCATGGCCTGTGAACATATGTCATTCTTAAGTGGTGTATCATATCATAGCCATATATCTCTGTATATCTACACACACACACACACACACACATATATATATATATATATATATATATATATATATATGTATATACAGATATACATATATATATATATATATATATATATATATATATATATATGTATATATGTATATATGTATATATATATATATATATATATATATATATATATATATATATATATATATATATATATATATATATATATATATATATATATATATATATATATATATATAAACATGTGGATGTATGGGTGTCTGCATATGTATATATCTATATTTGGGTATTTATATATATGTCTATCTATGTGTGTATGTATATATATATATATATATATATATATATATGTATATATACACATATATATATATATATATATATATATATATATATATATATATATGTGTGTGTGTGTGTGTGTGTAAATATACACGTATATATAGCTAGGATATGATACAGCAGTTAAGACTTACATATATTCACAGGCCATGCCAATGGGGGTGAGGGGCCGAATCAACAAACCTGTAACATGTAGCATCAAACCCCCCCAGCTAGACAGGTGAAACATGCAAACACACAATAAAAGTAAACAAACCACTGCTTCCCGGGCTACAGGCAGGATACTACCAACAGGAGAGACCCGCCAAGTCTAAACTTGAAACAAAGACAAGAATGTCCCTTGTGGGACAACCCAAAAATTCTCTGCATATTTGGGTTTCCAGCCATTACACAGATGTCCAACGGCATGGCACGCATGTTCCCAGACTACAAGATTGGGGAAGCCCGATGATCCATGGGGTGAGACAACATACGTGATGGGTCCCGAGAAGTGGGGAGTGGCAGTGTGTATTGGTGCAGCCAGAACCGACCTGCACCCGGAGTACAGAAGAGTGCCGAAGAGGAGGTGCAGGTGGGGAACTATGGGCATGTAATTATGGGCCTAGGCATGCAGGTGTTTGCTGGAGCGGTTCCATGTGGACTGCCCCAGGGATGTAAGCAATAGTGTACATTGGGCAGACCCGACACCTAACGAGCAGCCACGCCTGGTACAAGTCCCACAGCAGCAATGTCTAGTTTACAGGCCAAAGGATGGAATAACCAGATGTGTTGTTGCAAACCCACTAAATGACACCAAAGAACACGTGGTCGCAACACCCCACTCTAGGCATGTAAGCCAAACTAATTGGCATCACAAGGTATTATTGCTGTCCTCACCCCCACTGTAGGCACGTAAGCCGAACTAATTGGCATCACAAGGTATTATTGCTGTCCTCACCTCCACCCAGGGGTGTGAGTGTCCACACCTACCGCCAAATGCAGAGTATATACACAGCTGTCACTGTAGAAGAAATGGCCAGCTGTGGACCTTCCCCTCAGCCTACCTGCACATCCTTGGACATGTCTCCTACTATCAGCCCCTCTGTGTGGCCCAATAACACCACTTACCTATCGACCCCTGTTTCATTCGTAGTACTGTTCACAGTCACATGTAGGTGACACCCTCCACACAACTATATTGGCAGAATCTGGAACCCACAACCCAGGTGTATTACCGCAGCTGTCCCAGACTACACATGTAAATAACACATGAAGGGAAAACTCAAGCACACTCAGATCACCACCTGCTCACCACCTGGTGAAGTCCACCACCCCCAACACTCCATACCCCTACACCAACTACTGACACTGACACCTCCTGTCCTGCCTCGCATACATATCCCAACACCCTGCAAACCTGCACTATTGCTCCCCCACCAATCAGTCGAACGGCCTACTATACAGTTAAAATGTCCCCCCCCTCCACCTACCCACCTACACCTTCACTATTCACATCTACTCTACAACACAGGTATGGCATAACAAAACCTAACCCGAATACCTGAGTGTAACCTATCCAGGAATGCTAAACTGGAATCCCACTTAACCTTACACTGACTTTCGTGAACCGTCACACCTGACATGTACACTTGACTTAAGCATGTATAATACCAACATGTACATGAAGTAGCGTGGGGGTATGCGGCAGCAAGCGGGAGTACACGTGTTTGGGTGGCAGTAAGCAATGACCACACTGGTTAAGCAATGTGGAGGCCAACCCAGTGTAAGACACTGTAACCGGAGGTCAGCAAGTCTGAGCCTAGCGCACACCAGCGCATACCCGCCTACCCGCCTACACTTCCCCCGCAGTGCCTTAGGCACACTGTAGCCCACAGCCCTTGTCATGGCCAGTAACGACATAATCAGCACTCCCAGGTCCCCCTCTCGCACACTATAGTCCAAGTGAGCTACCACGAAGGCATGGCAGATATACAATCAGCTGCTGTTATCACAAACATATCATCTGGCTCAGTCAGACAACATTACAGGAAAAGTATGTAAGTATGTACATTAATACCAGCAAACATGTGCACAGTGCTCAGTCACAGTATTCCGAGCAATCTGTGAGTATCAATGAACAGTGCCTATCCACGCATACTGTGAGAACAGTAGTCTTGTATAATACTGAAGAGAGGAATGAAAAATGGGGCATGCCGTGGGGGTGTCTTTCATCCACGTTAGTGGGAGATGAGACTGGTCTGGTGTGTGAGCAAACCACTGCTTCTCAAAACCCTGGCAGGCTGCTACCAGTTGGAGAAACAGTGTAGACCAGCAAAGTCTACTCGTGACACAATGACAGGTCCGTCCCTGGTGGGATGCATTAGACTTTGCGGGTCACAATGATGTTTCCACCAGTATCGGAGGTGGATGAAAGGAAGGTTCGAATGTACGTGGACTAAACGGATGAAGAGCCTGCAGAAGGTTGCATCGAGACAGTAAAATGGAGGAGTACCGAGAAGTGCAGAGAGGGAAATGTGTGGAGGAGAATGGATGGATGCTGTGTACGAGAGCTTGGGGCTGGGGAAAGGGAGCATGGGTATGACATTAAGGTAGGAATATGCAAATTGAGCAGAACTGCAATAGTGTAGTGGGCAGAGCATCCACCTAACGCGCACCCATTCTCGGTTCGAGTCCCACTGCAGCACATTCTATTTTCCGTGTGAAATTGGTAAAACAACATTGTTTTGCTGTATAACCTACTAAATGACATTTACACTTGAACAGGAGTACTGCATTACACACAGACCCACTCACTTTTCAAAGGACATGAGACGACACACAGATATGTATACACAGACAACCTTAAATGGTGCATTTTACAATAATGTATGCCATTGCCAACAGCACATAGATCTGGACATATTTAATCAGTGAGTAATGCAAGGCCCACATAGAAAAGTAGATGCAGACAGTGCAGATATATACAGACTATGTTGTCCAGGCCAAGCCTGTCAATTCGTATAACTGTAGACAAAGGATTTGCCGTCAAGATAGGTAACAATAAACAATAACAGATGTAGTTCAGCAGCTGCCAGTTACATCCTGTAGTCAAGGCCTAGGGGGACATTTATTACCTGTGATAATGTCTATGTATCTGTCACATGTATGGACCCTGACCAACAAATGTCGTGGGAGTCCATGATATGACTGGGAAGATAGCAGGAATGCTAGCAATAAATTATGATAGGCCAATACCGAACAACCCCTAACCGTATCACAGCAGGACAAAGCCAGCCATATATGTGGAGGACAGAGGCAGGAACACAAGGCCATACTCATAATATTGCTGTTACACACCCTGCAAATTGCTGGTGTTGCAGGATTCATTGCAACATACCATTATGCAGGAATAACACATCAGGAACACAACTGGAAGTAGCCATGTACTGATAGCACGCAACAGACAGATTGCCGGGGATATATCCAGGAAAAGACCTGTGTGATGCACAGGCAAAAGCAAACAGACAATCCACTGGCCATCATGTGGATAGGCCCACATGCATTCCATCCTAAACTACTATGTACATGCAAACACTGCAAGACCAGCAATATACAAAGCACATAACAACACTACTCATTCTGTCTGTAGGTCTGGAACTTCTTAAGATTGTGTAGTTGTCCTGTGTCTGCAAGCCCCACTGTAATAGGTACTGCAACCTGCCATCTGTAATACTGCTGCCCACATAGAGGAAGGATGTCCTCCATACTGGAAAGGTGAAGAGAAAACGCCCACATGAGTAAGTGATTTATAGTACTGGGTTGCCATGACAACGGTTAACTGAATCACTACACAGCAGGCAGCACGCAGTCAGCAACTGTTGCACACTGATTGGTGCAGAGCCCATCACCTGATCATGTGCATCACCTACAAAAGCCATGATGAAATCCATTCAAACCACTCATTTGCTCTACTGGAGAGGGAGAGAGACAGAGCGAGAGAGAAAAAAAACTTTATAAAAACAAAACTCACACAGTGGGAAACAAATAACTACAAGCTACAACCGGGAAGGCGTCACACCCGTCCAAAGAATAAAAGGTATGTAAAACATAACTGTATGTAATTTAATGTAGTAATTGGTATAGATTAATAGGATATATGATGTAGAATGTTTGATATGTGCCATCTGTAGTTGTCCCTGTAATGATGTCCTGCTGAACAACTGCTCTGGACAATACTGCCTGTCCCTGTAAGCAGTGGGACATACTCGCCAACTGTGCAGATCAGCAATGAATGACAAAGATGTCAGCCATAATATCTGTGTATGTTATGTTAGTGTGGACAATAGCTGCTGGTGGATGTACTGCCATCATGATAGACACATGGGTGTTAGAGCACACCACTTGCAGGACAGTCATGTTAATGTGTAATGTAGCATTCACAAATGCCATAGGTGTGTAATAAGCGTACCAGCAATCTCACACCATATTTACCACCCTAATGTTAGTCTGTGTTCACATGTGGCACCTGTCTGTGTTGCAGTAAGGCAAAACAGTGCAGCTGTGAATGAAAGACGGTTACAGAATGCGAACCAGATGTCTGTATGCACTCCACATATCTGTGTGATAATGTGACGTGTATGTGTACAGACAGACACTCATATAGACATAAGTATATCAACAACATACAATACATATGTACATAGATGTATATTTATGCACATATATATATATATATAGTGGCACTGACAATGGCATGCAGGTGAAATAGTCTGTAACAGGCCAGCAAAGATAAGTGTCCCCACAGGGAGCATGGCTACAAACACATAGCACAAAGCATGGCACATACACATAGCAAAGCTTGGTACAATACAACATATGCCCCAATGGTAGGTAAGCAGCTGACATAACAACTGCAGTCTGTGAATGGTTTGTTGTAGCTGATATGGTAGGGGGAGACAAATATGTGTATTAAGAACTATGGTAAACCTGCTGTATGGGTGGCTCAGACCTGTTTCCATCTTTATGTCTTCCAGGAAACATGTTGCACACCATGTACAGCGATGCTGAAACAGCGATCATTATCAACCACCTGGTACAGCACTACGTACTGCTGTTTGGCCGGACACCCCATGACCAGCAGGAGAGGACCGCCCTGTGGAATGAGCTAGTCCACAGGGTCAATGATGTTGGACTGCATAACCGCAGCTATGAGCAGGTCCAGCATCATTGCACCGACCTGCTTCGCCATGTACGTCGGCGTGCAGCTGCCGTAAAGGGGGACCACCTCGCAACGGGGGGGTCAACCCACCCATCCACCCCTCACCATATGGAGGAGCTTCTCAGCAGCCTTGTGGCACCTGTCCGCCTGCAGCATCAACACCTGGCAGGGCACATCTTGGAGGTGGGTGCCAACAGCACACCAGTTGAGGAGCGTGCAGGTAAGGCCCAGGGCACATCGGTACCCCACTCATGTGTATGCATCTGCATCTTTACAGGTACATCATGCAAAACTTAGATGTCAAATACATAGTCTGCTGCTGTGTAGCAGTAATAAACAGTTGTGTATAAGCTGTAATATTGTGTAAGTCTATTGTTGATGTAACGTAATGCTGCACTCACCTTTTATGAATGCCACAGCTGTGGCCACTGACATCAGCTTTCTCGCACTCCTATGTAGGCCCCTCCAGGATACCACCATGGCAGCAGCCCACAGCCTGTGAGTATGGTTTGTGTTCATGCATGATGATAAACTGGGAATCTGATAGCTATGGGATATCCCCCATGCACACGTCTAACACACCTACCCATACTGCATGCTGTACACGTTCACGTTTTGTTGCTGAGAAATGCACTGCATCACAGTAGAGACCATGCTGGGATATTGGAAGTGTACAACAGACTCATGCAAGATAACTAACATCCTGTCAATGTGCAATGTGTCCACAGGGATGTGACGTGTGGCAGGACACACGGTCTACAGTAGGGACATGTGTGACTCAACACCACCATGGCTGCAGCTGCACACAATCAGGTTAAGTAAACATTGCAGATGTAACCTTGACCGCACAGCACTCATGAGAGCAGTGTGTGCACTCCAAGGGAAGTGCACATGAGTAGACCTTGCAACCATGCAGAGTTCTGGGACATGTGTAGGGCAACCCTCACAGCCATGGTAAGGTCCGCTGGTTGCCAGTGTAATAGTCATGTACTGGTCATACATGCACTGCTGATGTTGTGATCTGTAACACAGACATCAGGCATCCACAACTGATAGCTGTTCACATATCATCCCAAGTATGAGTTGCTAAAACACATAGGGGCTGTGAGCATTGGGGCTGACATAACTGACACAATACTACAGATGCATCAATAGTTTCTACACCTGCGAGGTATGGTGCACAATACAAGGCAGGGTGCGGAACAGGTCCACAGTAACACATTGTATATGGGTGCAGTGTTAACATGGGGAAGGGCCATCACCTACCACCAAAGCCCATGCCTCACACACATGTATACTGCCGCTAGCATGATGTCACTATAGTTGCATTGCATGCTGTTGAGCTCCATATGTAATGCATGTTGACAGAAGGCTAATGGAAGGACTGTGTGTACAAATATTGTACAACCCCACCTGTAGGAGTGTGGTGTGTGTGCCTGTGTGTGTGCCTGTGTGTGTGTGTGTGTGTGTGTGTGTGTGTGTGTGTGTGTGTGTGTGTGTGTGTGTGTGTCCATGTATGTACAGGCGATAGTGGGATTGACCACATGGTGGTACTTCCCCTTGGCATTGTGCTGCACATGGAGTGAGACATGGGACACCAGGACAACCTGTCAGGTATGTGAACACAGGATAGCTGATAGCATAACAAGGTCTGTAGCATGGCGCATGCATTGGGAGGTGCAGTACATACCAGGTATACACATCATATTGCCAGCAGCAGATAGGTAACCGGCTACCCACATATGCAGCACTACAAATGCAATGGGGAATTACCACAGCACATCAGTGAGTATATCCAGGTAGCACTGTTGTTCGCATGATGGGTTGCTTGTGCAGCAGATGTGGCATGGACTGAGCAAGACTGTAGTATGAGGCGCTGGCGTGTGACATATGTAGTGAATGTAGCAGCCCCAACCATATAGGAGCCTCATACACCATCACTGCCCATACACAGGGTAATATAGGGTGACAGCAGTGGGGCCATGTACAACCTACACCACCCAAGTCAGGGAGGCGATGGAGTAACAGGTCAGGCAGGTAACCACACGTGTAGGCATGGAGAGGAATAATATGTTAATGGGCTGTAGTGGTGCGTGTATATTAGCAAGTGTCATGCAGGATGGGAAACGTATGTAACTTACTGTGGGACTGTCTGTAAACTCAGGAAAAGTGTGGTAGTAAGGTGGCTGTCAGTGTGAGTGTGTGTAATGTTATGCACTGCTGTACAGGTCTTAACATGTGTATTTGTTTCCTCCACAGGTGGCGAGGTGGGTCATGGTCCCTCCTGCATGCAAACTGAGGTAGGTGTCCCTACAGACACCGGTGATGATGAAGGTACAGGTAAGGCACAGGTGGGGTTGTCAGAGGCCAACATGTGTCATCACCCTCCTAGCAACCCCAAGCCCGGACACAGTTACAGTGCCCCTCCAAACCCTATCACATGTGGCCATAGCAGAGGGACAGTTGGAGCTTGGTGGCAATGACCAGGAAAGTGTGGTGTCCATGCCAACTGTGTCGGGTCACAGTCGGCATAGCCAGATGTCTGGAAGGTCACCACATCAGCAGATGTACCATGGTGCTTGTGGGAGGACCGCAAGTCATCATTACCCTGGCAGAGGCGCCACAACTCGTACCACCAGGAGCATGTTTCAAGCCATAATGGAGGCACAGGCAAGTATGGAAATGTACACCAGACAGGTCTTGAGGCTGCAGAGGTCTGCTTTTGCAGCTGTAAGTGGTAACCTCCATGAATTCGCTGATGCCTTCCATGAATATACTGAGGTCATGGATAGACGGAGGGGTGAGATGGTTGGCCTCCTCAACCGTGGTATGTCTGTGCTAGAATGTGTGGTGGTAGTGGTGCGATGGCTGCGTGGACGTAGGCCAAAGACACCAGCAGCTGGTGGTCAATGTGGATGTGCCAGGATGCACAACCGCTCCCGTACTGGCAGTACCAGCCCCAGCACACCACAGGGGCTGCTGCCACACCACACCACAGCAGGCCTCGTGCACGTGGCCCTGGCCAGTCCCAGGCGGGACATGGTTCCAGCGGACATATGTCATCATTAGGGGAGAGTAGCACCTCAAGGTCTGTACCTGCACATGCCCATGAAACCCCTGGAAGGCACAGTCAGCGTGTCTGTGGCCGGAGGCAGAGAACTGCACACCCTGCCAGGTATGGTCTGCAGCTGTCCAACATTGCCCGTATAGGGCAGCCACATGGCGGAACTGTGTGCATGCATACCCACACACTATGCAACCACACCTAGGGCAACCCCATACTGACACATACCACATCACCATGCCCCAATCAAGGAACCACACCCCTCACCCACACACATGGTGACAGGTTTGGACCACCCTCGGCCTCTGGCACACCTGTAACACACTGTGCATATGATGATAACTGTGCCACATCCCTGTCATCCATAACATCGATGCAGGGACAGGCTAACATGGTTTTGATGCACACAGTAACTGTAATGGAGTGCCGCAATGTACCGCAGTGTAGAATGTAGTCAGGGGTAATGTGTACTGCATACATGTCAGGTAGTGTAGCCATGCAGCTAAGATGATGTTCACACACCCTGTGCATATGATAATACCTGTGCCACATCCCTGCCATCCATAACATCGATGCAGGGACAGGCTATCATGGTTCTGATGCACATGGTGATTGTGACACAGTGCCACAATGTACTGCAGTGTAGAATGTAGTCAGGGGTAATGTGTACTGCATACATATCAGGTAGTGTAGCCATGCAGCTATGATGCATCTCAGCTGTTGGTAACACCAATTGATATCCCCATACTGTCATCCATTTGTGCTGTAGGCATACATGTGTCAGCAGGAGGATGGTCCGTAGTCATATTCCACAGGGGTATGTCAGTGTGGTGACACCATGGCCATAACATATGTGGTGTACAGTTGCACACATGCCACAGGTATGTATAACAGTTATTGGCCATGCAAATGTGACCGGTAGCATGCTGGAACAGGTATAATCTGCACCCTTATGTCAACCCATCCACATACACACACATCCTTACTTGGTGACACTGTGTCTAGACCCCAACCCAGGTATGTAGTGCTACTGAACTGTGTGGCTGTCATTGCACACACAACACCATCTGTAGGGTGTGGTGTGTACCAGGTCACGTGCTACATGCAGACCATCCACAGACACATACAATATGGTAATGGGGGATGTAATGTTTGTATATGGAGAATACATAGTGTGTCACACCATCATATACACACTGACTGACAAATAACAAGTAGACACACATCTTAGAGACCTGGTTGTATAGTTGCTAACTAACTAGTCCATGTGTCCAATGTGTTACAGTAGGCTGCACACAGCACATGTGTAACTGGGCTGTATCCTGTTATCTGTTACCTGTATGGGTGATGGTGACATTGGCCACCTGAGAGTGGTACCTGGGCCATATACCAGTGTACTATGGTGTAAAGACAGTGTACACAGCACCCACATCCCCCACTGGATATTGTACACACTAGAACCCGTCTTGATACTCTGACATACCCACTATCACACATTGGCCATGATACAAAAACAGCCCATTGCATATCACAACAGTGGTACCACAGGGATATGCATGCGATACACATGCCACAGGCATAGTAGGGTGTTGCATTGCATTGCCACACCTATGGGTGACAACAACAATATCCGTACTACTGTGTGGCAATGTGTATCATAATAGGAGTATGTGGACTTGAACTGGTGTACCCTACAGATATGCACACATGCACACATACACACACGTGGCAGACCTTAATGGGATTCCCATGCCTACCGACCCATTGGTACAACACTGTTGTGCTGGTACTGTAAGGCACATGTAGCTGTTAGTGAGTGGAGAGTAACAGGCTAAATGTTACGTTAATGGGGTTGAGAGGCACCGCACACTATACGAGTTGTACAAATAGGCACCCCCCCAGCCAAACACGTCCGCCCTGCAATACACTACCAAGTGTTGGAGATCCCATAACCAGGGCCAGTGACAACATGGGCACACAATGTTACCTGTACTACATCCTACCTGTATGATGTTAGGCTGTTATTGGTAACATATAATGCAGTACAGTCTGGCTCCCATGGGGAATGTATTATGCGGAAGCCATCAAAATTACCAGGCTTCAGATACACAGACACAGATATGCAGATACAGGTATACATATTTATAAATATATATATGTACAGTATGATACATAAGTGGTAGGTGCACACAATATGGAACAGCCACTATGCCTACAGTTGACCTCTGAACGACTGGACATTGTATGTGCCACCCATACAAATGACAAGCTTTGCCTGTAACATACACCCACAGAGAGGTCATAGGTAAAACAACACCCACAGGTTTGCAGACATGGAAACCTTTCATTCTGTACTATTGCAGTTCTACATGCCATGCCATATAGCTGTTCAGACACTGACAACTATATCAACAGATTGACACTACAGTGGACCAGTTACAATCATACAGTAGGCTGGAAAGGTTCACAGCTGTTGCTGTCCAGGCCAAGCCATTCACATTGTACAATAGGAAAGATACACTGGGCCACAGGATACATAACAATCAACAGTATGTACTCCAGGTGTGTAGTTCAGCAGCCTCTATCTACACACTGTACAAACACAGTAGGTGGTATAGATGTCTTATGACCATATGGATTGTAACTGCTACATAACATGGCATAACTGACACCATCACGAGCACACCAACACACAGAACAGTTTGTATGGCAGGGGGCAGTAGTCTTGCAGTACCCAGATCCATGTCAGTAATGTGTATATAGGTGAAGTATATTGTACATCCAGGTACCTTAAGGCAGCTCAGCCCTGACACCCCCACATTTTGTAGCAGCCTAGGTCATTTTTGGTGCTCCCCCCTAGACTCAATAATACAGGGCCATATACCACTGTTACCTACACTGGGCTCTGCAGTGCATGAGGGCAGACATGTATTGTGTAGGTGGCACCCACACATATATGGCCCCAGCCCCACAATATGTGTGGGGGTTACAACGGCAGTGGACTGATGGCAGACATAGCAGTGTGTTATACTCCCAGCCCACTATGGATCAACCACCGACATCATGACATATGTGCAAAGCTTGGTATGTAGGTGATAGACAGAGGCTGGAATACAGGCACATATGTGGACAACTGTTGCCATACACTACGCAAGGTGCAGGTGTTACAGGATAGTCTGCAACATACCCTTACTCAGAGAATTGCTGGTAGAGACAGTCATGGATGAAGCCAAGTACCGGTAACATGCAACACACACACACTGCCAGTGTATTATCTGACACAAGACCTGTGTGATGGACAGACAAGATATGATAGTCACAGCTCCGGCCGGCATGAGGGTAGGCCCACAGTTGTGTGCTATGCAGATGGACTGCATTCCATGGCAAATTAGTATGCACACCCACACCCTGTAACACCAGTACTGTACAAAGCATAACACAACTCCACTCGAAGTTTGTCTGTACTTCCTGATCCTCCTACAAATATGTGGCTGCTCTGACTGTGCCCGTTCTCCTGTATGGGGTATTGCTACATGCTGTTGGTAACACTGCTCTCCACACACAGAATGGATGCCCATCACACAGGAGATGTAATAGGTTCATAGGTTCGTAGGTTCGTACTAGGCTATCTGCCCTAGGGCATTTATAAGCCTAGCCAGAGTGCATGTGGCTTACACCACCCCTTAGGATGAGAATACTACGCCCTTTTAGGGTTTAGTTTACTATGCCTCTGTCTAGTAGTGACACAGAGATGACCCCCGGGGTAAACCTACGATCTCCCATCCACTCGTCGAGATTTCTCTTGAATAGAGTCAGTGAGGGGCTCTGCCTAACATGGACTGGGATTCTGTTCCAGAGTGTAGGGAGCCTCTGGGTTATGAATCTGTCCCTCCAGCACGTTCTACTTATTTCTGTGTTGAGGTTTAAGTCATTTGTTCTCGTGGCTCTGATGGATTTGGATTTTCTGAGGTGGAGCATGTCCATTAATTCAGGATTGGACATGGCCTTGTACGTCAGGCACAGATCACCTCTGAGTAGGCGGTATGCGACTGAATAGAGCTGGAGTTTTTCAGTCGGGCAGCATATGACATATGTTTAAGACCCTTTATCCTCTTGGTGAGGAACTTTTGGGGTCTTTCCAACTGCTGCAGGTGTCGGGTGAGATACATCCCAAATGGGGCATTGTACTCAATCATTGGCCTGATAAGAGAAGAGTACAGGGGCACAATGACCTCTCTTGATTTAGATGTGAAACCCTTCATGATAAGGTGGGCAATATAGAAGGTCTTCCTAACCACTTTGGCAATGTGAGTGTCAAATGAGAGGTTACTGTCAACCTGGGTCCCTAGGTCCCTGATTACCTCTTCCGTACTTAATGGATTACCGCCTATGTGGTAATTTTTCGGTACCTTGTTTTTCCCAAAGGGTATGACTGTACATTTTTGGCGTTCAGCTTAAGGCCATGGCTCTGGTACCAATTATCCGTTTCTATGAGGCCTCTCTGAAAGATGTTTGTGTCCGCTGGAGTATCAATTATGGCGCCCAGTTTGCAGTCATCTGCGAACTTTGTCAGCCACAATCCTCCTATGTTTGCCTGTACCTCGGAAAAATAAATGCCGAACAAGAGGGGTCCCAGGACTGAGCCCTGTGGGACACCGCTTGTGACTGGCTTAGAGTCTGACATAGCTCCAGCAACTCTGACCCTGTGGGTTCTGTCCTTGAGCCAGTTTGCAACCCATCTTGTGACATATGGGTTTACATTTAAGCTGGTGAGTTTGTCTATGATGCCCGAGTGGGGTATTGTGTCAAAGGCTTTGCAAGGTCAAGGTAGGCTGTGTGAACTGCCTTACCCTCATCAATGGCCTTAGTGACTGTTTCAAAAAGTCGACCAAGTTCAAAAGGCAGGATCTGCCCTTGACAAAGCCAAATTGGGTAGGATCCAATGTCTGTAGGTCCCCAATGTCTTTGTTTATGAGTTCCATAATGATCCTCTCCATAGCTTTGCAGACCAGGCTCATCAAGCTTATGGGCGGTAATTTCAGGGTCCCAGAAGCACCGCCTTTGTGAAGTGGGACCACTGTTGCCGCACGCCACTCTTTGGGTATGTATCCTGTGGTAAGGCTAAGATTAAACAGCAGCCTTATGTGTGGGTTTAGTTCCTCTTGAGTTCATGTAGCACACAGCCCGGGACACCATCCGTCCCATTGATGCTGTGTTGTTAGCTTTAGAGAGGGCGGCTCTCACCTGGGCATCTGAGATGTTACGGAGGCTACACTCTGCTGGGATAGTTATTTCTCCTTTTGGGGGGGGGAGGAGAAATTTGCACTGAACCTGTCTGCCAGAATGTTGGCAATGTCAGTGGGTTCAGTGTATTTTGTGTCATTTTGGACTAACTCTGAGCATATCTGGGAGTTTCCACCCAGGTTCCTAACATAGCTAAAGAAGGCCTTGTGATTGTCTTTTGTGTCATTTGCGATTTTTCTCTCAAAGTTGGCCTTGGATGATTTTATGAGTGATCGTAGTTTTTTGCTAGTACTGATCAGAGATGCCTTCCCTTTAGGGATTTTGCTCTGTCGTGTAGTAGCTTCCTCCTTCTGTTGTAAAGTTTGTTTATGGCTGGGGTCCACCAGACCGCCTGCCTTTGGGGGAATGGGTCTTGGTTTTATTTGGGATTGCATGATCCATGCATTCTTGAAGGTGCCCATAGAAGGCATTTGCAAAGGATTCAGCAGTGTGGGTTGTGGTTTCCACTGGCCCAGGGGCCTTGAAAGATACCACTTCAGTCTTAAGAAGTGTGAAGTTTGCTTTGAGAAGTTCTTCACTGTGGTCTTTTGTGCAGGGGGTGGGGCGGGATGTGGATTTCCAGTGAGATTAATTTATGGTCTGATCTTACCAAAGAGGGATGTACTCGTGTGGAGCATTTTGTCCCCATGTTTGTGATGATCAGGTCTAGTATATTGTCTCCTCTTGTGGGAATGGTGACTAGTTGTTCCATTGCATTTGAGTTTATGAATTCTAAGAACCTTTGGGCTAGGGTGTTGGGGCTTGAGTAATGTTCCCAGTCTATGTTTGGGTAGTTGAAGTCTCCCAAAATGATGGTATTTGGAGAGACATTCATACTCTCCAGTGTCTTCAGGAAGGCTGTGTGGGGTTCCTGAGTTTGAGAGGGTGGTCTGTAGCACGCTATAAACTGTAAGGCAGTTTTGCCTATGGTTAGTTGCACCTGGATAGTCTCCGATGCTTCGTATGCGTTGCCACTAACCTGGAGGTGTGGGTATCTTTGATGAAAATGGATACTCCCCTCCTTTTGTGGTTCTGTCCAAGTTTTGGGGCAAAGCATGATATGAGGTAAAACCTGATAGTGCTGGGGTGCTCTCAGGAGCCTTGAACCAGGTTTCAGTCACTGCACAGACATCGATGTTCTCCATACTGAGGAGGGCTTCGAGGGGCTGCATCATGAGGTTTAGACTTGTGCCATTGAGCAGCATGACCTTTAGTTTTTTCCACTTGTGTTTTCTAGGAGGTAGGTTTGTCATTTGAGCCTTGCCTAAAAAAGGCACTATGGGGGTGGCAAGAGCCTTGGCCAATATCCGGAAGCCCAGGGGTGACAAGTGCAAACCATCCCTTGCGAAGCAGCGTGGCTTGTCAAGCATGTCATCCCAAGCAGACAGACACTGGATCCCCTTAGAATGACACCAGTAATTAAGCCAATTGTTAAAACTGATCATTTTGTCTTTGTACTGTGGCATCACTCTTGGTGAGGGTAAGATGCTGCTCAGGGTCAGGGTCATACCGGCCTGGGCTACATAATCAGAGAGCTCCTCTATGTCTCTTTTCATGTAGTCCAGGGAGGTACGTCTCAGGTTGTTCACACCGGCATGTACAATGACTGAGTTATATTTGTACTTGCTGTGGAGTGACCTGAGTGCTTGTGTTATGTGGTGGATTCTAGCTCCCGACAGGCAGCTTACTGTGACCCTCTCCTTGTTCAGTCTGGTGACGGGACATCAGTGTGCCTGACTATGGAGTCACCTATTACAAGTGTGTCTGGCATGTTGTTTGGCCTTAAGGGCTGTGACTGTTTAGCACACTGACTTTGTGAACTATGTGTTGCATTTGCTATGTCTTGAGGTGGTGGTTGCTTGGGTGTCTGCTTTAGAGGCCTCTGTTGTTTTGGTAGATTTTAATCAGCCCGAGTATGTTTTTGTGTGTTTATGTGTTTGGTTTGCAGTTGTGATAGTTCTATGTGAGACTGGGTTTGTGGTGTGCGTGGTTACCTTCTCCTCCTGACTGGTCTTGCCAGTACTGAATTGAGAGAGCTCACACATGATCTGTGGGAATCTATAGTGGGTGGTTGCCATGACAGTGTTAACTGGGTGGAGTACACATGTGTAATCGTATATCTGGCTATCTGGATATGTATAGTGCATATATTCCCACCATATGTCCTGGACATGAAGTGTAGGCCAACCTCAGCCCGTATGTTCCCAATATCATAATTGCAGGGGATGTCGGGTATCTATAGCAGGTATACTAGTAGACTATTGCTACTGTCATTGGGATTGTCTCCCCAGACGTGTGTGGGACGTCACATCTGCTCGTAACATGTGTGCCACTGGTTAATGAACGACATCCAAATGACATCAGTGTACAGTACCGCTGCTAGCACGTAATGCTGCTGTGGACTGCAGCAGGAATATTGGCCAATATATGTGGAGGGTCTGACACAGTCTATACAGTCCAGAGATATACACATAAACTCTTAGTGCTACACATGTGCACCATGCCTGACAATATGGATGTGGATGGCCATATAGATGGGTATAACACATAACGACTGATATATGATGACCATCATAGATCATGCATTCATACACCCCTGCCTGGCCTGTAACGGTATGACCACTAGTACAGGGGTGCCATGGACACATACTACACAATAGATATTGACATACATCTGCACTGCATCCCACTGCCTTGTCTGACATACAAGACTGTTAGGGGAGGTCCTGCAGCAGGACATCTGGTTAGTATCTGCACATGACATCCCACTGGATAGGTACACTCAGCTGCTAGGCATGTCACAATGCACTGTGCAGGCTGCAGGCAGACAGGCTCAACACTGGCCTACACCTCCAAAGGGGGAATGCACATGTACCTGCATATAAATCAGGCTCAACAGGCATATCACAGCACAGGGTAAGATATACCTGTGTGACAGTGCATATCCACAACCAATGTGAACACAGCCACAGCCACATATGGTTAGCTAGCATGGTATTACAGTATATGGACTATGTGTTCGACACCATCCTCATATGTGCCACTCAAAGACTGACCCTATATATACTGGCCTGCTACACAGTTTGGTCTGGTGGCTGTCTGTGGTATGGGACACATGTGTTTATGGCCCTACAAACATGTATGCCACTACAGTACCATACAGTGGGGCAGCATGTAACATCTGATAGTAGGGGAACTAGAACAATATCATCTACCACAGTCTGTACACAGGCTAAGGTACATATCAGCACTGCGCACACTGTCGACATTCACCATAGGTACATAGACCTCAGTACTGTATGAACATCCACAGAATGTGCAGGTAATGTAATGTAATACAACCCATACTGGACATAACATGTGTAGCAGTCAGATATATCAATGGCTTGTTCTCAGACATGATGCCACAAAGTATGGTGTACAGCATATATGCACCACTTCATGCACGACATATGTACAAAGGTTGACAGAGGTGTGGCTGGGAGCACATACACAGGGCCAGTATTGACATGTTGCTGTGATAACCACATACATTTACTGTTGTTACAGGGTTGCTGCAACATATGTCCTTTGAGGGATATGACATCTGTGACTACCACAGCTTTCTCCATCTACTGACTGCAATCCTCACAATACCTTCAGCAGTCAACAGCTAGATGCTCCATGGGTGACACATGCAACCACAGACACAACACTGCCCAGGCTGTAGATGACCCTGCAGATGGAGATTCCCCATCAACATGGAACTGACATGGCAGGTATTGAGACGTACAACAGCCATATCCACACAAACACTGTGAAAGCAACATTACTCCAAATGCAGTATAGCGGCACTTACAGTCTGTAGTCAGGTCAGGCACATCCACCTCCTGTTTTTTGCACTGTTTCCACAGTGTACGCTGTTAGAGGTACACCGTAATCCATCTGATATGCTGTTTGGCACACAACAAATGTAGTTCCTGATCACAGTGGGTGAAAAGGGCAAACACCACCATGATGTTCCTAGGTACTGGAGTGTGTTTCCATACAATTGGCTATGGGAATGTTACCACAGCTGTTTCGCATGCAATCAGCTAGGGGAGGGCTGGATTCGTGCAGAGGCCATCAGCTGATCATGAGCATTACTTACATTATACATGCTGCTGCCTAAGCAAAGCAGGTGTAGGTCTCCATGTCCACCTGATAGGGGGTGGGATGCAGACAGAGGCAAATACGTGTCAGGAAGGGGTGGGAGGGTAAAACTGAAGCATGTTTGTGTCACACACCTAGCAGCACAGGGTATCAAACTTCTGACAACTATGTAGTGCTAACACAGTTCGCTGCAATTATTGGATGCGCCACATGGGTTGTATGTTGTGGAGCACTCAGAACATATATGTGATGGTGAGTGACTTCTGCAACACGGATACAGTAGCTGTACGGTAGGTGACATACACGTGTCTGTCGGCATGAACAGGTGCCAGCGTCAACACAGCCACACTCTCACAAGAACACACCCACACACTGACACACATGGCAGGGCCAAATGTACAACTCATTGGTTGTGGGATTGCCACATCACATCTCTGTGCAGGTATCCCATGCACCACACAGGTCATACAGGGGCTGTACGGGTGAAGGGTATGGGAAGGTGTCTGACATCAGACAGCATGCTGCAGTATGCCATGAGCGTTGTAGGGAGTGTGGATGTGAACATCTGCAGCATGCAACACACACACAAACTCACAGGGTGCCACTACTCACATGCATGGGTGCATGTCTGCACAGGTGTGTGGTCTTCGACTGCGCCAGACGGCTGTCCAAGGCTAGGCGATTGGTGTAACTTGGCATCAGGCCACATGACGATGGTCTGCATTGTGGCTCAGGGATGTAGTGTCTGCATTTGCCTACACAGGCGGGTATTGTATCCCCCATCCAGTCACCTGGGTGACTACTGTGTGTGGGCAAGTCTGTGCATCACTTGCCATGTCTGTGTTCCTTTGTCCATGACATGGATGGTGTCTGGATTGTGCACACCTCCCATATGCATGTACAGTGAAATGTGGAACTGTACCTGGGGTGTCCGGCCCATGTTGTGAACACAGATTATCATCAGATGTGCCAGTCCTGGCCTCCTGTGGTGGGAGCTGATAATGGTCAGCAGCTTTACTCTGCACCTACATGGAGTGCATGCTATCAGCATTCCTTTGCGCCAGTGGCATCTGTCCATATGGGCATGTTGTCAGGCATGGTATGTCCGTTGTGGGTCACGTGATGGCACCGCAGGTGGTCCAGTTGTCCATTGGGGAACATGGGGGAGGTACACTGTCTGCACGTATGTGTATATTGGACAGATGGACTGGGTGTCATGCCCTCTGTGGCTCACCGCTGTCACTCCATAGTTACTATCATTGGTCAATATGCAGTGTACTACCCACATATTGGCTGTTACCTAGGCATGTGTGTATGACACATGGGGCGAGAGTGTGCTCTGGGTAATACTGGGGTTGCTAAATGTGATTGCTTGGCCTTGATGTTACATGTCTGGGTATGGCTCTGCACTCCGGCCTCTCAGCCATATCACATGCGTTATCCCTGCACAGTGGACATTGTGATATATAGTATGGCCACCATATAAGAAATATGCAAAATCCACTCCACATTGGCCACAGGTGTCACACAGTCACAACCACCTCTACACAGGATACGGGTTACAAGCACACACACACACACACACACACACACACACACACAGATGCACACCTGTCATGTTTGGGAGTAGAACCCCTACCTAACTAGTGTATTACACTACAGCACTATGCAGTTATGGTACACGCCATGGATATTACTGGAGTAGTCCTTGCCCAAAAGTGTATTTCACACTGACTGACATCAGCAGGATTGCCAAAGTAGGGCATTTGAAATGAATGTGAAAGACTAGCCTAAAATGCATTGCTCCCTACACAGACAGTGACACACACAATACATCCGGAACTGCCATGTGTGGGGATGGAACCCAACCACGCTTCTAATTCACAATACAGCAGTATGCAGTTACAGGATGTGCTATGGTGATTACTGGTCTACAACCTTCCCAGAGGTGTATTTCTAGGTGCGTGACATCGGCAGCCTTGCCAAAGGTGGGTATGTGAAATGTGAGGGGTGTGAGTACCCTAAAAGCATTGCTCTCTACACAGTCAGACATGCATGCATACACACACAGTTGACAGGGTGGGAGTTAGAACTCCAAACTAACTCCTTAATCACACTATGGCCATACAATGTTGTGGGACATGCTATGGAGATTACTGGGCTACGATCATCCCAGAGGTGTATTTCAAAATGTGTGACATCGGCAGCCTTGCCAAAGGTGGGTATTTGACTTGTAAGGGGTGTGAGTATCCTAAAATGAATTGCTCTCTACACAGTCAGACATGTACACAAATAAAGGCACACACTCACACACGCATTTGCCAGGTTTGGGGTTGGAACTCCTACCTAACTAGTTTATCACACTACAGCAGTACGCAGTTACAGGATGCGCTACAGAGTTTACTGGGTTATAGCCTTGCCAGGGGTGTATTTCTAGGTGGGTGACATCAGCAGCCTTGCCAAAGCTGGGTATGTGAAATGTAAGGGGTGTGAGTACCCTAAAAGCATTGCTCTCTACACAGTCAGACATGCATGCATACACACACACAGTCGACAGGTCGGGGGCTAGAACTCCCAACTAACTCATTAATCACACTATGGCCATACGATGTTACGGGAAGTGCTACGGAGATTACTGGGCTATGATCGTCCAGAGGTGTATTTCAAGTTGTGTAACATCAGCAGCCTTGCCAAAGGTAGGTATTTGACTTGTAAGGGGTGTGGGTAGCCTAAAAAGCATTGCTCTCTACGCAGTCAGTGACAGACAGACACACACGCATACGCACACACAGACTCACACATGCACAGTTGCCACGTCTGGGGTTTGGCCTCCTACCTAACTACATTATCACACTACAGCAGTACGCAGTTACAGCATGCGCTACAGAGATTACTGGGCTACAACTTTCCCAGGGGAGTATTTCTAGGTGGGTGACATCAGCAGCCTTGCCAAAGTTGGGTATATGAAATGTAAGGGGTGTGAGTACCCTAAAAGCATTGCTCTCTACACCATCAGACATGCACGCATGCACACACAGTTGGCAGGTCAGGGGCTAGAACTCCCAACTAACTCCTTAATCACACTATGGCCATATGATGTTACGGGATGTGCTACAGAGATTACTGGGCTATGATCGTCTCAGAGGTGTATTTCAAGTTGCGTAACATCAGCAGCCTTGCCAGAGGTGGGTATTTGACTTGTAAGGGGTGTAGGTAGCCTAAAAAGCATTGCTCTCTGCACAGTCTGTGACTGACAAACACGCACACATACGAACACACAGACTCACACACGCAGTTGCCACGTCTGGGGTTTGACCTTCTACCTAACTACATTATCACAATACAGCAGTACGCAGTTACAGCATGTGCTACAGAGATTACTGGGCTACAGCTTTCCCAGAGGAGTACTTCTAGATGGGTGACATCAGCAGCCTTGCCAAAGTAGGGTATGTGAATAGTAAGGGGTGTGAGTAGCCTAAAAGGCATTGTGCTGTACACAGTCAGTGAGAGACACACATACACACAAACAGTGACACACACTCACACACACAGTTGCCATGTCTGGGGTTAG
Organism: Protopterus annectens; assembly: GCF_019279795.1. NCBI lineage: Eukaryota > Metazoa > Chordata > Ceratodontiformes > Protopteridae > Protopterus > Protopterus annectens. The sequence goes on along the minus strand of NC_056729.1, from coordinate 1,995,532,009 downwards.
AACTCCTACCTAACTAGTCTTTCACACTACAGCAGTACACAGTTATGGGACGTGCCATGGAGATTACTGGCCTACAACTCTCCCAAAGGTGTATTTCACATTGGATAACCTCAGCAGGTTTGTCAGGGTACTGCTATGGGGTGGCCAGTGTGTGCATGGCCCATACACCATTCCTGTAGGGGTGACATGCCACAGGCGGCCACACACAGGGTCATATGTCACAGGTGCGTGTACAGGGCAACTAGCTGATACGTCCTTGTACAGCCATGTTGCACAGCTGGCACATGGACCACATAGTCTGTGGTGCTGACAGGTACTGGTTTCTGGTAACTGCAGTGTGTGACATCTACACCTGATGTGTTTGGGGCCCTTTGGCTCTGTGCTCGGTGGGACAGGTGTGGATGGCTCCTTGTCACAGTCACCCTCTTCCACACATCTATATCCATCTACCTTTGGTGTATTATGGTGTGTTGTCCTTACATATATGTCTGTATTCCTATCCACTGTGTGTGCAAGGCATGCGTGGTGCATACTGACATGTGCCTGCAGTAACAATTGCAACTGCTGGAAATGTATGGTCCACTGGTGTTTGCATACATGACCTTCATGTGTTTAAGTGTGTGAGCATGCCCAGTAAGGCCATATGTTTTGCATGTGTGGAGCATGTCCGGTGGTTTGTACTGCACAGCTGACATTTGTGTTGTACACCAACAGGTAGCATGCGTTGTCTGCAGGGTATCCACCAATCATTTGACATTGACTGTTGCAACATGTCTGCAAAGCGGGGGGGTACACCTGACTATTTCTATGTTTCTACACAGGATTGGGGGGGGCGCACCTGACTGTTACTATATTTCTATGTGGGGTGGGGGGCACACCTGACAGTTGTACACATTCACTAGGATTGTACTGGTATGTCCTGTAGTCCATTTCAGTCAGTAGTCTTACCTATTGTGCTGGCTACGCCATACTGGTTTACTACCGTTCTTATCTTTTGATTGCATACACATTAGTTTCTAACTTCCTAGCCATAACAACTGACATCCCACTACCTGGCCTGCTGCAGTCTGTCCATGTAGGCCTGGGTGGGGGTCACCCATACCCCCTCATTCAGAGGCCACAGTACAGCATTTGTTTGTGTTTGTCTACACCTGTCCTCCTGGCTGTGACTGTTGTTGGATATCTGAACCCCCCCACCCCCTGACTGGCATGTGTGAGTCCCTTATCTTGTGGGTGTCCCAGTATTGCAGGTGGTGCTGCAGGGCTGATTATGTTAGCTGCACGTAGTACACTGTCTATGCATGGTTAGGCACAGGTATTGTAATGTTTGGCATCCCTTTTACTGTATGTGAGAGTCAGAGAGAGGTGCTATTCCCTGGGTCCCTCCTGTGTCAGTGTATGTGCTATGAGTTGCCTCTTTGCCACGGCCAGGGCATACTGGACACTCCTCTTTCTACCTACTGGGGAAGGCTCAGGTTGTTCCTCCTCCGAGTCACTCTGTGCCTGTGCAGGCCTTGGCATTGGTGGGGGGCTATGTGGCCCTGCCCCTTGCTGCTCCTGCTGCAGCTGTTTCCGCAGGATCATATTGTGTAGCATGGCACATACAAGGACAATTTGGGAACATGTAGTTGGTGAGTACTGCAAGGCTCCACCAGATGTGTCCAGGCACCGGAACCATGACTTGGGCATCCCAAACACACGCTCTGTTATGAATCTTTGTTTGTGCATGTGCCTCATTATGAAGTTCTTGTTCGGGTGTGTATGCATTTCTGATGGGTGTCATCAGCCACGGCTCCAGTGCATATCCAGCATCTCCCACTAGGTGACCGTGTGGGATGTCCCGATTGGCAAATTTCTGGTACAGCTGCGTCAGATGCCAGATGTGGGAATCGTGATAACTTCCAGGGCAGCCAGCACACACATTCAGTATTATGCCCTCAGCATCGCTCATGACCTGGCAGATGATGGAGGGGAAGCCCTTGAGGTTGATGTAGACCCTACCCTACTCACCCAGTGGTGCTTTGATGTGTATGTGCGTGCAGTCTATTGCACCCACTACCTTAGGGTATTCTGCTATTTGCTGGAAGAGACGCATACTGCTGGCCAACGCCTCACGGGCGAGGGGGAAATATACGTGCTCATCGATATGTGCTGCCATGGCATCCAGGAACTGGTGGAGTACCCTGGATGCTGATGCCTGTGAGACCCCATCATATCCCCAGTTGGCTTTTGGAAGGGACCTGTAGCTAGTATTCTTAGGTCTAACACATACCTTCATTTCCACTGGGATGGGTTCCCCTCTGTTAGTTCTGTGTGTCAGGCGTGGCCGGCACAGCTCAACAATCTGCTGTAGGAGGTCCCTGTCCACCCTATAGTGCTCCACTATCTCCAGCTCATGTAGCCCTTGGTAGGGTACCCTGGGTCTGTACATTCTTCTCCGTCTCCTCACTGTGGGTTGGTTGGCAGCATTCCCATCCTCACCACCCTCAGCCTCTTCCACAAGTTGTATGATAGCTATTACAGCCCTAACATTTTGCTGTTGTGAGTGTTAAAAGTTCCCCGCCTGTTTACACCGGTGGTGTAGGGTGTGGGAAAAACTGGAGGGGTAGGTGTTTGCATAGTTTATAGTGGCGTTCTGGGCTGGTCTGGTCTGCTGCCTGTGTAACTGGCTGGTTCCAATACGTTTCACCTGGCCGTGAACCTAGTACCCCTTGATTAACTTCATACTGCTGCTTTCCCTTCCCATTGCCCTTCTGATTCATCCCGGAGGCACTCCACGCAATCGGTGTACTCCAATGTGCACAGTGGTGCTATTTCCTGGGTTCACTTCCTTTATCTTCCTGTAGATCCAGTTGCATGGCACACCCGCTTATACTTTGTCATACGTGCTGGACAGGTTTAGAAACACCCCCTGGCTTTGCTGTGCTAAGCTGGATGCAACCCCAAGCCACAGGGTTCCAATCCGCTGACAGTATGTCTGACACTCCCACACATGATTTCACCTACCTCCTAGTCTTGCACTCAGCTATTCATACTCATACACTGTTGGGACCTGTCTCACACGCTGGGGAAAACCGGGATTCACTATCCTTCCCCTCAATTGCACTGAATTGCCTGCTAATGCATAGTTACATGTGTCACACTGTGCCTCCCCCCTTAGCAACCACTACTCACTGGCCAGGTTGTCTTTTGCCTGCCATTGACTTGCACGGCAGATTACTGATTTTAGTTAGACTGTTTTTTTTTAGGTTTATTTTCTTATTTCCCCACCGGTCCTGTTTTCATGCAGCTGCCCTATGCTTCAACAGCCGTGGTCAGCGGACATATCATAAAAGTTGTATTTTGTACATTTGGCATTGTTTGCAATTCCAGTGGCTTTCTACTTGGCCATTGGCATGCTTCCTCAATGATATGCAGCCTTTATTAGGAGCTGTCATAGCTCCATTTTGGAGTTTGCAGTACCGTACTCGGTTACTATCCGAGTACATTTTTGCATATTACACTAATCCTGTACTCCCTGATTCTTGCTTCCTGGATGGCAGATTTACCTCATTTGCATGGTTTTCAACTGAAAATGGGGTGATTTGCATACTGGGGCTGGGAATGTGCAGCACTAGTGCTACAGCATTCGCACACGTCAAATGTGCATGTATGTGGATCGCTCAGCCGCCATATTGGCAAAATTTCATCTTACACTAATCATGCACGCCGTGCAAGCTTTTGAAAATCCGGGGATGTATCTTTCCCTGAACAGTCCTCTACAGGTTCAATCACTTGAACCTCTTCCAGAAAAAAGAATCTCCCTTTCTTTTACTAAAACAGCTTTAAATGAGGGTTCAAGAGTTTGCACAAGTCTCTGAGCTAAGCCTAAGAAATTACTCATATCTGCAATAACTGATAAAGAAGAAGGCAACTCTTTAGTTGTCTTTCTCTTTTTGATAGGAATTTCTGAATAAACAGACCCAGTATTGCCAGCTATAGCTTCCTTAGAGATGGGCATAACATTCTGTTCTGTCTAAGCAGGGTTAATTTCCCCTGACTCTTCTCCCAAGAGAGACAAGAGCAGATATTCCTTTCCCACCAAAGGACCCCAACAGTTGTTAACTGTGAAATTAATGTTTCAGAATATTAATGCTAAAACACAAAAGTATAAGCACTTGAGCACCTTTGCTCCTGTTAGTGCTCCTGTTAGAACAGCATTTCATAATACATGTGAGCAGCAGATATGGGATTTATATAATTATTCTAATGGTATTAAAAAGTATAATTTAACAAGGGATGAGCATGATTCTTTGATTGAAACACCACTTGAACTGAACAAAAAATAACTAGAAACAACAAAGCCAAATGAACCAGGTCAGAGAAAAAAAAACAAAGTAATACTCTTGAATGACACTCTGGCACCTCGGCTACAATAGCCTTCATGGAGTAAAACCATCAAAATACATTCACATTTTATAGCTCAAATACACTTTAAGTCAATTATACAATTATGTAATTAATTAAACAATCAAATAAAAACCTTCCAATTGCATTCAACATTCAGACCTATAGCTGATAAAGTACTACATTTTAAAATAAACAAAGATTCCTTATAAAGCAACTTCTTTTTGAGAAGCGAATCTGTTATATACTTAGAATGCACGTTTTCTAAAACAGTAGCTTCTAATCCTTCTAATTCTGTCACTGTATTACAGCATCTTACCCAAGAAGCATTTACCTCTACTGAGCACTGGATGTCCCAAAACCACCTCACCCTTAATCCCAGTAAAATAAAACTCTTGTTATTTACCCACAAAAATCTAGCCCTGTTGACAAGTCTCTATATACTGTTTGTTCCCATAACAACACTATCAATGAAGTTGCCCCTAGCACCAAATTGCTAGGCGTCATCATTGATGACAAATTAATTTTTGAACTTCACATCCACTGCAACATAAAAAAATGCATCAAAAGCTAGGTGCTCTTTATAGGCACAACTATTTTCTTAGCCTCTCTGCTAAAAAGGCCTTGGCCGCATCCTTCATGCTTCCAACTCTTCTATACAGTGCCCCCATCCTCACCAACCTACAAACCTCCTTAAAAAATTAACTAGACTCTTGCTACAACAAAGTCACTAAATTTGTTACAAACACAAAATTTTCTACCCACCACTGCTCCTCTCTGCATCAACTAAATTGGCCAGAATCCCCACACCATCTTACTTACCTGCTGTTAACTACAGCCCACAAGATAATCTACCAATCTGAAACCTGCCCTTCTCTCTCACCCATACTGACCATGTACCACCCCAATCGCCACCTCAGGTCTGAAAACAAAATCTTACTGTCTGTCGAGAAACCCAAGCTCTCAGCCGGCCAAATGCTGTACTCTCAGGCTGTCTCCAGGTTATGAAATTATCTTCCTCCTTCACTCAGGACAATCAGTAATCCTGCTTCCTTTAAAAAATCCCTCAAATTGCATCTCTCCTCTCACTGGCTATGCTCCTGTGCTCCAACACCTGCCTTCCCACTCTGGAGCCTCAACCTTAATCATTTATCTACAAATATTCCCTTCTCCTTCTCTGTACCATTCTGACTCCTTGCTGTCACCTTGACTGGACTCTTCCTCCTTCAGCCTTTCTGTCACCTCCTTTCTACCCTGAAGTCAGCTCTCCTTCAGCTAAGAACTCTACAAACATATACTCGTGTGTTATCTCAAATACATGGCATCATTACTTCCATATTTATACCTGACTGCAAAACATTATTGCTGTTTCTACTATTACTTTCTTTTCATGTGAAAGTGCTGCTCAAAATACCTCATTCTATGTATCAACATTTTCACTCTTGCATGTAATTAAGGATCATTTGTATGTTATTAATGAAATGATATTATTGCTCAAAATGTCCTATGTATTAACATTTTTACTTTTGTATGTAATTAATGTGGAGCTTTTCTCCCCAGGCCTCCAATGAAAATGGACTCTTCCTAGGCCCAGTGGACTTTCCCGGTTAACAAATGCAATAAATAAATAAATAATAAATAAATAAAACCAGAAGGATCAGAATTGTGAAACCTACTAAAATGTTGTGCAATAGGACTATTCAATTTATCATGTTTAATATATCTAACAGGTTCTTGCAGTCTTAATTTAAACTTTCTCTTGCTCTTGCTAATCTAAAAAAGACCACAAGGGCATCTTAAACATAAATAATGCCCTCAGTATTGCAATCATGCCTATCAGTCGCTTGGTAAAAAATACCATTAATAGTTAAAAAAGAATTTACAATATATTGGCAAGAGCAACAATTACCACAACAAAACGTTCTTACATTTACAACAGTTTTAAATAACATGTTAGATGGAACAGAAAAAAAAAATTGAACAATATTTTTTAGACTTCTGCCATGTTTGTAAAAGATACAAGGAAAATTATCCAAAAAATTCGCTTGTTCCTTAAACTTTAACTAAAATCCCCAGTAATATTTAACTAGTGAAATAAGTTGTTCACTAAAGATACTAAAAATTGTAACAAAATAAACTTTCCTTTTGCCATCATTACATGTATTATGATTATTCCCCCACACATCATTAAGAAAAGATCTACTTACAACATTAGCTGTATTATTACCCTGCAAACCCTAGAAATAGCATCATCAATAAATTTCTGGTCATAACCCATAGAAATAAACATGGCAGAAGTCCTACGAGCCTCTTGCAAAAAATCAAAGTCATTACTGCACAATTTCCTAAGTCTAACAAATTCTCCATAAGGAAGTCCAGATACTAAAAAGGCTATTGTAGCCAAGGCACAAGAGTGTCATTAAAGTGTATTACTTAGTCTTTTTCTCTGACCTGGTTCATTTGGCTTTGTGGTTTCTAATGATTCTTTGATTGCTTTACAAATGAATTCTGATATAGTAATTAAACACGCAGACAAAGGGGGTGCTGCTGTTATTTAATTAATTTGTAAGACTACAAGACTTGCTTGTTGCTTATTTTATATTAAACATAAGAATTTAAAACACTGGCATTTGAGATCCAGCTGTAGGAACTACACCACAGGGATACAAGGAAAAAGATGAGTGGTCTAAGAAGTTAGCTTTGGCCACAGTAGAGTCACTAATCTATGGCTAAGACAATTTACCAGCCTGCTGAGATGGCTAAGAATACTTAATAGTCAGTTTCTTTTTGTGGCTGGAAGAAGGCCCATCCTAGGAATTGGTACACTGTTCCATGATCAAGCCTAAAATTGTGCTTAATTCCGGAAAGATATGCAACAATAGTCAATAATAAGAAGTTATGTACCTACCATAACGTTCCATGTTAGTTGTCTTCTTCTCGCCTCCTTTCTTGCTGGATGGGTTCGGAGCCGATCCTCGGCTCCGACTCGGCATACTAAAAAGCTCGAGAGCTAATTCCACCGGCTCGAGGCTCCCCTATATCCCACAATGCTAGGCGGTAACTACTCAGATCTCGTTTGGTAGCTATACCAAGCAATACTAGACTGCAAAATGGAATAACAAGATTCGGAAAAGAAACACAAAACAATTCCTGTCGGTCTGTCCAGGCTTGGGGGAAGGAGGGAGGGACGCAAGAAAGAAGGCGAGAAGAAGACAACTAACATGGAACGTTATGGTAGGTACATAACTTCTTAATGTTAAGTTGTCAATCTCGCCTTCATTCTTGCTGGATGGGACCGCGTCCCTAGCACCTTATCCCGGGTGGCCTATCGGAACAGACTCTTGAGAACAGTGGAACCAAAATTGGCACGGCTTCTAGAAACCATGTCCAATTTGTAATGTGAAATGAAAGTATGAGGAGAAGCCCATGTGGCTGCTGCACAGATTGAGTCTATTGGCAACCTGTCCTGAAAGGCAATGGATGTAGCTAATGCCCTGGTTGAGTGAGCTCTAGGTCTTGAGGGTAATTTCTGATGTCTAATCTCATAGATGAAGGTAATCGTGGAAGTTAACCATCTAGACAGAGACACTTTGGTAACTGGAAGGCCTAACCTTCCTTCTGCATATGACAGAAACAATTGATCAGATTTCCGGAGATGTTTGGTTCTGTCTAAGTAATATCTCAGTTGGCGATGAACATCCAAAAAATGCAGCTTTTGCTCTGATCTATTTGAATAATTAGGGAAAAAGACGGAAGATCAATAACCTGGTTTAGGTTAACTTGAGAGGAGACTTTTGGCAAAAAGGAAGGATTCGTCCGGAGAGATACTCTGTCTTTGTGAAAAAGTAGGTAAGGAGGACGACTGCAGAGGGCTTGCAATTCTGAAACTCTTTTCGCTGAAGTAATGGCCACCAGAAAAAGTGTTTTCCAAGAAAGCAACTTCAGAGAACATGAAGCCGCTGGTTCAAAGGGGGGAAGAATCAAAGATGCCAGAACCAAGTTTAAATCCCATTGAGGTGGAGGGTCTTTGATCGGAGGTTTGAGGAGAAATACACCTCTTAGAAAGGCCTTACAGAGTTTGTGAGCCATTATGCTAGATTCTGAAACCCCGACATGAAAATTAGAAATGGCAGCCAACTGAACTCTGATAGTTGATGCAGACGATCCTGAGTGAAAAAGTTCCGCCAGGAAGTCTAAAATGGATTGGATAGATGCAGTAAAAGGATCAATGTTTTTCGATGATGCCCAACAGGAAAAACGTTTCCATTTACTAGTATAAATCCTCCGGGTAGAGGATTTATGAGAGGCTATTAATATATCTCTGACCGAGCGAGATATTGAGGGAAGCCTGGCTAAGGTAGGAATTGGAGAAACCATGCTGTGAGGTTTAGGGAAGACAGAGATTGGTGCAGCTGACCCGACTGATGGGTAATCAGGTCTGGTACTGGGTCCAGATGCCAAGGCTGCTCCAAGAGGTAACGATGAAGAAAGGGGAACCATATCTGTCGAGACCAGTAAAGGGCAATGAGGATCATGGTCGCTCTCATCGCGATGGCTTTCTGTATTAGACGAGGTATCAATGGAAAGGGGGGAAAGGCATACAGAAGTCCCCGGGGCCAATCGTGGACTAGAGTGTCTCTGGTGGGTTGGCCTGGTAACGGGAAGAGCGTGAAGAAGTCTTGACACTTGCTGTTTTGGGGAGTAGCAAAAAGATCGCAGCAAGGATAACCCCATCTTAGAAATACCTCTTCTAGAATTGACGTCTTTAGAGACCACTCATGTGGCATGAGGATTGCTCTGCTCAATTTGTCTGCAATGACGTTGGATTTCCCGGGGATGTGCGTTGCTATCAGAAAACGCTGAGAGGAGATCGCCCATTGCCAAAGTCTGAGTGCTTCTCGACATAAGGGGTATGACCTGGTTCCGCCTTGTTTGTTGATGTACCACACCATGGACATGTTGTCCGTCTGAATTGCAATAGTCCCCATGGGAAGAGAGTCGTGTAGGGCTTGCAACGCTAGAAGCACCGCTCTCATCTCTAGGACATTTATGTGCAAGTGGCACTCGAATGGTTGCCATGTGCCCTGGACTGTCCTGCCCTGATAATGCCCCCCCCCACCCGATCAGGGAGGCATCTGTTGTCAACGTGGCAACTGGAGGGGGAAGAGAGAAGGGTCTTCCTTGGAGAAGTTGAGGTGACGTGACCCACCAAGATAGTTGGTTTCTGCATACTTGAGTGAGTAGAATGGAATGGGACATCGGGAGTCGCTGAAAGGACCATTGGGTGAAGAGCATCCACTGGAGGATTCTCATGTAAAAGCGAGCTAAGGGAAGAAGAGGGATAGCTGCCGCCTTGAGCCCCAATACCTTTAACACCAGCCTGACTTTGACTTTGATCAAATTCAGAAGTAGAGAAACTTGGTTTCGAATGTCTAAAACCCTCTGCTCTGTGAGTGTCGCCGACAGAGTCTGCGTATCTAATTTGGCGCCTATGAAGGTAATAGACTGACAAGGCGACAAGACAGATTTTTCGAAATTTATTGATATGCCTAGAGCTTGACAGGTTTGCACTGTGAAATTTCTGGAAAGTAAGAGCTGATGCCTGGTGGTGGCCGTAAGGAGCCAATCGTCCAGATATGGAAACACTTGGAATCCCTGGCGCCTCAAGTGAGCCGTGACCACTGCCATGCATTTGGTGAACACTCGGGGGGCTGTAGTGAGACCAAAGGGCAGGGCTCTGAACTGATAGTGACTGGCTCCTAGCCTGAAGCGGAGATATCTCCTGGAGCGTCGGTTCATTTTGATGTGATAGTACGCATCCTGAAGATCTATAGAGCACATCCAATTGTCCTGACCCAAGAAGGGTAGGATGGACAGTAGCGTGACCATCCGGAATTTTGTTTTCTTGACAAACTTGTTTAAACGACTGAGATCTAGGATGGGTCTCCAGTCCCCTGTTTTTTTGGGTACCAAAAAGAATTTGGAGTAGATTCCGGATCCTTGCTGGTCTGCTGGGACTGGTTGGATGACTCTTTTTAATAGTAGCTTTGAAATTTCCAAAGCTGCTTGTTCCCTTAGACCGGGTAGAACGTCTGGAAGGGATTTTTTTGGTTGAGATGGGACGTGAACGAAGGGAATTTTGTAACCCTCGGATATGATCGACTGTACCCATTTGTCTTGAGTTAGGGAAAGCCAGGCTTCTGGGTACAGCGATAATCTTCCCCCGACTGCCTCCGAAGGCGGACAGCCGGGCAGCCCCTCAGGTGTGCTGAAAGGGTTTGTCAGAGAACATTTCCCTGCTACCCTGGTTTTGCGGACCTCCTCTGCCTCTGGGGCGGCGTCGGTTATTGTTCCCCCCTCTGCCTCTAGAGGGGAAACGACCTTGTGCGTCAGATGAGACTCCCTGAGATTGTTTGCGGAACCACATCTTTCCTCCCCTTTGACCCTTGGGATAGGGTCTAGAAGGGGTGGAAAAACGGACTCCTACGGCAGAGAGAGTCTTACCTTCCACCTCGCACCTGGTCAATGTATCCTTCACCTGTGGACCAAACAAAGATGATCCATCGAATGGGGAGTTGGTGAAGGACGCCTTGAAAGGGTCCGCGAAATTACACAACCGCATCCAGGCGTGCCTTCGTAATGCAATGCCTGTGCCTGCAGATCTACTCGCTCCATCTGCTGCGTACGAAACCAGCCGCATGGAAGAGTTTACTATAGAATTTAGGGTAGCCAACTGGGAGTTCATAGTATCTTTGAACCCCTCAGCTGTAGGATCCTTCATAAATTCACCCATATCCTTGATCAAATCTCTTTGGAGACGGGTGAAATGGCATAAATAGTTCAGCGACCGCATAGAAAAGGTCGCTGACGAAAACATCCGCTTGCCGTACCTGTCCATGGTCCTAGAGTCTTTGTTAGGAGGATGGACCGGAACAGAAGGATCAGCTAGTTCCTTCTTTGTGGCCGCAGCCACCACCATAGCATCAACCGGGACACCTTTGGAAAGAAATTGCTTGTCTGAAGGAGCCGTGATGAATTTGGATGGTCTCCTCGGGGTAGGTTCCACTGAATCAGGAGCCGTCCACGCCTTCCTTGACACCACTTCCATAAGGGGGTCAAAGGGAGGGACACCCAGGAGGTAGAAGGGCGAGAACCAAACGCCTCAAGATACACCGACTCATCCTCCGAAGGGTTTAGGGCTGGCCAGTTTCCCCTCTGTTTGAGAATCTCTAGAATGTCTGCAAAGGAGACGTCTTCAGAGGGGGAACGCGGGGACCCTTCGGATTCCTCCAAGTCAGTGTCAGAGGTGATAGACTCAGGGGAGTCAATGTGCTTCCTCTTGCACTGCCTCTTCCTAGGGGGATCTCCAGCAGGATCAGGAGAGACCTCGGAAGAGGAGGAAATTCCCAATGGGGAAACCTGAGGAGTTGGTTCTCTACGGTGTAAAACAAGGGGGTGAGCAGAGATCTCCGCAGGCACTGTTGAGGGTGGAGCTGAAGGAACCAACTGTGGGGCAGAACTGGGTTCTAGCACGCTCCGCATGACCTCGAAAGCATCCCTGTCAGGCAAGGTACGAGGCCCTCGCTCTGATGAGACAAGAACCCCTCCCGGCATCGACAGGGACGGCTCCGAAGCCGATGTCGGAGCCGAACTCACCAGCGCCGAAGCTCCGAGAGGGAGAACGGGGTCGGACAAGGGTCCGATGCCACTCGCCCCCTCGGAGCCGACGATGGAAGCCCGGCGCCGAGATCCCTCCAAAGAGGAGATCGGAGCGGACGACGGAGCCGAATACGAAGGTATCGGATCCGACGCACCGACAGTGATAGGTCCGACAAGCTTCGGCTCCGAACTCGAAGGAGTCGGAGGAGGAATATATTGAGGGACTGGAATAGCCAAGGACTGATGAGTCGGGCTATGGAGCATTTGGGCTAGTGCCTCGGACTTAAGAAGTCTACTCACCACCCTCTGTAAGTCATGGTCCGATAACCTGGAAGACCGAGAGGAATGTGATTTATGGCTCCGTTCCGAGAGGAGAGGAGATCCCGGTGCCGAATGTATGGATCCGACAGAAGGAGACCTGGATCTCTTCCTATAAGATGGCTCCGATACTGGTATCGGAGCCGATGGGGACTTACTCTTATCGGCTCCAGCCGGAGCCGAAGAGATGGTAACAGAAGATCCAGAAGGGGATCTTGACCTTTTCTTAGTATATGGCTCCGATGGCATCGGAGCCGATAAAGCCTTAATGGTCTCGGCTCCAGCCGGAGCCGAGGTAGAAGTCTCTGGCCCAAGAACATCGGCTCCGGCCGGAGCCGATGTCGGAACCTGTTTGGCCACCTGAACAGTCGACTCAAGGGCAGGAGTCGATTGTTTTGGAGCCTTAGAAGGTCTACCCGAACTGGACTGGGTCGGGGGACCTTCAGGTTTCAATAAACCTCGAAGGATGAGTTTATTTTTACGCTCCTATAGGACTCGAGGGCTGAAGCCATGACATACAGCACATGAGTCCTGCAGGTGCACAGGCCCCAGGCAATAGACACAAGAAGTGTGACCGTCTGTCAGAGACATCTTCTGACAGCACGAATCACACTTCTTGAAGCCTGAGACCTTTTCCTTCGACATAGTGTCTACACAACACAACACACAGACACACTTAGTAAAAAATTTTAAAAAGGTTATGAATAAACACACACACACGCCCTTAGAAAAAGTTTAGTCACTAGTGGGAATGGAGAGGGCCAAAGGCCTAAAGGGGGAAGGGAGAGAAAAAAACACTAAATACTCGACAAAAGGGATGGAGCCGAGAGTTTAAAGTAAGAACAACAGTAATAGGGGCTAAAACTATGAAGATATAAAGATATAAAGATTTTTTGAAGTATCAAAAAGTAGTTTAATTAAACTAACCTGCCTGAGCCGGTAGAGAAGCACCTCGTCAGCTATAGCAGCAAACGAGATCTGAGTAGTTACCGCCTAGCATTGTGGGATATAGGGGAGCCTCGAGCCGGTGGAATTAGCTCTCGAGCTTTTTAGTGTGCCGAGTCGGAGCCGAGGATCGGCTCCGAACCCATCCAGCAAGAATGAAGGCGAGATTGACAACTTAACATAACAGGATAACAGTAAAACAGTAAAATTTTTCCAGGAAAAAAAACACAGTATAAAATACTTTAAACACTTCTCCACCCCAAAAAGTAAAAAGAAAAAAACAAAAACAGTTTCTTGACAGTCAAGTAGTTTTAAACAATTTTTAACAACTTTTTACTACAAAAGTAAAAAAAGTGCTCTCCCATTTATATGTACATAAAAGTCAAGAGATCATCAATAAAAACACCTTTTCCTAGCTTAAAATTAATTATTTTCCAGAAAAAGCAAATTTTCAGTGGAAAAAAGTAGAGGAAGGTTTTTCCAGAAGAGCACTTATCTGCCCAGCAATGAAACAACATTAGCCAACTGCAGTCCTCAAAAGTCCATAGAGATATGCTCTTCTTAAAATCAGGAAAGTTCTGAAGGGTTTAGCACCCAAGTCTGATTTTAGTTAGCTCAGGTAGTGCTGACTAATGGTTTGGGTGTTTGGAAGGTGTCCTGAAACTTTGGAAATTCGCTAGCTGTTATATCCTATGCAGGATGTAAGCCTTATAGATTAGGCTGCTGCAGCAGTGATCATAATGATGAACATCAAACTTTTCATGCTGTATGCGATGCTCTGATTATGGAATCTTATTAAGGATGTAAGACAATAATCAGTTTTGATCACTGTAAACAACATTAGGTACCCATCAATGCATCAGTGAAGTGTTTCCCTGCTTTAGATCATGAATGAGACATGACAAGGTCTGCTTCATGGTCTGAAAACAATATGCCACTTGTGCGCAAGAAACTATTAGTACCATAGCGGTGACCTTATCTGACCATAAATCACACATCAAGGTGGCTTGCTCCACTTATGAAACCGATTCTAATTTTTATAGCAGTTTTACTTTGTGACTGTCTCTGCATTTACATTATATTTAGTTGTAAATCTACTTGAGTCGTCCCTATATAGTTATTTTAAGTTTGATGTCAAACTGCTCACATCTAATATGTTTTTTTTAGTGCTCTTCTATACTTAACAAGCATGACATGCCCTGCACATACAAATACTTTAGTGTGTTTTAATTATTTATTTAATTATTTACAGTAGTAACATAGACAACCAGACCACATCTGCAAAAATGGCAAAAAAGAGGTTGTGGGTGGATGAATATAGGTAATAATAATTCAGGTGTGTATCTCTGTATGTGTATATCTATATCTGTATCTATATCTATCTATGGGCATACACTATGTCTTAAATAAAAAAAATTAACATCACAGAACTTCAGTACAGAGATCTTCAGTGACTAAATGTCAACTTATCTAAAAAAAAAAAAAAAAAGTTAAAATAAACACTATATTTTGCAGGGATGCAATGCCCCACCTACACATCATCTGCTACTTAAATATACCAATTCCCAACATTGCACTACTGTGGGGAAAAAAGAAGTTATGTTCTTACTATAACGTTCCATCTGTGTTGTTCATCTTCAGTCATTCATTACTGATGGGTGTCGGTTCTGTCCTCGGAACTGATTTGGCCTTATGACAAGCTCATGCCAGCCAAAAAAAAACTCTTGAGCTAAGCTTTTACCCACAGTGCCCTTCCCCTTATTACCTCAGATTGAGTTTGCTCGTGATAAGGACAGCAGAGGCTTTTTCTGAGCAGGAACCCTAATGCAGGATTAGGACCCAATCCGATCCTCCCGGAGTCTCTGGAGGGGAAGGTGGGTGGGACATAATGAATGAATGAAGATGAACAACACAGATGGAACGTTATGGTAAGAACATAACTTCTATATCTGATGTTATTAATCTTCCTTCATTCCTTACTGATGGGACAGAGTACCTAGCTACTTTATGTCCTGGGAGGCTCTTATGGGAGAATGTTCCTGAGTACCGTTGAACCAAAGGATGCTCTTCCCCTGGAGACCAGATCCAATTTGTAATGAGTAATAAAGGTATGAGGGGTAGACTAGGTTGCAGCTGCACAGATATCATCCATTGAAGCCTTTGAATGAAAAACAAAAGAAGTTGCCACTGACCTAGTGGAGTGTGTTTGAACTTGCTCGGTAAAGACATTTTATTAAGTTGGTAGACAAAGGATATACAGTTTCTCAACCACTTTGATAAAGTCACTTTCAATTTATGGCCTGAAAAGGAAACAAACAACAGGTCTGATTTACATACTGATTTTGTTCTGTGCAGCTAAAATTGTAATTGTCTATGTACATTTAGCAAATGAAGGCAGTATTCCTCTTTATTTGAGTAGTTACGAAAAAAGACAGGTAGGTCAACTGTCTGGTTAACTGTCAATTCTGTAATAACTTTTGGTAGAAAGGAAGGGTTAGTCCGGGGTGGTACTCTGTCCCTATGAAAGACCATGTAAGGGCGCTTGATGCATAAGGCCTGAAGCTCGGATATGCATCTTACTGAGGTATTGGCTTGTAAAAATAGTGATTTTCAGGATAAGAACTTCATATCACAAGTGTTTGCAGGTTCAAAAGGTGGTCATGCCAGGGACTGGAGTACTAGTGTTAAACTCCAAGGGTCAATTGGTTCTTTGAAGGGTAGTCTGATGTGTGAGACCCCTTTTAAAAAGGTTTTGTAGAGGCAATGTGAAATTAAGGATGAGCCTTGGAATCCATTATGGATGAGATGGCAGTTAAATGGACTCGAATGGTGGAGGCTGCCGCGCCTGACTGGAGAAGACCTGACTAATAATCCAAAACTACACTAACAGGAGATGAGCAAGGGTCCAGTTTTCTTTGTTGGGACCAAATAAGGAATCTCTTCCACTTGCTGAGATAGATTTTCCTGGTGGATGGTTTATGTGAAGCCAGAAGTATATGATGTACTGGGGAGGTAAGGTTACTCTGCCTGTCAATTACTGAAAGTGGAGAAACCAAGCAGTCAGCTTGAGACTGGGTAGGTTGGGGTGAGTCAACCCTTGTGGATGCGAGATCAATTCCGGAGTTGGATGCAGAATCAAGGGTTGGTGCACTAGGTGAGGCCAAAGGAAAGGAAACCAAATTTGTCATGACCAGTAAGGAGCAATGAGGATTACTTTGCTTCTCAAATGAAGGACCTTCTTTAGAAATAGGGGAATAATGGGGAAGGGAGGGAAGGCAAATAGAAGTTCCATGGGCTAATTGTGTATCAGAGCGTCCCTTGGGGATGATTAGGGCAAAGTAGCTGCTGCATTTGTGATTTGCTGGGAAGGTGAAAAGATTGCAGCAGGGTTGCCCCCAATGGCTGAAGATCTTCGCCGCCACAACTGGATTGAGGGACCACTCATGAGGTAGTAGGATACATCTGCTCAGCTTGTCTGCAATCACGTTGGAAATGCCAGGAATATGCGTTGCTATCAGAAAGCCGTCGGAAACTATCACTGACTGCCAAATTTTCATGACCTCTCGACACAATGGATAGGACTTCTTCCTCCTTTTTTGTTGAAGTACCAGACTACTGACATATTGTCGGACTGTATAGCAATTGTCCCTGACGAAAGGACAGACTGAAATGCTTGCAACACCAGAAGCACTCCCCTCAGTTCTAGGACACTGATATGCAGATTGGCCTCTATGTCTGACCAAGTGCCTTAGATCATCTTCCCCTGGAAAAGTCTCCCAACCCTATCAGGGAAGTGTCCGTGGTCAATGTGGCCCAGGGTTGAGGTGGGGAGAAAGAGCGACTCCATAATTCCTTGTCTGGCTTCATCCACCACATTAAATCTTGTCTGCATCATTGTGTTATGCAGATTTGAAAGAAGATAGGATAGTGCAAGGGATACCACTGCATCAGTAGGAGCCATTGGAGAAGTTGTGTGTGTAGTCTTGCTAAAGGAACTTTTGTAACTGATGCTGCCATCAAGCCCAGGAGTTGAAGAACTGCTTGAGCTGAGACTTGGTTTTGACAGAGTACCACCCAGAGTTGGATCTTATCCTTTGCAATCTGTGATCTGGGAGAAAGACCAGACAAGCATGTGTACTGAAAATTCCTCCTATAAATTCCAAGGTTTTAGACGGGGTTAGGTTGCATTTCCTCCAATTTATCAAGATTCCTAGAAAATCTTTCAGTGTCTCCAGTAGATGCTTGGTGGGGGTGGTGAGGAGCCAATTGTCTAAATATGGAAACACCCAGAATCCTTGAAGTCTCAAGTGAGTTGTTACTACTGCCATGCATTTGTTGAACACTCTGGGGGCTGTAGAGAGTCCAAAGGGCAATGCATGGAATTGGTAGTCATTGGCTCTTAGCTGGAAGCGAAGGAATCTTCTGGAGCGTGTGTCCATTTTTATGTGGTAATACGCATCCTGAAGATCTATTGAGAACATTCAACCATTTTTTTCTAGAAACGGAAGGATAGACTGAACCGTGACCATCCAGAATTTTTCCTGTTTGACAAATTTTCTTAGGATACTGAGATCCAGAATTGGTCTCCAGTCCCCTGTCTTTTTTGGCACTGAAAAGAATCTTGAGTAGAATCCAGATCATATTTGGTCTGGTGGGACTGTTTAGATTACTCTTTTTTTGAAACAGTTTCATATCTCTAGAGCTGCTGCTTCCGTTTGACTGGGTGGAATGTCAGGAATCTGTCTTGATGACCTTGGGTAAATGTTGAATGGTATGTGGTAACCTCTGGTTATGACATTCTGCACCCAGGAATCTGTGGTTACTGGTTGCCAGGAAGGGTGGTTCAGAGAGAAATGTCCCCGACTGCTTCCAGGGGAAAGCAATCTGGACACTCTGCAGGAGTGCTGGTAGGGCTGCCCAGAGAAAGAATCTCTGGACCCCTAGTTACCCAGACCCGCTCTGTCTCTGCAGGGGTGTCTTCCTGATGAGTTACCCCCTCTGCTCTGGGGAATTAACTCGCCATGTGTGTCACAAAAAGGACCCTGAGATTTCTTGTACCACATCTTTCCACTCCTCTGATTCCTAGAGTAGGGCCACTGAGGGGTGGAAAAACATACGCCCATGGCAGACAGGGTCTTGCCATCCTTTTCATACTTGGCCAATGTGTCTTTCACTTTTGGGCTGAAAAGAGAAGAGGCTTCCATTGGAGCATTAAGAAAGGAAGACTTAAAAGGGTCCGCAAAGTCACAAAGGCGCATCCAGGCATGACATCTCATGACAACGGCCTTAACCCGCCACTCTAGCCACTCCTTCAGTAGCGTGAGAAATCAACTGCATGGAGAAGTTAGATATGGATTCCAGAGTTGCAAGCTGTGAGGCAACATTGTCACGTACCTCATCAGAAACTGCACCTTCTAAGGTTTCGGAGAGTTCCGAGACTAGGTCTCTCTGAAGCCTAGTGAAATGTGCCAGATAGATCAAAGACCTAATGGCAAAGGTTGATGAGGCAAATACTCGCTTACCTAACCTGCCCACTGCCCAAGACTCTCTGTTTGGGAGGTGGACAGTCTGGCTCTCCTCAGCAAGCTCCTTCCTAGTGGCTGCTGCCACCACCATAGTGTCTACAGGGAGGCCATTGGACCAGTGTGGGTTTTGCTCAGGAGGGGATAAAATTTAGTCTGACCTCCATGGGATTGGTTCAACAGTATCAGGACTCTTTCATGCACGCTTCATGATGAGTTGTACTAGCTCATCTGCAGACAAGGTCACCCAGGAAGTAGCAGGCCAAGCACAAAAAGCCTGCAAGAATACAGACTCCTCAGAGGAGGGGTTGGTGGACTTCCAGTCACCCCACTGTTTCAGGATTTCCAGTATGTCTCCAAAGGAGACATCATTACGGGGTGACCATGGAGACCCCTCCCTTTCATCGTAGTCCATGTCTTCAGTGAGGTACTCCTCAGGGGAGTCCACGTGCTTCCTCTTGCATGTTCTCTTGCATGGTACCTTTTCAGTGGGGGCTTCTGAAGAAGACTCTGAAGAGGGGGCACACTGCGGTAGGGTATCTTGAGGCTCTTGTGCTCTATGTCCCAAGGCAGTGGCTTGTGTCAGCTGCAGCTCAGAGGGAGGATATAACTGGTATTCCAACGCCGATGGTTTGCCTGCAGAGGCAAGGGCCCTCTCCATTGCTTAGAAAGTTGGCCCACACGAAGAGGGATGGGAGCTTGGAACCAAGAAGGACAACCTCGGAACCAGGGTCACACCTCGCTCCAATGGGCCTGCTCCCAAGGAAGAAGCCCCAAGAAGACTAGGTACTGCCAGGAGGGTCTATGTTATAACAGTGAACGATCAAAAGATCGAACGCTGTTATATCGAACCCAAAACAGGGAAAACGTAAATGAGCGAACTACCAGAACAGCAATTTTTTTCCCAGGGGAAAAAAAACCATACTAAACACTATTTTAAGTGGGGGGCTTCGGCCCCCACACCCGCCATGTGGGGGGGTGTGCCCCACACACACCCCCTGCTTAAATATACCAACTCCGAGATCGCACTACAGTGCCGAAAACGGCAAAGTGACGTTTACCAGGGAAATAATTCGCTTAAAAGCCGCTTCGACAGAATGCATCTTCGGTCTTCTGATAGGAACCCTGCCAAGACTCCTGTAACCATAGTAGACAGTGTCATGGAAAAAAAATAGCACCATACTAGGGGTCACAGTGCCCACAGTCCAGTCATGATCCTAAGAATGGCCTGGCTCCCAGTGAGCCGAAGACCAAAGCGTCAGCTCCGGAACCACGGTGAGGTCCACCAGTGGAACAGAAGAAATGGGTACCGAAAGAGACATCAGTGCCGAGGACTTTGATGCCTGCACGGAGGTCAAAGAAGGAGAATATGTTGGAGTCCGTAGAGATAGACTCTCAACTCCAAATGGGAGGGGAGTTTTAGAAGGTATTGTAATCCCTCTAGCCATCAGCAGCTGATCCACAAGACGTACAACATCCAGTTCTGAAAGGCTCCTGGTTGAGCATGTCAAAATCCCTGACAGGGAGTCAGGCCATTTTAAAAAAAAAGGGCTAAACTGCTGTCCAAAGAAAGGATCCACTGTGGGTGGGTCTGAGCAGTATGGTCTATCGGCACCGAGATCTCGAGACTAGAGACATATATGGGGAAAGTGTCTGGTGCCTGAGAGACTAAGGTTGGTACCAGAACAGATGGAACAGATACTGGAGGCAGGCTTGGTGCTGTAGACATGGTCGGTGCTTGGGTCTGTGGCAGAATTTGTGAAGAAGGCACCAAAGTGGAGATAATCAATTTAGGTAAAGTCAATTCCATAGACATTGTCAGTTCTGTGGCTGGTGCTGGGGTCACAAGTTTTGAAGACAGTCAGTAGTACCAAAGTCAGTACCAAAGACGGTGCTGTGGATGCCAGTTTGGGTCCTGGTGTCTGAGGAAGTCAATTTGGGTGTTTTTTGTCTTGGTTCCTGCTTCTTATCACCAGAGGGTGATGAAGGAACTGAATGAGGTCTCTTTTTGTGCTCTTTAGCCCTCCAACCCAGAAATAGCCTCTGAGAAGGGTGTCTTGAGAAGGCCCTTCAAAATCAACTTATTCTTTCTCTCATTAAGGGTTCGAGAACTGAACCCTTTATAAATAGTACAAGGAGGCTGAACTGAGAGATGAGGAACACCCAGACAATACACACAGGATACATGGCTGTCAGAATTTAGCATTTTGCGACCACACTGCTTAAAACCCGATGCTACTTTTTTCTCCGACATGGCAGACAACAAGATTATCAACTAATACTACAATAAACTGTAATAGGAAAGATAGAGGAAAGTTTTTTTTTTTTTTTTTTTAATGAGGAAAGAAAATGGAATAACAGCAATGGTATCAAAAATACCTCAAAGGGTAAGGTAAAGAGAAAGGGAGAGAGAAAGGGCCTGTACCAACAATGGTACTTAAGGATTACCTAGTAGGTAAGGGAAACAGTAGACAAAAAAACGTTAAGAAAGTGGGTAGATGTTAACAATTAACTAAAGAAGTACATTAAAGGAATAAAACAAGGAAATTATCAAGAAAAAGGATTTTTAGATGAAAAAAATCTGAAGTACTTAGCTGAAAGCTGGCTTAACACGTCTTTACGGCTATGTGGCAAACAAGATCTGAGGTAACAGGGAGAAGGGCACTGTGGGTAACAGCTTAGCTTGAAAGTTTTTTTTTTGATTAGCACAAGCTTGTTATAAGGCCATCTCAGTTCTGAGGACAGAACCTACACCCATCAGTAAGGAATGAATGAAGATTAACAACATCCCATGAGTAGTTTCCCTAATCCTTGCTCTTTCGTGACCTTGCATACAAAAATGCATTCAGTTCAGCTTTGACAAACTGTACAGGAATTTTTTCCTGTGTAATGACACCTCTGTATATATAATTCAAATACACACATGTACATGCAAGCAAGCACACACACACACACACACACACACACACACACACACACACACACACACACACACACAGACACTCTCTCATAAATATGAGGAGGACAGCTGATAAGTATCAATACAGTGAATGCATTCAAATTTAATGATGAATATGGAACTTTACATTTCATTAACTTCGGTTCAAAACAATATACTTATGAAATATTTATACTGAATGGTGCTGTTTAAAAGCAATACAAAAGCAGCACACATCACAATGTCTTCCCTAACACATACATAGGTGTTTTACATACATGACAATTCTTGACAAGTTGAATGGAGTTGATGCAACTGGAATTAAAGAATAATGATGGCATATTACTGAATTTCAGCAATTTCATTATAAAAATAAACACTCCAGAAGTAAATAAGAAGATATAAATGGTACTAGGTTTCTGAGGCTGTTTATTTTTCTCCTTTATAAAAATCTGCAGTTTTACAAAAGATAATTGTTAACTGCAGTTAAGTGAAAAAGATGCAATTTATTAGCCAACATATGTTGAGTATATATTTAACTGCTTATTTGTTTGAAGCTAAATGCTGGATTATTCTATGTGTGTGCAGTTTATAATGAAAAGTTGATTTTGAAGACTTCCTGCTAGCAAAGAAATAAGGTATATCAAAAGATGAAAGCAGAAATAATAAACAATAGTAAATGCACAAAACTCAAAATTCAAATATATCTTATTGTATATACATGCATTCCTTATCTCTTACTTTATCTTCTTCCTTTTTTCAACGTCTTGGTTTCCCCTCCTTCTACCACTATGTCCTGTTAGACCTTCTTCATACAGCATATATTATTGTAAAATGTATGTATTGTGATTTACAGCAACAATGTTTCTATTTGCATACTTTCTATTCTTTTGTTTCATGATTAGTATCTTTTAGATCATATGGTCTGACACTCAACTTCTGTCTAAACTTTCTGACCTCAATCCCTCTACCTCATCAATCAACTGATTCTCTAAATACCTCTGCGGAAGGCAACAATCCATCCGCTGGCAAACTGTCCTCTCTCCAGCCCTCCCTATTAGCACCGGTGTCCCCCAATGTTCTATTATGGGCTCCCTCCTGTTCAATATATTCACCAACAAACTTCACTCTGCTACATGCTGACAACTCCACTCTCATTTCAGCTTCCCATAGCATTCCAAAACTCCTTGCTCTCACTCAACAAACTTTCTTCTCTGTCAAAACCTGGCTCTCTGACAACCAACTAAAACTAAACCCCCAAAAAACAAGCTCCTTTTCTTCTTCCCTAAATCACTGGCACAACACAAACCCTCATTCTCTATCACCTCCCTCAATAACACCATTATCAAACCCGATCCATATACCAAACTGCTAGGAGTAATTATTGACAATGAATTAAAATTCAATATCCACATCAATCAATGTATAAAAAAGACCCAACAGAAACTTGGCCTTCTCTATTGCAACTAGAAATTCCTACATCTTCCTCTAAACCCTCCCTAGCTCAGTCCTTCCTTCAACTCAATCTTCTTTATGCAGCTTGTTATAGTATTGGGATCTCAAGCAATGTTGGGACATCAGCTTACAGAAATCTTCTCTGAGCAGCATGTATGAACAATCTTTTATGTGAATGCCAGTGACATAAAACGCTGCATGGAAATACAATGCCTGGCTAAAAGAGCATCAGCCAAGATAAGATACTGCTTATGAATAATTCCTCTCTTTATTAAGGCATAATTATTAATATAAATAAAGATTTATGTTGAAAATAATTCCTCTAATAATCAAATGTCAGACAGATGCAAACTAGCTATAAGACTTTGCAGTGGGTTTTTTAGAATTGTTAGCTTAGCTACTTGTTAGGAAAAAAATAGAACAGAAAGGTCACAGCAGCCTGAAACAAAGGTCACACACTGACACACACTGATGTATTGTAACAGCAGGAGTGGCTCTTCTATTAGAAGTTGTATAAAACATGTATTAATCAGTACTTTTCTATTTCTATCAAAACATTCCTAAACTACACGTGTAAAAAATGCAAATAACGTAAAATACATGATTTGTAAAATGTACATATATGCCATAAACATAAAAGAATCAGGAAATGTATATTATTCTATTTCATACATCATCTATAGAACGAATGACAGGAGCAGATGTTGTGCCTTGCATATACATGCTGCAAAGCTGCAGATTTTATATGAAGTTTTTATTAAGCTTTTGTATTGTACTACTTTGTAAGTTGCAAATTTTCATTAATTCTGAATTATTCAACAGTAGCAATAATGTAAACTGCAACTGTAACAATAATAAATACTCTTTCTTGTTAGAAATGTTATAATAAGGCAATTAAGCAGTAAGAACATATGATGACAAAGCAAACTGAAGCAAGAAATGATTACACTGTACTTGTGACAAAAAAGGAAAACTTGTATAGCAGTTCTATAAAAAATAGTCTGTTGTAGCCCTTTTAAAATAACTTGTAAAATAGTTGCTTGACCAACTTATGACACAATGTATATCTAAAGAGGCAGGACACATTTGTCAAGAACTGTATAAAAGCTCTGTACTCACTGATGTATGTTGTCAGTCAGTCAGTCACTAAACCAATTCAGATACATGATTTGTCAGTCAGATACATGATCAGTCAGTTAATCAGCCAAATTAGCTAGTCAAAGAATAATAAAAACTGTACTGACCCTGGGATGCCTTGCTTTGCTGATCATTTATTTTTCTTGTTCTTCTAACTGCTTGTATTTTTCCAGAGTCAGTACAGTTTGTATTATTCCTTGACTAGCTAATTTATTCAAACAACCATTCTTACCAAACTAGAGCAAACCTATAACAAAATCACCAGAGTTGCCTCCAACCTCCCTCACAAATCCCATTGTTGCCTTGCCCTTAATAAAATCCAATGGCCAGAATTATCTAATCAGTTACTTTTACCCCAACTTCATATTGCACACTCTATTTTGAATGATCCCTATTTCTGCCCCACTATCTCTAATCTTGTCTCCTACTATAACCCTCTTTGCCATCTCCATACCACAAGCAAACACTTCCTTGATATTTACAAACCCAATAAAAATACTGGCAAGTTCCTCTATAAACGCTCTGTTGCTCACACCTGGAACTCTCTCCCCATAACATAAGAAGCATTCACCAAAAGTACCTGTTTAAAAAAGAACTCAAACTCTTTCTTCTAATGACATAATCCTGTCCATGTGAAACACCCATTTGATCCTAATTAACCTCCTTTCCAACTTATCCCTTCTCTTTCTACTCTTCTATATTGCAACTGACTCTCTAACTCCTCTCATTTAACTATCTTCATCTTTAACTCCTACTTACTGCTACTGACTATCACATTACCACTGTCCAGTCTTTACGTACTTACTACTCTCTGTTTAATGGCATACACTAAAGAAATATACCTATGGGCAATATTTTTGCAACCAGCCAAGCAATACTTTTGGATTGTTTACTACTGTCTGTTATGCTGTCCTGTAAATGTAACTATTTTCTCAATTATTATAATACTTTGAATTTTTTCTTTAATTTTTCAACTATTGTATAAATGTGTAATGTGTAATCTTAATGGAGCTTTTCTCCTCAGGTCTCCACTGAAAATGGGCCCTTGGCTCAGATGGACTAATCCGGTTAACAAATGTCAATAAATAAATACAATAAATAAAATAAACTTTAGCTTAGTCATTTTATGCATGCCCTGTTGCTATGTTTGGGCTATGGCTGAAATGAGTGAACTTTATGATTCTATGATCATTCCACTGCATTCATCAGCAGAACTAAATAAGTAGGCAAATATCATCGGTATAATGCTAAAGTCATTGATTCTGAAGGGCAGGCATAAAATATTTCAAAGGATTTACTGAAACATACACAGGACATTTGTGTGAATGTTAATACATTTTACTAAAACTAATTTCAATACATTAACATCTGACATTTTTGACCTATGCAAAGGAAAATGTTTACTTTTTTACTTATAACTGTGTGGAATTGTTAGTATGAAGAATAAAATGGCACTCAGCTTTTCTTTTCTTAGCTTGATATTCTGATTAGACTTGCAGGTTGGAAAATAAACTGGTTGTATGAATCTGTGCTGTTGTAAGACACTGCTAGAAGTAGGTGCTGACTAAATAGAACAGGGAAAGAATGCACAAAGTGGTTAATAGCAGCAAGTATACACACACAAAAAAAAGGGGGGGGGGACGCAGATGGTCCAGATGGGTTCTCGCATGACTAATGTAAACTAGCAGGGGAGCAGTTTAAAAAACATATAGAAACTTTGTTTAATGGAATACTATAAAAGGGGATGTTGCCAAAACCTATTTGATAGATGGAGATGGTAGTATTAGATAAGGGGATGGAGGATCCAGCAAACTATATACTGTTTTCATTATGAATCAGTGATTCCAAAATAATGAATAGTATTTATATGGCTAGACTGGATGCCGTCTTACCAAAACTGATCTTTTAGTGGGTTTCTTGAAAGGTAGGCAATCTACGGATCACTGGACCTTGTTATTAAATGCTGTGATTTGATGTGTGGCAGAGGAGATATAGGAAGCAGGACTTCTGCTTATGAACATGCTGAAGACTTTCATTTCTATAAACTGGGAATTTATGTTGAAAATTCTACAGCAAGAGGCTGTGCAGACTTTTAAGGCTTTGTAAATGTTTAAATCTGGTAAACAGGAATGTCTCGGACAAGGTGAGCGTTAAGAGAGAAACAAGACAAGGCTTTCCTGTATATCAAGGGATTCAAAGTCTAGTTGTAGACAAATTAGCCCAGAAGATAAATAGGTTGATAGACAACTGAGGAGCCAAGGGGAAAAGAAGTAGTCTAAATATGTTCAATAATGACTGTATGTTATTGTTGGAAGAAGAATGGATGTTGCCTAATGCACTAAACTGAACAGTTTGAAATGTTGGGCAGAAAATCAGGTTTAGGGTACAACCCCAAGAAGTCATTTGTAATAGATGTAAGGAAGGGAGTCAAAATCCAGAATGTTTGCTGTGGTCAGGGGGAGGGGATAATTATCTAGGAGTTAGGGTTTACCCTACTGAGGAGGAAATAAAATGCATACTGGCAAGTGAGTGATATGATGAAACATGATGAAAGGGAGGGTATAGTTAATAAGAGTAATAGTAAGGGTAATACCACTACTGATTTATTTATTATGACATATGCAGTTAAAGCATTCAACAGTATGATTGGGGGAGATATAAAAAGGTATGTGATAGGTTTGTTTGGCAAAAAATAATTAGGACTGGAAAGGAAAGAATGAGAGTTAGGAAGGTCATGAAGAATGGGAGATCTACATTTAGGAGGCATGCAGAGGCAGTAAATGTGGTGCAAAGATTGCAGATCATAGAGAGTGAGAGGATTAGGGGGAAAATTTGGGAAGATAATGTTATATTAGGTGAAATATATTCCAGGTGATCAGAGTTAGAGCTGAAGGAGGTTTTGAAGGTGACAGTAAGACTGACTGGACCAACAGGGAGTATAATTAGGAAGTGATAAGTGAGTGAGAGCAATAAGTGTTTATAAATTCATTAGAGTGGAAAAAGAAAGAGCTATGATAAGTGGAACAATTGCACAAAGGGGGTGGGGACAATTCAGTACATTTGTACATATAAGCACAACTTTTGATCTGAGGAAGGAGGACTGATATTTATTAAGAAGAGCAGTCAAAAATAGTTGTGGGAAAGAAGGAGAGTAGTACAGATACAGTGCAGAAAGCAGGAGTAAAAGGGTATGCATAGGGGATCAGCAGAAGAGGTAATTGATTGGTGGTACAGGACTCCAAAAAAGTTTAGGATAGAAAAGTCAACGAGAGAATCCAGAGTGTTGGAGATGTGATGGAAAAAGGCTGTAGATAGTTTCCACATGTGGTGAGGGTTGTAAAGTAATACAAAAAAAGAGTAGCAAGGTATGAAATAAATATGATGTAGAGTATAAAAAGAAGGTTAAGGAGGGATAGTTATTATGCTTATTTGGAGTAGTTGAAGGCTGGGGGGGGGGGTGAGGAGAGAAGAAAGGAGAGAAATGCTCTTAAGGGTAGGTCGGCTGAAACAAGAAATGGTTCAATCGTGAAATTCAGGGGATGCTGGGGCCATAGGATCATAGAAACTACAAGGAAAATAAATCTGAAGATCACATGCATCTTGACAAACACCATGAGAAAAAAAATCATGTCAGACCAGGGATAAATTTGCAGGTACCCTAAATACAGTCATCAAGGTTACTCTTGAAGGGGGCAAGCATGTTACCCTGCTTAACATGCCAGGGCAATCTGTATCAGATATGGGGCAACTGCTGAGTAACAAAACTATCCCAACAATGTGTTTTATTTATATGTTGGTGGAGGTTCAAATCTGTTGAGTTTGGGTAAAGAAGACAGGACATTAGATACCACAGACAGCTAGAAGAAAGGGTAATAGAAATTGGATCAAAAGGTTAAATGAAAAATGGTAAGCAGTATGCAAATAAAAACAGTAAATGGAAAGATAGGACAGTTGGCAAAGCAAACCATGTTAGGTCATTGTCATAATATGAAGGTTGGGCCAAACTCAAATGAAATGCTATTAATATAAGATTATAGTTTTATGTGGGATGAGTTTGAACATGGTTGTGGGTTGATCAGCTTTAATGTATAATGAAATTCTAATCTGTATAGGTGGACTTTTATTGGCAAAAGAATAACTGGAATTCTTGAGTTCAGCTCAATGAAGATGTGTATGTTTTTCACTAAAATTTATTTAAATAAATAAAAAGGTGATGACGAAACAGATGGTTTTGGTCCACTTTATAAATCTGTCTTACCTGCAATGGTTTTTGAGAAAGACCCATTGCAGTTAATGGGAAGTCCAGCAGCATAAGGGCCCAAATGCTAATTGGCCAAGAGTAATCCTGAATGTCAGCCATGACTGTCTGACAACATTCTATTAAAGATAAGTGCAAATGGTCTTTTTTTACCATTGCTCTGTTATTATTATGCTCTCATCCATACCTCTCGTCCTCTTAGAGCAAGAAATCTGGACAAAGCCACAAATAGCCGGGGAGGGGGGGCAAAGGCCCAAAAATATGGACACTTTTTAAAGATTGCTCTTACAAACTTAAAAAAGTTGATAAACTAACAGCTTTTGCATTAGCATGACTTTTCTGAAGCACATTAAGTCAAACTGAAAAGTCTTCCATTATTTTCTGACTTTAGTCCTCAATGATTTGCCAGAAAATCATAATTTTATGAGAAGTAGACCAGAAATATGAGGCAAAAATCTGGACATTCTGTGAAAATCTGGACAGCTGAAAGGTATGTCCTCATCCTGTAAAGTAGACTTTCTTATTGTAACGTGCATAGTTTTTGCTTTACTTACTTCAGTGGAGTTATATTTATTAAGTTTAATAAATTGGTGTTGGTATTTTCTGTATGCTGAGCAACTGTCCAATTGCATCCTATTCTACATCATCCAGGAATGCCTTCTGATGATGCAGTAGAGGGGCAAAACAGTTTGTGGTGGGCTGGCATGTTTTCTGTAGTCTGCAGAAGATTTTATTACAAAGTAACCGGAATGCAGCACATTCAGTTACTTAGTTAGATAATAAATAAAAAAAAAAAATGCAGCTGTATTCAAATGAATGGTAACAAAAATGAGGGATAATATTCTTGGTAAGGTAGATAGTGCTTGGCATACAGTGTACTACAACAGATTATAACAATAATAATAAATCATTGTCTACCAATGGATTGAGTGATCACCTTTAGGGAGAAAACCACGGATGTGTGAATCACCTCAATGACAAGCCTACAGTATACTGAGTTTGCATGTTATACCGCAAGGAATGAATGGTTCTAGACTGAATATAGAAATGATTTAGAACATTAACAGCAGCTGTCAGTCATAGTTGGAAGTCAGAGTGTTAACTGATAAAATAAAGGGGGTCAATGAAAAAGTATGGCTAGATATTAGCTCATCAGGATTCTTTTACATTAGATAATTAATACAAAACAGATGTGCTAAATGTATTGGCAACACCAAACACCAAACTTTATATAACGTTGTTTGAAACTATGTAATTCAGTATTTTGTGCAGTATCTTTTTTTTCTTCCAAAATCTCTTTATTTCAATTTTCTTTTTTCAAATAATAACAACAATACGGTAACTCAAAAACACAAATAAACAATACAAATACCTATCTAAAGAAAACGAACAACAATCTCGTTCTGAGAAAATTATACATATATATATATATATATATATATATATATATATATATATATATATATACACACACACACAATATATTACAAGAAGTCACTACATCGTCAAGTAAAGTATGAGAATTCTTATGTTCATTTGGTCTCATAAGGGATAGTTAGAATGGGGATAGTCTATATATAAAGTAAAAATAGAAATTTAACCATTTATTTGTATGTTTAGGGAAAATATCTAGTTACACATATACTAAGAAAAGGGGGAAGATGCAAGAAAGACTGGTTATACTACATTCATTTCTTATTTAAAGGTTAGCTTTTCATGACAATCTGTAGGCGGCAAATTTTATTTGTCAAGAATTATATCTAGCAAGTAACCCCAATATTTTTGGTAATAGCGCTTGTTTTTTGTTTTTGAATAAATTAATTTGTGAAATGAGATATATTTGATAGCAAGATTGCTAAGATTTTCCCATGTAATTGGTGACATGACATTCCAATTCTTTGTAATAAAGAATTTAATAAGGGCACACATCGTAATAAAGACATATTTTAATATTTTTGGGAGTTGATTGATATTAATGTACAATATAGCTGTCTCCCAAGTAAGGGTTGATTTTTCATATCCCATCTTCTCTAATCTTACTCTCAAGGAACACCATAAGTTGTGTATCT
Organism: Protopterus annectens; assembly: GCF_019279795.1. Taxonomy (NCBI): domain Eukaryota; kingdom Metazoa; phylum Chordata; order Ceratodontiformes; family Protopteridae; genus Protopterus; species Protopterus annectens. Next base: position 1,995,501,322 of record NC_056729.1, on the reverse strand, counting down.
TAGTACAGTTCCACATGACATGTAAAATAGCTGCTTGATCTGGACAATGGGGACATATAGGCAAAAAGTTAAGATTGAATTTATTTAATTTAGATAAGGTATAATATAGATTGTTATTTACCATAATTTGTGTATATAACAGCTTCTTGAAAGGAATGAATCTGATTGTATTTTCAATGGCTAGTTTCTTATTTTCTTCAGTCAGTGATTGATTTTTCGTTTGCCAATAGTTTGCAAATAATAAAGAATTCTGATGTTTTGCACTCATTACAATTTTATAAGTCCTAGAAATTGTTTTCCCTTTAATCGCAAGATTTTCAAGTATTAATTTAACTAAATCTATGTTCTGTAAGTCAGTGTGTATTTGTGAGAATTTAGCATTTATAAGATGATGAAGTTGGTTAAGGATAATAATATATTTCATAGGAAGTTTGAGTTCAAGTCTCATTTGCCCCGTGTTAGAGTCTTTCCATTGGTATATATCCCATATTGTGTAATCTTTTATCAGGGGGTAGTTTGTTAGATTTACTGGTTTATTATTCATTAGTAAATTAGGATTTAGGTGTAACGGTTGTATAAGGGCAAAAGCGTCAGCTAATTGCAATGATTTAAATAGTTTCTGTGTTGTATGAATCATGATTTTAATTAGTGGGCATAAATTCTTCGTGTATATGCTAGCCTGGTTTAAATTCAAGAATGGTAAGGATTTGATATTACAGCCAAGGGATTTCATCTGTTCATACCAGATTTTGGTCCACTGGGGTGTCCAAGTATTTATATATGAGTCATAGTTTATTATTTGTATTAGTCTGTATACAGTAATGATACTATAGTAAAGCTTAAAATCAGGTAATGCCAATCCCCCCTTAACTTTGGCGAGTACAAGTTTTGCATATTTAATTCTGGTAGATTTGGGATACCATAAGAATCTTGATTTAGCTTTTTCCATGGCAAGGAAGAAGTTTTGGGGAATATTTGAAAAAATAGCATTTAATTGAAAGAGTATTCTTGGTAGAAAATTCATCTTGACAACACTAGCTTTTGACAGTAGAGACATATTAATGTTCTTCCATCTATCCATATCTTTTTGAATACTAGTCCATATAGTTAGTATGTTATTGTTTATAATATCTTTGAAGTCTGAAGTAAATATTATTCCTAAATATTTTATCTGGTAATTTATTTTGATCTCACTCATAGGAAAGTACAATTCTTTATGCCCTACAGGATTGAGGGGAAATATGTGTGACTTGTTTAAATTTAAATTATAATTTGAAGCTACCGAGAACTCATCAATAACTTTAAGTATTTTTGGGAGGTCAGTAGTGACTTAAATATATACTTCCAACTCCCCACTTCTGTTCAGTATCTTATTCTCCATAAAGCCCCTATGCAGCAAAATATCAACACATTTATTTCTGTAGAGAGCATCAGTGTGCATTAATAATTATTCAGGTTATTGATGAAAGCATATATTCTCTTTTGAAGTTAAAAAGGGAATAAATATTTTTAACACATTCCTTAACCTGATGAAAGTGATGGTATGCTGGTGGTACACAGTAGAACAGGAAGGATTTTTTTTTAATAATTTCACAGCTGCATCCAGATATCTGTTTTGAAGATATCTAGTGCACATTTCCCACAATAATAAACAATGTAATGCACCTTTATGTGCATCCTGTCCATTCTTCAGATGAGTATACCTGGTACCCAGAATTCAATAAAAATGCTGTTATCTTAATCACTAACAAATTTTTCTTCCACTTACTCTAGTTCAACTAGTCAGTCATAATGTTTCCAACCTTAGTCTATGTTATCCCTGACATTTTTCCTTTAATTCACTCCAGCTCAGCCACTGGGTCATGATGTTACCAACTTCAGCTTTAATCAGTGTTATGGTCCAAGCAGGCATGAACTAACCATTATAAGATGCCCATTTGAGTCCATCTAGTGCTCACCTAACCACCCCCCAAACTGTTACACATTTGACATGTTTCAAAGCTCCATAACCTCCCCTGTGAAAATAACCTGAGGAATCCTGTAGAACCATCTGTTTACCATGTGCGACATATAAGCATATAGTTAATGAAAAAGACAGGTTGAACATTCTTTTGAGAAAACAAAAAACAAACTAGAACTATAAATAAAACTAATAAACGCCGAAATCTGTAAGGACAATCTGAGGCATGTCAACCATATACAGAACACTTTTATTAAACCTTTTGAGCGCTTTCATCTCAAAAAGTGAGACTTCATCAGAAAATTCTTCTGAGAAACACCATGATGTCTCATTGCCATACAGATTGAGAGCCATCACTACAAACTCCAATCTCTGTTTGAATCTAGTCATGGCAGAAGTCAGCCATTCCTTCCATAAGGGAGGAAAGGTACCAAACTGTGTTTAATCCAACATTATCGATGGCCCTTGTTGTTTGTCTGGCTTGTTCTAAGGCAAGATGCTAAACTTTGCAAAAGTAGGAAATCTGCCTCTCTGCTGGCAGATTGATAAAGCATTGCTAACACATGACAATATTACTGAGGTATGCTATTAGCTATCAATTAAGCAAACACAACCATTTTATATGTATATCTATAAAATAGCAGTAGTTTTTTTTTTTTTTCAAAAATGGCTCAATGAAAGCTTACCTTTCATTCCAGGCTGACCTGGAAATCCAGGAAAACCAATGATCCCTGACCGTCCATCTCTTCCTGGTAAACCTGGAAATCCTCTTGGGCCTGGTTCACCTGCTGTTCCTGGTGGCCCTGGAGATCCTGGTTGTGAGTGACACTTTTCACAGCCTTGCATTCTTCCATTCTGTAGCAAATGTGAAACCTGACCTGAAGAGAAAAATAAGAAGGAAATTAACTAGTGATACTATCCTTGCAAGTACCAGCTGCATTAATAAATATTGCACCTGTGCACATGCAGTTTATGCAGACCCTTGTCACATTTAATTATTCTCTGGCATCTGTTTAATTAATTACTTTATTTTATTTTTGCCCTTTGATAACTGAGAAAGTCAGACTGAGCCAATGGCCCATTTTCAGAGGAAGCCTGGGGAGAAAAGCTTCACAACTGATTCAAAAACATTTAAACAGTGGTTGAGTAACTACATACAAGGGGAGAAAGCCCCGCAATAGATTAAATATTTTACAATGAGTTGGGGAGAAAGGCTCCACAAAAAACACACACAAAAACATTTTACAGTAGCTGAACAGTAATTATCTACAAGGGGGAAAAATCCCAACAGATAAAAAAAACAGATTGAAATACATTTACAGAGATATTAAGAATACAGTATGTATTGCAACTAGTAAGACACTGCAGAAGTGGATAGCCTATGTCAAGAAAACTAATACAGAGTTATTCAAAATATTGACTATATTTCTAATAATAAAATACACTGTCACCACTTTACTTTCTTAAACCTCTCCAGGCCAAGCTGGCACCGTCTTTTCTATATTGTCCATACATGAAATATCAAGTTTACATCATATACCAGTGACAATTCTAAATAACTACCTCTAGCAATGCTATTGGTAGTTCTCTTAGTTCCATTTGATGACAATACAGGTAAATGAATAATGATTTACCTCTAGCTCATGCAAGAAATTAGTCTTAAAACGGAGAGTATTCTACAGCTGTGGCACACATACTGGCCGGGATTCAGAAAGGCTTATTGTGAGGTTGAGGCCTAATGTGGCTGTCTTCCTTTGCAGGAAGTCTGTTAGATTCTTAGACCACCCTACCACTGAGGTTTTCTGAGAGTAGGGACCTAAATGCAGAAGACAGTCTTGTTGACAGAGCTGCATAATAATGCTGTAGTCTTGGGGAGATGCTAATGGGAATCTGCTTCCCCCAGAAGTTGAGAATTAATTGATAGAGTCACTTTCTAGTGTAAAATTAAAGTGATAGAGGAAAAGTGACCTCGATAAAAATATGGAGGACACCGATTCACTCTTATTGGAGTACTCAAAGTGAATGTAAGTTCAGTGAAGACATGTACGTGTGTGTGTGTGTGTGTGTGTGTGTGTGCGTGTGTCCTGTGTGTATGCATGCATGTGCTGAATGGGTATTTTCATAACTAGATGGGGACTGTTTATTGATGGAATGATATGTGTAGCTATGTTTGTTTGTGTGCATGTGGGTGTGTGTGTGGGCATGAGTATATCTGTGTGTTACTGTAGGAAGGTTTCTTTGACAATGTAGTGCATGGGCCACTAAGGAGAAAGTACAGTTGTGTAAGTAAACTTACCATAACAGTTGATGACTGAATGATCACTGCTGCAGTAGCCTTGGGTCTATATCACGAAATTGAACTTCCAAAATGTCGAACACTATAAGTTCGAACTTGGAAGATCGAATTTGGATAACATTGAAACTTCAAAACAGCAAAATTTTTCCTAGGGAACAAATTTGTTGTTCTGAAAAACACACACATAACACAATCACCTCAAACACCTTCAAAACCTACACTAAACCTAACATACACCACTATCTATGCACTATCCTTAACCCAGCCCTAACCCTAAAGTCCGTCACTATCGCACACTTACCTGACCCACGCCCTAACCCTAAAGTCCGTCACTATCGCACACTTACCTGACCTGTGCCCTAACCCTAAAGTTCGCCACTATTGCACACTTACCTGACGCGCGCCTTAACCCTAAAGTCCGTCATTACCTGTTTGTACACTTACCTTGACCTGGTCCAAAAATGCCGAAGCCGCAGAAACGGCCAACCAAATTCTTTCCCTGGGAAAGAATTCGGGTTTTCACGGCTTCGACATTCTCACCTTTCGAACGACAAAGTTTGGCCTTCCAGGTATTCGGCGTTCTTAACATTCGATTTTGCGATAGGAACCCATAGCCTTAACTGTAAAACTGTATGGGTTATATTCTGCCAAGGTTATAACAGCCGCCCAGCTTCCAAAGCCCCAGAGCATCTTACACACACACACACACACACACACACACACACACACACACACACACACACAATCCATGACAAAACATACTGAAACAAAAATAAGGGGGTAGTGGCTACTGCAGCATTGATCATTTGAACATCTACTGTTACGCTTACCCCAGGATTCAGCAAGCTCTGCACGGTGTGCAAGAATAGTGCAAGAGCTGCTGCACTCAATATGGCCACTGAGTGATCCAGGATAGAGCTCCCGGCACATGCATGAGCACTCCTACACTATTCCTGCACAGAAACAGCTCCTGTATGCAAATTACCCCATCTGCTGGTGAAAACCATGAAAATTAGGTGAATTAGTGATCCAGAAAGCAGGCAGGCGTCCGTGCAGGAATAGTGTAGACTGCAGAAATGTATTCAGCTAGTAGCTGAACACATTTCTGCAAACTACAAAATGGAGGCATGACAGCTCGTACAAAAGCATGTATTATAAGGGTTAGGCATGCTAATGGCCAAATATATGGCCATTGGCATGAAAAATAGAAGAAATATTATAAAATTATAACTTTTTTTTTTTGGCCAATTCTGTCCGTTTAAGCATAGGGCAGCGGTACGCCAATGGGATCAGGCTGAAAATACCAAAAAAGGGTGAAATAAGCCTTTATCACACAATTCATGATTTTGCCATTATAGTCAAAGGCATGCATATGTAAGCAATACTAGGGAATAGTGGTTGCTAAGGGGGAAGGCTCAGTGTGAGTGTAGTTACTAGGAATTAGCAGTCAGTTCTATGCAAATGAGGGGAGTTATACTGAATCACAGGTTGGAGTGGACAATTTCTAAGTGTCAGACTGTACCTAACTGTGTAGGTGCTCTAACACCATTGTGTAGACAGGAGGAGCAAGGAACAAGAAAAGGGTGTGTGCCATGCTTGCTGGAAGCACACTGGAGCCCTGTTGCCTGGTGTCTGCTTAGCTAACCACAGCTAGGAGAGTGGGTGTGTCTGAGGCTGTGTACTCATACTCCATGAACTGAAGAGAGTGTGCACGTGCAAGGGAATGACAAATCTTGCTGTTTATACTACCAACAGGCTAGAAGAGGAAGGGTAGAAGGAAAAGGCAAAGCAAGTATCAGAACAAGGGAAATGCTGTACAAACCAACAATATGGGAGTCTGCAACCCACAATTGGCCAATGAAAGCACTTGAATAATACAGCTGACATGTGGCTGCAGAGCTAAAGATGAGAGAAAATGTAAAATAGAATTAAAGGGAAAAAGCACAAAATAAAGGTGAACGTTACAGGGTGGACAGGGACATATGTCAGCAAATTGTGGAGCTGTGCCAGCATCGCCTCACATCCAGAACAAACAGAGGGGAACCCATCCCAGTGGATACTAAGGTATGTGTAGCCTTAAGAATATTAGCTACAGGTACTGTCCAAACACCTACTGGGGATATCATGGAGGTGTCACAGGCATCTGCATCTAGAGTACTCCAACAGTTCCTGGATGCCATGCTGCCACATGTTCATGAACACATCCACTTCCATAACACCTGTGAGGAATTCACCAGCAATATGTGTCTCCTCCACCATGTAGCTTAATACCCGCAGGCACTGGGTGTCATACACCACACGCACATCCACATCAAAGCACCACCCGGTGAGTGGGGTAGGGTCTACATCAACCACAAGTGCTTGCCTTCCATCAACTGCCAGGTTGTGTGCGATGCCCAGGACATTATCATGCAAGTGTGTGCTGGCAGCCCTGGAAGCTATCATGACTCCCACATGTGGAATCCCTCACAGCTGTATCAGGGTTTTGCCAGGGGGGACATCCCAATTGGCCATCTAGTGGGGAATGCTGGCTACGCACTGGAGCTGTGACTGATGACACCCATCAGAAATGCACACACCCCCAAAAAAGAATGCCATAATGAGGCACATGCACAAACCAGGATCATTATAGAGTGTGAGTTTGGGATGCACAAGTCACGGTTCCACTGCCTTGACATATCTGGTGAAGCCTTGTAGTATTCTCCAGCTACATGTGGACAAATGTTCACAGTATGTGCCATGCTACACAGTATGATCCTGTGGAAACAACCGCAGCAGGAACAACACGGGAAGGGGACACACAGCCCACCACCATTGCCAAGGTCACCACAGGCACAGAGGGACTTGGAGGAGGAACTTCCTGAGCCTGCCCCTAGAGGCAGATAGAGACGTGCCCAGTATGCCTATGCCTTGGCAAAGAGCCAACACATAGCACATACACGGAAACTGTAGGGACCCAGGGACTGATACCTCTCTCTGACTCGCACATACAGTAGAAGGGATGCCAAACATGACACTACTTGTACTTTACCTTGTATAGGGAGTGTACTGCATGCATTCTACATAGTCAGCCCTCCAGCACCATCCTCAATACCACCCAGGCACAAGGTATGTCATCCTTACTATCAATTACTGAATGGAGTACTATATTCTGATAGTCATATTTATCCTATGGATGCAAGGGAATCGGTCGGCCAAATGGGATAGCAGCAGATAGCGGACAGCTATATGGGACAGCATGAAATCCATAACCAATACTGGTGTTCCCATACTAGGCAGTAGTACTCAGGGTGACAACCCCCACTGCAGTACATGTGGTGACTCGACTAACTGTGGGTGTCCACATGTCACACACATGGATGTCAATGAGCGTTCCCATTCCCATCCTCCAGCCTCAACCAGCAGGACAGGTGTAGATGACCGGAAATAAAGGTCGGACAAAGCTCCCCAAATGCTGGCAATGGTGAACAGCCCCCCTACAGACCTACACAGACATACCACAACAGGTCTGGCAGTTGCAGTATAGTTCTGAAGAATAAGATGTCTAAAACTGAAATGTATGCCATTACAATCTAACTTGAGTACTCCACTGATATGCCTCCAATCAGCAAGATAGGGCACAATAAATGGAAGGAAACAGAGTTATAACTGAAATACCAGTGCAGTCAGTGCAAATGTGGAAAGTTGTCAAGTGTGCCCCCCCAACCCCATGTATAAATGGCAGTAACATGTAAGTTTGTAGAGTGATATCAGTGGAGCACAGATTGGCTGAGCTGTCCCAATCAACATGATAATTAGTGTATGCCCACTATTGCAGGGGTCAGTGTGCCAATCTTTTGTGAGTGTTTAATATTGTCTGGAAGTGGACAGCATGTAGGCCTGGATGTTGTGTCTCAGTGGCCTAGGTACAGTACTGTTTGACAGGGCCATGTTCCAACAACTGCAGTGCCAAACAATCTGCTTCTCAGCTACACCTTTGTTACCAGTTGTACACACTCACTGTCCAGATGTCAATATGTGTTACTGTCAGAAAGCCGGACCAGCTATGAACAGGAGTCCATACACAGAAACAGTACACAGGTGGAAGAACTCTACGCAGTACCTAGAAAGTAACTATGAACTGCACACACCTTTGGAATTAAATATAGAGGTTAGCATCACATTAGTTGTCTGTCTAATATGGAATACTGGTTGTCTGCCCAATCACTGGTAGCCCACATAAACCACAGTTATAAAGTAATGACACACTGCTGATGTCCACATACAAGGAAGGAGAAGGAGAAGGCCCCAGTCATATCTGTGAGTCAGGTGCCATAAGCTTCCATATCACACATGCACTCAGTCCACCCCCCCCCCCACACACACACACAACAGCCACAGGTATTTCATCAGTCATATCCTTGCTGTTGGGAATGATGTCAGAATCAGCACGTGTCTTTTATGGAATACACACAGGATGCAGCATGCTGACATGGCATCCCATGCAGGTGTGTCTCTAGCTGTAGGCAGCACCCTGCACACATCCAGACTGATGCATCACTATGAACTAGAAAGATTGCCAGGAACACCTCACCCACTTGCCCATGTCACCTCAGGGAAGTCCACTGGCTTGCAGCCTGGTAATGTATGAGTGACATAATGCAGTGGCCTGCATCACTCTCATGTGGCCTACAGGCCTCTGGCAAATGCCCATGGCTCACCCATATTGTCATAATATGCTTCACCCATAGTGCCATCATACGGAATGTCATAGGGTCCTAACTAAAAACATAACACATTAAGCAGAAAACAAATGCAAGGCCATGCTGACAAATGCTAGTAGCATGCCTTTCCATGTCCTAGTGCAAGAATTGTGGACCAAGACATAAATACTGCTGTGATAAAGGTCAAACTATAGAAATACATCTGAGATATTGCTACTATACTGTTGGGAAAAGGATAGAATTATGGGGGGGGGGGCATAAATGCACGGATACCATGGAGTGTGTGAAGTCTAAAACTCAAATATCTGCTCATACTTCCCCCTGACAGCAAACCCATGAATGCATAACCATAAACCTGCTTCTAAACCACAATGTGAAGGGAAATCCACCAGATATATGAGTCCTGCATTTGGATAACCTGACCAAATCTGTACAGCTGAGAGGTATGTCCACAACAGGATATGGCCATTCATTTAAGTTGAGAAATGTACAAGAAGGGGATCCCCAGCCAGCTTAGCACCAAGGTGCTGGACACTTTATACAGACCCATCACTCAGTTGTCTGCAGCCACCCCTCCACAATGGCAGGATTGTGCCACAATGTCTAGTCTTCTCCTCACAATTTTGGTCTCTGCTGCATTGCTCTTGTATTTCCCTAGTATCTGTCAGTATTTGATGACACAATACATTACACTGTAAAACAGTACATATGTCCAAAAGTGTATGCTAAAACAGAACATGTTAGACAAGCAACACAGACAGTAATAGGAAATGTAGTTACACGGGTCTACCTGAAAACGCCGACAATGCAGAACGCCAACAACGAGAACACCGACACCGGAAGATCGACAACGGAGAAGACTGAAAGTTGAGTATCCCGATGCTGAGAACACCGACATGTTAAGGTAAGTGTGCGATAGGGATGGACGTTAGGGTCAGGGTGTGGGTAAGGTAAGTGTGCGATAGTGACGGAGTTTAGGTTTAGGGGCGGGTTAAGTGAGTTAGGGTTAGGGTGTGGGTAAGGTAAGTGTGTGATAGTGATGGACTTGAGGGTTAGGGGCAGATTAAGTGAGTTAGGATTAGGGTGCGGGTAAGGTAAGTGTGTGAAAGTGACGGACCTTAGGGTTAGGGTTTGGGTTAAGGTTAGTGCATAGATAGTTGTGTTTGTAAGGTTTAGTGTAGGTTTGTAAGGTTTTTGGTGTGCTTGTGTTGTGTGTGTGTTTTTTGGGAAAGGTATTTGTTTTGTTGTTTGTCGGGATTTTGGTTTGTTGGGCATGTGAAGTTTCGTGTTTTTGAACTTTTTTTTTCTGGTGTTTTCGTGTTGGTTATCTCGTTGTCGGTGCTCTGCGTTGTCGGTGTTTTCAGGTAGACCCAGTTAGACACATTATCCCCCCATGTTTGGACTAACTGTGTCTCCATATTGGCAACCTATCTACAGATATCCTGAAAAAATAGCTTAATAGGTGTAGCTGTAGCACACAAAACCATGGATTGGAGTACAACTCTCCCTGGAATGGATTCCGACAAGCAATATAGAAGGTCATACTGGGCATACTCCTACACTTAACAGAAATAAAGCCCATGTCTGACACCACAGTGGACCATAGATACCTGTTATCTACAGATGTCTGTGCACACACACCAAAATGTAAACTGATTGGCAGGGCCGGTGTTAGCATTTTGGGGGCCCCCAGCAAATGTCAAGTTAGGGGGCACCCTGAGCACTTCTTGTCTAAGTATCACCCTGTCACTACCAGACTTCCTAGCCATCCTTTTAGCTCATGCTGCAAACTTTTAGGAGTAGTATACACAGTCTGGCCTGTAGCTACCATGCTCTTACATTACAACAAGCTTATGTACCACAGTATGTTGACCCTTCTCACAAAGGGACATTCACAGTTATTGTCATTTAGATGTAACAAGGATACATTATAACTGTATACTGCTGAACTTAGGTGAAATTATGTCCTAGGGCACTGCCTACTGTTTTAGCACCCCCCCCCCCCAAAACACACATACATCCTGCAGTGCTCCCCTTTGTTTCTCCCATCTTGGGTTACCCACACCATGCAAGTTACTTTTTCTTCCATTTCTCATATTTTACTTTTCTCTTCAGCTTTTTCAAGAAGCCATGACTTTATATATGATCGAAGTGCTTTTAGGTCTTTTTTTTTTTTTTGCACAACTTTTTCATCCAATGACGGCTTGAAGAAAAATTATGATTAAAGAAAGAAATGTGATGTTGCTGTTCAGCTTTAATTTTCTTTGTATCCTTTCAACATACCTTTCCTCACCAAGGCAGCACAGTGATAACCATTTAGGAAATAACTCAAGCCACTCTCCCAGAAGCCTAGAATGCAGTTTAAAGCATTTCCCAAATGTTTAATCCAACAGTAACCTAACCAAAATTCATGAGTAAGAAAAAGAATTGCAGTCTTACTTTTTTATTTCAGTGAAGACTTATTTCAGTGAAGACATAAATTATGCCAAGGCTTAATGTTCAAAGCTGACAAAATTGTAGCTCACAATAAACTAACAAGCCAGTTTGTTGTGAGGATACACAGATCCTGTCTTGGAATACTGCATGCCTCTCTAATCCCCCCAAAAATACAGTCACTGCCTATGCATTCCTCTGGTGTTAGATTGGGATGAAAGCAAAGGTTTAAATGGCCACAGTCATGTATTTCAAGTGATTGCTTCAATACATATACGTAGCATGCCTCCTCACTACTCAACCCTAACCCCCAAAGACAGCCACCTGTATACATGCCTGATGTGTGATTGTGAGGAAAGTGGGTGCGGATGATAGCAGAGGCCATTATCAGTTTTATCCTAACAAAGTCATATCACAGGCCTGTTCAGGTTAAAGAGCATAATCAGAAAATTAAATAATTTTTGTCTCCTCATTTTTGCCCAACCAGAAACAGCTTTTGTGGGGCCCCCACACAGTCAAGGATGAATAAGGGACCCCCTCTGTATCCATTTATACAGTCTGGGGAGTGAGGGGCCACCAGATTCCTAGAAGATCCAAGTGTCTGAATGTTCTCTGATATATTTTATGCCTTACTTTTAAAATATAATTACTTTTTAGCTGCATTTTTTACTGATACCCAGCAGAGAAATGTGTGTGTCCCTGCATTATTGGACGTGTGCACTGATACAAATCAGTGATATTGTTTTATACACACACACTCAAGCATAAGTCACAACAATACTAGTTTTGTACTTACTTCAGCAAATAACAATACATTGTGCAAAACTGGTACTGCCACATCAGATTAGTGACTGCTGTTTAGCAGTCACCAAACAGCAGGAGTAAGTCACTTCATCTCATTGAGGGGTAAATGAATACTTGTCACTGTCCCTGATTTCACAGATATTCCTTGATTTTGCCTCATAATGTTGCTCTGTCCTTCATAAAAATATAAATAAATAAAAAGTTTTATTTATAGGCAAATCATTTAATATTATAGACAGTAAATCCAGACATCATAGTTTTATACTTCTTACTGTCCAAAAATGCATGTAGATGCAAAATGTGCTATTCTAGTAACTTTTTAAGTAGATTAGTGCAATATTTAAAATGCGATCCTTATTTGAGCCTTTATTCTGCTATTATTTTTGCCAATGAGCAGAATTCTTCAGTATAGACATTGAGAGTTGCAGTATCTGGTGTTCTGGCAGCATTTAGTACACTCCCTGAAAGAGAAACCAGCCCTGAAGATCAGAAGCATCAGCTCTTCTGAAACTCTATGGTGTGCACTGAAATCAGTCACTCGGGCTCCTGATCTCTCTCTAGCTCTAACTTTATTCATGTTTAGTATCAGCTTTATCCTAACAGGGTCATATCACAGCCCGGTTCAGATTAAACAGTACAAGCAAAAATGAATTACATTTTTTTATCCTCATTTTTCCCCAACCAACAGCAGCTTTTGTGGGTCCCCCCCCTCACACACAGTCAGGGATGACTAATGGGCCCCCCTGCAGCCACAGGTATTGTAGGTACCTACAGCTAGCTATGTTGTTAGTTTTAGTGGAGAGGATGTCTATCAGCAGGGTTTAACTAAGCCAGGGGCATTATGTCAGTGGCAAAACATTTAATGGAATTGTGAAGCCTGTTACTTGACAAAACACTGTTACTATAACTAAAGATCTTTGACTTTTGAAGGAGATAAAAATAAGAGTTATCCCCCCTCCATTTATTAAGCATACAAAATTGCTGTACTAGCTTTTGTTGGTTTAACAGACATGTTAAAAAATATATAAGACAACTTGCTGTGGTTGGGGGCCCCCCAGCAACTGCAGGGTTCGCTGGTGCCTAAAGCTGGCTATGCTGATTGGTCACACACACACACACACACACACACACACATACACACTGGGCAGGAAAACCCACAGCCAGCTGTAGGTGGCAGATATGTGGTAAGTCCATATCTGTTTTGTGTGATACGCACACATATCTAAGGCCAACATACTACAATAATTCAAACATACACACACACACACAGATGGGGAAGAGAGACACAAACAGTGAGAGAGACAGTACCATTAAGAAGCCTTTCCCACCCAGTACAGGTCCTATAGTTCCACATTACACTATCTGCTGATGTTATGTCATCTTAGATGTATCTTTGGACAAGCTTCAAATGTATAAGTTCAATAGCGCATGTGGTGAGTCCATAACTTGCTAAAGCAAATAAGTAGATAGGTAGGGTTTTGAATCTTGGTCCTGGCAAGTGTGTGTGCGTGTGAAGGAATTGCTGTTTTACTCCATCCCCACCCAGTACACGTCCCATTACCCAATATTAGAACCTGTGCTGCAGTCAGTCACTGCACAAATTCTTTTTGTTAGTCCTCAGCCCTATATGCTCTGTTGTGCTTGTGATAAATGTGTAACAGTAGAGTACCACTAACTATTTATGTAGCAAACCTAACCACAGTCCAGTCAAATGGAAAGGTGTGTCTGTTTGTGTGTGTGTTCGTAACTGAATGATTTTGAGGCCATTCCCACTCACTCCTTTTTATACTGCCCTCTGTTATTACTGCTGCTGATGTCATTCACTGTTAAGGATATCTTTCGGCAAGTCTTGAACATGTAAGCTTCATGGCGTGTCTGATAAATGCATAATAATATAGTGCAGTAAACTAGTTAGGTAGGAGTTCTAATCTCAGTCCTGGTAAATATAAAATGAGTGCGTTTGTGTGAGAGTGTCTGTAGTTATAGAGACATGATTTTGAGCCCATTGGCACTTACTACACTTCCCTTTCCCCTCCTTTATCACTGCTGCTGTCATTCACCTTTAAAGATATCTTTGGACAGCACTCAACTATGTAAGCATTGTAGCGCATCTGATAAATGCGTAATGCTGTGGAGCAGTAAGCTAATTAGAAGGGGTTTGAAGCTTGGTCCTGGCAAGTGTGTGTGTTTATATGTGGTTGTGTCATTAACATTGTGATCCATATCCATTGGGGGTAAATTCTGCTACACTTTTGTGTGGTCCACCCACCAAACTACCAAATGTCCACTGTACAGGGCCACTTTTGTGGTAGCTGTGGACACTCTTCAGTCCGATAACCTGTTTGTCATGTGATATTACTACAGAACAATATGGAGTCCAAAACAGGATATGTGACTCTTGTAGTCCTGTGATACATTTCCACACTCAGGAATCATAGGCAAACGCACTCATCTATTCATTAATCCCTATGTCACTAAGTGGTCTGCAAACAGGCTCACAGATGGATATCACATTGTGAAAGCAGTGAACTACATGTCAGACTGCAAAACAGTCATGAGTGGCGTCAGACTGCCAAACAGTCATGTGTGGAGTACCACAGATTTCTGCCATGTGTCCAGTCTTGTGTGTTGTGTGTGGCTCTGATATACAGCCTAACAGGAATGAACTGTGGTTAACAATGTTTGTAGACAATTGCTATTTAGGGGGTCTGTTTACATCCCCGCATTATGTTAACATCCTGCATAAAGTTGCTACTGACACCTCCACATGTTGTCAGAACACTGGCCTTAGTCTCAATGTCAAGAAATGTGTACTAATCCCCTGTTGAATCAATGTGTTGTCCACAAATGACCACATTGGTGGTAGTCCAATGGAGACAGATGTCCTCATAGGAGGTCTGTGAACACAGCTTGACAGCAACCTCTCTTCTGACCACCACACTGCCACTGTGGACAGAAAGTCCTTCCATGTGGCACACTGCATAACTAAGGGTGTGTCATCCAGGAATGAAGATGTCAATGTCTCCCTCTGCTCTCCGCTCATTAGGCCAATCAGCAGATCCAGTGGCCCATTTGTCATGTAACTCAGTAGACACCTTCAACAACTGGGTAGGCTGCAAGTGTTTCTGACAAGTATGACCCTAGGCATGAAACAACTGTCTGATATGGAAAGGGTCCAAAACCTCCGGGTGTTCCCAGTCACATCTTGGCAACTTACAGGCAATCCCTGCTTGACTGACAATGCCATGTCTGCCCAGCTGTGTTACAAATGCCACCGTTAGGAAAAGTACAGTTTTGTACCTACCATAAATGTAGATGTGTTTTGAGATTCCTTGCTGCAGTCCTGACAATTATGGTCCGCCCGCCCCAACCTAGTCCCCGAATACAATGAGTAGCCGGTCATGGCTCATGGCGCTTAGACTGACGCCAGTACGCCAGGCATGACCGACGCCATTTGACTGATCATTTCTTCAGTCTTTTCTCAAAAGACCCGCAACCCAAAGTAAAAAAAACAAAAAAAAACAAAACCTAAAACATGTACAATATAATATATATAATATATATAAAATATAAGCATGTAAAACTCACCTACACAACCACCCTGAAACAGGGGAAGGAGGAGGGAGGCATGATTGGGAAGAAGGGAATCCCTAAACATCTACATTTTGTACACACTGTAAAACTATTCCTCTTCCCTTGCTGCAGTCAGTGCAATTGGGTAGAATCCCAAAGCAGAGGAGGTAAGTGGAGCAAATTAGCAGGAGGCAGGCAGGAGCTGACAACATGCCTTGTAAACATAAAGTAAGCAAACCAGTGCAGTTCTTAGAGTAGGCAGGTGATAATGCCTATAGATCCAAGTAGCTTTTTGAACTGAAGTAGCTGCCACCCCAATAGAAGTTGCTTGCAATTGAAGTAGCAGTGAAGTGGAAGTGGCAGAGGCCCAGTGCAGAACCTCTGATCCCATGAAAGGACAAAAATGAGATGAACAATCCATGATGCAAAAAATGTTCAAACAGAAATAGTTTGTTTTGACTTAAAGCAAAAGAACACTAAACAAAAGAGAATTGAAAAAATCTGAGACTGCCTAAAAACACTTAAAATCTTGCCTGTGTACATCAAAAGTGTGCAAATCTAAAACCTTTATTCTGTGGTTCAAAAAATCGTTTATTTATTTGACCCTTGGTTTAAAGGTGCACTAGAAACCACCTTTTAGAAGCCAAGAAGGCCAAGCACAAAGGATACCCTGTCCTATAGGAAAAAGGAAGGATGTCACTCAATGGCACAGCTGCACTTAAGAGCCTGCTTCTTGGCCTGCACACTTCAACACCTGCAAGTCTTCAATGACAAATATTTCAAGCAGCCAAAGCAACAGAATCCAAGAGGTAGTCAGAAGTTTTTCCAACAAACAGCAGTAGAGTCAGGAGTAGGAACAGTACGGTCCCGAGCTTACATTCTTTGCCCCTCAGGGTAGCTTATGAACAAGGGATGTAAATTCCAAAGAGCTGAAACAAACTGCTTGAAAAAAGGATGGGGGTCAAGACAATCCTTTGACCAATAATTGCTGCAGTAAGATGCTGAAGAATCAGAAAAAGGAAACCTTTGTCCAATAATTCATAAAGATAGTACTCAGCATAAAAATGAAACTCTCTTTTCTCCAAACCTTCTTTAAATAGGCCCAAAAGCTTCTATAATCAAATACTCAAACATTTTGAGGAAGCTGATCACTACCATGGACTTCAGAAATCACCTTTAACTGATTGTTTGCTGAGAGACCTATTGACTCCAACACCTAGATGAAGAGATAATAGAGATGATCAGAGGTTTACTTGACCCTGAGGAGATAACAGATGAGGTAGCTTCTGAGATGAAAGATATGGAGATGTGGATCAAAGACTCCTTGGGCCCTTCCGTCCTACCTTAGAGGCCAAGGTGAAGAAGGAAAGATCAATCTCTACCTAAATGAATCCTGTTCCAACTGACCTTGACCTTTAGTTTTTTCCAAGAAAGGTGATGAAACACCTTTTTGAACATTTCTTTGAAAGTTGGAAAGGTTTCCGACTTAAGTGCATGATCTTTGTCTGTGTGTGTACATTTCTTTGTCTGGCACTTTAGTGGAGAAGCGAAGTGTGGAGAAGTCTGGGGATCCCACTTTTGTCTTCCCCTATACATTCTGTTAGAGTTCTGTGAAATACACCGTGATGATTTGGAAGCTTAATACAAGCGCTTCTGCTGCTATCATCATAAAATCAAGTTCTGTGCTCCTGGCAGAAAAGAATGCAGAAGATGATTTCTGATGTATAACATGACAGCTTTGTCTGCCCGCAACATCTGCTAGTTGATCTGAAGAAGTTCCTGTTGCACATTGTAATGCAAACTGACAGCAGTGTTGTCTCCTGCTGTTGACACCTGCTTGCCTGTAACTGGATCAAGTAAATGTCTTGTATCCACTTTCCATTTAGATGTGTGTCCCAAGCAGTGTCCGAGATGCTGTAATCTAAAATCTGACGGCCCACCTGTCACTTTAGATGCAGTCTCTTAGGTGACATTCCTGAGCCCACCACGCTTTAGGTTTTGAAGGCAAGCAATTATTTTTGTGACAGTGTTGAAATCTTGCCTATTACACACCCAACACCCAAGATAAGATTGCAGCTTAATCATATGGTCCTTACATTGGCAAGGTGTTCCACAAGATGCCATGAACCCCATACTGCCATCCACCATATGCAGTAGTTTATTTGGCAGCAAGATAGTTGATGGAAGTAAAGATCACCAAGGAAGTAAAGTCCGGGGTCCTGTCAGACTCTGTTGCTGTATTCAGGTCTACATGGAAGCAGTTGCACAGACAGAGAGAGGGACTATTAAGGACTTTATTGGACTCACAATTCTTCAGTCACACCCAGAAACATACAGCATCCAGATGTACTAGAGAGGGTACTAGACTGCTTGAGCTACCCTTCACAGAATACCCTAGGCATCTAAAAACTGTAGCTGTGAATTCTGGAAGGTGAGCTATCATCAGAGCCAGAACCAGAAAAGGAGTAATTTGAAAGATAAGTGCCTTGAAATAAGAAGACCTAGAAGTAAAAAAACATACTGAAAATGAACTATAACTTGTAGAAACTTAGTAATATTCTGACATGTAAATAAAGCAATGATCCAAAAATCAACAGGATTGATTTCTGCAACTTAGCCTTAATAGTTGCAGCTTAGCCAACATCTTGGTAAGCGGAATGTCCAGATAAGTGTCTCAGTGATCCAGCAACAGTTGCTGTTGAGGCTATCTCCTTGGTGGTACTGTCAACATCTTGAATGAGGATAGGATAGATTCTGAAAGCCAGGAATGTGGCAAAATAGCCCTATCTGAGTACAGGAGAAACTTGCTTCCTTGCCGAGACACTTTGTGGAGCTGGAACATCTCTTCTTGAGTAACTGAGAAACTGTGTAAGTGTTGAATCTGTTTGTGGAGGAAATCTCTGTCATAACTCCTCCTCTGGCATTGGCCAGTGAAACAATGTTCTTGAAAAATCACAATCTTTCCTGAATAATCTCCAACTTGAGGCTGAGTCCACAAGTAGCTGAAAGGCTGAGACAATCTTCCTTCTTAAAGAGCCATTTGGGACTCTGCCCTCTGCCAGAGTCGAAAGGCAGGACATGTCTGATCTAGGCCTAAACTGGTGGGCCTAAGCAGACCTTGACCACTGCCTAGACCTACAACTATGTCTGAACCAAAAGAACTAGTGTCCACCCCCTTAGCAGGCCAATTTCTACTAAACCCTCAGCTGCCTACCTGCAAAATGGAACCTGCGTCTTATAGAACCAAATCCTGCAACCATTTAAACTAAAACTGCTTCCCTGAACATCTTGCACAGATGTCTAGACTGTAACATAGCATCAGAAACTTTAAAAGCATGCTCAACTAAACTCCTTCAGCCACATATGCTACTTCAAGAACAAAGACCTGCTTAGCTCTCCCGAGGAGGCCTGGAAAGCATCAACCCCCACACTGCATGAGACAGCTTACCAGAACCACATAGCAACTGTAACCAAAGAGCCTGATCAACAACACAACCAAAAGCCTGAAATTCTTCAAAATAGATTTCTGAACATGTACCAGATAATTTGATATTTCCAAATGAAATTCCGCCATAAGCAGGAATCATGGCTAGAGAAAGAAGAGTATATACCTTCTTACTCCACTTATCCAGAATTGATTACTAACTCCCCACTCAAGGAGCAAGAAGGGGCCAAACAGAAGCTTTCCCAACCCTTAGGGCCAAGTTGAGACCTTCTTCTTTGTCCTAAACCAAGCCCAGAACTACACTTAGCAGGAGAGGCACCCTGGGTGGGTCCTCAGGCTTAAGCTGAAGCAGGAGGCAGCTTCGTCACCTTCAGAGAAGCTCTGGAAAAAACAAGCCAGGGAACAGGAGACACAGGAGGAAGCCTAGCTCTGCTGTAACAAAAACTTCCAAGAATTTCTAAACCCTTTCTGAGTCAGCCCTGGGAAAATAGAACCCAGCATTTTCAAGCCCTTGGAGTGGGCTCATCCTGAAAATTAAAGTGTCAGGAGGGAATTCTGAAGGAGGGAAGAGAAGCCTCTCCTGAAAAGGCAGCCCCAGAGAGAGTGCTAATCATCCACATCAGAGTCTGAAGCCTGTGGGAAAGTAGAAGAACTACTAAACCCTGAGTGGAACAGCCTGGCCTACTGTTCCAGAAAAAGGAAACTCTAATCAAAGTAGTCAAGTCCTCTGCCATTTAAGGAGACCTTTCTTAGGCAATCAGCCCAATTGCCCAAATCTACCCCCATTTTGGGTTTGGGCCTGAAATAAGTCAAGCCTCACTTCACTGTAAGCCCTACCGCCTCTTTTGGGAAGAACAGCAAGAGAGAATACTAAATGCCAGAAGGTGCTCCTACAACCTGAAACAGCCTCCTGTAACAGAATAAAGCCTGAGCCTGATATGAGATTTTGGCCCTGGCGAAGAGACTGCACCCATTTTCTAAAGGGGAGACCCTGCCTGGCCTGCCGCTCTTCACCCCTAAACTTCTACTGCCTTCTGCTTCCGCAAGGTGCCTCCCCTAAGACTGGAGCATCCGACGGCCTTTCACTGTTGCAACGCTTGCGCAAACGACAAGCGACGGCTGAAGTATAAACGTAACGCTCCCCAACGCTTTTGATAAACATCTGGGAGCCTGCTCAATAGTAATTAGCGCTCAGGCCCGGGCAGCAAACCCACCAACACCTGATAATCCGTGGGCGAAACTAACACCACAAGAACAATGTATATTCGTCCCTTCTGAGTATCCATATCCCGGCAAGCAAGAAAAAATTCACTTTTCTTAACGGGGTTAAATGGCCAAAGAAAGAAAAAAATTAATCAAAATTCGGAAAATTAAAGAACGCCTAACCTGCACTCGCAAAATTGCTTGAAAATCACGTAATGCGGCAAAAACTTTCAGGAAATGACGCCGCAAATGCGATTAGTCGACTGACGATTGAAATGCAGTCTATTCTGAGACCGACGCCCATCCACAATCTGTATGCACCACATGCCATGGATATCTCAACCGCATTACCACATTCAACAAAACATGCTTCGGGACAGGTCCATAACCCAGACAATGGCAATGTTATGCGACATATGTTGCATACATGTCAACCAAAGCACCTCACTGCCCCTCTTCAAGAGAAATTCAGATGAGTGGATAATGAATATAACTGTCACCCTTGGGATCACTCAAGTGGCAGTAGTCGATAGATGGCATGCAGACAAATGTCAGGTGCCATGATACCAGTGTACTCACATGCCCTACTCTTCTCATATTTCCATGGACATTAGTCTGGTACACACCCAGGGAAACCTGCACCAATGGACCTCAGCACTGACAAATGTGTCTGTGTGCATTACTGAGCATAACAGTGTTAGTGAGTTTGTAAACTTGTAGTTGAGAATACTTTGAGGACTTTCTCACCCACTACACCCCCCAGTGCTATACTTAGAAAGGGCTGTTGCTTTACTGCACTGTAAAGGTACCTTGTGACACCCTTCACCCTATGGTCTACCCTGAGCTTGCAGTACCAGCATAACTCTGTTCTACCATTGAGTAGACAGGTGTGGTTTACCATCTGAGTCCTGGCATATGTGAGTATGTGTGTGTATGTGTTTGCAAGTGCGTGTGAGTATGCATATTTTAGGAGACAGCATTCTGAGGCCCCATTCTCCAAATACACTGCACAGTACCAAACATTATGAGGGATGGTGATGTTGCTCACCTTAGGACAGCCATGGGGCAATCTTCACCCTACTAGCTCTGTAGCACATGTGATAAATGCATATCAGTGTAATAGCAATAATTACATAGGCAATCAAAGGTTTGAATTTCATTCCTGGTAAATGTGTGATTGTGGGTTTGTCATAGCATTATCATGGGTATGAATGAGTACTATATGCAATGTGGGTGGGGTGCTGGGTGTAATATGTTCACACCATGGTACCCCCGGTACATGTCCGAAGGTCCATTGTACGAGGACTGCTGTCACCATCAACCATACAGGTAACTGATGACACTCTTCAACCCAATAAGGCATGTGCTGTGTGCCAAAACTCTGTAGCAGTATGGACTGAATGACGAGATAGGCAGGGCTGCTAACCGCAAGTGTGGCAAATGTGTGTATGGCTATATCTGTGTTGGTCATTGTGTATATTTCTGTAGCTGATAGTATTTCCTGGCCATTCTCACCCAGGACATCTCCCATTGTCAAACTGTGCAAGGCCAGTGGATGTCATTCACCTTACAGGGACTGTTAAGAACACGTCATCCTACTTTCTCCATGGTGTGTGCAATACATGCAGAGCACTTGAATAACAAGACCTAGGTAGGTAGTATTTCTAATCTCAGTTATGCCAAGTGTGTATGTTTGTGTGTGTGAGATCAGTATTCTGACTGTGTGAGTGACAAATGTGGCCATGGTTTACAGTTTTACACCATTGTACTCCCAGCACATGTGCTGTCCCACGTCCATGTAGCTGATGCCTAACTCTTGCCACATGCTGTGGCACAGACATCTCACAGTTGACGATTACCACCATCTCACCCAACCGTCTATCTCTGACTTCAGCATAATAATGGTGGGCATCTCCAACATCAAGGATATTCATAGGTTCATAGATTAGTACTAGGCTGACTGCTCTTGCAAGCCATTTTAAGCCTAGCCAATTATCTCTTGTGAGATTCAAACCCTGCATCTTGTGTTTGTAAGGCAAACACCTTAACCATTAGGCCACCCTCCCAACCCATATTGCCATACATAGCATGAAGAGTTGCATTTGTGACCCTGAGAATATGTCCAGTGTTAGATTTGATACATGTCTGTGCCTCCATGACAGTCCAAAACATGTGTCCGGAGACACCTGCTGTGGCACTTGTGGCAGGGCCATGATGGACAGCAGTCCACCTATGAGCACCCCTGTCTAGCCACATGTGTGGAATCTGCCAGTTCTCTGGCTATGGAAGGTGTATACACACTATATAGTTCTCACAGATTTACATGACAAACATGTGTATCATATTCATAGGTAGCATATAGATACGTACAATATCCCTGCAGCTGGCCTAGCAGTGGCACAGTCAGCAGTGTTTGACAGAGACTCCAGTGTTTGTCATGTGTGAGCTGTCCTTTCACAGGGTGAGTTAGGGTCCTGAGCTGTGTTCCATGTCACAGCAGAGAGCTGCAGATGCTATGGCCATAGGTGCTGTTTAGCAGGTCATCAGTACAGCAAGTCTTGCTCAGACAGAAATCTGTCAAAATCCTATCTCCCATTATTAGAAAACACATACTACATTCACTTATATACTAACTTGTTTCACATACCTTTTTATTATTTCACACTGCACTGAGTTGTATCAGAAGGTTGCTCTGTCTTTTTGTTTTTCAACATGGAGTACTGGTAGACAGATGTTTTGAATAGGTGTCTGCATGCCCTTTGTAGGTAATGCTCTTGACCATGTGATGGCCTGTGCACCAATTGGTGGTCCCCATTTGCTAATTGCATATAGAGCAGCTGGGTAGTTCTTCCGATAGCCAATGTCATGGCAACATACTCCTATAATTGAGTACTTAATGTGGGCATTGTCCCTTTGCCTTGGCTGTGAGGAACACACCCTGGAGGTTTATGGCTACTGAGTGCTACACACAGCAGGTGGGAACAACTCTTACAACAAGACTTGTGGAGACAAGTCAACTAAATGGTGGAGAAGGTTACAGACTTAGGAACCAAATGTGAGTATCACTGTTATATGGTGTGAACACTGCTAGTTTTACAAGCTTTGTGTGTACATGCTCCTTCTGCATGGATGTCAGTCTAACAAAGTTATGTGTCTGCATAGTTCTGAACTGTAGGCCTAGCCACATAATGGCAAGCGGTTTGCCTGTTATGTTTTGTGTGTTACCCAGACAGGTGTTGTCCTGGGCAAATCAGTGGCATACTCCGGTAATTGCTGCCAGTAAATGGCAACATCCATATGTGTTTCTGACTTCATATCCCTCAGAACAGAGATGTTGCAACCAGCCCTGTAACACCAGCAAATTACTCAACGTATAACAGCAATATATCAAATGTGGCCCTGTGTTTGGACCTCTGACCCCCACTTATATGACAGGCTTTGTCCAGTTGTCATGCAGTAGAAGGTTGATAGGTATGGTCTATCAGTATGCAGTGCCGACATTCCTGCTATCATCCCAGTGATGTTGTGGAATAAGACAAATTAAGGGAGGTAGGGGCCATACATATGAGTGCAAAGGGTGAACAGCATGTAGAACCCTGTACAGTCAAGAGGTGGGTCTGTGGAATAGTAGGGCATTACGTAGAAGCAGTCTGTTAGAACATGTGAGAGATATTGGTTATTACATGGACAAACATTCTATAGCTGTTACTTGTCA
The DNA here is from genome assembly GCF_019279795.1 of Protopterus annectens. Taxonomy (NCBI): domain Eukaryota; kingdom Metazoa; phylum Chordata; order Ceratodontiformes; family Protopteridae; genus Protopterus; species Protopterus annectens. Next base: position 1,995,477,190 of record NC_056729.1, on the reverse strand, counting down.
TACATTTCACCATGGGGACTGTAGTGGGTTACAATGTACTTTTTTGGGAAAGGTCTGAATCCCAGTGTCATCAAACACTTAGAACCATTTTTACGTAAAGACTCAATTTACATGGTATCATTTGATACTGTATCCCCTAGAGGGTTAACTGAGGAATGTAAGTGGAGGCTGTTTAAGAACATAGGTAATTGTCAATCGATTCCTGTTTTTCAGGTAATTAAGTGTTGTAATGTTGTAATACTTAACAGCAAAAAAGATTAAAACATTTGTGTGTATTGATGGCTGGTTGTCTGTCGTTCTACTATCTGCAGTCATTTCAATTATATTGTTAAGAGGTCAGTGTATGTCTGGCCATTGTGTATGGCATATCCTGATTTTGTAACAGTGTACTGTGTACTTATTAGTTGTACTGTGTAGGGGGGCAGCAGATGTCAATGGCATGGGTCCCTTTGTATCATTACCAGTGTGTCTGTAAGTCCATAGACTGGTCCTCCCACTTCATCTGGCATGATCCAGAATGGTACTAAGGTGCTCTTGACTTCGACAGTGCTGCAAGTTCTTGACAACTACATCAGTACTGATTCCACAGTCTTCCTTCCCTATGATATGCCGACTGCACTGCATGCTAAGGTTGAGAACATCATAAAAAAGTACATCTCAGATGGCTTATTTGTTATATGCTTTGAGTATTGTGTACAGGTTCAAGGGCTGTATATTTTGTTGCAGGCCAGGAGTATATTATTTCCTGTACATACAGTAGCAAGGGGTGTGAGTATACTGTATGGGACACATGTGTATACATGGGTGGTTGGACATGTGATATGCACTCACACATCGATTGTACACCAGCTACACTACATGGAGACACATATAATATAACAGACATATGGCTATTAAAATAATACTAATTAGTTACCTTTCCTATAACTAATCTAGTCCAGATACAGAATTGTTGTATCCAGGACTGTATGTTAGCTTCTGAGTGTTGCCCAAGTCTGCTCTTCAATCTGACACTTAGATATGCTAGTTCTCTCCTCTCCTGCACTTTCAATAGCGTATTACTTTAGCACGTTACCATATGTCTTGTAGCAAGTATTTTACCACACAAACGTGCTAATAGCACTAAGTGTTCTATAAGGAAACAGCTCCAGTAATTATTATTAATGGCCACCCCTCCAGGCATGTCTACAAGTCAGTACCCTGTGCTTTCACCTATTAACCTGCTAAACCTGGCCATCCTGAGGCAATGTCGCAACTGCCTCATGTACACTGACAACCCTCACCTCTTAGCTCTCTACACTCAAACTTGCAAGAGATGCACCTATACATCCAAATTGGAAGCCACACACTCCCCAGCCAAGCCCAGAATATTTGGCCAAGAGGAGGCGGTCAACACTTGCACCACACTACATGGAACACATAGCCCTCCAGAACACACACCAGCATTGCGTTCATATAAAAACACAATCCACACACCCACCTTTGCGGAGGCTCTCAATGAAAAGCTGCACAAACAGCTGAGACCTCCAAGGCGGACTTGCATTCCACCACTGCCACACAACACGAATCACATGACACATATGTCTCCTAAACAGTGTGCCACTCAACCAAAGTGCCTAAGACAAAACAGCATGGCCAAAACAATAGGCATAGTTGACTTGATAGTGAGGAACAGTGATGTCCCACTCACTAGGTTGAAAAAGGAGAAAGTGGCAGTCTGCTGGCTGTTGGCACCAGGCTTCATCACATAACACAAACACACACTGAGGTCCCCCAACAACAGGAGCACATATGACTCTCTCATTGTACATGTGGGTGTGAATGTCTTGAGACGTACCTCCCTGGACTATATGGAAACAGACATGGAGGAGCCCGCCAACTATGTAGCCCAGACGGGTATAACCCTAGCCTGGAGCAGCATCCTACCATCACCGAGAATGATATCACAGTACAAGTTGAAAACGATTGTTCCCAACAATTGCCTACATTTCTGATATCATATTAAGGGGTTCCACTATCTGTACACCTGGGATGACATGTTTGACAGACCGTGATCCTTTACCACAGATGTCCTGCATCCGTCACCCCTGGGCTTCCAGATACTGGCCAAGGCTCTTGCTACCCCATAGTGGCTTTTTTAGGCAGTGTTCCAAACACCACATTACCACTGTAACAGCTACAAACAGATGTAATCTGAGGATCATGCTGCTCAACACTAGAGGTCTACATGTAAAAATGCACTTGCTCAATGCAATCCTTAAACTGGAGAACATCAACATTTGTGCTGTAACAGGGAACTGGTTCAAGGCAGCAGGAAGTACACCTGCACTACCAGGCTATCACTCACTCCACACCTGTGTGGCCCCGAATTTGGACTGCAGCTGCAAGGGTGGTGATGGTTCAATATTCATAACGGATGCGCACACCTCCAGACTCTTAGCACAACATAAAGCAGCTGAGATACATCAGGTGCAGCTAACATTGGCTAAGACAGCAATACAGGTCAGAGCTTGCTGTAGGTCCACAAATATGGCCCAAGACTCACACTCCCCACTCCTAAGCACCCTGGGGAATATTAGGTTCCAACCTAACACTCTCATACTGGCCGACATCAACTACCCCACCATTAACTGGAAAAACTACTCATGCACCAATGCACTTGGCCAGTGCTTTCTGGGATTCATTGATTCCAATGCCCTCGACATTCTCATTCTTGCACCCACTAGAGGTATCCCCATCCTTGATTTGGTCATTACTAACATGGCGAATGTTGCTCTACACCAACAGTCAACCCCTCCCTGGTTAGTTACTAAAACAAACTAATCACACTGGGAATCCACATCCCTCTCACCACCCCACAAAGGTAACCACCATGAAATCTTCTCCAAAGCTAACATTGGACACATACAAACAGAGGTGGCTAACTGCATGGCACCCATACAGATGGAGACTAGTCGCATGACCGCAGAATCCTACACCAATGCACTGAACGAACACACACACAAATGCATACCTCTCACCATACACAATACAACCAAGATGCTCTCCTCAGAAAAGAGGAAACCAATCTGGTGGTCCCCTGCCATAAACTAACCCTACAACAGAAAGTGGAACTTCATGCGGCATAAGGTGAGGTCCCAAGCCTGGGAATACTCCCTTCTCACCCTTAACCAAAGGTTGAGATCTCTCATCAACACCTGTAAAGGTAGCTATGTAAACATGATTGCAGCAGGTAGTGAAGACAACCACAAGCCTTCACTAGTAATGTATAGCACCTCCATAACACAGTAGCATAACCCTCAGATTATGTATGCTTGTATCTGTTAAAGTGGTGCTTTCTTTTGGGTTCCAGACATTCACTCAAAAATGCACTACAGTGATATTTCTGTCAATATACGTTAGCAGGAAGAGTGTTACTACAACAACCTTCTCAGCTTATCTAATCACATCATTTGGATATGTTTCTATTGCCATGCCTGTGTCCCCCCACTTTGTCTGGTTTGTTCCAGATTCATTGCACTGCAGGGTTGTGAGCATACCTCTCCACTGCCAGGCTGTTTGAAGACTGTCCAGGTGTTTGGCCCATATGTTGTAAGTGTTCCACAGTTTCTTTGCATTTCTCTGTGTAACACTGTTATAATGCAAGGTTGTATGTCAGTGAAGACTGACATATATGTCAATTCCCATCCCCATATCATTCAAACAGTTCTGCTGACGCAGTCCCTGTTGCCGTGCAACTGTTTAGTTATGACAGAAATATTCTGATTCTGTCCATATATGTGGCCCATTTCCCACCCTTTGTACAGCCTTTGTTCATTAGTCTTACACTAAGAGGTTGATATATATGATTCTGAGGTATGTCTGCACTGCATGTTATATAAGTACATATATATATATATATATATATATATATATATACATATATATATATGTGTGTGTGTGTGTAGGTGCATAGGCTCATAAGCAGATGCTAGGCTATTGGTCCCGAGGCCTCTATAAGCCTAGCCAACAAGATTCCCTGGCTTTCAACACAAAAGACAAATAATGTCTGGTGCCCCTGTCGAGCAGACACACAGAGGTGAATCACAGGGTGGGTTTTCCATTTACCATCCAAATGTCACTATTTATCTTAAAGAGGGCTAATGATGGGGCTGTGTTTCACATACATGGGTAGTTTGTTCCAGAGTACGGGAAGTGTTATGGACAGTAATCTGTCCCTCCAGCATGTTCTGTCCACTCTGGTGACAAGGCTTAGCTCCCTGGAGCATGTGTTTTGGAGGGACTGAGATTTCTTTACATGTAGCATGTCCATCAGCTCTGGGTTTGACATGGCTGTGTATGTTAGGCAGAGATCGGCTCTGAGTAGGCGATATGCAATGTCTTAAAGCTGGTATATTTTGAGACAGTTTGTGTAGGGCATCTGTTTGAGGCTGGTGATCCTCTTGGTGAGGTAAGTCTGTAGACTTTCCAGTTGTTGTAGTTGTCTTGTGAGGTACATACCAAACAGGCCATTGTACTGTATCATAGGTCTAATGTGGGATGAGTACAGGGAACAATGCTCTCCTTTGTTCTGGATGACACACCTATTGTGATGTGATGTGCCACATAGAAAGGTTTCCTGAGTACTGTGGCAAAGTGGTTATCAAAGGAGAGACTACTATCCACCTGTGTCCCTAGGTCTCTTATCACACTTTCAGTGTTAAGTGTACTAGCAGCTATGTGGTGGGGCACAGAGTTTTACCCAAAGGGGATGGAAATGCATTCCTTGGTGTTAAGTTTGAGGCCGTGGCTTTGACCCAGGCATTGGTATCAGTGAGGCCATTTTGTAGAATGTCCACATCTTTACAGGATTCAGTAATGGCTCTCAGTCTGCAGTCATCTGCGAACGTTGTCAGCCATAGACCATCTCTATTAACCTGAACTTCAGAGAATTAGATGCCAAACAGGAGAGGACCTAGGACTGCACCGTGTTGTACTCCTCTTGACACTGGTGCGGAATCAGATTTTGAGTCTGCTACTTTCACAGTGTGGATTCTGTCTGTAAGCCAGGTGGCAACCCATCTTGTGACATTGGTATGTATGCCTAGTTTAGTGAGTTTATTTGTAATTCCAGAGTGGGGGGTGCTGTTGAAGGCCTTGGCAAGGTCTAGGTAGGCTGTGTGAACCACCTTGACCTTGTCCTTGGCTCTGCTGACTGCTTCAAAGAAGCCAATCAGCTGTAGGAGATGTGATGTACATTTCACAAACCCAAACTGGGTGGGGTCAATAGTCTGGAGGTTACCTATGTCATTGTTTATTAGTTCCATGCTGATACACTCCATGGCCTTGCAGATCAGGCTTCTCAGGCTGATGGGGCAGTGGTTCCCAGCATCAGTGGTGGCTCCCCCTTGTGGTGTGGGATAATCATTGCTATGTGCCATTCAGTAGGCACAACACCTGCAGTGAGGCTATAACTGAACATGGTACTTAGGTGGGGTGCCAGGTAGTTCTGTGGTTTCTGCTGAACACAGTCTGGGATGTTAGGTCCTATGGATGCTGGATTCTTGGCTTTGGAGGATGTGTTTTTTTTGCCTATGCGGCCATGATTAGAGGGGCTTTACATTCGTCTGGCATTGAGATGGGCCCTTTAGTGGGTGAGAGGGGAGTAAAGTTAGCAATGACCTATCTGCCAGGATGTTGGCAATATCAGTTGGTTCAGTATATTTACTGCCATTGTGCTGTAATTCAGGGCAGATCTGAGCGTTGCCATTGAGATCCATGACATAGCTATAGAATGTTTTGTGAATGTCTTTGGAATCAGCTGCAATCTTGTTTTTGTACACAGCTTTGGTGGATTTTATGAAGGATCTCAGCTTCTTACTGAGGATGATAAGGGAGTTATTACAATCATTGGGGTTTACTCTAGCATTTCAACAGTTTCATCCTTCTGTTGTACAGTTCTTTAATGGCAGGGGACCGCCAGATTGGCTTCCTTTATTTGGAGGAGTGCATCTTGGTTCTATTTGGGAAGGCATGATGCATGCACTTGTGTATGTGTTCATACAGTGCATTGGTGTAATATTCAGCAGTCGTACTTCTATTTACCATCTGCATGGGTGTCATGAAGTTAGCCACTTCAGTCTTATGTAGCATGAAGATGGCTTTGGAGATGTTCTTTACAGCGGTTTCATTAATGTGGGCTGGGGGCGGTATGATGTGAAATTGTTTGCGTTGGGCCTGAATCCAGTTTGATTATACGAGGAAGATTAAAACTGTGTGAGCTTAGTTCCTAGGACATTTTTGTATCTAGGAGTGGCCTAATTAATGTTCTAACGAATGGGATGTTTGACATTCTCTGTTTTTTTCAACTGTTCGTACTTTGTGAGATTAGAGGACATTGTATTTTTCCAGTGGGTGTTTGATTTGGATTAGACGGCGATGGATGGTGTATGCTTTTATGTAACTTGCTTGCCTTAATAATCACTGAATAACTGACTGTACCTTATCCCCAATATGTGGTTAGTGCACGCACCCCATCAGGATAGCCAGTAGCCAAACCCTCCAAATATTGTCCCCCACTTACTCCTTATCCACTCACTACTACAACTGCCTGTTCCCCCCTCCATTCAACCATTCTATATCCCTGTGAATACACCCTCACACATTTCATTCTAATCCTCTCCTCTCAAACTTATTAACCATCTCTCTTCCTACACATCCCTCTCACTCAACTCATACTCTGTCTCCCACCATGCAAACAAAATCTGCCTATGCTCTAACACCCTTATTTCTAAGCCTAATCCTCTTCTGCTTACTCTACCTTACTAGTCTCCCACAGTTTCAGCACTCCCCTCCCTTTCATACAACTGTGATTTACATTAAAAAAGACTTTCCCTTTACAACCCAAGCCTCCCCCCAAATCTACAAACATAATGAATCTTTTCTATTTCAAAGGAAGTTCTTCCTTACCCCTATTAAACCACTTCCCATACCCACCAAACTCACCTCATTAGGTTACAATATCTATACCTATGACCCATTAGAAAATAGATAACTATCCATACTCTACTCAAAATTTATCACCTTCCTCCTCCTTTCTGGAGACATACACCCTAACCCAGGGCCTTCATACAACTCCACCTCTAAACCATATTCACATAGCTCTCCCCTGCACCACAAATCTCTTCTCCTTGCCACACTTAATGCCAGGAGGCTTTGTAATAAAATACATTCCTTTCATGCCTGGATCTCTCATAACAAACTTGATATTGTCTCTATCACAGAAACCTGGCTAAAACCACACATAAAAGATAATGAAATTATGCCCCCTAACTATAAACTTATAAGAAGTGACATACCTCAAAAGAAAGGTGGAGGAGTAGCCTTACTCTTCTCCTTAACAGTAACACCCTATACTACGCCCATACCCTCATTTGACACCACCGAGCTAACCCTCGCCCTTCTCAAAGTAAACAACAATACAACTTTATGCATTGCCTCTCAATACATTCCTCCTGGTAACAATATTCCTATACTGGAAGATATTCTTGCCTGGTTCACTTCCAACATAAATAGTGAGACTATAATCCTAGGCGATGTCAACATAAACTGGTCTTCCATTGACTCATCTACCCCTTCTCAAAGCATCAACCTACATCAATTCACACAGCTAATCAAAACTCCTACTAGACCAAATAAAGATTATACCACAGGCAGCATCCTTGACTGGATACTAGTCTCCCACCCAAACCGAGTTTCTGATAGTGGTACTCTCGCAGACTCCCTTAGTGACCATCTCCCTGCCTACATATGCCATTCCCCCTCCACCATCCTCTTTCAACATAGACACATTACCACCTGCAGCATGCAAAACTTCAACCCCCTAATTTTCTCTAATACCTTAAAACAGATAGACTGGGACCCTCTAAAGTCCCTCCCTTTAGATGCCGCAGTCTCACATTTCAACAAAATTTTCACTGATATACTTAACCACTTTGCCCCCAGTAGAACCAAAAGACTCAGATCCAGAACAGCCCCCTGGCTAACTAAAGACACAAAACTACTTATGCATCACCGAGATAAAATCTGGAAATGCTACCAGAAATACAAAACTCCCAGCTCTCTTGCCGAATACCAGCAACTGCGAAATCAGGTAAAAAAACAAATAGCCAAAGACCGCAAATCCTACTACCTTAAACTTCAAAATAATCATAAAACCAACCCCAGAAAATTTTGGAATAGTATTTCATTAATATTATCCCCAGGCAAAAAAGAGTACCTTTGCCCTGACCCAGACACACCAGACCTCCTCCTAGCTACCCAATTCAACTCTTTTTTCATTGACTCCATAGGCAAACTCACCTCTTCTTTCCCTAACAACACCCCCCAACTTAACTGAAAACAAAAACTTAACATCCATGAACCCTAAGTCTTCCCCTTTTCCTCTCAAATCCATTCCTACCCACACTATAAAAAATCTCCTACAAAAGTTAAAACCTTGCTCTAATCCCCCCAATGACATTCCATCCAACTTTCTCCAACTAGCTGCTGATGGCATAGCCCTTCCAATCAGCATCCTAATCAATCGCTCCATTCAGGAGTCCTATGTACCACACCTCTGGAAAAAAAGCCTTCATCATCCCCCTCCATAAAGGAGGTACAAACTGTTCAATCTCCAACTTTCGCCCTATTGCTATCCTATCCCCTATCTCTAAGATACTCGAAAAATGTATTCACCTCCAACTATTACCCTACCTATTGGACAACCACCTCCTAACTCCTACCCACCACAGGTTTATACTAGGACATAGCACCACCACTGCCCTTCTTTCCTTCCTCGAAATCATTAACTCTGCTCGTGACTCTGGGAACATAGTTTATATGCTCCTCCTCGACTTATCTAAAGCTTTCAACACTGTCTCTCATGAGCTTCTACTTTCTAAACTCTCCCATCTTAATCTCTCCTCTTCATCTATCAAATGGTTCTCCACCTATCTCTCAGCCAGGGAACAAGCTGTAAAATGAAACTACTGCACTTCCTCTTTCCTTCACACCCCAACAGGTGTACCCCAAGGCTCTATTGTGGGTCCTTTACTATTTAACATTTTCATCAATGATTTCCACCAAAAGATCCCCAATGCTAAACTGGTGCAATATGCAGATGACTCTACTATCATTTGCTCAGCCAAAACTCTTCCTTTACTAATAAACCTTACGCAAGAAGCCTTCTCCTCCACTGAGTCCTGGATGCTTGACAATCACCTAGTCCTAAATGCCTCCAAATCTAAAATAATGATCTTTACCCCTCCTAGACATACTGCTGCTGACAAAGAGTCCTTCTCTATACTTAGCCTAAACAAAACAACTATTGAAAATAGTTCCCTATACAAAACTTCTGGGCATCCTTATTGATGACCAGCTAAAATTTGACATCCACCTACAAACCAATATTAAAAAGACTCATCAAAAACTTGGTATGCTTTATCAACACAGACGCTACCTTTCTCTGTCTTCTAGACAACTCCTATCTACCACCTACCTCCTACCCTCCCTTTTGTATGGAGCTTCACTACTCTCTAACCTCCAATCATCCCTAAAATCTAAACTTTCCTCATGTTATAACAAAATTTCAAAGTTTGCCACAGGATCCAAATCCTCTACTCACCATTACAACTCCCTACATGCTCTAAATTGGTTGGAACTCCCAAGCTATCTCAATTTCATTCAACTAACTACAGCACACAAGATAATTTTCAAACCTTCTAACTGTCCATCACTCTCCTCTTCCCTGAATCTTCGCCAGTCACATAGAACACTTAGATCCACAAATCAGAACCTCTTAGAACTTTACCAGCCTTTACACTCACCAGGGCAACTTCTACTATCATTCTCCCTTGCCAGATTATGGAACTCCCTTCCCCCTTATATTATAACCAAACCTAACCTACCATCCTTTAAAACCCTACTCCACTCTCACCTCTACTCCCTCTGGGAGTGCTCCTGTACCCATCCTATCAGATTCCTGATACCTATCCCTATTCTATTCTACTCTAATCTCTGCCACTGCTTCAGTTCATCTCTCTAAAATCCCTTTGCCTAAATACATGTAGTGTACTAAATGAACATAAATTTGTTTTTGCTAATATCTTATAAGTGATTGACTCAGCTCATATACTTCAAGATATGTAAAATCTTGCCTTGCTGTATATAGAATGTTAAACTGTTGTTCTTATATGCTGTACTAATACATTGTATATGGTCTTTCTGTCTGGAGCTTTTCTCCTCGGGCCTCCATTGAAAATGGGCTACCTTGGCCCAATGGACTTTCCCGGTTAACAAACTGAAATAAATAAATAAATAAAATAAAATAAATAAATATATATATATATATATATATATATATATATATATATATATATATATTTATTTAAATATTTTCCATCATTTATATATATATATATATATATATATATATATATATGTAGAGAGAGAGGCATAGGCGTATACTAGGCTAATGGGCCTGAGGGTTTTACAAACCTAGCCCATAGGATACCTTGGCATCATGCCACCCAACCTTAGTTCCTAGTGCCTCTGTCTGGCAGAGCCACTGGAGTGATCCCCAGGATGGATCTCCTATTTCCAATTCACTCATCTAGATTTCTCTTGAAAAGGGCATGTGAGGTGCTCTGCTTGACATGTATGGGAAGTGTATTTCATAGCATGGGCAGTCTCTGGGTTATGAACCTGTCCCTACTGCATTTTCTGTTGATTGTGGTAATGAGGATGAGGTCTCTGGAGCATGTGGTGCGGATGGATTGGGATTTCTTTAGATGTAGGATTTCTAACAGAGCTGGGTCACACATGGCTTTGTAAGTCAAGCTGTGATCATCTATATGTAGGCAATATTAGACAGAGACTAGTTAAATTTGTTTTAGTCTGCCCATATGGGACAAGTGTTAAGGGCAATGGTCCTCTTTGTGAGGTACTTTTGTGTCCTCTCCAGTTGTTGCAGGTGTTTAGTGAGGTACATGCCAAATGGGGCATTATACTCAATGATTGGCCTAATGAGGGGAGAGTAGAGGGAGACAATGACCTTTTACTTCCTGGTTTGAAAAACCCTTAGTAATGGGATGTGCCACATAGAAGGACTTTCTAACCACAGTGACAATGTGGTGGTCAAAAGAGAGGTTGCTGTTAATCTATGTTCCCAGATTTGTTATAACGCCTTCTGCGTTCAGTGGACTACCATCAATGTAGTAATTCAGGGGGACTGGGTTTTTACCAAGGGGGATGACGACACATTATTTGGCACTGAGCTTAAGGCCATGGTTCTGACGCCAGTTGTTGGTCTCATTGAGGCATTTCTATAGGATGTCAACATCACTTGGGGAAGTAATTATAGCCCCAAACTTGCAATCATCTGCAAACTTTGTTAGCCACAGTCTCTTCATGTTGGCCTGGACTTCACAGTAGTAGATACCAAACAGGAGAGGACCCGGGACTGAACTCTGTGAGACTCCAGTCATGACTGTGGGGTCTATCTGTGGGCCAGTCTGCAACCCAACTAGTGATATAGGTGTTGGGGCCTAGTTTAGTCCATGTAATATGATTCCTGAGTGGGGAATGGTACCCTTTCTGGTCAATACCTTACATGTGGTCACCATCACTGTTGTGTATTCCTGAAACATCAGTGGGATGATGTGAGGATTGGAGTCACTATATTATACAGTCTAATGAGCCTGATCTGCAAGGCCATGGAACGTATTATGGAACTTATAAACAAAGATATTGGCAACCTTCAAACACTGGACCCCATCCAGTTTGGGTTCAAGAAGGGCCGCTCTTGTCTCCTGAACCTGATTTACTTCTTCGAATCAGTCTCCAGAGCCGTGGATGAAGGTAAGGCAGTCCACGCAGCCTGTATGGACCTCGCCAAGGCCTTTGACACCATTCCCCACTCTGGAATCATAGATAAATTTACTAAGCTGGGCATTAATCCCTACATCACTCGATGGGTTGCCAACTGGCTTACTGACAGAACCCACACTGTAAAAGTAGCTGATTCCAAATCCAGCTCCAGACAAATGACAAGTGGAGTACCTCAGGGTTCATTCCTGGGACTGCTCTTGTTTGGCATCTACTTCTCTGAAGTACAGGCCAACACTAAGGGACTCTGGCTAACAAACTTCGCAGATGACTGCAAACTGGGAGCCATTATTTAATCCCCAAATGATGTGGATACTTTATAAAAGGTCCTTACAGAAACAGATGCTTGGTTCCAGAGCCATGGGCTCAAGCTCGATGCCAAGAAATGTATAGTTATCCCCTTTGGGAAAAAACATGTACTCGTGAATTACCACATAGGTGGCAGTACAGTAAACACCGAAAGTGTGATAAGAGACTTAGGGACACAGGTGGACAGTGGTCTCACCTTCAATAACCACATCGCCACAACAGTCAGGAAATCCTTAATGTGGCACACCTCATCACTAAGGGCTTTTCATCCAGAAAAAAGGAGGTCATTGTACCACTATACTCATCCCTCATTAGACCCATTACAGAATACAAAGCCCCATTTGGTATGTACTGCTCAAGACATCTGCAACAACTGGAAAGGCCGCAGAAATACCTCACTAAAAGAATCACAGGCCTAAAGCAGATGCCCTATGCTGACCACCTTAAAAAACTCCAGCTATACTCTGTCGCATATTGTCTGCTCAGAGGTGATCTCTGCTTAACATACAAGGCCATGTCAAACCCAGAGCTATTGGACATGCTACACTTAAAAAAATCCCAATCCCTCAGAGCCACATGCTCCAGGGATCTAAACCTTGTCATCACAATAAATAAAACATGTTGGAGGGATAGGTTCCTGACCCAGAGACTCCCCAGACTCTGGAATAGACTGCCTATACATGTCAAGCAGAGCGCCTCCTTGGCCCTCTTCAAAAGGAACCTCGACGATTGGATGGGAGAAAGGAAATTCACCCCGGGGATCACATCAGTCGCCCTGCTAGACAGGGGTCCAGGGAAGTAAATAGTGTGGGAAGAAATAGCCAGGGAATTGTTATGGCTAGGCTTGTATAGGACCTAGGGCTGATAGCCTAGTACCAACCTATGAACCTATGAACATGAGTCCCAGACTTGATATACATGTCATTTCCCAGCCACATATCCTTCAGACAGTTCTGCTGACATGCACCCTTTTGCTGTACAACTGTTTGGTTCTGACAGCTATTTTCTACATATGTCCCTAAATGTGCCCCATTTCTCTCTCTTTGTACTAACATTTTGTACATGTTTCTTTCAGTTAGACGTTAATAGTTATGTTTGTGGGTTATGCACTGCCTGTTTTGTGAGTACACATACATATTTTATATATATATATATATATATATATATATATATATATATATATATAGACACTCACACACACACACACATATATATATATATATATATATATATATATATCTATACCTTCAGTCATATATTTATATGTGTATCTGTATTTTAGGTATGCACGTTTCCATATATATGTCTATATGCAACACATGATTGATTCTACAGAGCTTTCACATGATGGTGGTATACCTGTATTGCATTATAACTTTGGAAGAGCAACACTCATTTGTACAGCTCAGAATGTATACTGGTATAGGGCTCTGACTGTGGCATACAAAGTACTGGGTTAAAGACTTGGGAGTGACAGTTTTATTTCCATTAATGTTAAATAAAAACACTGCATGATATGGTACATAAAACCTCATGATGTTCTATATCTCAAATGGCTTAGTGGTTGAGTGCGTTGACTATGGTGTATGGGGACTTGGGATTGATGCTTTTTTTCCCATTAATTTAAATAACCAGACTGCATGATATGTTAGGTAAACATCATACTATTCTATGCCTCACATGACTTAGTGTTTAGGTGCTTTGACTATGGTGTATGGGCTCCTGGGTTAAACACTTGGGACTGAAAGTTTTATGTCCATCAATGTTTAATAACAAGACTGAATGATATGTTAGGGAACACATCATAAAGTTTTGCATCTTGCATAGCTTACTGGTTAAGTTCTTTGACTGTGGGGTGTGGGGTCCTGGGTTCAAGAGTGGGGACTGACATTTTATTTCCATTCATGTTAAGGAACTAGAATGCATGATATGTTAGGAATAACATCATAGAACTTTACATCTTGCATAGCTTAGTGGTTATGTGCTTTGACAATTGTGTATGGGGTCCTGGGATCACAACTAAGGATTGGCATATTTTTTCCATTAATCTTAAGTAACCAGAGTGCATGATATGTTAGGAAAAACATCATAAAGTTCTGCCATTTAAAATGGCTTAGTGGCTATGTACTTTGGCTATGGTATATGGGGTCCTGGGTTCAAGGGCTATTTAGTTTGTTGCTACACTTTACACTTTATTGCAGAGGGGGAATACAGTACAAAAACATATGTGTTTTAATTATTTTACTAGAGGTATGGACATTCTTTCTGCACCATTATCTGTGGGGGCTGTGTGACCATTACAGGCTTTGCATAGCTTTGAGTTGCACACAATCTGGGGGAAATTTTGCTGGTGGCGGAACAAACAGGGACAGATTTTAAATATTGCTCTTACAGTACTTTTCCATTGTCGGGGCAACAGATGTCATGAGCGGTTGGAGTCCCTTGAAATGCTTAATGGTATTAGAAAGGGTTTTTTGGCAGTTGTCTGAGTGGGTACTGTGCTGTAGCTGTTTGTCTTCAGTAAAATGTATAAGTTTGATCACATTTAAATTGTATCCTTGAAAAGTGGTGAATCACACTGGAGTTTCAAGTTCTGTAGTGTATTTCTTCAGATTTGTCAGAAAACTCAGGATACAACTGAAATGTGATCGAACAGCTAAAGCGCAGTACCCACTCATGCAACTGAAAACCAAAGGGTACAAGTTAAATGTGACGTTAACAGGGCAGCAGTATACATGTCTAACTGCACTCTTCTAGAGTAAAAGCTGCTATATATATATATATATATATATATATATATATATATATATATATATATATATATATACACACACACACACCCAAAATACATCAGATGGAATAAAAAAAATAGGGAAAAACATTTTACCATTCCACGGCTCCTGCTTAATTTGAAGCAGACACTATAAAACGGGATCAGCTTTTAACCGTTTGGCTTTATTTCCTAATGCTATATAAGCGTGGGGGACAGCAGTCCTCAGGAAACAGAAAGGTTGCAGCGACAGAGAAATGGAGAACTTCCACAAAATGTACCCTGAGTACATGTTAACATTTTCTCCCAATGTTTGCATTTCTCAGAGTTATTTCGGTACTTTTCTGCTTCCAGGCTAACAGCTGTGCGATCATTGCAACCCATACATCTCAACTGTCCTGATTTTTTTACAGAATGTCCAAATTTTTGTCTCATAATTTTTGTTTGCTCCTCATAAAATTTGGAGCTGTCTGGCAAGTCATTGAGGAATGAAGTCACTACATAGTGACTTTCATTTGAGTTTCAGACTTCGTACCGTTTGGAAAATGCATGCAAATGCAAATCCTGCTATCCTACCAATGTTCTGTTTATAAAAACAATATTTAAAATCTGTCCCTGATTTTGGGCCTCTGTTCCCCACCATTATTTTTGGTTTTGTCCAGATTTCTTGCATATAAGTGTTGAGAGGTATGGTGCAGTCTCGCTGTGTATTACTTTCTGTTACACACAGCAGTACATTTCTAAAATGGTTGTAGATAGAGGTGCGGAAAAATTCGGATTAAAGTAACACAATCCTGCTAGATTAATGCAACAGCAATTATAGTTGCATACGTTTTTTAGTTATAACAGATTTTACCGAGCTCTTTCTGTACAAGAGACAGTTACAGATTTTTACGAATATGTTTCATTTGGAACCCTGTTTTGCTAGTTAGGACATAAGGCCTTATGTGCGTGAGCCGTCTGCGCTCTCAATGAGTTATTCTTCCTCACCACATCCTTAATAGCATCAGCAAGGACACCTGCTTGTCTGTCCCAGTGATCAGTGTGGTAATTGAAAACCAAGAAAAATGACAGTTCGCAACAGATATTATAGCTCCCTTAAAATACTACCTCTCCAATGAAAAGGGGGGCGGCACTCCTTGGCAGAATCAATTTTGGTTTCAATTCTGCAGCTACAGAGAGAATGAACACAGCATTTCAGACACTGACTAAAGTTCATTGCAAACGTAGTTTACAAGAATAAAGCTGCTCTCTAACATCAGTGAGGAGCCAGCAGCAGTTTTTTTTTTTTTTAAATAATGTGCTTTAATGTGCATACATTTATGTTTCTGTATCCTGGGACACTAACAATAGTGTCCGTGGATACACACTCTTGCTGCTGTAGCCTTCCATGCAGGGGGCATGTATATTGTGAGAGTTTTGCTCTCAGACACACCCCACTGTGCTCTTACACATACCCATGTACGTACTAGGGCACGGCAGCGCGCCTTCATACATATGCATGGCATGCTGCCGTGGTGAACATACACGGTTGCTTCCATATAGGAATAACTTATTCCTGCATGGAAGATTAGTGAATCCCGGGGTTAGTTTACTTACACAGCTGTACTATGTTGATCATATCATACAGATATGCGTAGAAAATTATAGCTTACAAGATATGGGAGTTGGAAGGGGAAGGATACAGGAGCCATTGAAGAAAGGTCCTAGCAAAGTCTGATCTAGACCTAGAGAAATAATCAAGCCTACAGTGCTTTGTAAAAGTATGAACAAAATAGAGGAGCAAGTTGGTGCTTCTAGAATTCAACCTTTGCCAAAAAAAAAAAAACAGATGAAGCCAAAGGCCTGGTAGAGTGATCCTTAACCCTGCCTGGAATAGCTTTGTTGTCATGAGAATAACAAAAGATAATAGTATGAGACAACCATTTGGAAATAGCTTGTTAGACACACGTTGTCCTTTCTTCTTACTTTCACAAGAAATGAACAGCTGATCCAAAGTTCTGAAAGATTCTGCTCTGCCAATACAGTACTTAAATTGTCAGTGGACATCCAAAGTATGGAGTATCCTTTCTCCCTCATTTTTTGGGTTCAGGAAAGAAAACAAGGATATGGACGGCTTGGTTTAAAGAAAATGTGGATACCACTTCAGGCATAAAAGAAGCATTAGTTCTCAAAAAAGTCCTGTATCTGTGGGAAATGAGAAAGGGTTGTCTCACCGTAAGAGCATGCAACTCAGATTCTCTTCTTGCAGAGATCAGAGCAATCATTAAAACAGTTTTCCATATTAAGAATCTCAAGTTAGCTTGTTGAGCTGGTGGAGTAAATGCCTGAATTTCTAACATAAAATTAAAATCCCAAGGAGGAGCAGTTTTTCTGGGAGGCTTCTTATGTAGAACTTCTTTCACAAAAATGTTGGCATTAGTCTACATTGAAAACGGAGGATCTATGGGCAGACATGCTAAAACGGCTGACAAATTAACATAGATCGACAAGTAAGAAAGGCCATAGGATAGTATCTGACATAAATATTAAAAAATTAAAGCTATGTTCTTACCATAATGATAAATCCTTTCATTCCAGTCCATCCGATATGACATGTGAGTTCTCAAACCTCTAGCCATTCTGATTTAGCTGATTCAGTACTCCAACCTGGAGTCCTTCCAAAACGTTTTAATCCCACAATGCCCTGCTCCTCCCTGACTGTCTTGATTCAAGTTTGGCACCTAAACCTAAGTGCATTTGCACTGCCTTTAATCCAGAAAAAAAAATCCTTCAGGTCCTACAGATCAGCAGGGGAAGGAGGGCGGGT
This sequence comes from Protopterus annectens, assembly GCF_019279795.1. Classification (NCBI taxonomy): domain Eukaryota; kingdom Metazoa; phylum Chordata; order Ceratodontiformes; family Protopteridae; genus Protopterus; species Protopterus annectens. Next base: position 1,995,459,398 of record NC_056729.1, on the reverse strand, counting down.
TGTCATATTAGACTGGCTTGGATAAAATGTTTTATGTTTATGGTAAGAACATAACTGTTATATCTTATTCATCCAATCCATCTGCTTTGACATATGGGTCAAAATCTCAAACTAGTTACTCTTGGGAGACCTCAAGACAGGAGATCTTTCAGGATGGAAGCCACAAAGGAAGCTATGTCCATGGAAAGACAGTCCAACTTGTAATGTTTAACAAAGATGTGAGTTAAAGACCATGTAGCAGCTTGACAAATGTCATCCAAGGAAAGAGACCTGTAGAATGCTGTTGAAGTTATAACAGCCCTAGTGAATGAGCTCTTGGCTTGTAGGGCAAAGTTTTATTGTCAGATATGTAGCTGAAAAAAATGCAGTCAGTCAACCAATTTTCTTAGACGAAGTCATAGCCAGTAATAAGGATCTTAATTCTGCAGATGCTGCTGACTGAAATGGAGGTTTGGATAACACTTCCAACACAAATTTTGCATCCCATAGAGGAGCTAAATCCTTTATGAGAGGAGACGAATGGAAGGTACCTTTTAGAAAGATTTTACATAATGTATGAGAATTCAAAAGACAATCCTGAAAGCCAATGTGGAATGAGGAAATAGCTGCCAACTGTACCTTGATAGTTGAGAAGCTGGACCCAGAAAAAGATAAGGAGGTTAAAGACATAGTACATCTATCCAACAGATGCCAAAAATGGTTCTGTGTTCTGAGATTCCACCCAATATGGCAAATATTTCTACTTACTGTGATACACTGTACACATAGCCAGTGCCATCAATGGAAATGGACAAATCTAGTGGTTAATTTCAGGTTGAAAATGCCTGGGTGAGGTTCCCCAAATAGGTGAGAGATGAGATCTGTCAATAGATTGAGAAACAAGAGGACTCCTTCAGATAAGGTTTGAGGATGGGAAACCATATCTGCCTGGGCCAAAGCGGGGCTATGAGAATGACTATGGGCGTGCAAGGAAAGGCTTTCTGTATGAATGTAGTCATGACTGGAACAGGGGTGTAGGCACAAAGTAACCCTGGAGGCCAGCAGTGATACAGAGCATCCCTGGGTTCTATTCCTGATGAGGGAGAATGGCAAAATAACTGCTGTGGTTAGTGTTCTGGGGAGTCACAAGCAGATTGAAGCAGGAATTGCCCCAGCAATTAAAAATCTCTTTTGCAATAGCTGGATTCAGGGACCAATCTTGAGATAATTGATAGTTCCTGCACAGCTTTTCGCTAGATTGCTGAATCTTGCAGGGACTATGTATTGCAGTCAGAAATCAGTGAGAGGCCATTGCCCATTGCCACACTCTCAGCTTCATGACAAAACAGATAGGATCTCGTTTTCCCTTGCATGTTTATGTACCAGATTACTGTCATATGTCTGCATGTTTAACACTTTCAGAAGAAGACAGTCATGTAGCTCCTACAATACAAGGGGAACCACCCTCAACTCTAGATATTTATGTGAAGACAAACCTCCGAGTCTGACATCAAACCTTGGACCATTCCCCTGACTACTGAGAGAGAGGATGTGTCTGTGATTACAGTTGCTGCTGTGGTAGGAACCTGGAAGGATCTGCTGCTCTTATCAGAGAAGATTGCAGACACCAATTTAGATGAATTCTGCTTGACTGAGTTAGCCTAATGTGTTGAGACAAGAAATCATACTTCTGAGATCATGGTGACTGGAGTAGCCATTGTAGAATCCTCATATGGTACCAAGGAAGCTACATAATCAGAATTGATGAATCCATGATGCCTAAGACCTTCAAGATTGACCTTGCTGGAGGGCAATTGAACTTCAGAAGATTTTTAATTGCAGTTTTCAAGGAATTGATTTTGCCCTGTGGAAAAGAAAGAGTTATGGTCCTGTTCAAATGGCAACCAAGGAAGACCAAATGCTGAGTGGGAGTCAGGTTGGATTTCCCCAGATTTACAGAAATACCTATGGAAGCACAAAGGTGGATCAAACAATCCCTTGCTTATAAAAGAGACTGCATGGAATCCCTGAAGATGTAAATGAGCTGCAACTACTTCCATGTATTTGTTGAGCACCTAGAGGCTGAAGTGAGACAGAATGCAAGACTATGAATTGTTAATGACTGGCTGCTAAGCAGAAGCACAGAAATCTCCTGGACTCCTCCACTCTGTTTATGTGAAGGTACGCATTCTTGAGATCTACAGAGCACATTCACTCGTTCTTCTGCAGGCATGAAGAATTGACTGCACTAAGAGCATTTGAGGGTGTTTTTTTTTTTACATAATTGTTCAGAAAGCTTAGGTCCAAAATGGGCTAGATGTCCTTCACTTTATTTGGAACTGAAAAGAACTGTGAATAAAATCATGACCTGATCTGGTCTTTTGGGATCTCTTGGATGTCTCTTTTTTGAAGCAGAGAATGAACCTCTTGTATAGCGGTCTTTGCCTGATTGGGTTGGACATCCAGCAATGGGGGATGAGGGGATGGAGGAATTTCCAAAAACAGAATTCAATAACCTCTGGATACAATCCCCTTTACCCATTTCTCTCTTGAGATGGTGAAACAAGACTGAGGGCATAGGGATATGTGTCCCATGAATGCCTTCAGAGTAGAACAGTTGGGCAAATCTTCAGGCATTCTAAGGGCATCTGAAAGAGAAGGGCTCAGAGAAACCATGGTTCTGTGGATCACCCTGGCCTCTGGACCTGTGTTCACTGAAGTAACTTCTTCTATTTTGGCCACCTCACTCAGAAGAGGAATCATACTGATGTCTAGACTTATGAAACCAGAGTTATGGTTTGCCAGGCTGAATGAAACCAGAGTTATGGTTTTCCAGGCTAAAGAGCAAATGACTAAGTGTCCCCTGACTGTCTCCAGAGTGCAGCATTCATGCCACCATTTGGGGATGCTAGTGAGGTTTCTCAGTAGAGGGCGTATGGAAAAAAGGAGTTACGTCTTACCATAACCTTCCATCTCTGATGTCGATCTTCACTAATCCTTTACTGTGGGGCTTAGCTCCGAGCCTTGGAACCAAGTCGGCCATTATTCCAGCTCATGCCTTCCAAAACTCTCGAGCTAAGCTTTACCCACAATGCTCCTCACCAAATTACCTCAGATTTGAGTTTGTAAATAATGAAAGACAAGAAATAATAGATAAGAGGCCATATCTAGGTCCCTGTTATGAAAGCCAAACTTTGGGAAGATCCGATCCACCAAGAGTTCTAAAGGCAGGGGGAAGGAGGGAGGGAATGTCAAGGATTAGTGAAGATTGACACAGATGGAACATTATGGTAAGACATAACTTCTTTATCTGATGTTGTCAATCTTCACGGAATCCCAAGCTACCTGGATCTTGGGAGGTCTCATGGAAGAATATTCCTAAGCACCATAGAGCTGAATAATGCACATCCCCTAGAGACCAGGTCCAGTTTGTAATGTGTAATAAAGGTATGAGGAGATGCTCATGTTGCTGCTGCACAAATATCATCTAAAGAAGCTCTGGCATGAAAAACTGCAGATGCTGCTATTGCTCTAGTTGAACGTGCTTTTGCAGGTCCTGGTGGGTGAAGTTCCTTTCTGTCATAAACAAAGGTGATACAGTCTTTAAGCCATTTAGCTTAACGTTAGATACTGGGCTCTCTAAAGAAACTGAAGAAAAGGAAATAAATAGCTGGTCAGATTTTCTGATATCCTTTATTCTGTGAAGGTAGAAACAATTGTCTGTGTACATCTAATAAATGAAGATAGCATTCCCCCTTACGGGAAAAGTTGGGAAAAAAGACTGGGAGATGTAAAGCCTGATTGATATTTCACTCAGAAGCAACCTTTGGTAGGAAGGAAGGATTTTTCCAGAGGGAGACTCTGTCCTTATGAAAGATTAAGTAGGGCGGTTTGCAGGATAATGCTTGTATTTCAGATATTCTTCTCCCAGAAGTGATAGCTAGTAACATAAGGTTTTCCAGGACACAAATTTCAAGTCACAACTTGCTGAAGGCTCAAAAGGGGGAGAAATAAGAGATTGAAGTACCAGATTCAAATTGCATGGCACAGAAGGTTCTTTATATGGAGGTCTGAGCATTAAGTTTCCTTTCAAAAAGGCTTTGCAAAGTTTATGTGACATAAGGGATGAACCATTGAAACAAATATGGAAGTTAGATATCGCAGCCAGATACACTTGAATAATAAAGGCTGATGCACCTGCCTCAAAGAGTAAAGCCAAGAAGCCAAAAACTTTATCAATGGGTGCTAATATGGGTCAAAATGACAGTCTAGCCACCATTTAGTAAAATGTTGCCACTTGTTATGGTACAATTTCCTAGTTGATGTTATCTGGTGGGCCAGACCAATACACTGGACCAGGAAGGTGAGAGAGGGATGCCTGGCAATCATGGGAACTGGAGAAGCCACAAAGTGAGCTTGAGATGCTGCAGATTCGGATGAACCAGTCCCTCCAGGTGGTACAATAGTTCTGAAGCTGGGTCCAGTACCTAGGTTTTCTGAAGTAGATGAGGCCACAGGAAGGGAAATCAGACCTACCAAGGCCAGAATGGGGAGATGAGAATTATTCTGTTCTTTGACCAGTTGGCTTTCTTCAGAAACTGACATATTAGGGAATCGGAGAAAAGGCGTACAATAGACCGGGGGGGGGGCAGCATCTCTGGGTGACTCCCCCAGTGGGGGGATAAGGGCAAAATAACTGCTGCAATTGTTGTTCAGAGGGAAGGCAAAGTGGTCGCAGCAAGGTTTGCCCCAAAGGCTGAATATCTTGTATGCCACCACTGGATTGAGAGACCACTTGTGAGGCATGAAGATGGAGCTGCTCAGTTTGTCTGCAGTCACGTTAGAGCTCCCCAGAATGTGCAATGCCATTAGAAATCGGTCAGAGGAAATTGCCCATTGCCAAACTTTGAGTGCTTCTCGACAAAGAGGGTAAGATCTGGTTCCCCCTTGCTTGTTGATGTACCAGACTGCTGACATATTGTCTGTTTTAACTGCAATCATTCTGAAGGGGAAGGCATCCTGAAATGCCTGCAATGCTAAGAGCACTGACCTCATCTCTAGAACATTGATATGCAAATTGGCCTCCAGCTGGGACCAAGTGTCTTGGACTGTCTTTCCCAGATAATGCCCCCCCCCCCAATCTGGTATGCATCCTTGGTCACTATGGCTTGGGGTTGAGGATGGGTAAAGGGACAGTCCAACAAAATTTGTTTGGAGTGGAGCCACCAACTCAGGTCTTCTTTGCATCGATTGGTGATCCTAATCAGATGGGACATTGGTTGATTCAATAAGGACCACTAGGAGACCAGAAGCCACTGAAGAATTTGCATGTGATATCTGGCCAGGGGATCTAGAGTAATAGAGGCTGCCATTGACCCTAGAGCCTGCAGAATGAGTCTTGCTGTTACTTTCTTGTTGTGAATGATCTGGCGGAATAGTGATCTGATCCTTTAGAGTCTTTCTAGAGGAAGAGACGCAACGTGTGTCGAGCATAGCTCCAATGAATTCCAGCTGTTGGGATGGTTCTAAATGGAATATTTCATAGTTTATAAGGATTCCTAAGCTGGAAAAAAGAAGAAGAAGAATATAATCTCATGCTTTTACGAGTAGACGCCTGGTGGGAGGGGTAAGGAGCCAATTATCTAGACATGGAAACACTCGGAATCCTATCAGTCTGAGGTGAGCTGCTACCATTGCTATGCATTTGGTGAAAATCCTGGGGGCTGTGGTGAGTCCAAAAGGCAGGGCCCTGAACTGATAGTGACTGGCCCTCATCTGGAAGCGCAGGAATCTCCTGGACCACTTGTTCATTTTTACATGGTAATACACATCCTGAAGGTCTATTGAGCACATCCAATGGTGAGGAGTGGAGAAGCATACACCCATGGCAGAAAGAGTCTTCCCATCTTTCTTACATCTGGCTAGAGTCTCTTTAACTTTTGAACCAAATAGGGAAGTTCCGTCAAATGGGGCATTGATGAAAAAAGACTTAAATGGCTCCACGGAATCACATAACCACATCCATGTGTGTCTCCTTATTGCAACGCCTGAAACCAATGCTCTTGTCATCCCTTCAGCAGCATGAGCAATTGGCCTCAAGGACGAGTTGGGGACAGTCTAGGGTGGTGAACTGAGAAGCCATTTTGTCTGGAACGCCTTCAGCTACTGCTCCCGAAGGAGTATCAGATAGCTCTTTAATCAGATTTCTTTGAAGCCTGATAAAATGTGTCATGTAGTTCAAGGACCACAGAGCGAAGGTTGATGAAGCATATACGGGCTTCCCAAATCAATTCATTGTCCTAGACCCTTTGTTAGGAGGATGGATAGTAGAACTTACATCAGCAAGTTTCTGGTGGCTGCCACTACCACCATGACATCCACTAGAATTCCTTTGGCCCAGTGTTGCTGATCCTGAGTGGCAGAGAGGATACGGTCAGGTCTCCTTGGGATTGGTTCAAAAGAGTCAGGTAACTTCCAAGCCCACTGAGCGATCAACTTAGTAAGATCATCAGTGGGTGAAGAGATCCAAGAGGTAGAGGGCTGGACATGAAATGCCTTTAGGTATACCGATTCCTCTGAGGAAGGCAGAAGGCTACTACAGCACCCTTTTGTTCAGGAATTTCTAGGATGTCCCAGAAGGAAACATCTTCAGGTGATGACTTAGGGGAAGCTTCCCCCTCATCAAAATCAGTATCTTCTGTGAAGAACACTTCAAGGGAGTCCAAGTGCTTCCTCTTGCACTTTCTCTTTGAAGGTACTTCTTCAGTGGGGTGTTCTGGAGAGGTACCTGAAAATGACATAACCAGTGTGGTTTGATCCTGAGACTTTTGTGCCCTCTGTCCCAGAGAAGAGACTAGATGAAGCTCCGGTTGACGGGATGGACAAGTTGTTTGGTCCAAAAGGGAAGGCAAAGACTGTTTGCCCACAATGGACAAGGCCCTCTCCATGGTCTGGAAGGCAGGCCCACATAGAAGGATGAGAGCCCAGAATCAAAACAGACTCCTTCGGAACCATGGTTGCACTGAACAGGCCACCTCCGAAGCCTAAGCCAGGGTTGAGCTTACATATGCTGAATCACCAAGGAGCATGGAAGGCTCCAAAAGTATTGAAGTTGGACCCTGTCCCTCAGAACCGGCAAAAAAGCTTCTACCCTGGGAGATCTCCAGGTCCGAGAAAACCAAAGAACTCAGGGTAGCTACTGGTGCTGAAGAAGGAGCTATGACTGGCACCGAAACAGTCAAAGCTGAGAAGGTTGGTACCAGGGGCTCCAAAAACTCACCTGGAGTCAAAGGAGGAATAAGCAGTGGTGTGGAAGAAGGTAAAGTTCCAGAGCTAACATTGCTAAGAACCATGTAAGGAGGAAATCCCCTCGCCATAAAGGGCTGATCCACCAGTCTCATAATATCAGATTTGGACAGACTCTTGGTGGATTGAACTGAGGAAGCTGATGGAGATTTGGTGGACATTTCTCCAAAAAGGGACTGGGAGGATGGTCCACAAAAGGATCTAATGAGGGGGAATATGTGATACATAGTAAATATATATGTGAAGGGTACTTTGGTTCCATATGCTTGGTTGGTACCAAAGGGGAAGTATCTTTAGTTGACACTGGTACTGAAGTAGTTTGCATCGAATCAGGTACCGAAGACATTGGCACCAAAGAAGGCGGTGCAGAGACACACACCGTTGGCACAGAAGACTGAATATTTTGGCCCACCAGTTCTGAGGAGGCTGTCAGCACTGTGGGAGTCTTGGAAATTTTGCTTCACAGGTCCAATGAGCATATCAGAACTGACTGACTTTGTTTCTTTGGCTTGGAAGAGGAGGAAAAAGAAGAGGCAGATGATGGTTTCAGTTTTCGGACCAGATAAGGCCTTGTCAAAGTCTGACTTAAGAAAGTCTTTCAAAATTAGTTTATTTTTATGGTCAATCAGAGTTCTGTGGCTAAAACTGAGACAGATTGCACAGTTCTCTTGTAGATGGACCACACCGAGGCAATAGATGCACAGAGTGTGTCCATCTGAATTTGGTATCTTCCTATCACATCTTTGACACCTCTTGAAACCAGAAGTGCCTTTGGTGGGTTTGTCGGCCCTTACAAAAAAACAAAGGCTACAATACACACACACACACACACACACACACACACACACATACACACACACTAAAAAATCAGAAAGGAAAGAGCTATTTTTTTTAAACTATGTAAAGAGAAAAAGGGCAAGAAGAAAGGGAATACCAGCAATGGAATTTAAGAATACCCAAAGGGAGTAAAGTACCAATGATGGTACTTGAGAAAACTACTTAATAGTAAATCAGAGAAAGAACACATGCACAAACAAACTAAACTATCAAAAGAAGAAGCATATAATACAGATATAAGGGATGACAGACAGAATATAAGACAATCTATCTTACAGTTTTTTGACAATTAGCTATCACTCTAGAGATCAGAGAGAACACGTCTGGCACTATGAAGCAGCAAACGAGATCTGAGGTAATTTGGTGAGCAACATTGTGGGTAGAGTTTGCTCAAGAGTTTTGGAAGAAGTGAGCTGGAAAAATGGCTAAGTCAGTTCTGAGGCTCGGAACTGAGCCCCACAGTCAAGGATTATGTGAAGATTGACAACATCAGATCTTTGGTTCTGCAGTCCACTTCTCCCTCTTGGGTGCCATCTGTTGGAATTGCCTCTACCTGCGCCTCAGGAAGGTATATCTCCAGGAGTCTCCTGGTAAAAAATTTGGGATTTTGTGAACCACATTTTCCTTTCTCCTCTTTGATTCCTCAAAAAGGATCTTTTAGGAGTAGAAAAACAGATGTCCATAGCAGACAAGGTCATACCATTCTGCTCACTCCCGGTAAGTGTTTCCTTTATCTTAGATTCAAACAGTGTGGTTCTGTCATAGGAGGCATTGATAAAGGATGCCTTGAATCTTTCCATGAAATTCCATAGCCGCACCCAGACTAGGCATCACATGGTAATAACTGTACTGGTTGCCCTTGATGTACCATCAGCTGTGCCTGACAGCTGTTGCACGGCCACATTTGAAGCAGACTGCAGGAGAGACATTTGGGTGTCCACTACCTGAAAAAGACTTGCAAAGCTGTTTGATCAATTCTCTTTGGAAATTTGTCAGGTCTGCTAGGTAGCTCAGTACTTGAAGTGCTAAGGTCGCTGATGTATAGGTGCATTTCCTTAGTCTGTCCTGTCTCTGATGGGCAGAGGAATTTTCCTCAGACAGTTCCTTCCTTGTGAGTGCTGCTACCATCACAGCATCTACAGGTGGGCCTTTTGACCAATGTGTCCTATCTTTTAGGGCAATCAAGATTTTGTCTGTTTTTTTTTAATAGGCTCTGCCACATCAGGTTCCTTCCAAGCCTTCTGAGCAACAAGATCTATCAAGATGTCAGGAGGTGGGATCACCCAGGACATCAATCCACAGAAGCTCCTTCTTCTGATACGTCAGTGTTCCTTGAAAGCTTTAAGGAAGACAAACTTATGAGAAGGACTTTCTGTTACCCCCTCCCTGATTCATCAGTTCTAGAATGTACCCAAAGATGGCATCATATGGGGGATCTTGGAGATCCTTCATCATCTAAATTGACGTCTTTAGTGATGGACTTGGAAGAGGAGTCTAAGTGGTTCTGTTTACATGTCTTCTTTCATGGGACATGTCTCAGAAGCTCCGATAGAGACAAGTTGGAATCAGACAGGGAGCTTGAACATTGCACAGCTTGAAGCTAACTGGGTCTGTCTGTCCCTGTCAACTTGAAGGAGAGGAAAGAGGCACAGGATGCATTTGGAGATAGGATGGATCCAAATTAGGTGCACGCACCTGTCTCCTTGGTCTGGTCAAGGCTCTTTCCACAGCTGCAAAAGCCAACTCAGCTAATGGGGACGAGGAGAAACTACCTCTTTCAGCAGACTTAGTAGGTTTCCTGACTCCAAAAAAGGTCGGTTCCATGCAGGACCTCAGAGTCAAGCTGTCTAGTGCTGAAGCACTGTTGGAGAGAAGGGGATCTGAAAATTACAGAGTCAATTCCACTGTCAGAGCTCCAACCTTGACACTTTGCCTCTGAGACTCTTCTCATCCTGAAAACATTGTCATCAAACAAATAAGGGAAGATGTCAAAGCCAAAGTCTCCAGGGCTATCGGATTTGACAAAGGTGCAGAAGAAGGGTTTGGACCCATAATTTTCAGCTCCAGGAAAGGAGATGGTGTTGGAAGTAGATAGGATGGAGCTGAAGGACCTCTTCCTGGCTCTCTCTTTGGGGATGCAGCTGGGAGGACCCCCAGCTGAATCTGTGTCCTCAGGAATTTCCTCGCCATACAGTCGTCATCCATCTTGGCAAGACTTCTGTTGAATTGAACAGACCTTGAAGAAGAAGAAGATACAAACACTGGTCTTGATGATAGCTATTGTTGGAGTATAGGTGAATGTAACCTGGAGCTAACTGGCCCCAGAGAAAAATAGATTTTAGAGTTGGAGTTCAGATCCAAGTTGTAGGTGGAACTGACAGCTTAGGTGTCGGACCTGGTAGAGAAGATGGATCCCAAGACCTTTTCTTAGACTTCTCTTCCCTCCTCTCTTCTTGTTGCTACTTATCTTATTTATCTCTGTGCTTTTCTTTGGATCTTTAATTCTCTTCCTCCTCCTTCTTATCAGTAGATGGAGAAGTAAAAGGTAATCTGGCTTCAGAGAACACTGTGGACCCCATCTAAGGGAGGAAATAAACCTTTGAGGATAAGTTTCTCCCTTCTGTCTTGAAGTGCACTGGTACAAAAGGCAGCACAAATGCTGCATCTGTCCCAAAGATGAAGGGGACCTAGACAGTAAATAGAGAGGGAATGGAAATCTTTTGCAGTGGTGCTTGCATTACATACTGTAGCTAAATAGGTAGGGGGTTCTAATTTCGCAGAAGTCAACGTGTGTGTGTGTGTGTGTGTGTGTGTGTGTGTGTGTGTGTGTGTGTGTGTGTGTGTGTGTGTGTGTGTGTGTATGGAGCTGAGTAAATATGAACTCAACTACTTCTGTCCACAATACAGTAGTACCCTGAGGGGTGTATTCTGTCCACAGGCTGAGCATTTCTTGAAACCAATGTACTTGTCAGTCATCAGTACAATACTATTACAAAAATTATTCCAATAATAAACTTCATTCTACACCATAAGGTAATTATTAAAGGAAAACTCCAACATCTACATTAACTCAACTCTTAGGTTGCTTTCTCCCTACAATATGATTTCAGTATTGTGTAGGTACCTGAAACCTGCTTGTACATTATAAAACTTTCATTTTCTCACTTTGGTATCAAAGGAAGGGAAAGACCACCCACATTTTTTAAGCTTAACTTCTCACATGAGGTGCAGAGGAATTTGTCTACACCTGCATGACGTACTACAGACAGAGAAATGTGTAGTCAGGAGCTCAGGTTGCTGTAAATAAGACAGAGAGGTGGGAAACTGTTTTTCTTTGTCTTTATTGCAGAGAGGATGAGAATGTAAACTAATGCACAGCTGCTTACAATATAGCCATGCCTTTCGTAGCAAAACAGAGGAATTAGATCAGTCAATGGTTCAAAGGCAGTTGTCACCTCTTTTGACAAATGTACAAAAGCAGCATCACAGTACTGAAGTGCTATGCTTTAATGTATAAATTTTTGTTGTTTATACTACTTTACATTTTAAGATGACTTGAATGTAGTATCAAAGAGGTCTGACATTTACAGAAAAGTTAGAAAATATTTTTTTGTGTAATTCTTGTAAAGTATCAGCACGTTTACCAAAGTGTAGGGGTAGGGGCTGTCAATTTATCTTGGACTACAAAAAGGTACTTTGAGCAAAGGCCTGCAATTTAGCAACTGTCCTGGTTGGAGCTGTATAATTCCTTAGTATACTATAAAACAAGCCCTCGAGACACACAAAAATGAGGGTCATTCAAGAAAAAAAAAAGAAGCAGTCCTGTTACAGACAGTATATAAGATGAGAGTGACTGACACTAATCCCATTATATGTCAATGGAATGGTAATACACCGCTACTTCCTTATGTCTAGCATGACTCATATAAAGCAGACCTGAAATGGATTATGGGAAAGAGAAAGGCTTGAAGAAAAATAAGATCATGTTGATATCTCAAGCCCCATCGACAGCCATTTTGCAGAAACATATTAAAATTCTATAAGAAGCAGTCAGAGTGATTTTTTTTTCAAACACCTTTACTGAATTATCACATTTGACACAGGCAAATTTGCATTCATATAAAAATAATCAAACTATATTAACATAACAAACATTATAGGTCACATATATTACTATAAGTCATATAACCTAAGCAATATTACATAAATTATTCAATTCCTGACTTTTTTTTTAAACAGACATATCTTTAGTAAACTATCACTTCCTACATATGCAATTATACATTATATAAATGAAAACAAAACACACCGACACAATCCTAGTTGCAAGAATTTTACATCACAAACCACAGTGACACACTCCCAGTTGCAAACATTATACATTGATTATAATCTACCCACTCTTTCTCACTCAAACATATCTCATTTAAGTCCTGCCACCTTTTAAACCTGAGTCCTCCCTTGTATGTATTGCTCCCACAATTCCCATTTTTTTCCTATGTAGTTTGCTCCTACCCTTTTCTAAAGTTCTCAATTCCAGTTGTTTTATCTCTGTTACGACATTCACTGCTTCCAGTATAGTTGGTTTAGAGTTTGATTTCCATTTTCTAGTAATTGCTTTTTTGGCAGTCACCATTATTAGACGCAGCAAGGCCTTACCATGCCTAGGCAGTTCCAATTCTGTATCATAGCTCAGAAGAATCATCTCCTTTGTCAGACCAATCTGCCCACCCAGCATCTCAGACAGTGCATACTGCAGGGAATCCTTAAAGTCTGCCAACCCACTGTACTCCCAGAAAATATGTGGCCAAGGACCCCTTTCTTTGCTGTCACGCCTCCAACATTTACTGTCTACCTGAGGAAAAATTCTTTGGCATCTTCTTGACACAGTCAGAGTGATTTTGAGATGTTTAAAATAACTCAGAAAACAGAGATAGAGAGAAAAAATAGATTTTTTTAGTTCTAAGGTGGAGTTTTCCTTTAAAGAAGTTATGCTATAGAAAAAATGTAAACTGCAAAAAAAGCACACTATAGCAAGAACTCTTTAAGCTATTTTAAACTATCTAAACTATTTAAAATATTGGTACATAAATACATATATCTACATAGCTATGTAAAAGTATCTCTATAAAACCTACTAGAAAATTCTAACACAACACACTATGCAAACTATGAAAAAAGGCTATTTGTCCTAAATATTCTACCTACATTAATCCTAAGACTAATCAAGACCTAACACTACCTAACAAAAATTTAGGACAGGGAAGAATAAAAGATTTCAGTCAAAAAGGCTTTTGATTATTGTGAATGCTTGGAGCTCTTGGAGAACACATCTGTTCAAACAGGTGACAAATGAGATCTGAAGTAGATCAGCTAGAAAGAGGTAATTGTAGGTAGGGTACTCTGGTACAAGGCAACAAGGCCGAATCCGACCCATATGTTTAATTGAACAAAAATGGACAACATTGGACATATTTGCTCTCAGAGAAATTCTGTCTCTGTAGAAAATGAGATAGGATTGGCTCATCTTCTTGCAGAGGTGTGATCCATAAAACTACTTTCCATGATAAAAATCTCAAGTCAGCCAGGTTAACTGGTTCAAATGGAGCAAGTGTTAATTTCTCTAACCCAAAATTAAGATCTTAAGGATCTTCTTGGAGACCTTTTATGCAAAACCCTTTCAAAAACATTTTGACAAAAGACTGCATTGAAAGAGGAGGATCCATGTGCAGACATGCTGAAATGGCTAATAAATGAACCTTGACAGAAGAGTAAGAAAGTCCATAGGATAGTAACTCACACAAATATTGTAAAAACAGAGAACATCTAGCCCTGAATGGGTGCTGGTTATGTTTTTGCCACCACCTAAAAAGCTTTTCCATTTACTAATATATGATTTTCTAGTAGCAGGTTTTCTTACCTCCAATAGTACCTGCTCATTCGTACCTAATGCAAGTCCTCAGTAAAGAGGTGCCTAAAAGGATTTAAGACCCTATCATTCAGACAGTTATGTAAAGTTGATTGGTGTCAAGGTGTACCAAACGCCTTTGTTCTTGTGTAACTAGATCTAGTCACTGAAGCTTGTGGTAACTGCCACTGGCCATTTCCAAAAGAACGGAGAACCATGGTTGCCTGGGCCATAAGGTAGTCACTACAATGATCTTGGAGGATTCCTTAGTGGAAAAGCATACATGAACATTCCTATCCAAGGAAAAGAAAAGGCATCTGTCTTACAGGCCTTCTTGAATGGAATCCTGGAGCAGCTTGCCAGGCAATTTTTCAGAGAGGAGGCAAACAGGTCTACTTCAGGAACTCTCCACAGATGAATCATATCTCAGAAGACACCCTGATCTAGTTTCCGTTTGTGAGGGTCTGCCTTTGTCCTGCTCTGCTTGTTTCTTACACAAGTATGCTCTAACAGAATTTAGGATGCCTGTGGAGTAAGATTGTGCAATGAAGCTATATCTCAAGCTAACATGGCAAGCCTGCAAAGGGGGTACAACCAGATTACCCCTTGCTTATGATGTACAACATGACTGGGGTATTGTCTGTAACAACTTGAAGAGGTCCTAGAGATCAAATATGATTCAGAGAGTTAAGTGCTTTGATCAGGGCAAGCATCTCTTTTATATTTATGTGCTTGCATCTGTCCTTGGTGTTTCAAATACCTTGGACTTGTAGAAACTGCTCCACAAGCAAAGTCTGTGGCATCTGTGGTGACTTCACTGTTTTAGAACATGGAGGGAGAGCACAGACCTGGATTAACACTATCTCTTGTCTCCACCAAGTAATTTCTCTTCTGACAAACCCCAGCAATGGGATTTGAAAAGAGAAAGGGTAGTGGTAATTGGACCAAAGTTACTTCAGATACCACTGTCTTTCTCATGTGGAGTCTTGCCAGGGCTGTCATGAAATCACAGATTCTATGAGAAACAAAATCCTGACATATTCCCTTGCAGTGAGTGAAGTTTGAGCGTGAAATCCTAAAAACAGACCTAGATATAGATCTCTTTTTCCTGTGGAAGAAAAGCTCTTTGAACTGTGATGTTTAGTTGGCATCTGAGAAACACAATCCTGTGAAGAAAGACTTTTGAATATTCTCTTGGAATTCCTGCTTATGTACAAAATCTCTCAACCAAGACAGAGATTCATGACACTTTGAAAAAGACACTGCAAAGATAAGCAAATCGTGTAAATATGGAAAATGTGGATACTCTCTAGCCTGCAATGAGCTATTGGAGTTAGACACTTTAAGATCCTCTTGCTGCAATGGATAGTCCAAAGGGTAAGCCAGAGAAACAAAAATGTGATCCAGATGCAGAAAACCTTAAAAGGAATGCCTGAAGTCTGGATTAAAAGGGATGAGATAAGCATCCTTTAAAGCTAGTGTTACCAGGGAACTTAAATGAGGAAGAAGTAACAGGTTTTGAAGAGCCATTATTTTGGATTTGGGCACTATTGCATACAGGTTTAGGAGAAAAAGATCCACAAACTAGTCTCCTAGCATTTTATTTCTTTGGCACTAAAAAAATCCTTGAATAAAACCCCTTTCCCACCTGGGAAGGGGAAACTGTGATTCTATCACTCCCTGTGACAGCATTTTAATGAAGGACAGGTGGAAAAAAGATAGTCTGGTCTGTTGGATGATGGATTATTCCCTGGAAAGAAGGAATTTCCTCCCATTGCCATCTGTAACACTGATGAACGATTTGCAGAATCCGTTTGTCTGAAACTATCTGTTGCCAAACAGAAAAATGGAGAGTCAGACTTTCGGGAAGACAAAAGGGGGTGCCAGGGTGGGAGGAAGGAAAACATTCTCTAAAATAGTCATTCTGACTTATTGGACTATCCATGGATTTGGGAGTTTCCAGAATTTTTCTTTAATCCCCTTGCAATTTCTTCTTAAACATCTGTTTGCCTGCATTCTGCTGAGACTATTTATTTTGCATCTTACCAAAACTGGATGAGGAGTTGCAAATCCCTTTGAAAATTTGGAAAAGGAGGGCAGAACATTCTTAGGGATTCCCTGTAGCAGCTTATCCCTTTCATTATACTCTTTGATCACCTCTGAAGAAGAGGGACCAAAAACAAAATCTCTATCTAAATGAGAATTAAAAATTTCCTTTTAAATATCATCTAGGAGGTTCTGAGCACTTATCCATGCAAACCTCCTCAAAACAGTGCCAGTGATCATAGCCTTTGATGAGTAGTGACTTGAATAATAGAAGAAATTAAATTTAAATCAGATTTTTCCACACAAGAAGAAATTACAGATGGCACATTCTTCATACTTTCACAATCAGTCAGGAAAACCTTAATATATGAGCCTGATAATTAAAAATTCTGAAAAATCAAAGGTGCAAAAGCATGTACTTTTCTCTCATACTTATCAACAATTTTCCCATCCTTATCAGAAAGAGTAAGATTGGAATTAGCTAAGTGTTTAGCAGCAGAAGGATTAAGTATAGCTATAGCTTGCTCTGTCAGGTTTGGAAAATAAGTTATTCTTCTTTCTTCTACCAGAAACTACCTTTCAAGAAGGATCAAAAGCCCAAATTAAACCCTGAGTGAGACCCAGTAAACTACTTCTGCTGATGGAAATTTGAGCAGGAGTAGATACATGCTTAGTTTTCTTCATCTTTTAACAGGAAAATGGGGCCAACATTGTTATTAGTGACAGCAGCTTCCCTATGGATGGGCACAACATTCTGAAAAAACAGGGAAGCCTTCCATGTTTTCTCCCTCAGGACCAACAAGAGTGGGTCTCTTTTGCCACTGAGATGACCCCAACAACTGTAAAAAACGTGGCTAACTTCCTCCATCCATGGGTGCTGTAAGTGGTACAACAGAAGGATTTGTGGTAAAAAAATGAGTGGTCTGAGATACAATAAATGACCACAGCAGAGTCAGCCACTTGCAAATGTGTAAACTGCTAGCCTGCTGTGGTGGCAAAGCTATTCTTTTTACTTTTTTTTTTTGGCTAGAAGAAGGACCAACAGTGGGAACGACAGTTTGTTCCATTGCCAGGCCAAAAATAGTGCTTCTTTCCCAAGGATAACAAGCAGAAAATGCAGTGAAAATAAAAAAAAAATCTTTAAAAAGTTACTTTTTTCCTTAGACAAAGACAGCAAAAAGCACCTTACAACACTATGCCATCCCTGCAAAATAAAATAAAAAGACTTTTTCCACAGGAAAAAATGGTTTTCAGTAACTTTAAGCAAGTTTTAAACTGACAAGAAAGAAGAGCACTTCTGTTTAAAAGTAAAGCACAGTCTCATGACAGTGAATTAAACCACAAGCTTTAAAATAACTTTCCCGAAGAGGAAAGTATAAATAATAAACAAAATTATTAAATAGAAATGTTTTCCCTCAAAGAGAACGTATCTTCTCAGTAAAGGAACAGCACAATCCAACCGTCTATCTGACAAAACTACAGAGGAGCGCAGTCTCTAACAGCAGTAAAACTCTGGAAGTGTTGGTACCCAAATTTGTCTTTTATTCAGCTGTGCTCAAGCTGCCTGACAGTTTGGGCACAAGGAAGGTGCCCTGAAACTTTTGAAGCAATCCATCTGTTCTGTCGTCAGTAGAATATAATCCATGTAGATAAGACTACTGCAGCAGTGATCAATATGATGATCATTAACATTGATCACTATTAACTTCTACTGATGTGTTCCATTGATATTAAACTCTTTAACATTCTCATAGTAGGTTTCAAACCCTGACAATTTCTTGTGGCTATGTAGGAAGATGCTTACAGCAATCTCCACACATTTCCAGTTTCTTCCATCTCAGTTTTTCATATCACTAAAGTGTACACATCTGTGTTAGCTTGTTTAAAACAGACACACTATAGCTGTTTTACAGATAACCTCCTTAAAATGCCTCTTTGATCCCCACCAAATCTTTGCTTTCCTTAAAGGACTCCATCTATGCTCTCTTTCTAGATTAAGCTAATTTAACAAGCAACATTTATACCAAATTCTTACATCTTTCTCTACCTTCTACCACTCCTCATATTAAACTCTATGTACCTTGTCTTCCATTCTAATTTCTGCTGTTGTCTGTAGCTTACATATATTACACAGTAATCTATATACTAGGTAATGTCTTCATATGAAAATTATTTATAATATTACATACCTTACATGACTTAATGCCATTCTTTATTTACATATTTAATTAGAATTTCAGTCACAGAATGCAATATTATGGTAGTATATCACTGTATTCTGAATATAGCACAAGCATACAGATTGTAATCTGCTTTCCTGATTATTACTGCTTATATATTTTATTATTTTTTAATTATTTAACATTTGTTTACCAAGAAAGCCTGAGAAAGAAAAGGCAAAACATACCTAGATATACAGGTATGATAATTAATAGCCCTAAAAGCTAGAGTAGCCGAAGTACAAACCTTCTTACCCAGCCTGTCCATGGTTCTGCTGTCCTTGTCAGAAGGCAGTAACTTAGACAAAGGAAGCAATTGAGCTGGCTTATCAGAGGCTACAAGCACCACAGAGGGGTCAGCAGCAGGACGTCTGAGCAAAAAGGAACAATCCTCAGGCACCCTATAAACCTATCAGACTTCTTGGGAGCAGGGGGCAGAGAATCATTGCTTTAGAGGCATTGGAAAAAACATCCAGTAAAGCACCAAAACAGGAGGAATCGCCGCAGGTTTAGGAGATTCCATCTGCAGTAAGTCATAGTACCTCTTATAAATATCAGAAACCTGGGCATAATCCCAGTTAAACATTTTCATTATCCTAGAGATTGTGCCCCCAAAGTAAATTTCTTCAGAAGGAGTGTCTGGACTATTAGATTCCGCCTCCTCAGATCCGTAGTCTAAAGGAGAAGGAATCTGGGAAGAATAAGTAAGGGATTCTTCATCAGAATCCAACTCTTCCTCAGAAGAATTCAATTTCCTGGGCCTTTTATGTGTGGAAGAGGACCAAGGAAGAGCAGGAACCGAAACCCCTTGAGAAGGCCTTAATGACACAGTAAAGCATTAAATAACCCCCAAGTAAAGGCCTGCCACTCACTTTGTGGATCCCAAGGAGCAGAAGAAACATATTTAGTTTTCTGTTTCTTTTTTAAGGAAATGTCCATTCTAGAAAACTCAGAAGGCTCTGACTCAGGATGATACTCCACAACTGCAGTAGGAACTTCTTCCCTAAGAAAAATCTGTGGAACCCCCCCTAGACGCCTCAGAAACAATCAACCGTGGTTCCCTCGAACATCTGAAATGGACACCTGCAAAGCCTCATTGGACATGTTGCCCACCAGTTCCTCACCGGCCATCAACACAGACTTGACAGGGAAATATGATAACACAACCAGGCAAGCCTCCTGGTTTGTAACAACCTCGGGAGAAACATCGGGCAGAGGCTGGACAGTGGAAAATTCCAGTCTTACCTTTTTTACCTTCTTCTCTGATGGCTGCCGCTCAGGGTGGGAAGTTAAGTTCCATTTACAGTATCTTTAGCAAGTAGCTTAAGATGCTGGTTCTCAAGATACAATGAAAGGGAAAAAATCCTATTACAAAGGCCTTTTGGGACAAACGCCTGACAAAGCGAACAAGATATATGGTCATGAGAAGCTCCTAGACAAAAAAGGCACTTATTGTGCCAGTCTTTATGGGGATTCTGTCTCCCACACTGGCATTTACCCTTCCTTGATGACATTAACCCTCCCAAACAGCACAAAAAAATTCAAGAAAAAGAACAAAAAACCCAACTGGGTACTTAAATGCAATGGTAAGGACTTCAGCAAACAGGAGTAATCACCGGAATACAAACATACAGAAAAAACAGCAGAAAATACATGGAGGCAAACAGACTGACATTAAAAACAGCATTCAGATTGGCAGCAAAGATATCCTGAGGATGGTATGCCTGAACATCACCTTTATGCCCTACTCTATGCGGGTCTATGTTATAACAGCGAACAATCAAAAGATCAAACGCTGTTATAACGAACCCAAAAAAGCAAAAACGTAAATGAATGAACTACCAGAACAGCATTTTTTTTTCCCCAGGGAAAAACACACTAAACACTATTTTAACTGGGGGGCTTCGCCCCCACCCCACCCCCCCTACTTAAATATACCAACTTCGAGATCGCACTACAGTGCCGAAAACGGCAAAGTGACGGAAGCGGCCAAGCGACTTCTTTCCCATTTACAGTTTGACCAACATGCATTCGACAGAATGCGTCTTCGGTCTTCTGATTGGAACCCCTCTATGCAAGGAGCATTTAGGTGATGTTCAGCATACCTTAAAGCAATGGTAGGCTTTGGTAGACTGGCTGGACAATGGGCTTCCACAGCAGGGACTCCAATACATTATGAATACTGCAGTGGTGAATGTAAGGACTTGTTAGAGTTCCATTTGACAGACTGATATCTGTTAGAGAGATAACTAGTGAACCATTGTAAGAATGCAAGAAAGTTTCAGTTAAGCCCAGAAGAGATAGCTAGGCTAAGAGTCTGTTGGGAGACAGTATCAAAGGCTTTGGACAGATCTAACAGAGAAGAGACAAAGTTTCCTCAGTCACGAGCTTTGTTGACAGTGTCAGTAAAGGATAGCAGAGTGATAGTGCTGTGTGCTGGTCTGAATCCATGTTGGGTGGAAGCAGGGTTGCCAGACGTCCCTATTTGGGCGGGACTGTCCCGAGATCAGCAGCCTGATCCCGAGTCCCGCCCTGCCGGGTAAAATCCCGGCCAGCCTCCGCTTTGTTTGTTTTTTTTTTGATTGTCCCGTATACCTGGCATACGGGCCAATCAAAAATTGCTAAACACGGAGCTTCTTGTGTTCCGCATTAAACACGAGAAGCTCCGTGTTTAGCGATTTTTGATTGGCCCATATGCCGGTATACAGGCCAATCAAAAATCGCTAAACACGGAGCTACTTGTGTTGAATGCGAAACTGCAATGCATTAAACACGAGAAGCTCCGTGTTTAGTGCATAGTGCAGAGTTACTGAGTGAGCTCAGTTCTTTAATGTGGAACTGTGTTCCGCATTAAAGACCTTTTTTTTTTTTGGTCTTCAGTCGCCGAAGACCTTTTTTTTTTTTTTTTGGTCTTGTCGTGAGAGACCTTCTTTTTTTTTTGTCCCTACCTGGGGGTCTGGAAATCTGGCAACCCTGGGTGGAAGTGAGAAGATTATTGTCAAGTGGGTATTAAAAAGTTGTTTGTGGATATATTTTTCCTGACGTTTTGATAATTGTGAAAGAATACCAATTGACCTAAAGTTAGAAATTTCTGTGTAGGGGCCACCCTTGTGGACGGGAAGGATGAATGATTTTTTTCACAGAGAGGGGACATTAGCTTCCCTGATATATCTATTAATGATTATGGAGACTGGGTAGGAAATTGAGTCAGCAGCCAGTTTTAGGAATTCATTAGGAAGACTGTCTGCAGAGGGGGAACATGACTTGAACTTGCACAAGAGGGATTTGATGAAGGAAGTATTTGATGAAGGAAGTAGTTGAAGAGAAAATGTGGAGTGACAGGTAATAGGAGGCTGAGAGAAAGTAGAGGCTGATGGAGGGAATTTGTTAGAGATGGAAGTTAAATATACAGAAAAATTACTTTTACTACAACCCCACTTCCCTATAACAGGTGCACTTCTATGTGTTAGTGAAGCATGATTTTTAAAAGTTTTGAAAAACTGTTAGAATGCTGATTTTAGTATTTTATCTGCAAAGGCATTCCATTGTTTGGTAGAGGGCCTTTTCTGTATTTGCAGAATATGTTGGGGCCTCTGTAGTTGTAGGCCATCCTGATGTCTTACACTATATACTAAAGGGATGTGATTATATAGTTTTCAATAACGGCAATAATCTTTATTAAGTAGGTTATAGTTTAGTGTATTTAGTAAAACGTGTACTCTGGCTTCAGCTGATCACTATTCTTGTAACTTCATTCTGCTATCTCCATTATTTTTCTTCCATCATCTGTATTGTTTACGTTTTCAATAGCTATGTCAGGCCTAGACCTCACTGTGAACCACCATTTTAAACAAATGGTAAAATGTTTCCCAGAAGAAAGTACAGTTGTGTAAACTCTTACCATAACAGTGGCTCTCCTCTTCACTGTTGCAGTATGTTTTACCAACGCGATCTTCTGCCTAGGATAGCCCAATATCCAGCCAGTATACCAAAGCCTTTAATACTTATAGGCATTGTATGTCACACTTATGCTCCCCACACACAGTGTAGGACATAAACGTGATGTATGGATACACACACTGAGCTGTCTAGGCAAATCCAAAGTGTGAAAAACCTTTTCACTGGCAGATTGCACAGAAGGAAAAATGGAGGAAGATGAATAGACTGATTAAGGGAAAACTCATTGACCACCTTGAATATAAAAGAAGGATTAGTATGAAGAGACACGGTGTCTCTGAGGAAAACTAAGAAAGGAGAAATAGCCATGACAGTCTGGAGTTCAGAAACCCTCGTGGCTGAAGTGAGAATTAAAGGAAGAGCAGTTTTCCAAGTAAAATGTTGTATGGAAGCTGAAGAACCAGGCTCAAATGCAGCTCAGGAAGGGGAATAGGCTTTGTGGGAGGCCTGATATGATGGACGCCTTTAAGAAATTGTTTGACCTCAAATCTAGAGGCCAGAGAAGAAGTCAAGGGCAAACAAGCATAAATTGCTGACAGATAAGCTTTAACTGAAGAATATGCCAACCCAGTATGCAGCAGATCACATAAATAAGAGCTAACCAGAGGAACCTCCACAGGTAGGGGATCCTGATGGCAAAAGAGGCACCACGCAGAAAATCACTTCCATTTGGACATACATGACTTCTTGGTATTAGGTTTCTTGGACTCCTCCAAAACCTGAAGCACATTTTCAGAAAACAGGTGCTTGAAAGGGCTCAAACCTTATCAACCACAACGTCAGTTGAAGAGTGGGCAAGTGAGAATGGACAAAAGAACCCTTGCCTTGTGTAAGAAGATCCATACAGTGAGGTAACTTGTGATGTCTGCCCCTGGTCAAATGAGAAAGAAGTGGGAACCAATGCTGTCTGGGCCAAAAGGGAGTCACTAGCAAAATCTTGGGAGAGTTTTGCTGGTATTATCCAAGATAGTGATAACAGAGGAATGGGAGGGAAGGCATACAGAAACATCCCCTTCCAAGGAAAAGACAGGGTATCCATATTTCCAAACCAGATGACTTGGGACACTGGAACAGAATAGAGGAAGCTGACTCTTCATAGTGGAGGCAAAGAATCTACTGAGGAATACCCCACCAATAGACAATGTCCAGGAACACATCTCTATGAAGTATCCATTCGTGAGATTGTGTGCGCTGGACCTGCTCAGATAGTCTGCTACTAGATTATACTCTGAGGGAATGTAAACTGCCTGAACAGTCACTTGATACTGGACAGTTAGATCCCAGATCTGTAGAGCTAGCCCGCAAAGAAGATAGAACCTTGTGCTTCCCTTGCTTTTTGACATATTACATCACTGTGGTATTATCTGTGAAAACCTTGAGGGGCCCAGAAAGAAAGAGGGGATGAAAAGCTTGTACACCAAAATTAAAGCCCTCATCTCCTTTACATTGATGTGATCTGACCTCTGATGAGGACACCAGAGACCCTTAACTTTGAAAAGGGCATAGGAGGCACCCCACCCCCTGTCTGAGGTGTCTGAAAAGAGCTCCTGAGTTGGAACTAGAGCTTGAAAAGGAAGCCCTGGGTTGAGTGAAAGTAGATGAATCCATGACTACAGCTTGAGTATGAGGCAGGGAAGAAAAGGTACCATGAAGTCCAGAGGGTGGCAATGTTAAAGTCACACTAACTTGAAGTAACACTAAAGCTTCCATATATGGAGCCTGGCAAGAGGGAGTATGGGAACAGCAGAAGCCATAAACCCAAGCATCTTGATAAATTCCCTGGCACTAACAGATGTCAGAGGAAAAAAAAGGGCTGGAAAGAGGAAATTAGAACTGTGGGGGAAGGAGGAGATAACAGCATGGGGACTGCCTGAAGTCTGCAGCCAAAGAAAATATGAGATGGTAAAGGTATCAGAAATTATTTCTGGAAGTTTATGGTGAAACTCAGACTCTGTAACAGTGAAGTAGTGAACTTCAGATCCTGAAGCAGAGAGTTGGGGGAAGTGGAAATGAACTGAAAACCTTGAACCCTGCAAAAAGCAATGACAGCAGTAAGGCATTTGGTGAATACCCTTTGGGCAGTAGACAGGCCAATGGGCAAAGCAGAGAACTGAAAAGGCAAGGATGAGACAGAGAAATGCAAAGTTTCTTGAAGGGATGGATGGAGGATGTGAAGTTATGCATCCTTGAGATCCAGAGAGACCAGAAACGTCTGGGGTAAAAGAAGAAAAAATAATGTTTGCATAGATAACATCTGAAAGGAAGGAATCTTGTGGCAGGTTTCAGCCTGGAAAGATCTAGAATTGGTCTCCATGTGCCCTCCTTTCATGGGATCAAAAACATCCTGGAATAAACCCCCTTCCCCACTTGGGCAGGATGCACAGCTTAAATGGCACCCTGTGCCAAAACAGAATGAAGAATCTATGGGAAATGACAGTGCTGTTCCCAAGGAGACTGAGGAATTCCTGAAAAAGGAGGGAGGGACTTCCAGACCATGAAATATCTCAGACTGACAATGGACAGAACCCAAGAGTCTGAAGTGACTTGTAGCCAATTTGGAAGAGACAGGGACAGATGGCGGGACAAGGGACACCGGCAGAGGAAGAAGGAAGCAAACTGTCAAATAGAACCCAACTTGCTCTGGAAAATGAGTTTCTAGGATGCAGGAGTCTGAGTGGACTACCAAAAGACACACGTCTAGAACCCTTATTGCCAGTAGAAGGACAGCAAGATTGTCTAACGAACAAATTCAGACTATGGGGATAATTCCTCTGAAGCTTGGGAATAGGAAAAAACAAAAAAAAAGAAGTTATGTACTCACCATAACATCCCATCAGTGTTGCCCATTTTCATTCTTCCTCAATATATGAGGTTCAGATCCGATCCTTGGATCTGATTCAACTGCTGTTTCACAGCTCGTGGATACTACAAGCTCTCAAGTTCCTCCCTTACCATAATGTTGTAGCCCCCCTCATTATCCAAATCATATTTACAGCTCCTTATTGTATGAAGTAATGAAATTTTAGCTTTAATATGGAAAGGCACTAACTGAAACTCAAACAGAAGGAACTTGGTTCCTATAATACTCTCCAGCTGTTCCAGAAGTCATCAAATGAAACAGGGCAAAGGGCTGGAGGGAGAGGAGTTGAGAAAGAATGAAAATGGATAACACAAATGGAACGTTATGGTGAGTACATAACTTCTTTATCTGATGTTGTCAATTTTCATTCATTCCTCAACATATGGGGCAAATTCTCCAGCTTCCTGAATCCAGGGTGGACTCTGGGGAAGGATATTTCTGAGTACTGTTGAGCTGAAGACTGCTCTTCCCCTCGAGACTAGATCCAATTTGTAATCAGTAATAAAGATATAGGATTAGCCCAAGTTCCAGCTCACAAATATCCATGGAAGACCTGGATAAAAAAGCTGATGAAGTTGCCATGGACTTGGTTGATTGGGCTCTTAAAGGCTTTGGCAAGACCAGACCAAACTTTTTATAGACAAAGGAAGTGGAATCAGTCACCCATTTTGATAAGGTTACTTTTGAAACTGGTTTGACCCAATCTGGTTTCTGAAAAGGATACAAATAATTGATCAGATTTCCTACATTTCTCCAATCTGTGTAGACAAAAGTGTAATTGTCTGTGAACATCTAAGTGCAAAATGTACCCATCTTTTTCTGAAAAAAGTGGAAAAAAAATATAGGAAGGTTAATAGTTTGATTAATGTTAGATCCTGACACTGCCTTAGGAAGAAAGGAAGGCTTGGTTCTTAAAGACACTCTATCCTTGTGAATAATTAAATAGCGAGGTTTAGAAGATAAAGCCTGCAGTTATGAAACTTTTCTGGCTGATGTTACTGCTATCAGAAATATACTTTTCCAAGTCTGATAGTGGAATTTTCATTGTGCAGCAAGTTCAAATGGTCTCTGAGTTAGGGTGTGTAACATTAAATTCAGATCCCGTGGTGGCGTAGGGTCCTTGAAGGATGGTTTGAGTAGAAAGGTTCCTTTAATAAACACCTTACATAGACGAAGCCAATGTAGAATTATCACCTCCAATATGGAAAATGGAGATGACAGCTAACTGAACCATAAGCATAGACAGACTAGCCCCTTCATTAAAATAGAAGCCCGGAATTCAAGAATTTTAGATACTGGTGCTGAAAGGGGTCCATGTCTTGTTGCTGTGCCCAAAGAACAAATATTTTCTATTTGCTCTTGTAAATTGTTCTAGTGGAAGCTTTGTGGGATGACAAAAGAATGTGGTGCATCAGGGGAGAGAGCTTGGGTTGTCTGGCAATCAACGCAATTGGAGAAATCATGAAGTCAACTTTAGGCCCAAGATGTCCGGGTGAGTCATGTTTGTCAGGTGACACAGGAGGTCTGGAATTGGATGCAGAATCTAAGGTGGGTAAATCAGATGAGGCCAAAGGAAGGAAAACCAAAATTTGTTGAGGCCATTAAGGGGCAATGAGGATGACTTTGTTCTTTAATCAGGATGCTTTCTGTACAAATTTGGGGATTAAGGGAGTGGGGGGAGCAAAGAGGAGACCTGGGGGCCAGATGTGAAGTAGAGAGTCTCTCAGTGACTGCCTCAGTGGGGAGATAAGGGTAAAGAACCTGCTGCACTTGTTGTTCAGGGGAGATGCAAATAGGTCACAGGATTGCTGGACCAATTAGGGGAATATCATTTCTGCCACTTCTTTGTTGACAGACCACTCGTGAGGTAGTAGTATGTACCTGCTCAACTTGTCTGCTGTCACACTGGATTTCCCCAGTATGTGCATTGCTACCAGAAACTGGTTTGAAGAGATAACCCACTGCCACATTCTCATAGCTTCTCAACATAAGGGGTAAGATCTGGTTCCTCCTTGTTTGCTAATGTACCATACTACAGACATATTGTCCGTTTGAATCTCAATTGATCCAGAAGGGAGATAGTCTTGGAACACCTGCAACACTAGGAGTATTGCTCTCTTTTCCAGTACATTGATATGCAAGTTGGCCTCTTTGGGGGACCACATACCTTGAATAGTCTTCCTCAAGAAATGCCCCCCACCCAATCTGGCAAGCATCCGTGGTCACTATGGCCTTGGGCTGAGGGAGGATAAATGGATGACCCTGTAATATTTTATCTGAGTGAACCCACAACCAAAGGTACTTTTTGCAGGCCTGAGTTATACTGATCTTGGTGAATATAAGTTGATGTAAAAAGGACCACATGGTTGCTAATGTCCATTGAAGAATTCTCATATGGTATCTTGCTAGCAGAACTAGAACTATTGTTGTGGACATCAATCTCAGGGTCTGTAACATCTACTGGGCTGACAGGAATGAGTTTTGGATTATTCTCTTGACTTGATAAAGGGAGAGAAGCTGTCATTGATGTATTGAAGAAGACCCCTATGAATGCTAATGTCTGAGATGGATGAAGCTGAGATTTGTTGGGGTTGATTGTAATACCTAGATTGGAACAAATCTGGAGCACATAGTCACGAGCTGCTTTCAGAAGATACTTGGTTGATGTGGTTATGAGCCAATCTTCTAGATATGGAAACACCTGGAATCCCTGCCATCTCAAGTGAGCTGCTACTACTGCCATATATTTGGTGAACACTCTGAGGGCTGTGGTGAGACCAAAGGGGGCAGTACTCTGAATTAGTAGTGACTAGCTCCCAGCTGGAAGTGTTGATATCTCCTGGACCATCTGTTCATTTTTATGCAATAGTACGCCTCTTGGAGATCTACTGAGCACATCCAATTGCCCTTCTGCAGAAAGGGCATAATGGACTGAATCAAGACTATTTGGAACTTGGTATGCTGCACTGACTTGTTCAGCATGTTGAGATCCAAAATTGGTCTCCAGTCCCCATTTGTGTGACACTAAAAAGAATCTTGACTAAGTTCCAGATCTTTTCTGGTCTTGGGGGACCTCTTGGATGACTCTTTTTTTCTCTAACAGCTTTTGTATTTCCAAAGCTGCTGTTTTCCTCTGACTGGGCGAAACATTGGGAATTTTGTTTCATAATGGAGGAGGTAGGGAAAAGGGAATTATATAACCTCTGGAAATAATCCACTGTACCCAAGTATCTTTTGTAATGTTTAGCCAGGCTCTCTGGTGTAGGGATAAGTCACCACCGACTGCTTCCAGAGGTGGGCAATAGGGTCTCATTTCAAGATCTCTGATAGGATCCTTCAGCAAAATAATCTCTGGATCCCTGTTTCTATGGGCCTACTCTGCTGCATGGGTGGTGTCTCCCATTTCAGTCCCCCCTACACCCCTGGGAGAACTTTCTCCACATGAATCATGGAATAAACCCTGGGATTTCCTGAACCACATTTTCCAATTACCTCACTGAGTCCTGGAAAAAGGTTCCTTGAGGAGTCAAAAAATGCACTCCCACTGCAGACAGGGTTTTACTGCCTTGCTTGCACCTGGAATATGTGTCTTTCACCTTGGGATCAAATGACAAAATTCTGTCAAAAGGATCATTGATGCAGGATGACTTGAAGGGCTCTGTAAAATCATGCAGAAGCATCCAGGCATGAGTTCTGATGGAAATGCCTGAAACTGCCACTCTTGGGACTCCTTCAGTTGCATGTGAAATAAGCCTCATGGATGAGTTTGAAATGCAGAATGAAGGGTCACCAACTGTGAAGCAATAGAGGACTCTGCCTCAGAAGTAATAGCCCCTGAGAGAGATTTTGAAAGTTCCTTCATCAAATCCCTTCGTAATCTGGTGAAGTTTGCCAAATAATTCAGAGACCTGAGTGCAAAGGTCATTGAGGCATACACATGCTTCCCAAATCTGTCCATTGCCCCAAACTCCTTGTTAGGAAGATGAACAGAGGAACTCTGTTTTGTGAGTTCTTTTTTTGGTGGCTGCCGGCACAACCACATCATCATCTTGAGAAATCCCTTCCCTTTGGTGGTGCCAGGATCCTATCTGGTATCTTGGGGACTGGCTCAACAGAATCAGGTTCCATCCATGCTTGATGAGAGATCAATTCAATGCACACATCAGCCGGCAGAGTCACCCAGGAAGTAGATGCCTCCAGGAATATTGATTCCTCTTAAGAACTGTTATTAGTAGGCCAACCACACCTTTGTTTCAGGATTTCTAAAATGTCTCTGAATGAGAAATCATCAGGATGTGATCTTGGGGACACTTCCCTTTCACTGAAATTGGTATCCTCTGTGACTGATTTCTGAGGGGAGTCCAAGTGTCTCTTTTTGCACTTCCTTTTCATAGGGAATTCTTCAGTGGAGTGTTCCAGAGAAGTAGAATGTTGAGGTGGGAGGAGCCGAACTCTAGAAGAGAATGCTCTCTCTACTACCTCGAAGGCAGGATGCCCCGGGAAGATGAGAAGACATGCTTCTGGACTGACAGCTTCCTCTGACCTGAAGACACCCCACTCAAGGCAGGAGTCAAAACTGAGCTATCGAATGTTGAGGCTCCATGGGGCAGAGACAGCTCTGACAACTTTGGAGTTAACCCCAACCCCTAGGATCTGACAATAAAACTTCAGGTCCTGCAGTCATCTGGCTCGAACACACTTGGAGCTGGAGCACTCAGAGAAGATATCGGATCTGAAGATAAAGCCATCTTTGGATCCAAAACAGATGGTGCTGGGAGTCTTGGATCCAAGTGCTCTGAAACCAAAGGATAGATCAGAGAAGGAGACAAAACTGGTGGGGTTGTACTAGCGAAGCTCTCCTGACCCATGGGGGTAGGAGTCAGAAGATCTCCCATCTGAATTTGTCTTGAGAGAAACTTCTTCATCATTCTGTCCACATCATCTTTTGTGAGACTTCTGGATGAATGGGAAGAGGTTATGGAAGGTGAACGGCTTCTTTCCAGGAACAGAGATGGTAGCTGAGAGGATATGGGATCCAGGGAAGACATGGACCTAGTCCTAGGTAACTGTTTAGGCTCAAGATAAGTTGGATCCCAAGATACGGATCTGGTGTCTGAAGAAGTTGGATCTGAAGGCTTGTGTTTAGGATCCAAA
This sequence comes from Protopterus annectens, assembly GCF_019279795.1. Lineage (NCBI taxonomy): Eukaryota > Metazoa > Chordata > Ceratodontiformes > Protopteridae > Protopterus > Protopterus annectens. The sequence continues at coordinate 1,995,429,133 of NC_056729.1, read as the reverse complement.
GTTTTTCGGGTCTTCTTGAGTGGGCCAGAGGTCGGATCCGAAGAGGATTGAGAGGAGCCACGTTGATCAGAAAGTCTCTTTTTTGTCTTTCTTTCTCTCAGATTTGGAGGGTTGAGCTCCAGCAAGTGATTTTCCAAAGGCCAAAGGAAAAAGGCCCTTGACAATGAATTTATCTTTTAGGTCTATTAACGCACTAGGTGTAAAGGGTTTACAGACAGGGCATGAAAACTGCAAATGTTCAGGTCCCAAACAATAAATATAGAGATCATGGGCATCAGATAACCAGATTTTATGCCCACATTTACTACATTTCTTAAACTTTGATGGGTTATCTGCCATTTTATCACACCAAAAAAACCTGGAGAAACAATGCCACTTTTAGAAGGCAACACAAAGAGGGAAGTTAAAGCAGAGGGGTTGAAAAATAGAAATAAACTACCTCTTTTTTTTGTGTTTTTTTCTCTACCAGTGGTAAGAAGAAAAGGATAATATTACTACCACTAAGTACAGGGAGGATAAAGAAGGAAACTTTTGCTAATAGGAAGAAGGTATAAAGTAGAAATAACTTATCTCTTCAAACTCACACCCAAGAGCTGCAGTAACCATGTTTGTTTACAATGGCAACAAACAAGATCTGGAGCATGAGGAGGACTACAGCATTATGGGTAAGGGAGCAGCTTGAGAGCTTGTTGTATCCATGAACTATGAAACAGTGGCTGAGTCGGATCAGAGGATCAGATCAAAACCCATATGTTGAGGAATGAATGAAAACTGACAACATCAGATCTATGTTTCAGCTCCTGCAAAGCTTTACCCTTATCCTTGAGAGACTTGAAAAGGTCAGCAGCAGCAGCAGATCCAAAAGAGTTTTATTAACCATGCACCCAATAGTTTGGCTTTAATGTCATCAGGCAAGGTCTGAGGATGAAGCCAAGAAATATGCCTCATAACTGAACTAAAGTCAGCAGCCCTGGAAGGGGCAAAAGCTGCATCATAGCTGCATTTGATCAAGTAGATTGCAACTTGAGAAGTACAGTCAAGCAAGGAAAGGGCTGAAGCCTTACCTTCAGAGTCAGGAAGGTCAGAAACCACATTAGAAACTTGAGAAAGGATTGTGAAGATCTACCTGGTTATATGAGTCTGGTAGTTGGTGGCCCTGAAGCATAAAGTGGCAGGAGTGTAACAATCTTGTCCAGCTTTTCCATAGCTCTACTAACCTTATCAGAAGCCATCAGCTTGGTAGTGGGCAATAACATGGATGGCTTGTCAGAGAAGACTGACACTACAGAAGGGCATTTATAAAAAAATTTGCACTCTTCAGGCACTTTACAGAATCTATCTGGCTTCTTAGGTGCAGGGGGATGAGAGCCAGGGGCTACAGACAGTGCTCAGACGGTATCCAGAAAGGCAGCCAGAACAGGAGGAACAGCAGTTAGCTTGGAAGAGTCCATCTGTAGGAGCTCATGATATCTTTTCTGAATCTCCGAGACTTGAGAACAATCCAACTTAATATAATCCATTATATGGGCAGTGGCATCCCCAAAAAGCTCCTCCGGGGAGAATCTAGACTTATGGAGTCCTCTGAATCATAGTTCAAAGGGGAATGGATTTGGGAAGAGTAATCCAAGGATTCTTTCCTTGAGTCCAGATCCCCATCTGAGGAATCCAATTCCCCTGGTCTTTTCAGCGCAGTAGAAGACCAGGGAGGAGCAGGATCAGAGATATCCTTAGGAGGTTCAAGGTCATCAAAGCATTAAATAAACCCTGACTGAAATCTTGCCATTCATGTCTGGGATCCTTAATAACAGGGGAAATATGCTTTGTTTTTTGTGTTTCTTATTTTTTTTTTTTTTTTTGCTGGACATCCACTTGAAACATCCTCGGAGGATTAGACTCATGGATGACTCAGTAACGGTGGTAGGAATTTCCTCCTTAACTAAGATCTGAGGAATCCCCCTCGGTCTTTCAGATATAGTCAGCTGAAGTTCCCCTTCAATGTCAAGCATAGTCATGTGAAAAGCCACCAAGGACTTGCAAGAAAGCAGGTCCATGCTAGCCTTTCACAGGGTGGTGGCAGAGGAATCCAAAGCAACCACTGGAAGGTCCTCCAGGATTTCACTAGCCTTGAGAGAGGTGTTTAAGGAAGGCTGGACAGCAGCTGGATCAGACCTAATTTGTTTGGCCTTCTTCTTGGCAAATGGCTGGCCCTTGGGAACAGGAGGATTCCACCATAGCCCCTTGAGCCAACAACTTAAGAGACTGGTTCTCCAGGTATATGGACAAGGAGGAGAGATGACTATGAAGGGTCTTAGGTACAAATATCTGGCAGCTAGAACACTGTGTATGATTGTGAGAAACACCCAAACAGAAGAGACATAGCTTGTGACAGTCCTTATGGGGAAGCTGTCTCCCACACTGACATTTTCCCTTCTGGATGACATGAACCCCAAAAAAATAGAAAAAGAGAAGAAACCCCAAGGGGGTACTTATCAGAAAACATGGCTTGGTTTCCAGCAGAACAGAAGGGTGTTCAGTACAATGTTCAGTGATGGCATTTAGACTTGTAGCAAAAAAGTTCTGAATGTGTGTGTTCGTATGTCATCTTTGTCCCCTATGGTGTGCACGGGGAGCATATGTGTGACGTACAACACCTATAAGTACTAAAGGCTGTGGTATACTGGACGGAAGTTGAGCTATCCTTGCCAGGAGATCCCTCAGATAAGGAATACTGCAACAGTGATATGGAAGGGCGTATGATATGAAATTCTTGACAGCTAAAGCTAGGATAAAATGGTTCTCTCATGAATGCAACTCACACTCTGCACGACAGCTGAAACTGCTCAAAGTAGATGACACAGTACAGAATGAAGCATATATGATTTGGCGCATACTTTTCCTGTGTCACATATAACTATCATGTTTGCTGTTACAGTTGTTTAGCATCAGTCAGATAGCAACTACCAAAATGCATTACATTTCTTAGAAATAAGGAATCCAAAACAGCTTTCCTGTTCCTCCATTAATCAGTTTAAGGGTTGCATTCTATGGGCAGTGAATATCCTGCTTCTAAGTTATTACAAACCTTTTATTATCCTTACCACTCCCATTCCTCCAACTCATATGTCAGAAGTGAATTACTATATCTTTTCATTTGCAGGATATGTTATCAAGCTAAATGCATCTGCGCAGAATACAAGCAATGTGAATACTGACAGACAAAAACTGATGTAAACATTTTAAATGTTGCAAATCTACCCAAAATTGTAATGTTCATTAAATATCCTGGCTTAAAATTAAATGAATATATTTTAGAGTCTATGAAAGCCTGTCATTCTTAAACACTTCCTAAGTTACATGCTCTGTACTGTTTATTGACACTTTCTTACTTATATATTAGCTCTTTATTATAAATGAATCCACACACAAATGTATTCAGTAGAACCACACAGGGATGAGAAATGGCTTAAAACATGGTGGTAATTTACACCAGAAAGTTCTATCCATATTGCTTTTGGTGAATCACAATTTGTCTACCACTGTCTAAAATGTGTGCAGTTTTTTGACTCCTGGAACCTCAACCTCTGTAAATAATACATATTAATGAGAAAACAGATATGCTATTATTTACGATACACTTGGGACTGCCCAAAACTCTTAAGATACATTATGCAATTGGCGTGGAATCTGCATTACACTGTGTGTGTGTGTGTATATATATATATATATATATATATATATATATATATATATATATATAGGGTCTATATTACATCACCGAATGCTTAAAAAAGTGAACGGTGATTAATTGACCCTATGTAAGTGAAAGCTTACAATGTCAAACTGTCAGAACAGCGATTCCAAGGGGGAAAAATTGCTGTTCCAACAAAAAAAAAGAAAATAAAACACTTTAAACATTACATTAAGTGGGGGCTTCGCCTGTGCCTCCACACCCCCCACTTAAATATACCAACTCCGAGATTGCACTGCAGTGCCAAAAATGGCAAAGTAACGAAGCAGCCAAGCAAATTCTTTCCTAGGGAAAAAAGTCACTTCGATATTTTGCCTTTTAAGTTCGACCAAGACGCATTCGAAAGAATGTGTCTTCGGTCTTGTAAGAGGAACCCTTTTTTTTTTTTTTATTAGACAAGTTGACTGGACTTAGCCAGTTTTCTGACACTACCACATTACGTTAGAATCTGAGCACAAAACTAACAAAAATAGCTGTATGTGACAACAGCAAAGCAATGACCATTCGGCGATAGGCACATCAAATTCTCCAGCATTCAGATAATCAAGAGCCAATATTCATTTTTACATTACTCCATTTTGTTTTTCTGTAGTTTGTTGACAACAGCCTCTGGCTAAGGCTGCATGCTACTGAAAGTACTGTATCCCAAGCAGTGGGTCTCAGAATGTTGACTTAGAAAGTTCACTAGTTTCCTCTAATAATTTTGTTGTATCAGAGCTGGCACGGTCACACACTGCAGTGTCAGAACAGAATGACAGAGTTCACACAAGTTAAATGTAATTGTAGTTAGTGATCAGGTGTGTGTAGAGTCATGCTCCAAATACACTCGGGGTGCACAGCATGTTAAAGGGCTACAAGTAAGGCTGATGTTTTAAATATAACACTGGCTATACTGCTTTTAGGAAGTGGTAGGGGCGTATTTGCTTTCTTATTTATGGCACTTATATCATAAAGGTATTTGATTTAAACAGACATGACAGGATGTAAGATGATTTGCTGGCAAATATATATATATATATATATATATATATATATATATATTTATATTTATAGATAGGGATCTAGGACTTTTGAACAAATATTACCACCGAACACACTTTAACGAAAGTGCTTTCATCGAAAAAGCGCTTTCGTTAAAGTATGTTAAAAAAAACACACACAAAATCTATTTGAATGCAGGGGGGCGAGCCCCCCTGCACATCCCCCTACTTTAATATTCTCACTCCGAGGTCGCACTACAGTGGGGAAAATGGAATTTTCCCTTACCGCACCGTAGTACGACTGGAACAACAAGCATACTTACGTGAAAGTGCTTCTTCGGTGAACAGCAATTTCGCGCAAGTATGCTCACCAAATTGGGATTCGGTGAAAGATGCAGTCGAGCATCTGTATGGATCCTATAGATAGATACTGTAAATAATTTTTGAGCAGCTTATAGTTATTTATTAATTATTTATTCAGAATAGCATCCTCTGTTGTTCAGAGCTCCTATATTGAAAGCAAACACCACCACAGTTTGCTTATGGCATTGAGGACATCTTTGTGTCAATTCTCAGAGCTGGTGGCCTTGAAACAAATAGGAAGTGATTGAAACCATTTGTCAAAAACCATGGTTGTTTCATTAGTTCTTAAAAGAAATGTACTAACATTTTCTACCTCAAGTGCTCTAGTGCGACTTTTCACTTGAAGCAGACTCTACGGCCTCTAACATTATAGGAAATTACGAAAAAACAGTACAGGATCCGATAAACCCAAACAGGCAACCAACAAGCAACGCCAGATAAGCAACGTTTAATAGTATGAAGCGCTTTTCGTCTGCAAAGTATGCTGACTTCTTCAGAAACATGGGTAAAAATCACAAATAGTCCTTATAAGGGAATAACAATTACTGATTGTTAAAACATCAAGTAAAGCAATTAAAAGGTGATTAAAAAATACTATAAACACAGACTCCTCCTATCAATTAACTCGACCAGCTTGTAACACATTGAAAGTTTAACCTACATTGTTAAATCCTAAAATAACTTAATAATTCAAGGCTTTCATAATAAAAACCACAACACTGGTACACAGTGTATGTGGTACTCGTCCTATTAACATTCAATACAGTATAATACCCTATCAATAATATTGGTATTATAGTTGTAACTGTATAGTGTTAAAAGAATTCAAGAAATATACATAAATAAACAGTAAATAACTTGTCAGTAAACCACTGAACCACACTTAACTATCTCTGAAGGCTCCTGAGTTTTAACACACACCTTATTGAACATAAATCATTCAATCCTGGAAACGAATACGCATTAAGCCTAATTTGCCATTTAAGTTCTGATTCTTCTAAAAGTAAAGTAAACACGGAGTTGGATAGTTATGTGGCAAGTATTCATAGGAAAGCCACATATTCCAACTCATTTTTACATTTTAGTAGTTGCCACCCTAACTACCAAAAACGTTCGGTGGTTAAGGGTCAGTTGGTAAGAGCAGCCCGTATGGTGAGCTTAGATGTTGATTTCCACTGTGAGTGTGAATCATTGAAGAACATGTTCTTACTTAGAGGCTATCCACAAAACCTTATTGACAATTTGATCAATGAGGTAAAGTATAAAAGGTCGAATGGGACATATAAACCCATTTTGAACGTAACTTCGGCCTTAACAGATAGCACAGTTAATACAGATGTTATAAATCTTTCTGGATTAACTAGCTCACTTAGTAGGGTCACCAACACTAATGTTTCAGGTCCAAGACTTATTATGACTTATGATAGCTGTAGTCATTACTGTATTGACCTCATTAGCAAGAATTGGGGTTTATTTAAAAGTAACCCCATGGTTTATGCCAAAGTAGGAATCCGTCCAGAGGTAACCTTTAGGAGAGGTAAAAACTTGAAAACGTTTTTGGAACAACCTAGTGTCAATTTACCAAGGACACCAGGCACCTTTAAATGCCAAAACTGCAGTCAGTGCAGGTATATTGAAGAAAGTAATAGATTTGCAATACATCATAGTGTATTTAGGTTGAGATGTAGAGCCAATTGTAATTCCAGAATGGTAGTTTATTTGGCTAAGTGCCAGAGATGTCCCGCATTTTATGTGGGTAAAACGGAGCGGAAATTACGTGAACGAATATATGAGCACCAGTATGCCATTTCAAAGAAAAAACATGAGAATGCATTGGCCAGACACATCTGTGACTACAAGGAGCACAGTTTCAAGTTTTTGGTTATTGACCAAATCCTTGAAAATAAGAGGGGAGCCCCCTTACCTTTACTTTTAGAAGAATCAGAACTTAAATGGCAAATTAGGCTTAATGCGTATTCGTTTCCAGGATTGAATGATTTATGTTCAATAAGGTGTGTGTTAAAACTCAGGAGCCTTCAGAGATAGTTAAATGTGGTTCAGTGGTTTACTGACAAGTTATTTACTGTTTATTTATGTATATTTCTTGAATTCTTTTAACACTATACAGTTACAACTATAATACCAATATTATTGATAGGGTATTATACTGTATTGAATGTTAATAGGACGAGTACCACATACACTGTGTACCAGTGTTGCGGTTTTTATTATGAAAGCCTTGAATTATTAAGTTATTTTAGGATTTAACAATGTAGGTTAAACTTTCAATGTGTTACAAGCTGGTCGAGTTAATTGATAGGAGGAGTCTGTGTTTATAGTATTTTTTAATCACCTTTTAATTGCTTTACTTGATGTTTTAACAATCAGTAATTGTTATTCCCTTATAAGGACTGTTTGTGATTTTTACCCATGTTTCTGAAGAAGTCAGCATACTTTGCAGACGAAAAGCGCTTCATACTATTAAACGTTGCTTATCTGGCGTTACTTGTTGGTTGCCTGTTTGGGTTTATCGGATACTGTACTGTTTTTTCGTGGTTTTCTTGCTTTATTTTCACTGTTTGGAGTATTATAGGAAATTAATCAACTCTGAGAATCATTATTCTGCCCTAAAACCTGAGGGAAGGATACTTTATATAAGAAAATGTACCACTGTGCATTCACAAACTTAAAATCAGAAAGTTATAACAACTGGAGAAAAATTGCTATTACATTTGATATGTGTTAACCTTGGATTATCAGAAATGGGGTAGAAAGATTTCTTAGTATAATGTGCATTTTAAAACAGCACAGGAAACAGGGAAGAAAAACATTGATACATAAAACACTGGGATAAACAGGGAATTCCTATCACAGAAATGAAAATTTCTATAGTGAAGGAACCACTGCTCTGGGGAACTTCAGATCTTTTGAATACACTTCCTCGAGGGGCCCGGATCTGGCTGAAAAGGGTGTGGTAACAACTTATATCTGGTTATTAAACTGAAAATAAATAAATAGTGTTAAAATACTACTGGCAGGGCCTGATTACTTTTAAGCAAAATGATATAGTATCATCCCTACACAGCTACATCTGAACAAGAGGAATATCTGACATAGCTATGACTAGGCATAGACATGCTTCCAAAAAACTTAAAATAAGGTACTGTTCTGCATCTCATCTAGTGTAGTTAATATCACCAGCAAGAACTAACAGTAAAATTAATACCAAGAAAAGAAAAGAGTAGTCTGCTCAAATTTTACTACTTCTGGCTGAATATCATATTAACGTAAGCATTTTTATGTCTGGTTTTCTCGTTATTATGTAAAGAATACTTAGAAACAAAACTGTTTAACAGATTCTATTCAATGTGGGCAATAAGTATTTGTACTTGCTTTTAAAAAAAAATTGAAATGTATTTTGTATGTCCGTACTTCTCAACTGTGCACCATTAAGAAGAGCATTCCTAAAAATTCTATATTCCAAGCAATTCTACACTGAAATGTCTGTCACATATTCATTATTTTTTTTTTACATAAATAACTATGGTAAATAAAACTGAATGCATCTTTCTCATCAAAATAACTTCTTATATATTTTTATAAGTCCATGTAAACAGTTATTGAATATGCTGTGAGCTTCCTAGTGGAAATTGTTAACAAGTGTGTTGTAAAAGTTTTACAAGTAATAAAAATATTTTTGAAAAAAAAAAAAAAGTGTTCCATATTTTGCCCATGTATTTTACACTGTGAGAGGTGTAAGTTATGTACTCACCATAACTTGGCATCTGTGTTGTCCATTTTCATTCTTCCTCACCAATGGGTCCAATCCTTGGATCCCACTCGGCCACATACACGAGACTTCCAACTCTCAAGTTCCTCCCTCTACCCATAGTGCTCTGTTCTATCCCCAACTCCACATATAGAGTTTGCTGCCTAATCTCTCATTTTATAATAGAGATAGATATGGATATAAGAAATGTCAGGGCTCAAACCTAGAACTGACTGGTTCCAATACAGTCTAACAGATACGTCTAGGAATGACAAGGATGGTGGGGGATGGATGGGAAGGAAGAATGAAAATGGACAACACAGATGTCAAGTTATGGTGAGTACATAACTTATAAATCTGATGTAGTCCTTTTCATTCTTCCTCACCACTGGGACAGAGTCCATAGCTATGTAGCCCTTGGGAGACCCTCACGGAAGGACATGCCACAGCACTGTCGAACCAAAAGAAGCTCCGTTTCTGGAGACAATGTATAATTTGTAATGTGTAATAAAAGTATGATTCTTTGACCAAGTGGTTGCAGCACAAATATCATCAGTGGAAGTCCTTGACCTAAAAACAGATGAAGTAGCCATACAAGCGGAATAAGCTTGAGGGGGTCATAGCAAATCTAGTCCTTTTTAAGAATAAACCAATGAAATGCAATCACTAATCCATTTGGCTAGTGTAATTTTAGTTACTGCCTGACCCAAGTGGTTAAGGGAAAAGGATACAAACAGCTGATCAGACTTCCTGAACTGCTTTGTCCTGTGTAGATAAAAATGTAATTGTCTGTTTACATCAAGAGATGATGCATGTATTCTCCTTTATTCATAAATTTTGGAAGGATGACTGGTAAATGTATGGACTGGTTAATGTTACTTTCTGTTGCCACTTTAGAAAGAAAGGAAGTATTGGTCCATAGAGACTCCCTGTCCTTATGAAAAATAATGTATGGAGGCTTAGCTGATAGGATCTCTAGCTCAGAAATTCTTTTTGCTGAACTGATAGCTACTAACAAGATCATTTTTCAGAAGCTTCATATTGCATTTGGCTGCTGGTTCAAACTGTTTCTGAATTAATCCCTGAAGGACTACAGTAAGGTCCCAAGGAGGAGAAGGGTCCTTTATTGGGGGTCTGAGGAGAAAGGCACCCTTAATACAGGCTCCACACAATCTGGATGAAGCCAGAGAAAAGGATTTGTTTTCAGAATGGAAATTAGAAATCGCTGTCAGCTGAAGCTTAATTGTAGAAAAATTAGCTCCTTTTTTAAAAAAGTTGTCACAAAGAGAAAAATGGTTGAAATTGGTGCTGATTGACCCAAACAGAAAATCTTTTCTATTTGCTTCTGTAGACTTTCTTGTTAGAAGCCTTCTGGGAGGCCAAGATAATCTCAACGACTGGGGAAGCAAGCCTGGACTGTCAAACTACTACTGGAAGTGCAGAAGCCTTGCTGTTAGCTTGAAGATGGGAAGATTGGGGTGCTGAATTCTCGATGGATAAGAGAGGAGATCCTGAGTGGGTTCAAGTATCCATGGAGGATATCTCAAGTGAAACCGTAGGAAGGGAAACGTACCCATTGATGCTGAAGCCAAAAGGATGAATGAGCTCTTCAGCCTGCTTGCTTTCTGTAAGAACTTTGGAATCAGAGGAAGAGGAGGTAGGCATACAGGAGACCAGGGGGCCAATCATGAATCAGAGCATCTCTTGGTGACTCCCCCAGAGAGGGGAACAGAGCAAAGTACTTGCTGCACTTGTTGTTGAGGGGTGAGTCAAATAGGTCACAGCAAGGCTGGCCACAGCAGCTGAAGATCATATTCGATAATGATTGACTGAGAGACCACTTGTGACGTATCAGAATGGATTTTCTGAGCTTGTCTGCTAGTGCATTGGTTTTCCCAAGGATGTGAGTTGCAGTGGGAAAGCGATATGAACCTATCGTCCATTCCCAAACCCTCACGGCCTCTCTGCAAAGTAAATACGATTGGGTTCATCCTTGCTTGTTGATGTACCAGACTACTAACATGTTGTCTGTATGAACTGCAATAGTCCCTAGAGAGAGAATGTCTTGAAATGTTTGCAACACTAGAAGGACTGTTCTCATCTGTAGGAAGTTGATATGCACCTTGGTCTACAGAGGAGACCATGTGCCTTGGACGATCTTTTCCGAGAAATGCTCCCCCCACTCCAGTTGGGAAGCATCTAAACTGGGGGCAGAAGGGTGAACGGTCTTCCCAGGAAAAGGACATTGGACTAAATCCACCAATGAATATGATGTTTGCAGATTAGAGAGAGTCTTATGGGAAATGATAGGGAATGGTAAAATATGGACCACTGTACCACCAAGGTCCTTTGAAGTATTTGCATAAAGAATCATGCTAAAGGGACTAGAAGTATGGCAGCTGACGTCAACCCCAGAGCTTGTAGTACTAATCTTGCTGGAGGAGATGGGTGAGATAGTATAGAAGAAACCTGATGTCTCAAAGATGTAATGCGATGGAGAGGTAAGGACACCACTTGAGTTGTAGTATTCAAGAGATTCCCTACGAATTCCAGGGTCTGTATCGGGACTAGGATTGACTTGGCATGGTTTACTGAAATACCTAAAGTGTTGGAAACCTGGAGTAAGTAGTCCCTGGCTTGTAAAAATTGATGCCTGGATGGGGTGGTAAAGGTCCAATCATTAAGATATGGAAACACGAGGAATCCCTTGAGTCTCAAGTGAACTGCCATGACTGCCATGCATTTGGTAAACACCCTAGGGGCTGTGGTGAGTCCAAAGGGCAGTGCACTGATTTGGTATGATTGGCTGTCAGCCATAAGCATAGATGTTTCTTAGATTGCTTGTCTATTTTTATGGGATAGCATGCACTCTGGAGATCTACAGAGCATATAAAATCATCCCTGTGCAGAAGAGTCAGGGTGGACTGAACAGTAAACATGTGGAACTTCATCTTCTTTACATACTGGTTCAACTTGCTTACATCCAAAATGGGTCTTAGCTCCATTGTTTTCTTTGGCACTAAAAAGAAGCATGAGCAAGTTCTGAATCCTATCTGGTCGGGTGGGACGTCCTGGATGACTCTTCTGTAGCAGCTTTTGTATTTCTTGTGCTGCATCTTTCCTCTGACTGTATGAAATGTTGTGAAGTTTCCTCTTTTAGATAGGAGGAGAAAAAGATAATGGTACATAGTATCCCCTGGATAGGATTCTTAGCACCCATAAATCTTTTGTGATATCTGTCCAGGCATCTAGGTGCAAAGGGAAATGACCTCCAACTGCTGCCAGAGTAGACAGTTGGGAAGCACTTCAGGAGCGTTGATAGGGCCTAGCAAAAAAGAATAGCTGAAGCACTGGTTCGGCAGGCCCCCACTGCCTCTAGGGTGATGATGTCCATTAAAATTTCCACCTCTGTCTCTGAAGGAATTATCCCCATAGAATCCCAGAAAGATCCCTGAGATTTTCAGAACCACATCTTCTTACCACCTTGTTGGTTTCTAGAGAAGGTCCGTTGAGGGGTAGAAAACTTGATTCCTATGGCAGACAGAGCCTTTCCCTCTTGTTTGCTGCAGGTAAGTGTGTCTTTAACTGATGGCCTGAACAAGGAAGTGTCATCAAAGGGGGCATTGACAAAGGGTGTCTTGAAGGCCTCTGCAAAATCCCATAGCTGCATCCATCCAGGTTTCTTTATGGATATGCCTGAACCGACTGCTCATGAGGAACCTTCCACTGCATGGGAGCTCAACCTCATTGACATATTAGAAATGGACAGCACAGTGGCCAGCTGAGAGGAAGTCTTTTTGAAAGCCTCCCTAGACATTGACTCTGAGAGAGTGCTTGATAATTCTTTAGATAAAATCTCTCTGTAGTTGAATGAAGTGTGCCAAGTAGTTTAATGACCTCAGGGCGAACATAGCTGAGGCACACACTCACTTTCCAAATCTGTCCATCGTTCTGGACTCCCTGTTCAGTGGCTGGACAGAAGAGCTCTGCTCAGCTAGCTCCTTCCTGGTTGCTGCTGCCACCACCATAGCATCAACTGGGTCTCCCTTGCTTGAGTGGGGTCTATCAGCAGTAGGGACCAGAAATTTGTCTGGGCACTTGGGAATAGATTCAACAACTCTCAGTTCCTTCCAAGCCTGGCAAAAAACAAGTCAATCAGCTCATCCACTGGGGGGTCACCCAAGATAGATATAGACAGTCCAGAACTGAAAGCCTCCAGAAACACTGATTCTTTAGGAGAAGACCAGCCACCCTTCTGTTTGAGGATCTCAAGGATACTTTCAAAGGAGATGTCATCAGGTGGTGATTTGGGTTATCCTTCTCACTTATCAAAATCAGTGTCTTCTGTGAGAGACTCCAGGGGCAAGTCTATGAGCCTCCTCTAACACATCCTCTTTTGAGGAACCTCCTCAGTGGGGTGTTTGGAAGAGATAACAGAAGAGGGGGAAATTCCTCTAGAGGAACTGTTTGGAGACTTCCTGGAACTGGCTGTCCCCATGAAATAGATCTGATGGGCTCAGAATCAAAGATGGTAGATGGGTTGGATCCAAGAAAATAGAGGACAGTTCCCTGTGAAGAGAGAAAGCCCAGCTTGAATGCCAAAGGACCTGGGGAAACCAGCCCCACTTCTCGGAGCTGAAGCCTCCGAGGAAGGTAGTTTGGGGCCACCCCCGGATCTGTGCCTCAAGGGGAGATTCAGATCTGAGCTGTCCAGGGCCAAGGCTCTGACAGGGAAGGCTGGATCTGACAAATTCAGAGCCAAACCCAACCCCTTAGACCCGGTGCCAACCTCTCAGATATGAGACCTGTTCTGATCCGAGGGTATCAGAGCAAAACCGGTTAGGGACACCGTCTGAGATAAAGAAGATATTTTCCTTGGATCTGCCACTGAACCTCTCAGGGACTTCATATCCTGGAACTCTGAAACCACTGGTCAGATCAGAGAAGGAGAGAGAATGGACTTAGCAGGTGCACTCATGGATCCAGGAGGGGATGGAGTTGGCAACACTACCATCTGGAGCTGAGCCCTGAGAACTTCTAGCATCATCCTATCCACATCAGCCTCTGACAAACTCCTTGAAGACATGGAAGATGCTGTGGACGAGGATCTAGAATGTGTTTTGGAGTCTGAAAAAGTTGAGTGGGTAGAGAAGGCGAAACATGTTTCAGTACGTTCTCTGGAGTACAACTTCTATGAGTTGAACTGGTTCTCAGATCCAAGGACCTAGGATCCAAAAAAGAAGTAGATGGCAAGGGGGAAATGACAACAGGAGCTGAACCATTTGGATCCGATGAAGGCCTTTTATTCAAGGGCAGCCCAAGAATTTTCAGATCCGAGGTCGTCAGATCCAGAATTTATCTAATCTTTGCCAGTGGCTCTGAAGAAGCTCTTGGTTACTTCTGAGGAGATCTCTTCATGACATCTGAAGAAATTGATTTGGGTGTTTTTTTGGGGGGGGGGGTTTGAGTCCCAGGAAAAGCAGGAAGCAATCCTTTTACAATCAGTTTATTGCACCTGTCGGATAACACCCTGGGATTAAAGGTGGATCAAATGGGACAAGCCATGTCAAGATAATCTGGTCCTAGGCAATATACTAATTTCTTGTGAGCATGTGAGTTTGGGATTTTATGCCCACAAGAAGTGTACTTTTTGAGGCCAATTGGTTTCTTCGACATTGTCAACTAGAAAAGCACAGCATAACCATTAAGAAAATTCACAAACAAAATATTAAATAACATTTTTTTTAAACAATAGCCTAAGAAAGGAAAAGGGAAAGGAGTACCAGCTATGGTATATTGGAGATGTGCCAACAATGGTACCAAGACTACTCAAACTGAGTAGAAGTCAAAAAGAAAGGCAGAAAAGAGCCTAACACCAGCAAAAATCTTTAGAGAGAAGAAATGGACAGAAAAATCTGCAAGTTTTAAGAAAAAAGAAGTTTTATGAATAAACTGTAATTATTATAAAAAAGCACTGCTTATTATGATCAAGATTGGAAAAAATGTCTAACCACGATGGTGTTAAACAAGATCTGAAGTGTTGGAGATAGAATAGAGCATTATGGATAGAGGGAGGAGCTCAAGAGCTGGATCCAAAATCTTGTGTATGCGGCCGAGTCAGATCAACCCATTGGTGAGGAAGAAGGAAAAGGGCATCAGATTTAATGTTCTGCATTTTTGGAAATGGAAGGTTGAGCATTATGCATGTGTCAGAGTAAATTGTACCACAATCTGAAAAAAAAAAACATTATGATAAGCACCCTGTTAATACTGCTCCTTAAATGAATTACATACCTACCAGTTCTTCCCAGTATGAAGTTATTAAATAAGGGATTATCAGAGTTTGTACTTTTTGGATTAGTTTATCGTTTTGTGGGGTTAATGTTAAATTATGGAGAATTGTTTGGAGAGATAGGCATCTTACAGGAATTTTAATATTTGGCAAAGATGGCACTGTCTCATCTGAGTAAATTTCACAAACCTGAGTAGAGCTTTGCAGAAAATGTTTAGAATATTTAACTATTTCATGTACTACCTTAGAATCTTGTCTTGCAACAAACAGATCAATACCTGTATAAAGAAGATATTGAGTCATTCACTGTTTAGCTTATCTGAAACAGTTCCATTCTGTCCCATGCAATTGGTATTTTATGTTTTTAAAAACAATTAATTTGACATTTAAGTCTAACACTGAATGTTACTGGATATTTCATGAGCTATGGTATTCCGACACTAAAGTACACATTCAAAATATGCAGATGCTTCTGAATGTATTAGAATATTTCATAAGAACAAAGATTTATGCAGGTTGTTCTTTCATCATCAAAAGGAAGTTATGTACTCATCATAATGTTCCATCTGTTATGTCCATTTTCATTCTTCCTCAACTGTTGGGTTCAGATCCAAACCTCGGATCTGACTCACCTGTTACTAAAGCTCATGGTAACCACATAACTCTCAAGCTTCTCCCTTACCTATAATCCATCAACCCCTAACATACCTCAGATCTTGTTTGCTGATTTGCCTAAAGTAATTCCTGTTAATGTACACACACATATATATATATATATATATATATATATATATATATATATATATATATATATATGGGTCTATGTCGTATCATCGAAAATACGGTTCATCGAACCATACTTCCAATGACTGACTTCCACGAAAGTGCATTATATCGAAAATGCACTTTTGCGGAAAAATAAAAACACACTAAACACTATTATGCAGGTGGGCAAGCCCACCTGCACCCCCACCCCTACTTTAATATTCTAACTCTGAGATCGCACTACAGTGGGGAAAAGGAAATATTCCCTTATCCCCACTGTACCACAATCTCAACAAGAGTTTGCTTAGATGTACATCAACACTACACGCTGATGTACAACTAATGTTACATGCAAACTGGAAGTTTATTTTTGGGTTTTCTTTACCGAAAGTGCATTTTCGATAAAATGTACTTTCGCTAAAGTGAGTCAGCGAAAGTATGGTTCAATGAACCGTACTTTTGATGTAACAACTAGGACCCATTCTACAAAAAGAACTATATCTGAATCTCAAAATTAAGGGCAATGGTGTCCTTACAATATCTCATGATTCCAGAAGTCTGTTGTGATAAGGGTTAGGGGTTGGTGGGCGGGAAGTTGAGGAAGAGTGAAAATGGACAACACAGATGGAACATTATGGTGAGTACATAACTTCTTTATCTGATGTTGTTAATTTTCATTCTATCCTCAACTGTTGGGACAGAGTCCCCAGCTACTTAAAATCCTGGTGAACTCTAAAGAAGGATATTTCTGAGCACAGCTGAGCCAAAGGTTGCTCTACTCAGATCCAGTTTGTAATGAGTGATAAAGGTATGAGGACTGGCCCAGGTTGCAGCCACACATATGTCACCCACGGAAGCCTTAGAGAGAAACACTAAATAAGTTGCCATGGACCTAGCTGAATGGGCTCTTTAAGGTTTTGGTAAGGTTAGACCCCAGCATGTTATAGATAAAAGAAATGCAATCCATCAGCTATCTGGCTAGAGTGGTGTACCATCAAAATGTGGAAATTAAGTTAAACGAAAACAGGTTGGTCAAATGTGTATTCTACCAGTGCCCGTAATGTCGAACTGAAAGTATACAACTTCATATTAGCGAATGTGAGTACACATTCATTCGCTAATATGCAGTCGACATTTTGAACTGAGATTGTGGTACAGTGTGGACCAGGAAATATTCCCTTTTCTTAACTGTAGTGCGATCTCAGAGTTGGTATATATAATATGCAGAGGATGTGGGGGTGCAGGGGGCTTGCCCCCCCCCTGCAAAAACATTACTGGTAACATGGACTTTTGACATTGCCATGTCCGGTGTTTAAATGTCAATTCTATGGTTACCATTTCTGACATTTTGGTAATTCGGTATTACCAAATTCGGATAAAGGAGGTGATCATTTTGTGGAAACATGTTTTGATTTTCCAAATTTAGTTAATAAACCTTTTGTAACTGGTTTGCCCAATTTCAAATCTGCTAAGGAGACAAATAAACAATCATCTTCCTGATTTCTTTTGTCCCATGAAAGTTGCGACATCCTCACTCAGACACAGTTATAAAGGAGCCTGAATCCTCACCATTGACACTGTGGAGGGAAGTTCATTTGGAATATAAATGGATACACAAAGTATTTCCAGATGCAGGCCTATGTGCATCAAACACAATTTCCCTTAAGAACACACAAGGCACACACTCAGCCCGGGGTCTGGGTGTCTCCATCTGTCTCCCTCCAGGTCCCCAATAAGGATCCCCAATGACACTGTGAAAGCAGTGCTTCATGCCCCTGCCCCAAGTAATTGACACACTTTGAGATTTAGTTTTCACACACACACACACACACACACACACACACACACACACACACACACACACACACACACACACACACACACACACACACACACACACACACACACACACACACCCCTGAGGAGGCTGGCACAGATAAACCGCTCTACCTACTTTGCCCAGACAATAAGATAGTTTCACTGCCAACAGTCAGTTACTATAAGGCAGGCAGATCTTTGTTCAAATGTGGTGCAGCTGCTGGAAGTCATAAAACAATTTTACTCTTCCTACAGGAGCTACCATCTTATTCTCTAGCACAGACATTGCATCTCTGGCTCCATTCAAAACTGTGGGATAATATCTTTATGGCTTAACCTATAAAGTAATTTAATTTCAAAAATATTTTGCAAAATCAGGTGGATTAAGATTAGCCTCACTTTCAGTACATGCTGTTACAATGTATATATTTAAATCTATTTTCCTTCCAGCAGGGCACACTGTTGATACATTTTAATATAAGCAAACCTCACAAATACATTTTCAGCACAAGTATCTGTACAAAGCAGTTTGATATACAAATGACATATAATTATTTACCAAATTCCAGCTAGTTGTGCTGGCATATGTTACAAATCTACTGCCCTATTTCTCCTGGCATGGCTGGAAGTACCTCCTATCATCATCTAAGTAAAAACATAATTGTCTGTGAACATCCAATAAATGCAACATATACTCACCTTTGCAAATTTAGGAAAGAATACTGGCAAATTAATAGATTGATATTGGATTCTGACACCACCTTGTGAAGGAAAGAAGCACTGGAATGTAACATGACTCTATCCTTATGAATGATCAAGTAGGGAAGTTTAGTTGACAATGCCTGAAGTTGTGAAATTCTTCTTGCAGAGGTAATGGCCACTAGAACAGATTTTCAGGTCATTTAGCTGCTGGTTCAAAAGGGGAACTAATTAAAGCCTGCAGTACCAAGTTCAAATCCCATGGTGGAGTAGGATCTTTATATGGCAGTCTCAACAGGAGTGTTCCTCTCAAGAATGCTTTACAGACTTTAGAAGAGGCCACAGAAGAATTTTCAAACCCAATATGAAAATTAGATATTGCTGTTAATTGAACTTTAATCGTACAGGAGCCAGCCACTCATTAAAGATTAATCTCAAAAATTCAACTATGCTATGTATTGGAGCTGAAAAGTGATCAATGTGTTTTTGTTGTGCACAGCAAATGAACCTTTTCCACTTACTGTAAAAAGCTTTCTTGTAGAAGGCTTTTGGAAAAATAAAATTATATGACACACGGGGAAGACAGCATTGGTTGACTGGCTATTAACGGAACTGGAGAAACCATGCTGTTAGCTTGAGGTTTGAAATATCCAGATGAATTGTATCTGTTGGATGTGACAGGAAGCCTGGAACTGGATCCAGAATCCAAGGTTGGCAAAGTAGATGAGGCCATAGGCAGCGGAACCAAATCTGACAAGGCCAGTAAGGTACAATGAGGATGACCTTGCTCTTCAACCTGGCAGCTTTCTGCAGAAATATTGGAATCAGGGGAACTGCAGAGTAAACATAAAGTAGACCTGGGAGTTGGGGCATAATTGTGAAGTACAGCATCCTTCTCTGATTCCCCCTGGGGGGATTAGGGCAAAGTAGCTGCTCCATTTGTTGTTTAGGGTAGAAGCAAAAAGATTTCAGCACGGCTGGCCCCATTGTTGGAAAATCATTTCTGCCACCTTTATGTTGAGAGAGCACTAGTGAGGTAGAAGAATGGACCTGCTCAATTTGTCTGCTATCACACTGGACTTTTCTGAAATGTGCATTGTTATGAGAAAGCAGCTGGATGAGATCACCCATTACCACACTCTGAGTGCTTCTTGACTTAAGGGGTAAGATCTGGTTCCTTCTTGTTTGCTGATGTACCAAACTACTGACATTGTCTGTTGGAATCACAGCTGTCTCTAAAGGGAGAGCTTCTTGGAAGGTCTGCAATGCTAAGAACCCTGCTGTCATCTCTAGGACATCAATATGAAAACTGGCCTCTTCGGGGGACCAAGTGCCTTGGGCTGTATTCCACAGGAAGTGCCTCCCACCCAATCTGGGAATTGTCCATGGTCACTATGACTTTGGGTTGAGGGAGAATGAAAGGATGGTCTTATAGAACATGATCTGACTGAATCCAACACTAGAGGTATCTCGTGCATGCCTAAGTGATTCTTACATGTGCTGACATGTACTGGTAAAGAACTGACCACTGTATTGCTAGCATCCATTGAAGAATTATATTGTGAAAACTTGCTAGAGGAACTAAGATTATGGAAGCTGACACTGACCCTGAGGCTTGAAGGATCAACTGAGCTGAAATTTTGGTATTAAAAATTATTTCATGACCTGAAATCTGATAGTCTGAACTCTTGACAGAAGAGAGGCCGTCACTGATATCATATTAAAGACTGCTCCTATGCATTCAAAATTTATGTTGGTTCTAACTGAGACTTTTTGAAATTTATAGTTATCTCCAAATGAGAACAAATCTGAAGTACCTGATCTCTTGCTCTTGTTAGTAGATGCATGTTCAGGGTGGTGAGCC